>NW_028250900.1:0-644329 GCF_964263255.1 Lissotriton vulgaris | reverse complement strand
AACAATTATAAAGAAATCCTAATATCTTCTACAGCAAATAACATATTAATACTACAATATTGTCAAACTGGATGATGGATGGGAACTTAAGTGGCACACCTTCAAAATGTGTCTCAATCCATTCTCAGATATGCAACATACATGGTGAATATCACAACACAAATATTCCTTTTATAGGTGCCCTACCACCAACTAAAAAAGCAGCACTTACTATGAACTCTTAGAACACACTAAAAATATAATATGCAACTACCCACAAAAAATAAGCATAGAACTTGAACAAGCAGTGATTCAAACAATTAAAAAATGTACCCCGACACGGCCATACAAAGGTTTTACTACCATTTCAATCAAAGCATATGGAGATACCGCTAACAATCTGTACTAAGTGTGAAATATCTTGCAAACAGCCAATTTTTCTATGAAATAAAAAATGATATTGCTAGCATATGTCCCTGTCACAGAGGTATGTAACCACAAAGGTTTGCTAATAAAAAGTCATTTCTACAGACAAAACGAAGAAAAACCAAGCCCCCTAATGGATTGTTTCAGAGGCACTTGGGTTAACAGACCTCATTGCTCTGGACACAGATTCCAGGCAAAAACTCCACATACTATAAACATATACTATATTTTCTTCATTCACATTAAAAACGCCACTTAAAAAGATATTTCCTACCTATCATATTCCTGTCGATCATACCTGCTTTGAGTTTCCGACACAACATGGATCAAATTATGTTTGGGATATATAAACAGTTCAATTATCTCACTCTATTCCTCTGGTTGTCATTTTTTTAGAAATATGCAAATTTGATAGAGCTTTCGTAGGATACATTCTCTTGAAATGCATGCAAATTTTACAAAAATGTTGCTAAAAACTTATATCAAGTCTGTTTTCACCTAAACTAGGTATAAACCAGTGGCCATCACATATAAGCATGGGCGAATTTTGCGGATCTCGCGTTCGCGAATTTTGCGGATTTGCGGATTCGCAATCCGCAAAATCCGCGAATTCCCGCGAATTTGCGGATTTTTTTTTTTTGTGTTCGCCCGTGTTTCTGCCAGTTCGCGAGGGTTTTTACAATTTCGCAATTTGCGAACTTACCTGTCGGGTCGCAAGTTTTGCGAACTTGTTGTTTCTACGTGTCCAGCCTGTTTGGGACACTCTTCTTCATCACTGCCACTCTCTGTCACCACTGCCACTCTCTGACTACTCATGCCACCCTCTGGCCCACCCATGCCACCCTCTGTTTCATCACCACACCCTCTGGTTGTCCAGTGTACATTATTTTCGGCAAAGCAAAGCACACCTTCCCTGCCTCAAGTGACCTGAATTAATTTGGGGCTGATTAATGTGTCACAGAATATTTTTTTAGCTGGCACCTGCTTCCTTAGTGCGCCCTGATTAGTGATCTTTTGCACTTGCTAAGTGCTTTCATTGTTGCAAAATTAGTTACAACACCTGCCCTGCCCCAACTGACAATAATGAATTAGGGGCTGATTAATGGATTTTAACTTCCAGCCTGGCTCCTGCTTGTCTCCCTTAGCTGTAATTCAGGACCTTTGTGGCATATGTGTAACTATTCTGAGGTTCAGAGCAGGGTCACATAATAGTTTCAACTGGCAACTGAACTCTGGAGGGGCCCCTCAGGAAGCACTACAGGAAATGGCTACTAATGATGAGCCTGAACTTTTGAACCTGGTAAGTAGTTACTTTCAGTTTTGCTAAGATCGTATTTCTGCAATTTTGCACTTATTCGCGGGGCGCGAACTCACGCGAACAGTGCGAGCAGTGCGAGCAAAATCCGCTGCTCGCGGATTTGCGGATTTTGCGGGAGATTCGCGAATCTCACGGATTGCGAATTTCCCGAAAATCCGCAAAATCCGCGAGCGGAACGGATTTTCCGCCCATGCTTAATCACATACCATGCTGCTGCACACTTTGTGTGCTTTCATTAACCGGATAGTGATAAGTACTGGGTGTTTTACGATGGAATGAAAGAAATGTACAATCCAGGCAGTGGCCAAACAGTTTGCACAACTGAAGCTATGGAACGAGACTTAACATCATCCCATACAGTGGGGCATATTGTTTTAGTTCGCCTGGATGAAGCACCATCTGATGCTACAGAGGTAATAAAGAAATGTGTTAATATTAGAGTAAAAAAATGCTAGTTCCACTGGTTTTGATCGCTTACCTAGCAAAGCCCCTAACTCAGGTGAATTGATTGATTCTAAAGTTGCCATTCTAAAGTTTTGCTACGTTCATTACTTTGTTCACTAACTGGACCCGAAAATGGTAATTCTTTGATGAACACTGACTTCTGCCACTACTGAATTTAGCTCATTATCTCAAATAGTTATTTTTCAGTTTTCTTCAGAATCAAAATACACTTTAGCATCATGCAAGTTATACATATTTCAGTAACATGCCATATGTTTTTACAAAACACCAAAAGCTTTTGATATCACAGGCATTATTGACTGCTATTTCCACTACAGAGCATGGTTGGTTTAGGTAACACAAGATTTACTTTATACTACTGATAATGAGGCCCTCAATGAATGTATGGTCTTTACCATATCAGACTGTATGGATCCCAAACAGACTGAAATCAAAGAAAGACTCTTAGACCTCTCTATAACCATAGATACACAGTCTCTCACCCAAGGCTCAATCTATGCCCCAAACGAGGGACAGGCGGCTTTCCTCAGTCGGGTGGTGACAGAATTGACAAGCTCACCAGACAGGCAGGTGCTGATGGGTGGGGACATTAACATGGTCTTTGACAACAACTTTGACCGCTCGGCCCAGCAGCAAGGACAATCAGGGGCCCTCTTGAGAAACGAGTCAAGATGGTTATGGGAGATGTGGCTGGTGGACTTCAGGCAGCCCCTACATCCTCTTAACTCAGTTTATACATTCTATTCACATGAACATAAGACATACTCTAGACGTGATCATTTAATAGGATAAAGAGAATTGCTTACCCTTGTCCAAACCTCAGATATAGAACCTCGCCCACTCTCGGACCATGCGGCAGTGACCCTTATGTTAGATACCCCGTTTGCGGGCAGACCCTCCTACTCATGTCGGCTATGCAACATAGTACTTCAACTGTCCACCATGGTACAGTAGTTCACAAAAACACTAGAAGAGTTCCTGACCCTCAATTACACCCCAACACGTCCATCACTGTCCTGTGGGAAACACTCAAAGTGGTGACACGAGGGGCCCTTATTCCAATTTCCTCTGCAGATAATAAAATATGCAGGGACAAAAGAGACAATCTTACAAGTGCGCAAGCTGGTTTACATTCACAAGAGGATGGGGGCTCTATGGGTCTGATGTCAGCTGGAAGCGGTGCAATCACAGCTAGCTGGCCTGGACATGGACAGAGCATAGTACGCTGCTTAGCCACAGAGATATTCCTTTTATGTGTGGGGGAACAGATGCGGACTGCTTCTAGCTAACAAACTACAGGCGCAAAACCAGGAGGCCAATGTTCAAACAGTGGGGTACGAGACTGACTCTGGACACACTGATGACTTGTACATAACACAGACATTCCTTGATTCCTATGCTGATCTCTACACAGCACAACAACTTACTGGGGAGGGATAATTGGCATACCTCTAAGTGGTGACCCTAGCCATATTGACCTCAGACCAGGTGCCAAGATTGGACAGCCCGATCGGTAAAGATGAGGTGATTTCTACCATTGCCAGTCTCAAACCTCTAAAAGATCCAGGCCCAGATGAGTTCTCCGCCACATTTTACAAAACCTTTGGTAATATCATAGCGCAAATATTAACTAAATTGTATAACGCAATTGGCAACTCCGCTACGTCCCATCCATGATGCTACTGGCTTCCATAGCTGTAATCCCAAAACCTGGCAGGGATATAAAAGCAATGTTCCTCCTACCGACCAACATCCCTCTTAAACATGGATCTGAAGCTCTTCACCAAGATCATGGTGGCCAATTTAGACCTGATGCTGCTGGGGCTGGTGGACCCAGACCAGGCGAGCTTTGTTGCAACCCGACAAAGTAGCGATAACATACGAAGACTGATTCATCTCATAGCTAAGGCCCAAAATCATGATTTGGAATGCACAATGCTGTCTATCTATGCCGTGAAGGCGTATGAAAGGTTTCACTGGTGATAATTAGAAGCCACCCTCAAACACTTTGGAATGGGGGACCTATTTAGAAAATGGAAATTAAGCAGCTCTACCCGCCCATCAGCAGTACTGCGGGTAAATGGACACACGCCAGCCCCCTTTCCGATCACCAGAGGGATGAGGAAGAGGTGTCCACTATCACCCCTCCTATTCGCTCTTTACATGGAGTCCATGGCACACACGGTATGGGAGAATCCCCTGATTAGAAGGGTGTAGTTTGAAGGAGAAAGGCACACAATTAGCGTATATGCAGATGATGTCATCACAACTCTGGAAGACCACCAGGTCTTAATACCAGCATTTCTTCTAGAGCTGAGGCCTTCTCCCAAGCAGTGGGCATTAAGGTCAATATCCTTCCGCTCTTCTACTGTAGAGGCCCTGCAACAGTCATGCCCAATACAGTGAGCGGCAGACTCAATTCCTTATTTATGGCTCAACTTCCACCCAAGACCCCGCCACCCTCAATTACAAATGCATACTCCTTTAAACCTGACAGGACTTACACCGCTGAAGGTCGAGGATTCACAGAGAACTGACTTATAGACACCTGAGGGAAGGGGGGCTGGGAATACCAAATATACACCTCCACTGTCAAGCAATCCAAATTCAGATGCTCCACAAATGGTCCAGCAATACAAAAGCACTGGCTTTTCATGGATAGAGCCATAGCTGGCCAGTCACTGTGGAAGATTCCTTTCCTCCACAAGACCCAGCAACCAAAAAGGATATACCGCTTCCCTTTTACAAGCGCTACATTGAAGGCCTGGGACTTGACTGATACTAGTTGCGGGCTTACTTCTTTCCCATCGCCCCTGACACCGATTGTCCACAACCCGGATTTCACTCCAGGTCTCAACACATTAACCTTCCACCACTGGGACCGAGAGGTTTGTAGATCAATTGGCCACTTCTTTGAAGAGGATGGCCATATGTCTTTTGAGAGCTTCTGCACCGACATGGCTATGCCGGAATCTGTATACTATCATTATGTAAATGTAAATGTGTGTGTCTTGTAAAGCGCACTGCTACCCGGAGGCGTCCTGGCGCTATAGACCGCTGGGGAACCTGTCCTGGATTTCCCTGTGAGATGTTCCCTCCTGGGTATCTCCAAGGTGAAACCAGGCATCCCCGGCGTTTGTGGGAAGCCGTTGTGGAGATGAGGCAAGCTAATGCCCAGAGTTGCCGAGTGTGATCCCTGGTTAGAGTAGGCACCGAGGCGAGAATTATCGAGTCCGCTGACCCTGGTTCACGACCCTGCCGCGTCGGGGATTGAACCCTGTTCCCGGGCCGTCCTCTGCTTACGGGTCTGCCGCCTCTAACCAGTGAGCCACACCATTCCATCAACAGGTGGGTCATGCATCCCACAATATGAACTAAAGTTCAAAGACCCCTTACCCCCTATGAGAAATGCTTGCTCACCAAAACCTGTAACACACTCCTCATTACCGAGCTATACAACCTCATATGCCCACCGGAATCAATGACTAAATATCCAGGACAAAGGCGCTGGGAGACATAATTGGGGCGCACACTTACTCGTAGGGAATGGGGTGATATATTTCACCATGAGTGGCACACAGACTGTAACATTTCCGACAATGACCAAGATTGCAATTTATTGATGCCTCACACCTCCCAGATGCCACAAAAGCAATCCAAACCGCGGCCTGACTGTTGGCGGAAATGCCGCTCCCTAGAAACATTTACACACATATTGTGGGACTGCCCCACCATGACATCTTACTAAACACAAGTCCTTGATGGCAGATACACACTTCAACACGGAATTACCTCGATTTCCAGCATATGTCATCCTGAGCCTCTCCAATGCACTTACGTTCCCAATTAAATCCCGCAGGGTTAGACAAATAAGCTTAGCCTTCGGCGCAGCCTTGAAAAGCATACTAGCCCACTGGGACAGAGACCGGATCCCTACATATCAGGGGTAGCTCTATAAATTGTGGCACGTGTTGGGGATGTAACGCATATCATTCTACAGGGTAGTGGATCCACTTTCGGAGACCTGTGGCGCCCTTTCCTTTCCTTAATGAGCACGGTGATGCGGCAGCTCACCTGTCTGGGATTCCTAAGCCTTTTTACTGCTCACAGACCCCCTCCCTAATACAGCATAGACTGCATCGATGAGCCTGAATCAGAGCTGAAGAAAAAAGGGTACAGGGAGGGTTGATTAGGGAAGAAGGGAGGGAGATGAGGGTTTTATTGTTTTTCAAAATGAACCTATTTACACGCCAAATTAACAATTGCTTGGTTTGATATACTCAATAAAAAGATTTAAACCTACAAATATCAAGGCCCGAAATATTGAGAAGGAAAGTGCAAATAGGTAAGTATAAATCTTCTATAATTAACTACACATCTACGTACAGTGAAAATACATATATATATATATATATATATATATATATATATAGGTGAGGTACATATATGTGGAGTTATACATAGTAAAACGTTGCTTGCCTATTGAAACTTACGTTCACATTATTTTTGTCCTCTACATTTTGACACAGTACTTTGTCCCACAATATTTTTCTTTACGATATTCTGTTTAAACTCCTTGTTTTGTTTAGCTTGCTCTAAGGTGTTAGAAGCAAAATATATTTGTTTGCAATTTGGAATCCAATGTGCATCTCTAAATTGCAGGGGCCAAATGTTCCAATCATTGTTTTCAAATGACTTCACACTGCAGTAATGAGCTTGATTTCATAATTTGTCTAAAAGGGTTTAGGTGTTGGAAAAACTGTACCCAAGACACACTTTGTTGCCCCCTGCCTTTCATTGTAGAGCTCTAGCGATTTGCTAGATTGGGTACTAGCTGAATTCATAGAGAAAAAAGTACCTACATGGTTCCAGCATAGGCACTAGTGCCTTTTAACTTACACACTGACCTCTCTTGAGGGTCATACAACCATCTTGTACCCTTGCGGCCCATCTCGTTGTTGCCCTATCTGGCGAAGGTGGCCGAAAAAATAGCAAATAGTCAACTCATGGCTCATCTAGAGTCCAATAATGCCTTTCACAGTTCACAATCAGGGTTTAGGTCAGGATACTCCACTGAGACCGCCCTTCTGAGAGCGACCGAAACCTTACGGGCAGGCGCTGACGAGGGCCAGACCATGGCACTGATTATGCTTGACCTTAGTGCCGCGTTCGACACTGTAGCACATTCCATCTTGCTGCAGTGTCTGAACAAAGCCGGGGTCATCAAGGAAGCACTGGGCTGGTTGAAAGCATTTCTTACCAACCGATGCTTCCAGGTTCAGAGAGGCATGTACCTCTCTGACAGCATAGCCTTAGAACAGGGGGTACCTCAGGGCTCTGCCCTGAGTCCCACCCTGTTCAACCTTTATATGGCCCCTCTGGCAGAAGTGGTTCAATCGTTCGGCATTGAATTAGTTTCATATGCCGACGATACCCAACTGCTCATCTCCCTGTCCCAAGCCCCCTCCATAGCTGCGGACAACTTTAAAACTTGTATGCAGGCTCTTGCAGGATGGATGACCCAACACTGCCTGAAGGTAAATGGATCAAAAACGGAGGTTTTGGTAATTGGAGGCAAGGATACGAGCTGGACCAAGGAGTGGTGGCCATCATGTCTGAGGCCGGTACCCACTCCCTGTAAAGCAGCTAAGAACCTGGGGATCTGGGTGGATCCCAGACTTTCCTATGACAGCCATGTGCACAAAGTGGTAGGGAAATGCTTCGGGGTTATGAAGACCCTTAACCGTACCTTAGACCTCCTCCCTCTTGAAGCCAGGCGCACTATGACCCAAGCCCTAGTGACCTCGCGAATAGACTATGGCAATGTGCTTCTCCTCGGAACAACGCAAAAAAACATCAGGAGACTCCAAGTACTCCAAAAGACGGCAGCACGCCTAGTCCTTAGACTTCCAAAAAGAGCAGCCTCTAAACCAGCCCTAGCCACTCTGCATTGGCTACCCATAAAAAAGAGAGTCCTATTTAAAGCACTTCTTATGTGCTATAGGATCGTCTCGCATAAAGCTCCCCCTTATATGACCGATCTGGCTATCCCCTATGAGCCTAACAGAACTCTTCGCTCTAGAGGAACAGGACTGCTTAAAATTCCCCGCATCAAGAAAGCCAGAATGGGTGGACGCTCCTTTCGTGTAGTGGCTGCCAAGGAATGGAACTCTCTCCCCATGAGCATCAGACTAGCGGATACAGAGACTAATTTAAGAAAACGTCTGAAAACTCACCTGTTTTCTTTTTAATCTCTTTCACTTGGCCCTGACCTTTCTCCACAGCGCGGGGACACGCCGGGATGGCGTCACCATGCGCTTTATAAACCCCTTTTATTATTATTTATTTATTATATTGATAATGTGTATATGTTGATCTGGAGTCAAACGGACCTCATGTCTAGAGAGCGGCCTTTTTAAAACAACTGGAAATAATAACCCATAAGTAGGAGATAAGTATATCTTAGCGATTCCATAACTACGAACAAAGAATCAGAAACATGTGATTTGAAGGCTGTGGGATGTGTTTCGTTCCTTTACAGGTTTCCCTAAATGTATTGTGCATATTTGTAATTTTTCTCGTATTTGCAACTACAACAACAAACAATGTTTGGAAACTTGGCATAATTGTGGAGGGAGATCAAATCTTGTGTGCCATATTTGTTCTATGAACTTGGCAGTATTCAGATTCGTATATTGCAAACAGATCACAGTGGGTCAGATTCATAAAGGTAAACTTACACCTTTGTGTAAATGTACTCTTCCTTCAAATGATCACAATTGTAACGTAATAGACTCAGCAATCTGGAGAGAGAACTTAGCACCTACAAAGATAGGACTGTCCTATCTTTTTATGTGCAGAGTTCTCTGCCCACAGTGTGGTGCTTCCGCAGTTGTAAAGTTCCTATTAACTTCTTGCTTGTAAATACCAACACAGAGTTAACTTACACCAGCATGTATGTTTACCTTTATGAATCAGGCCCTCGGTGTCTAAGTTAGTTGTACAGTGTTGCAACTGAATTGTATTGTGTTATGTAGTTTAATTATATTTAGATACTTTTCATCCAGCAAACACCATTTTACCTCACTTTGCCTTGATATTCATTATTGCAGATACAAGCACTGTGTTGTCCTCTACCTTATGTCAACCATCATACCACCTGCTTTAAGCTATGCAATGACTGCTCAACCAAGCTATCTGGAGAGTCAAGGATTCTTGGCAGTCTCAACCTTACATCACAAACCAAGTACTCAGTATCATAGTTCGGGTGGATCACCAGCAATGTCAAATTTGAAATTGTAAAGTTGTCTCTATGACTGCAAAAATCTGTAAATAAGTTTGGCAGGGGGAGTTCAGACAAATACTTGAGCTGTCAGCAAACTCAATTTAAAAAAATGACAAAACTATTTTTCCATAGTTGAGGTCCAAGATATCGGAATCCATCCAACAAATCTTGTGATTTCCTTTATTAATAGTTGATATAAGGTCTGTTCACATTTGGTCTTAAATGTGCTGATTGGATTTACTCTGCGGAGACTGGCATTAAATAGTTCCTAAAAACGCATCCGCAATGAAAAGACACTGAAGTAAAACATTAAATGTTTTCACTTGATATTGAAACTTTTACATATAATTCTTCATTTTACAGGGGATACGAATGTTTCATGATACTAAGGCGGCAAACAAGTGGCTTGAAGTGAACATGCACAAAATGAATGGAAGTATATGTACACCAAAGATACTCTGCATGGAAAAAACAGAAGTGGAGAAAACACCTGCAAAGTATGAAGAATATATAAACTCTGAGGACATTTATGTTGGTAGCAGCAATCCTTTAGAGCTATTTGTTTTTACTTTTTATAATATTTTGGATATGGATTTTTTTTTTCTATAATAGAACCACAATTACCTATTTGCATGCAACTATATAGGAATGCATTGAGGTGAGGGCAACCAGTTTGGTGCCACCTGTTGAGAGAAATTTATCTCGGCTCAGGCAATTTACATATCAGAAGTATAGAGGAGACCTTCCTTTATTAGAATCAACATGAATATTAGTGAGCCAAGTTGATCTTCATGTGAGAAATGATGGTTACTTATTCGTTTATAACTCCATAGGAACGCATTGGCTTGAAGGTGGCACAGTGGGCACAAGTGGGACCGTTGCTTGGCTCAGGCTAAATCCTGATGGAGCTTGTAGGGGGATGTGGTATGTTTGAAAAACAAAATACATATGTGTGAGCCAATGTGTTTTTCTATAATAGAACCACAATTACCTATTTGCATGCAACTATATAGGAATGCATTGAGGTGAGGGCAACCAGTTTGGTGCCACCTGTTGAGAGAAATTTAGCTCGGCTCAGGCAATTTACATATCAGAAGTATAGAGGAGACCTTCCTTTATTAGAATCAACATGAATATTAGTGAGCCAAGTTGATCTTCATGTGAGAAATGATGGTTACTTATTCGTTTATAACTCCATAGGAACGCATTGGCTTGAAGGTGGCACAGTGGGCACAAGTGGGACCGTTGCTTGGCTCAGGCTAAATCCTGATGGAGCTTGTAGAGGGATGTGGTATGTTTGAAAAACAAAATACATACGTGTGAGCCAATGTGTTTTTCTATAATAGAACCACAATTACCTATTTGCATGCAACTATATAGGAATGCATTGAGGTGAGGGCAACCAGTTTGGTGCCACCTGTTGAGAGAAATTTAGCTCGGCTCAGGCAATTTACATATCAGAAGTATAGAGGAGACCTTCCTTTATTAGAATCAACATGAATATTCGTGAGCCAAGTTGATCTTCATGTTAGAAATGATGGTTACTTATTCGTTTATAACTCCATAGGAATGCATTGGCTTGAACGTGGCACAGTGGGCACAAGTGGGACCGTTGCTTGGCTCAGGCTAAATCCTGATGGAGCTTGTAGGGGGATGTGGTATGTTTGAAAAACAAAATACATATGTGTGAGCCAATGTGTTTTTCTATAATAGAACCACAATTACCTATTTGCATGCAACTATATAGGAATGCATTGAGGTGAGGGCAACCAGTTTGGTGCCACCTGTTGAGAGAAATTTAGCTCGGCTCAGGCAATTTACATATCAGAAGTATAGAGGAGACCTTCCTTTATTAGAATCAACATGAATATTAGTGAGCCAAGCTGATCTTCATGTGAGAAATGATGGTTACTTATTCGTTTATAACTCCATAGGAACGCATTGGCTTGAAGGTGGCACAGTGGGCACAAGTGGGACCGTTGCTTGGCTCAGGCTAAATCCTGATGGAGCTTGTAGAGGGATGTGGTATGTTTGAAAAACAAAATACATACGTGTGAGTCAATGTGTTTTTCTATGATAGAACCACAATTACCTATTTGCATGCAACTATATAGGAATGCATTGAGGTGAGGGCAACCAGTTTGGTGCCACCTGTTGAGAGAAATTTAGCTCGGCTCAGGCAATTTACATATCAGAAGTATAGAGGAGACCTTCCTTTATTAGAATCAACATGAATATTCGTGAGCCAAGTTGATCTTCATGTTAGAAATGATGGTTACTTATTCGTTTATAACTCCATAGGAATGCATTGGCTTGAACGTGGCACAGTGGGCACAAGTGGGACCGTTGCTTGGCTCAGGCTAAATCCTGATGGAGCTTGTAGGGGGATGTGGTATGTTTGAAAAACAAAATACATATGTGTGAGCCAATGTGTTTTTCTATAATAGAACCACAATTACCTATTTGCATGCAACTATATAGGAATGCATTGAGGTGAGGGCAACCAGTTTGGTGCCACCTGTTGAGAGAAATTTAGCTCGGCTCAGGCAATTTACATATCAGAAGTATAGAGGAGACCTTCCTTTATTAGAATCAACATGAATATTAGTGAGCCAAGCTGATCTTCATGTGAGAAATGATGGTTACTTATTCGTTTATAACTCCATAGGAACGCATTGGCTTGAAGGTGGCACAGTGGGCACAAGTGGGACCGTTGCTTGGCTCAGGCTAAATCCTGATGGAGCATGTAGAGGGATGTGGTATGTTTGAAAAACAAAATACATATGTGTGAGCCAATGTGTTTTTCTATAATAGAACCACAATTACCTATTTGCATGCAACTATATGGGAAAGCATTGAGGAGAGGGCAAACAGTTTGGTGCCACCTGTTGTGACAAATTTAGCTTGGCTCAGGCAATTTACATATCAGAAGTATGTAGTAGACCTTCCTTTAGTAGGATGAATATGAAAATGAGTGAGCCAAGTTGATCTTCATGGTAGAAAGGATGGTTACTTATTCGTTTATAACTCCATAGGAACGCATTGGCTTGAAGGTGGCACAGTGGGCACAAGTGGGACCGTTGCTTGGCTCAGGCTAAATCCTGATGGAGCTTGTAGGGGGATGTGGTATGTTTGAAAAACAAAATACATATGTGTGAGCCAATGTGTTTTTCTATAATAGAACCACAATTACCTATTTGCATGCAACTATATAGGAATGCATTGAGGTGAGGGCAACCAGTTTGGTGCCACCTGTTGAGAGAAATTTAGCTCGGCTCAGGCAATTTACATATCAGAAGTATAGAGGAGACCTTCCTTTATTAGAATCAACATGAATATTAGTGAGCCAAGTTGATCTTCATGTGAGAAATGATGGTTACTTATTCGTTTATAACTCCATAGGAACGCATTGGCTTGAAGGTGGCACAGTGGGCACAAGTGGGACCGTTGCTTGGCTCAGGCTAAATCCTGATGGAGCTTGTAGAGGGATGTGGTATGTTTGAAAAACAAAATACATACGTGTGAGTCAATGTGTTTTTCTATGATAGAACCACAATTACCTATTTGCATGCAACTATATAGGAATGCATTGAGGTGAGGGCAACCAGTTTGGTGCCACCTGTTGAGAGAAATTTAGCTCGGCTCAGGCAATTTACATATCAGAAGTATAGAGGAGACCTTCCTTTATTAGAATCAACATGAATATTCGTGAGCCAAGTTGATCTTCATGTTAGAAATGATGGTTACTTATTCGTTTATAACTCCATAGGAATGCATTGGCTTGAACGTGGCACAGTGGGCACAAGTGGGACCGTTGCTTGGCTCAGGCTAAATCCTGATGGAGCTTGTAGGGGGATGTGGTATGTTTGAAAAACAAAATACATATGTGTGAGCCAATGTGTTTTTCTATAATAGAACCACAATTACCTATTTGCATGCAACTATATAGGAATGCATTGAGGTGAGGGCAACCAGTTTGGTGCCACCTGTTGAGAGAAATTTAGCTCGGCTCAGGCAATTTACATATCAGAAGTATAGAGGAGACCTTCCTTTATTAGAATCAACATGAATATTAGTGAGCCAAGCTGATCTTCATGTGAGAAATGATGGTTACTTATTCGTTTATAACTCCATAGGAACGCATTGGCTTGAAGGTGGCACAGTGGGCACAAGTGGGACCGTTGCTTGGCTCAGGCTAAATCCTGATGGAGCATGTAGAGGGATGTGGTATGTTTGAAAAACAAAATACATATGTGTGAGCCAATGTGTTTTTCTATAATAGAACCACAATTACCTATTTGCATGCAACTATATAGGAACGCATTGAGGTCAGGGCAACCAGTTTGGTGCCACCTGTTGTGAGAAATTTAGCTCGGCTCAGGCAATTTACATATCAGAAGTATAGAGGAGACCTTTCTTTATTAGAATCAACATGAATATTCGTGAGCCAAGTTGATCTTCATGTGAGAAATGATGGTTACTTATTCGTTTATAACTCCATAGGAACGCATTGGCTTGAAAGTGGCACAGTGGGCACAAGTAGGGCCGTTGCTTGGCTCAGGCTAAATCCTGATGGAGCTTGTAGGGGGATGTGGTATGTTTGAAAAACAAAATACATATGTGTGAGCCAATGTGTTTTTCTATAATAGAACCACAATTACCTATTTGCATGCAACTATATAGGAATGCATTGAGGTGAGGGCAACCAGTTTGGTGCCACCTGTTGAGAGAAATTTATCTCGGCTCAGGCAATTTACATATCAGAAGTATGTAGTAGACCTTCCTTTAGTAGGATGAATATGAAAATGAGTGAGCCAAGTTGATCTTCATGGTAGAAAGGATGGTTACTTATTCGTTTATAACTCCATAGGAACGCATTGGCTTGAAAGTGGCACAGTGGGCACAAGTGGGACCGTTGCTTGGCTCAGGCTAAATCCTGATGGAGCTTGTAGGGGGATGTGGTATGTTTGAAAAACAAAATTCATATGTGTGAGCCAATGTGTTTTTCTATAATAGAACCACAATTACCTATTTGCATGCAACTATATAGGAATGCATTGAGGTGAGGGCAACCAGTTTGGTGCCACCTGTTGTGAGAAATTTAGCTCGGCTCAGGCAATTTACATATCAGAAGTATAGAAGAGACCTTCCTTTATTAGAATCATCATGAATATTCGTGAGCCAAGTTGATCTTCATGTGAGAAATGATGGTTACTTATTCGTTTATAACTCCATAGGAATACATTGGCTTGAACGTGGCACAGTGGGCACAAGTGGGACCGTTGCTTGGCTCAGGCTAAATCCTGATGGAGCTTGTAGGGGGATGTGGTATGTTTGAAAAACAAAATACATATGTGTGAGCCAATGTGTTTTTCCTATAAGAGAACAACAATTACCTATTAGCATGCAACTATATAGGAAGTCATTGAGGTGAGGGCAACCAGTTTGGTGCCACCTGTTGAGAGAAATTTCGCTCGGCTCAGGCAATTTACATATCAGAAGTATAGAGGAGACCTTCCTTTATTAGAATCAACATGAATATTAGTGAGCCAAGCTGATCTTCATGTGAGAAATGATGGTTACTTATTCGTTTATAACTCCATAGGAACGCATTGGCTTGAAGGTGGCACAGTGGGCACAAGTGGGACCGTTGCTTGGCTCAGGCTAAATCCTGATGGAGCTTGTAGGGGGATGTGGTATGTTTGAAAAACAAAATACATATGTGTGAGCCAATGTGTTTTTCCTATAAAAGAACCACAATTACCTATTTGCATGCAACTATATATAGGAATGCATTGAGGTCAGGGCAACCAGTTTGGTGCCACCTGTTGTGAGAAATTTAGCTCGGCTCAGGCAATTTACATATCAGAAGTATAGAGGAGACCTTCCTTTATTAGAATCAACATGAATATTCGTGAGCCAAGTTGATCTTCATGTGAGAAATGATGGTTACTTATTCGTTTATAACTCCATAGGAACGCATTGGCTTGAAAGTGGCACAGTGGGCACAAGTAGGGCCGTTGCTTGGCTCAGGCTAAATCCTGATGGAGCTTATAGAGGGATGTGGTATGTTTGAAAAACAAAATACATATGTGTGAGCCAATGTGTTTTTCTATAATAGAACCACAATTACCTATTTGCATGCAACTATATAGGAATGCATTGAGGTGAGGGCAACCAGTTTGGTGCCACCTGTTGTGAGATATTTAGCTTGGCTCAGGCAATTTACATATCAGAAGTATAGAGGAGACCTTCCTTTATTAGAACCAACATGAATATTCATGAGCCAAGTTGATCTTCATGTGAGAAATAATGGTTACTTATTCGTTTATAACTCCATAGGAACGCATTGGCTTGAACGTGGCACAGTGGGCACAAGTGGGACCGTTGCTTGGCTCCGGCTAAATCCTGATGGAGCTTGTAGGGGGATGTGGTATGTTTGAACAACAAAATACATATGTGTGAGCCAAAGTGTTTTTCCTATAAGAGAACAACAATTACCTATTAGCATGCAACTATATAGGAAGTCATTGAGGTGAGGGCAACCAGTTTGGTGCCACCTGTTGTGAGAAATTTAGCTTGGCTCAGGCAATTTACATATCAGAAGTATAGAGGAGACCTTCCTTTAGTAGGATGAATATGAAAATTAGTGAGCCTAGTTGATCTTCATGGTAGAAAGGATGGTTACTTATTCGTTTCTCACTCCATAGGAACGCATTGGCTTGAAAGTGGCACACTGGGCACAAGTGGAACCGTGGCATGACTCAGGCTAAATCCTGACGGAGCTTGAATGGGGATGTGGTATGTTTGAAAAACAAAATACATATGTGTGAGCCAATGTGTTTTTCCTATAAGAGAACCACAATTACCTATTTGCATGCAACTATATAGGGATGCATTGAGGTGAGGGCAACCAGTTTGGTGCCACCTGTTGTGACAAATTTTTCTTGGCTCAGGCAATTTACATATGGGTGGTGTATACGGGAGCTTCCTGTGTTAGAATGAATATGAACATTGATGAGCCAAGTTGATCTTGATGGGAGAAATGTAGGTTAATTATTCATCAATAACTCCATATGAATGCATTGGCTTGAAGGTGGCACAGTGGGCACAGGTGGTAACTTTGCTTGGCTCAGTGTAAGTCCTTATGGAGCTTGTATGAGGGTGGATTGTTTTTAAAATGATTGTGATCCAATGTGAATTTATTATAGGAAATGTATGATTACTTATTAGAATATAACTGCTTGGGGATACTTTGAGTTCAAGGCAACCCATATGCTGCCATAAATTATCATCAGCTCAGAAAACTTACGAACAGGTTCTGCAAACGAGTGCTCTCTTGCTTAACTTGTGATGGTGGCAAAGTTGTCCCATTTTTGTTGAAAGGTTGCTAGTGTCAGACTAAATCCTAATAGACATAATAGTGATACGTTTTGTATTTCAAAAACAACATATTCACTGCATGGCAATGTAGAGTCCCATAAAATGGAGTTCATTGAATCATTTATGATTGCATTTTATATAAAATGTTGCCTGCAAATAAAATGGTGGCTGAATAAGATGCTAACTTCAGCCTGCGAATAAGAAGCTGGCCGAATAAGAAGCTAACTTCAGCCTGCGAATAAGAAGCTGGCCGAATAAGAAGCTAACTTCAGCCTCATACTATACGAAGGGTACGTGTTTAGGGACAAGAAACGATAAGAATGAGGAAAAGACTTGGGATGTAAATTTTGGTCAGTAACTTTAGATGTAAACGAGGAATTTTGATTACGTTTTTGAAAATCTTGTGTACACTACAAGATAGCGCCCACGTGTATAACTATTTAAGGGAATACCAATATTGCTCTGGTGTAGTACGCCGGCTGCCGTAGATGAGAGAGGACGAGGTTATACGGAATCGCATGGATACAGGGTAAGTTGGAAGCCCATAGGTAGTGATAAGTGTGAAACTTTGTAATTCTTGATTTTGAAATACTGAGGGTAGCGGACAACATAATGAAATGAGGTCATTTTTTAATATTCTCAGACCCCGTACTTGGTGAGATTTTGGAACAATGTTTGGACTGATGGAGTGAAGAGGACGTTTTACACTTGAAATTTGAAACCATGGGGTGAATGTACCTATGTAGATTGGTGACTTACATATGCGAAGTGAGTATAGACTGAGTAATTGGGAATTTATATAAATAGTTTCCGGTTTTAAGTGTGATTTCAGGATATACCGGCAATGTTTGAATAATGGACTAAGTGATATTGGAAACATATGAATGTACGGCGGTGGATTTCTTTTATACGGTACCCCTATATGATCTTATGACTTTCAATTTTTTGCTTCACTGGGGCATTTGGATTGGATGATGGCATATGTGAGAGTTTTTTTTAGATTTGCTGTTAATATTAGTGGGTTTTTTAGATTTGTTGTTAATATTAAGTTTGAATTATAAAGATTAATAAGGAAAGGAAGACAGATGAGATTGGTGGTTGTGTTGGGGCAACATTTATGGGGAGTATCACAATACTCGCTACTTATCATCATAGGTAATTGACTTTTGAAGAGATAAAGCGGAGGAACAGATGATCTTGTGTTGAAAATTTACAGATAGAACCGGTGAATGCTTTACTGCGCATTCTTATCTTACTTTCTATTTCTCAAACTTAGTTAAGAAAATAATGGTGGTGACTTTCTCTATTTTTTCACAAAATTTGGTGGCATCTGGCCTTTGGAAGTGGGTCTATTCTTTTCTGAGCACGGGATGTTTTTGTAATATCTTCATCTTTGTATATTAATAATGTTTTGATGAGATGTTAAGTTTATGTATTAGCATATAATTTACTTGTTGTTATTTTGGGTTGCAGCCCTGACGAAGTCATAGTGCTTTATGCAGCACGACGAAACACGTGTTGGCTGCGTTTTTGGGTGTGAAGTCGGAAAAATAAAGATACAATTTGGAATACAAGGAACTTGCGCATTGGATTTATACGAGAACCGGAATATGAACTGATTACCTGGACTGTGTCAACCAGATGAATGTTTCTTTTTGATATGTGGACTTTATAAATGTATTATTTTGAGTGCTCAGGGAGAACAATTTTGTCTTAGTATTGTCTACTTCTGTGGATTGAGTTGGGTTTGTATGGTAACCAAACCCTTCCCCCTTGGTAGCACAGAGAGTAACTTTTGATCAGTATACTTTCCCAAATATTTTGCTGAGCGCCCTTTAGGAAACTGGTTACCAATTAGACTAGTTGATTATTTTTGTGCAGGAAAGGAAACCTTCCTGCACAAAAACAATCACAGGAGGCTTTTTCCTCTTTCTATGTGTGCTGCAGAATGCATGCACATTGAAAGCCATGTGAATAAGTGACGATCCGGCAGCGCAATAGTGCCTGTAGGGCCTCATAAATGAGGCCCTAAGTTCCTTTGCCAAACCACAGATACCCAAGGTTGAGCTATGGTTAAGTAAATGATACTGACTGGACCCAAGACGGTATCTATGAGTATACTCCATGATAAGGCTCCACAGCCATATCCCATAGTACATCCAGATCCTCACACATAGAATAAGATGATAAGTTATAGTTAGGAAAATGTAATTTATTATTTGTATACAAAACCAACTTCAACTACACAAACCTTAACATTTCTAAAGTTATAATTTGCACTCTGCTCACTACTTGCTATAATTACCGCACCTCAAAGTGAAAAGGAACACTGTGGAGGCTTAAGATTGCCCATGGTGAGGCCTGGATTATAGGGCACCAAGTGGTGACAGCTAACCTAGGGTCAGTCAGTCAGTCAAATTAACTTTATTCGATTTGATAAAATCATACAAAGTACATTAAAACAGTACTATTTACAATTAAAAAGGAATTAAACAGTTTCTTTGTGAACAAGTTAATTTGGCATAATGTATACATTAAAATATTTAAAAAAACAAGTTATGTACACCGGTTTTCCAAGTTCATACTCCTTCTGGCTCTGGTTGCTGCCACAAGGAAATTGGCCATAGCGAAAGTAATACAAATATTACCTAGTGATTTTAGATATAGCATGGCTGGTCTCACCTGGGAGAAGCCAGCTTCTCTTAAGACTGGTAGCAGGTATTTTTTCCTTTGTGCAGAGAAGAAATCACAAAACATAACAAAGTGTAAAATGTCCTGAACTGAAAAATTGTCACAAGTGCAAGGGGGAGCTAACTCAGGTTTCATCCAGGTGTTAAAATTGCCCAAATAAAAATGAATAAGGTTAAATCTAAATCTTGTTAACAAAAATCTATGAAAGGGATTTGTGACAAAACATAAATAAGGCTCAATTGCGAGTGACTGAAGTGACAAATAATGCATTCGAACAGACGGCTTTGATAATTCTAATTCTTCTCGCAACAGGCCTGCCCTAGACATAAACTGTTTTTTTGTGGTGATCGCATCCTGCTTTGTAATACCAGAGGGGGAAGTGAATAAGTCTGGGCGTCCAAGGTCATTAAAAGATTTGTACAAGTACGCCAGCCATGGTATCCTGTGACTGTATTCCAAGCTCATCACATCCCTCATGATCATATGATTTAACGTTAATTCAGGATTTAGCCAAGTCTTAAGCCAGTATGTTAGTGGTGCCAGTCTCAGTTTATCCTGAATATGATCCAAGCCAAGTTCCGTGTGAATAGAAAAGACCGGGGAGGATTGGGGGAGGGACAGGACGGAACGTAAAAATCTGTTCTCAGCTACCTGGATTTTATCTAGGCGCACATAACCCCATAGAGAAGCGCCATACAAAGCCACGGGGAGGGATTTACTATTATAAACCTGGATAATGGCCTTCATAGGTCTATGACCCAACCTTTTGGCGAAACCTAGGATGGCCATGGATGTTCTTGTGACCGCTAGGCTTTTGGCACGTATCTGTGGTCCCCAGGTACCCCTACTATCAAAAAGAACTCCCAGATAGGGGAACACAGGGACTCCCGAGACTACCTCTCCTTTACAGAAAAAGGTTTTTGTTTTTATCTTAGCCCTTTTCCCTTGTGCACCTACGACCATGGTGTGCGATTTAGAGGCATTCACCCTCAGATCAAGCCGGTCCATGAAAGTCCCAAATGCATCTAGCAGTTTTTGGAGGCATGCCCCTGTGCGTGCGATGAGTACAGCATCGTCCGCGTATAGGAGAGCAGGGATCTTAACTTCTCCTACACGCGGTACGTCACTTGCTGCCCCAAGTAAATGCTTGCCTAGGTCATTTATATAGATGGTAAACAGCAGGGGGGCTAGTATGCATCCTTGCCTAACTCCCCGTAGAGAACTAAAACGTGACGTGCATCTTCCCTCTTTAGTTACCCTTACAGCGGCAAAAAGGTCCCGGTGCAAGGATGCTATGAACGCCACCAGGTCTGCGTCAATCCCCATATTCATTAAGATTTCCCATAGCTTGGATCTGTTGACCAAGTCGAAGGCCGAGGAGAGGTCCATAAATGCTAAATACAAGGACCCCTCCTTGGCCACTGTATACTTGGCAATCAAAAGATGCAAGTTCGAGCACTGTTCTATCGTGCCTCTTTTTTCCCTAAAACCATACTGTATGTCGGCCAAGCCCCCGCACTCCTCCAAGCTGTCTCTTAACCTAGCCAAAAGGACTCTGCCCAGGATTTTAATAGCAGAGTCCAGAAGAGAAATAGGCCGATAGCACCCTGGGTCATCCCTTTGGCCCTTTTTAAATATAGGCACTATGGTGGAAGTGGCCCATGTGCTTGGGGGGGGCGAGCTATTTGCGGCTATGAACACATTAGCCAGGATACCAGCCCAGAGTTTGGTTGAATGTATATAAAAATCGGCTGGTACCCCGTCTGGGCCGGGTGCTTTGTTCTTTGTTGTCGCACCGATTGCTTTTTCCACCTCCCCGCTGTTAAAATGTAGAGGTGTAGCCGCCAGACCTGCAAAGTTTTGCATATGAGAAAGGTCGCCCGTTTCACCATAAACAGTGCTGAAATGGGCCAGCCACTTCTCATCAGGTATTACACAGTCAGTGTCTGCGTTGGGGGAGTCCGAAAAATAAGGGTGGTTGACTACGGCCCAGAATTGCCTGCTGTCCCGCAAGATATTGATGTCAATTAATTGTTCCCATGCCTCCTGCTTGATACTATCCCTTCTAGACTTAGTGGCCTTCCTGTACTCTTTTCTCAACGATGAGACCAGAGCCCTATCCCTAGGATTTGCTTTAAGGGCAGATTTTAGAGCTCTAAGTGCCCTGGTACAGGCGGAATCGAATCATCTATGAGGCTTTGGCTCTCCCCTGCCCCTTGGGGCCATAAGGTTGTCAGACACTGTGTGGCATATTGATTGGAATGCGACCATGGTGTCGTTGCCTGATGAGGTCGGGTCTTGGCAGATCCTAATCTGCTCTTCAATCTGTGGGCCAATGTCGGTGTAAAAGTCGTCTGGTACCACATTCCCCCACTTCAGCCGCCTACCTTGATCTATTGGGCGGAGGGTAGGTCCCTGTTTAATCTGCCCTGGCCTAGGACCCAAGGAGCCCCCTCAGCGGATGGTCAAGAGGACAGGGTTGTGGTCACTGAAAGGGGATAACACAGTGCGGTAAGAAATAATACAATCAAGGATGGCAGAGGTCACGAAAATGTAATCAATAACAGTCCCCGTGGGTGAGCCCTTGTACGTCGGTGATCTAGGGGCCCCCTCCCCTGCTGTAAATTCAAGGAGGTTAAAGTTGGCCAGGAAGTCCTCCAATTCCTCGCCAGCCCTGGTGTGTTCGAAGTGTGGACCCTCCTGTTCCCAGGTCTCCAGCTCTCCCAAAGTGGTGCAACCAAAATAGCAGGGGTGGATGTTAAAATCACCCATTAGAACAAATTCATAACTGGTGGGGGTATTTTGGGTGAATACATTTAAAAAGGCGTCCAATTTCATGATGTTATCGCCACCATACTCCTTATTGACAGAGTTATAGAAATTAATAAACAAAGTACTTTTTGCCGGGCAGGTTTGCCTTTCTACAATTAAACAATTTGGGGAGTCATAATCGATTTGTTTTAGGGGACCAGTGAGGTCAAGAGAGAAAAGGATCAAGAGGCCTCCCCTCGCTCTGCCTGCAGTACTGGGGCAAGCCGCGACTGAAAAGCCTACAAAACCATCCAACCACACACGGGATGACATGTCCCACGTTTCTTGCAAAGCAATGACATCATGGTCTGAGACAAATGCGACCCATTCATTGTCACTCATTTTCGTGCTAATTCCGGCAATGTTCCAGCTGATGATTTTACAACCTTCTTCTTCCTTAGGAGCTGCCATAAAAACCCTTACTTCCTCAATAGGTGTTGTTGATTCATCTGTCGTTACTCAGTCCATATCATCCAGGCCAGACAGGGGAGAGAACTGATTACTTAAGCTCACGCTTATCCCCTTGACCAACGTTGCTGCCTGAGTGTCATGATGAATCAAGGTGGGTGGGTTAGGTAAGGTCGTTACTGGTTGCCTTATGATAGACTCGTGTGCATTTCTGCGGGCCGCTGCTAACCTTTTACCCTGCCATCTGGCCTGGTAATTGATATTAGGTTTGTACAAAGGTGGGGGTTGGTAGAAAAAACCCAAAGGGACAGGTCTAAGGCGATCCCTGGCTGAGATTTTTGAGCCATCCCAGAAGAGTCTATCAGCCACATCCGCCCTGCAACAGTTTACGACCACACAGTCGCCATAAGTAGTTTTGGGTTGTTTGCCAATCCATCCCACCCTTCTTGCATGGATGATCAACTCCGCTATGTTTTCACCGCAACATATTTTTCCACTCCAACTCTTAACTTTAGTGTTTAGTTCCTCCGTTGGTTCCCTTTCCCCTTCTCCCAGTGGGTCAACTCCAATGAACACTGCGACCAAAGGGGATGCTTCTGGTGGAAGGTGGAGTTTATATGTGCTTGGCGAGGGCCTTTTTCTGATTGGTTGGCTATTGACAAGCGGTGCTAGTGGGGCTGGAGCCACACTGGGGTTACTCATCGGTACTTGCCGAGGAGGTGTGCTAAGTTCGCAAGGCCTATTATCGTTGGCTACGTTTCCGCCTATTGGGTTAGTCACAGATGTAAGCCCCTCGGTATTCCTGTTCACTCTCATCTGGCCAAGACTACCCTCGCCCGTTTGAGTGTAAGTAGGAGGGAGAGATTGGATAATTTTGTCAATGAGTGAGCATTTCTTCAGTAGACCTTCCAGGCAAGTGTTTAGAGTATCAACGATGTCTTTGGCAATACCCACCAGCAATGGTTCAATCCTCGCAACAAATATTTCCTCCAGTTTATCCTCCATAGTGGCTGGTCTGTCTACAGTGGGTGGCAAGCTGTTGGCTTTTTTCCCTCTCTTGCGTGAACTAGTTTTAGTGGCTATCTGGGTTTGTGCACTTGGAGATAAGACAGGTGGGGCAGGTTGTGGGTCCATGGCTGGTTGGGCACAGGGGGGGCAATTGGCAATGACCACAAGCGGTTCCAGAGGTACGCTGGATGGAATGCCTGAAGGGTGGGATATGGAGTCAGCTGTAAGCAATGTAGATGGAGTGCTTGGGGAAATCAATGCGGTGGCCAACTCTTGCTCCACATTGGCAATCTCCTTCATTAGGGCCCCCACAGCCGAGGAGAGGTATGACATGATGGAGTTAGAATGCCTGGGTATTTTGGCATTTTTCCCCCCCTCATCCAAGTTAATATGTTTCTTTCTCTTACCCATATTGGAGGGTGGATTTTAGCGATGTGGCCCTGCCCGGCCTCCTTCGGCCCCTGACGGCCACAGACGGCCCGCCCTCTGCCCGGGCTCCGCCCGGCGCCGCCCGCGCGCGTCCACGACGCGGAGGAAGCTGCCTCCTTTTGTGCGCCTCCTGGCGCTGTGTGCGGGCAGTGGGCGGTGCTTAGAGGGCAGGCTGGGAGTTGTGGTCCGCTCCGCTCCGCGGCCGTTCGATTGTGCTGCACGGCGGCGGGGTCGACCACAACGTTAAGCACCCAGCGGCGCTGGAGAAGACAGCAGCGTTCTGTGACCCCTCCTGGAGCCGGTGATTGTTGGCAGTGTCCCCCCCCCCAAAACCAACTTCAACTACACAAACCTTAACATTTCTAAAGTTATAATTTGCACTCTGCTCACTACTTGCTATAATTACCGCACCTCAAAGTGAAAAGGAACACTGTGGAGGCTTAAGATTGCCCATGGTGAGGCCTGGATTCTAGGGCACCAAGTGGTGACAGCTAACCTAGGGTCATTTTTTTATCACGACTTCCTGAGGTTGCACCCTAAAGATGAGTTCATGAAGGATAAGGACCTTTGCACAAAGTGACCCTAAAAAAAGGCAAGGCTGTGCACTCGAAGGTGGTATGTTTGAAAAGTAACGTAAGGCGCAAAATAGTAACAAAAATAAGCTCCCCAACACCTGAAGGGAACAGTGGGAGCGAAGGAAGCAATCCCATGAAAGGATCTTGTGTTGCTGGGGAGGTACAATCCTGGCTTCAAGAGCAAGAAAATTCCTTTAAATTCTCACAAACTGGGGACAATGTAAAACTTGCTGATTATTGCATTGGCAAAGATAAAGTCAGTCCCACGTGTAATGACGTTGATGCAAAGTGCCCAGTGACCAAACTGGTCAGGCACTAGGACCGGCCCGAGTGAGGGACGAGGGCGGGCGGAAAGGGAGGGGCTGGGAGACCAAGGGTGCAGTTAGCCGTTAGAAGTTGCAGAGAAAGGACATACAATAAAGAAGTTCCCTGCTACTACCACACTGTGTCCGCCTGTGTTCTTGGGGCTGGACACTACAACTGGCGACGAAGCGACCGGACCCTGAGTGTGTGGACGGCTACAGCAGCAACCGGCGACCGACCGGTCCGGAGCTCGCCCCACGTCTGGAGGCTCGAGCGCGCTGCAAGAAAATGCCCACCGAGAGCCCACCTTGGCCGCCGAAGAGTGGTAATCAAAGCGCCTACTGAGTGCCCACCTCGGCGGCGGAAGAGTGGTAATCAAAGCGCCTACTGAGTGGCCACCTCGGCGGCGGAAGAGTGGTAATCAAAGCGCCTACCGAGTGCCCACCTCGGCGGCGGAAGCGCGTTGCTGAAAACGCCCACCGAGTGCCCACCTCAGCGGCGGAAGAGTGCCAACAAAAGCGCCTACCGAGTGCCCACCTCGGCTGCGGAAGCGCGCTACCAAGAGCGCCTACCGAGTGCCCACCTCGGCGGTGGAAGCGTGTGGCCGAAGAGAACGCCTACCGAGTGCCCACCTCGGCGGCAGAAGAGAAAGAAAAGCTACCCTACCTGATCGTGACTCAAGCGGTAGATCCTGGCTGCGGTGAGTGAAAACGCCGATTAACTGGGTCCCCGGTGAAGAAACGAAGAGAAGCGGCCGAAATCTCGCTAGAAACGAGATTCTCGGGCGGCCATTTTGGAGTCAGGCAGCATTGACCAATCCCCTGCGAGGGATCGTCGGCGGCCATTTTGAAGTCAGGCAAAGAGCCTGAAACAGCAAAAAAGCATTGCCGAGTGCAACAAAGACAGCAAACAAGCACTGGCGAGTGCAACAAAGACAACAAACAAGCACTGGCGGGTTCAACAAAAATAATAATAATAACAAACAAGCACTGGCGAGTGCAACAAAGACAACAAACAAAGAGTGAATTAAGACTGCAAAAGCCGTCAGGAACCACAAGGGTACAAGGCCTGACTCGGCCCCCGAAAGCATAATGAGAGCATCTCTCCTGCGCCGCCCCGAGCTCCTTGTTCTTGAATCCGGCGGAAGCATGGGCCCGCGATGGCAAGAATGGATAGAGGATTTTGAGGACTTCATGAAAGCATCCAAGGTGTCAGACTTCGGAGAGAAGCTGCTTATTCTCAAGAACCTGATTGGCAGAGAAGGTGGACGACTCATAAAAGAACTGCCAGAAGAATCCTCTGATTCTTACGCTAAAGTACGTGAAGCACTAGACAGCAAGTTCCTACACAAAAGGAATGTCGACTTTGAGCAGTACACTTTCAACTTGGCCGCGCAAGAGAGAGGTGAACAAATGGGGGCATTCATAACACGTCTGAGACGATTGGCGAAACACTGCGATTTTGACAAATTCTCAACTGAGGACGCCCTGCGACTAAGAGTCATAGAAGGTTGTCTCTCCGAGCCACTGAGACGCAAGTTAGTCAAGTGAAGCTACGCGTTGGAAGAGATCGTAGAAATGACGAGATTGGATGAACAAGCTGACGAACACGCGAAGAAAATGGAAACCGGGAAAAGTGAGAGACGGGAACGAGTCTTCAGGATGCAGTCTCGACAAGAGCACAGACGGTCTCCACCACAAGCTCGTTCCTCCAGATCAAAGAGACATCACCACCAGTCAAACAAAGGACACAAAGACACGAGTCACACGAAGGGACGATCAGACAGACAACTCAAATGCTACCGATGTGGATATGACTTCCCGCATGCAGATGCATGCCCAGCACTAGGACAACAATGCCGGAAATGTGGCAGAGAAAACCATTTTGAAAGCATGTGTAGGGCAGTACCGAAGAGTGACCACGGGGGAAGACACCGACGACACCCACCTTCAAACAGTCGTCATCATGTCAGAGCAGTCCAGGATAGACAAGACTCATCCTATGGGTCGTCACAATCCAGCTGCCGCTCCTGCAGGACATGTCAATCTCGGCAATCGTCATCAAGAGAATCTCGATCCCCATCGCCCACCCCCCGAGTTTGAAAGGAATACCTTTACCGTGTAGCTGACCTTGATCAGCTGAAAGAGTACCAGCGTTTAGACATCAGGGTTGGCTCCCACCCCACCCAGTTCGTGCTAGATAGTGGAGCAACGCTAAACTACTTACCAGTAACAGAGGACCAACGCATGAAACCACCGCCAAAGCTAGTTGATGCCCACATACAAGTGTATACGTGGATGGCCAAGGAGCCACTTACATGTCTTGGGAAGTTCGAGACCGAACTGTCATTTGAAGATCGAACAATACCAGCCTACATCCATGTCATCGAGGGGCCTGAAGCCGACTGCCTCCTGAGCCTAGCCACTGCTGAGCGATTGAAATTGGTGGACATCCTATTCAGAGTCACTGACAAACCAGCACTCATCCAGATGTTCCCCAAGCTCTTTCAAGGCCTGGGAAAAATGAAGAACTGCCAAATAAAATTGCACATAGATGAACAAATCAGACCTGTAGCGCAACACCACCGAAAAATCCCGTTCCACCTGCAAGAAGCCATGGAGAAGGAACTCCAAGACCTGCTGGAAGCCGACATCATCGAGAGAACAGATAGACCAACTCCATGGGTCTCCCCGGTCGTGGTGGTCCCAAAGAAAGGAGAAACTGGCTGAGTCCGTCTGTGTGTAGACATGAGGGCGCCCAACACGGCAATAGAGAGAGAGAGACATCCAGGCCCTCACATCAGTGACATGATCACTTCCCTCAAAGGAGCCAAGATCTTTTCAAAACTGGATCTCAACAAAGGATACCACCAACTAGAACTGCACGAAAGGTCGAGATACATCACAACATTCTCGACACACCTTGGACTATTCAGATATAAAAGACTAAGCTTCGGGGTGTCATCAGCAGCAGAGATATTCCAAGAGGCCATCAGGAGAACAATACACCACATCCCACAGGTCCTAAACTACAGCGATGACATCCTCGTCTATGGAGCAATGACTCAAGAACACAACAAAGCACTAGATCAGGTCTGTCAAGCACTGATGGACGCAAACCTGACACTCAACAAAGATAAGTGCGAACTTCACAAACCAACGCTAAAATTGTTTGGACACCTATTCTCTGGAAGTGGCATGAAATCAGACCCAGAAAAGGTAGCAGCGCTAAACGAAACACCAAGCCCGGAGGAGGTAGGCGATGTACGATCGTTCCTAGGCATGGCCAGCTACTGCTCCAGATATATACCTGACTAGGCCACGCTAAGCTACCCGCTAAGGATGCTCACCAAACAAGGACAGCCCTTTCGGTGGTCTACTCAGTGTGAAGGGGCATTTCGAGAGATCAAGGGAACTGTAGAATCAGCAAAGAACCTAGCGTACTTCAATCCAAAAAAGAAGACGGAGATAACAGTAGATGCCAGTCCTGTAGGATTAGGAGCCATCCTTGCGCAATATGATAGAGAAGGAGACCAACGGCGCATAGTTGCATATGCCAGCAGAAGCCTGACGGACACAGAGAGAGCATATTCACAGCCAGAAAAAGAAAGCCTGGCTGTTGTCTGGGTGTGTGAACACTTCCACATCTTCATTTTTGGAAAATATTTTACACTGATAACTGACCACCAAGCTTTGATCACAATATTTGGAAACCCGCGAGCAAAAATGCCACCGAAAATAGAGCGATGGGGCCTACGGCTCCAAGAGTACACCTATACCATAATTCACGAGCCAGGAAAAGATGCAAACCCTGCAGACTACATGTCGCGACACCCCATCAGATCCAACAAATTAGAACAATCAATCGCGGATGAATACATTCACTTCGTAGTGAACCAAGCGAGGCGTCCGGCTGTTCCACTAGAGGCCATTTGTGAAGCGATGCAAACGAATGCCACCCTGCAAGAGGTGAAACGGCTGATCCAAACTAACAGCTGGAGACACACGCCAAGCAATGGACAAAATAACCAAGAGAATGGCGGCATTTAAACATGTCCCGAAGAACTGTCGATAGCAGCAAATGGTCTCATCTCACGAGACACCAGAATAGTGATCCCACGACAACTCAGACAAGGTGTCATCAACCTAGCGCATGACGGACACCGGGGCATAGTAGCCACAAAAAGAGCACTCCGTGAAAGAGTCTGATTCCCAACACTA
The DNA here is from genome assembly GCF_964263255.1 of Lissotriton vulgaris. Lineage (NCBI taxonomy): Eukaryota > Metazoa > Chordata > Amphibia > Caudata > Salamandridae > Lissotriton > Lissotriton vulgaris. The sequence continues at coordinate 615,028 of NW_028250900.1, read as the reverse complement.
GACCTGATGGTGGAGACGACTTGAAGGACTGTCTGCAATGTCAACTGGTGAGTCGTCCGGATCCCCCTGCACCACTACAAATGTCTCCACTACCGGAGGGTGTCTGCCAAATCAGCTCCAAGCTTAAATCCCCCCCCGCTCACTGCCCCTATTTATGTTCTGCTAGGCACCGTGGCACCCTTGATCCATCTCACCCAACGTCCTATTCTTAGTACGTGGCCTTTAATTTTTCTAAGCTAACAAAGCCTATCTCCTCTGGCCTGTGCCTGTCCCACTCCCAGACTGCTATCCCAAGCTCCCTATGCATTTCCGCACGCCTTTCTCCGAGCGGTCTCCATCGTCTTCAATGTCAGGATTCCCCTCCCAATCGCCCAGCAACGCTCCCATGCGTGCCTCACTCCGAGCGGTCTCCGTCTCCTTCAATGACATGATCCACCCTTCTCCTCCTGATCGCCCAGCACTCCCACACGTGCCTCACCGAAGGCCACGTTACTGTGCGGCCCCCTGCCCCCCCCCGCCCTCGGCCATCCCCGCATCCTCTACTGCACTCACCTTTCCCAACCACGCCCGACCCTGGCATTGTCCCCTCAGCGCACGCAGCACCAAACCCCATTCCTATCGGCCCCAGAAGGATGAAAGGCCCGTGCATGACGCCCATCCAAATCAGTCCTATTCTTAGTACGTGCCCTTTAATTTTTCTAAGCTATGTATAACCATATTACACTGACAAATAGGTAACGTTTGTGATCTCTGCTATCAAAAACCTAAATATGTTTAAAGCAGAAAAAACAGGCTTATTTAAAGCAGCAAAATACAGAGGCCTAAAAATATATTAGAAAAAACAAAGCATTTTTCCCATTGACCAAATACATGGCAAGAAAATATAATCTAATAAAATATGTGAAAATAAGTTATTTGTTTTCACAGTGAACTACATAAATCATGATGATATACAAGATCTAGATCTCCCTATTAATGTATATATTTTTGCATGATTGTTACCCTCGTTTATATTCACGTTCGGATTTAATGGCTGCTAGGGTTGCTTTGGGTTGACACTGAAGAGCTCAGTGCTGGTATGGAGTGGTAAGGTCAGTCAACTGCCAGGTTAAGTTTGGCCAAAAACTATCTCAGGCTGTTAGAGCTGGGAGGAGCCAGTGATATCAGCCTCATGCTACTTTTCGTGTACATCACCATCTATAATTCTCAGGCATTCAGCGCCCACCCAAGCCTTGTCCACATCTGGTTTGTTTGTTACTGCTAACTCTTTCACACGTGCGCATGCACACATACACACACACACACACACACACACAGGAAGATATTTCTGTGTATTAAACGCTCGCTGCTGACATCTTTAGTTATGTAATAAAGGTCATCAGTTCACATCCTGGCAGGACCAACTCACACACGTGCTATTTAGTGCTAATTGTTTCACACACACACACACACTCACAGCAAGATTTTTCTGTGTTTTAAATGCTCGCTGCTGACATCTTCAGTTACGTAATAAAGGTCATCAGTTCACATCTTGGCAGGACCAACTCACACATGTGCTATTTGATGCTAATTCTTTCACACACATGCACGCACACACACATTCACAGCAAGATTTTTCTGGGTTTTAAACGCTCGCTGCTGACATCTTCAGTTATGTAATAAAGGTCATCAGTTCACATCCTGGCAGGACCAACTCACACACGTGCTATTTAGTGCGAATTCTTTTACACACATGCACGCGCACGCACGCGCGCGCGCACACACACACACATTCATAGCAAGATTTTTCTGTGTTTTAAATGCTCGCTGCAGACATCTTCAGTTATGTAATAAAGGTCATCAGTTCACATCCTGGCAGGACCAACTCAACCACATGCTATTTAGTGCTAATTCTTTCACACACATGCACGCACACACATTCACAGCAAGATTTTTCTGTGTTTTAAACGCTCGCTTCTGACAACTTCAGTTATGTAATAAAGGTCATCAGTTCCCATCCTGGCAGGACCAACTCACACACGTGCTATTTAGTGCTAATTCTTTCACACACATGCACGCACACACACACACATTCACAGCAAGATTTTTCTGTGTTTTAAACGCTCGCTGCTGACATCTTCAGTTATGTAATAAAGGTCATCAGTTCACATCCTGGCAGGACCAACTCACACTTCCAGCTTCTAAGGTGGTTGAATTGAGTACCGTTACATTGGGTAATAGTAGTTCATTTTCATTGTGTTGTGAGTGCACCTGCTGGTCAAAATAGACTTCCACTTTAACGCATGCATGCATCACATAGAGCCAGTGGTTCAACGACTAGTGCTAAGGGAGATACATTTTTCACTTTGTGTGCAGACTAATTACTGAGATGCATTCGCATCAGCAAAAATGGAAGCTGCAGTTCGGCAATTCTCATCACATTCTCTGCCTCTCTTGTCATACCGTCACTGTAAATTGTCTGGAAATTGGCTCACACAAAGCCTCCCTTTACCGGGGGAATGGTTCTGAGGAGAACGCTGCCCACAGCAGAAAATTATTAACTCACTCTATCTGTCTATCCATCGCACTCACTCTATCGCCAACACTCTATCTATCTATCTATCTATCTATCTCCCTCACTCTATCTATCTATCGCACTCACTCTATTGCATCCCCACAGCATCACTCAGCACCACCACAGCATCACTCAGGGGCACCACATCACTACTATGCTCTACAACAGCATCACTGAAAGCCACAGCATCTCTCAAAGCCACCACATCACTCAGCGCCACCACAGCATCAATCTGTGCAACCATTCAACAACAACTGGTTCTAATATGTTCTCTCAATGTTTCAAGCTTTATTACAAATGTCACAAAAAATGTTAATATTTCACTTCTGTTCTTGGATTTTAGTCACAATAAAATACACTGAACATAATCTTCACAAAAGTTATTTACCAAAGTTTAAGCTATTGCCATTATAAATTACAATAACTTTTATTTGAGTATTAATTATTAAAAATAAATTAAAGCCATTGTTATTTGTAATATCAATACATCTAAGTCACGTTAATACAATACATATTGCATTACAAAAGCTATAGGTGTCACATTTGCGAAAGTTAAAACTATTGGCATTGTAATTGACAAAGCTATTAATTTCTCTATTTTCAAAACCAACACATAAATAAAAAATGTGTCATTTACAAGACCAATAGCTCAAACTTTCCTAATGCCAGACCTATTGCATTGCAAATGCTTGTTTATATATATATATATATATATATATATATATATATATATATATATATAGGTATATATATAGGTATATATATATATATATATTCACAGAAAAAACCATAGGTTATAGTGGATATATAGTTAGGAATTTGCATTTACAAAACCTTGAAAATTCAATGAAAAAACCATAGGTTATAGGCCATATATAGTTAGGAATTAGCATTTACAAAACCTTATTTTACTCGCATAAAACCATTGAAATTCCATATATAGTTAGCTAACTATAAGCGCTAACTATATATCGCGCACCCGCAATCCACTGCTGATGATGTCACATATTACATCATTCATGACATGGTCAGTGACATCACTGATGACATCACTGATCAAAACAACCAGTGATTGTATGTGTCTGTAAAGTTTAAATATGTTTCACATATTGAAGAATGAGTGGATGTATAAGTGTCTGGATGAAGAATTTAGTAGGTGCATGACTGACTGTATGAGTGAGTGATTAAATGTGTCTCACTGAGTACATGGGTTAGTGACTAAACTGTCTTAATTCGTGCATCAGTATGTTTGTTGTTGTGTAAGCTGCTGCATGTGTTGATCAGTAGCTATAAGAGTGGCCATATAGGTTATTGATTGGTTGCCCAAATATTTGAATGGGAGGCTGAGTGTGTGTGTGGGTGGCTGGGAGGTGCGTGACTCTGTGCATAGATGTGTAAGCAGTTGATTCACTAGGAGTATGAGTTCAAGAGTGCATGTGGAAACAGCTATATGGGCGGTTGACTGTGCATGGGTGTGTTGGTGAGTGAATGGATTTCTCATTGCTACATGTGCAAGTAAGTACGTATGTAAAACACAATACATGTGAGAGTTGAGATATATAAATAACTGAACATAAGAGCCAGTGAATGTGTGAGTGGCTGTATCGATCACTGTGAGCTTGTATCAGGGATTATATAAGAGAGTAAATATGTGTTATTATATGTTTGAATAAGTAAGATGTGTATAACTGTATAGTTGAGGAAATGGAGGTGTGATTGATTCTTTGCATGACTGACTAGGTGTGTGAGTAACTCCATGGATGAGTGACAGTCTGTGAGTGTCTGTTTATACTGAGTGTATGTAAGGTTATATTAGAGTCTGAAGAGGTTCATTGTATTATCACATGAGTGATGTGATCAGTGATGACAAATGAGATGTCATCAGTGATGTCATTTGAATTGTCATCAGTGATGTCATCAGTGATGTCATTTGAGATGTCATCATTGATATCATTTGAGTTGTCATCAGTGATGTCATTTGAGATGTCATCAGTGATGTCATCAGTGATGTCACTGACCATGTCATGAATGATGTAATATGTGACATCATCAGCAGTGGATTGCGGGTGCGCGATATATAGTTAGCGCTTATAGTTAGCTAACTATATATGGAATTTCAATGGTTTTATGCGAGTAAAATAAGGTTTTGTAAATGCTAATTCCTAACTATATATGGCCTATAACCTATGGTTTTTTCATTGAATTTTCAAGGTTTTGTAAATGCAAATTCCTAACTATATATCCACTATAACCTATGGTTTTTTCTGTGAATTTCATTGGTTTTTTAATAGCAAATATGAAAAGCTTTAAAATGTCAAGTACGTGATAGATAAAAACATTTTCGTATTTATGCACGCTGATGTGCTTTGAACGCTGCCCCCCCCCCCTCCCCTCTTTTGCCTTAGTAGTACTCTCTCTTTGCAGATACAGAAGGGTAGTTAACGCAGGCCTTTACCCCCGTTGTAATCCGTCGTACCTCCTTGTCTCTCCATTTGATTGATTGTTGTCCAAGCATTTACTGTTTTAGAATTGGTTCTCTTTGGATCATTCTCTATTTACAAACAAGCACAAAGTCGCAATACTCTGTTTAGTCTTTGCAGATAGTGAAAAATCGTGTAAAAAAATAAAAGTAATCGAGCAAAATCAGTAGGCCACTAATTGGATCTCTTTTTGACCTCGCTAAAATAGAAATATTAGGAACAACCCTTCTTGAGAAATACGAAAATAGTGAGATGAACTGAGCTCCACACCATGAGGGCTGCAAGACAGCTCGGCTCCATCACCCATCCCGCACAAAATAATGACAAACCCTATGCAAATATTAAAAATATAGACAACACACCAGCAAAGAAACAGGGTAAAACATTTTATTAAAAAACTATTTACATAACGTTGGTTTATAAGATGATGTCAGTAGTGGACCGATGTGTGAATAGATCGAAAACAGCACAAGGCTCCAAGATCCGGATAGCAAGCTCCTGGATGTTGGGTGCCATAGTTTAGAGTTCTGAATTTCAGCCTTTTTCAATGCCTGTGCTTTGTTGAATCAAAATGGCGGCTTGACACAAAGCTGACTCAAGCGTTGTTACTGATGCTATGCAGACCAAAACTGGTTTTCAGTTTGTACATTTTTCTAGATTTTTCAATCCAAGTTTGATTGACTTTGTAGAACGATGGCTTCAGATTTTCAACATACGGTGTGGTGGCGCTGACTGGGAGGGGGCGCTTCGCTCCTGCCCCCTCCCCAAGTAAGATTTTCATACGTGAAAGTACGTTAATGGTTTTGGTCCCTGAGATGCTTCGATGTCACTACCATTCTCAAATAGCATAAGTTCTGGATGTTGGGTGCCATAGTTAAGAGTTCTGAGCAGCGCTTGTAACACTGTCTGAAGTTTATTTCCACCTACTGCAGCTTCACTATTCTCAAAGTAAGTGAGTGTCGTTTGTGGACCTGACTGCATTAGAAAACAATGTGATATGTTACCTTCCTAAACAGCTTGACGGAGGCCCCTGAGGGGCGCTGTGATGGCCATGGACTCGGAGAAGACGCTTGGCTCCGACACCCTCCCCAAGTCTTATAGCACTGGTGTAGCCTGAGATCGCCCCCGACATAGGCGGCCGGCTCCCGGGGTCCGGCGGTACTTTTTGCCTTTTGATGACTCTTCAATTCTGGACCTTGTCCCACAATCCGTTTGACCTGAAGACAAGCTGTAGTGAGGCGCCCCTTTATCGTTTTAGTTGCCATTCCGCCCGCTTTTGCTACACTGTGCCTCTTCCGCCATTCAGCTGTTTTCCGCCCGCTCTTGCGACTACAGCGTCTCGCTCACCATGTAGTTGAGATGCGCCCGCTCTTGCGGTGCAGCGATAGGCGGCTGCCACAGGACTCTCAAAATGGCGGCCGGCTCTTCGGTTTTGGGCCTGGTCCACTAAAATGGCCCTGGGACACCTTGGAACTCGGACGCTTGTCTGCTAGGGCTTGGGTCCCATTCTCGAAAAGCGTCCCCTCAGCCGTGAAGATTCTACAAAAGTCTTGGGGGCCTCCGACTCCCGCAGGCTTCTGGTGGGGAGCGGCTGCCATGATTGCTCGTGGAATGGCCACGACGGAGCTACGAGATGGTAGTGGTCTCATGCTGACGCCAGCTTTAGTCTGAAACATCCAGAAACACTGTAGACTACCAATTCGATCAGTTCCGGTAGCGCCCCAACATGACCCGGAAGAGAAGAACTTGCCCTCCCCTCTTTGACTGATGGTTCTTGTTGCCTGTCCCCTCTGTTGTCATTTAACAGAACTTTTTGGACTGCTGAAAGGGGTTGTGTTCTGAACGCTGGTTGGTGGAGACATTTAGACTATATTCTTGACCTACGTTGTCGCGTAATGCGTTTTATGACACGCCGCGTTAGCGCACCCGGAAGTGATCCGAGGCGCGGCGCGCAGCGCGTAACGTAAGCATAACAGGTCATGTGACTTGTTAATAAAACTTTTCATTGGTTCATTTTACTTTTGTTAATTTAATGATGAAAAGCTTGGTCATATGACCTAAAAATTACGCTTTTTATTATTTTCGAACAATATTTTTTTTTCAAACATATGTTATAATATTCCAGGCTAATGTACTTTCCCGGAAAATTTACAACTGTCTTGCAAGTAAAATATATTCCTTTTTCGAGAAAAAGGGCGTTTCTTCCTTCCATGACGGAGCCGTTGAGTAAAAGAGATTCGGCCTGCTGTCTTAGTCGCCGATACGCCTGATTATCAGATTCTTATCGATCACTTTATGTTGCAGACATGAAAAACACAACTGCCCTTGACCATTTATCTTTACTGCGTTCCTACATATTATACCTTTTATCCGTCATGTAATTGGACTGCTTTATTTCACTTGCCTTTTACTGATTCGAAAACAGTCACTAAAAGTAAAAACTTTACAAATGAAAATACTACTACCGTGTTTTGTTTTAAAAACCTTTATTGTGAAAATGTCAGTATACAAATACGGGCCTATAACCACGTGGGCCGGCCACGGAGCAAACTCAAATCGTATATGATGAGGAGACATTTACACTGTAGAAGAACGTAACGAGCGGGCCATTAGGTGACAAGAACAAAGGTGTCTAACAGTTGCGGAATCGGTGGACGTACATTTTGTAATTAAAATACGACAGGGCCACTTACAATAACATTTTCTAGATATACATTTGCGGGCAAAGAGTTACGAGTCCCATTTATACCGGCGCCATTTTGGGCGAGGCCGGGCAGGTCCAAGATATAGTCAAAATGTCTCCACCAACCATCGGCCAGACCAGAACCCCTTTCGGCCCTTTATGTTACAAGATGGTGTCTTCCATTCAGAAAATATTGGTGGCAGCATTTTGAAAGGAAACAGAAACAGCCGTTCTCCTAGTGAGTTTCACATTGTTACATTTAGGAAGAATGTTGAAGAGTAGTATGTGGAAAATCTGAAGCCATTTTTCTACAAACTCTCAATCAGACTTGGATGGAAAAAAAAACCTGAAGAATGTACAAACTGAAAACCAATTTTTGTCTGTATAGCACCAACAGTAACGCTTGAGTCAGCTTTGTGTCAAGCCGCCATTTTCATTCAATCAATAGCGTCCCCCTGCACACATTCAGGGACCTGGTCGTGTCTTCAAATGAAACGCATTGTAGGAAAAGAAGCAGAAAGGAAAAGGAAAAAAGTTCCGCCGGACCTAGTGAAGCTGCAGCAGGTGCAAATAAGCTTCAGACAGTCTTACAAGCACTGCTCAGAACTCTCAACTGAGGCACTCAACATCCAGGACTTGCCATTCGGATCTTGGCGCCTTGTATTTTTGTTTTGTTTTTGATGGAGGGGAAAGAACAAAAAACAGACATTGAAAAAGGCTCAACAGTGCAGGGCGCCTTGTGCTGGTTCCGACCTATTCACACATCGGTCCGCTACTGACATCACCTCATAAACCAACGGGGCACCCCACGCCGACTTTCGGCGCAGCATTGTAGGATGGCCACACCAGTGCGGCAATTTGCTGGACACCACCTCGGTGCCATCCAGATCTCGGCGCGTTCATTCATTCAATAGCGTCCCCCTGCACACATTCAGGGACCTGGTCGTGTCTTCAGAAGAAACGCATTGTAGGAAAAGAAGCAGAAAGGAAAAGGCAACAAGTTCCGCCGGACCTAGTGAAGCTGCAGCAGGTGCAAATAAGCTTCAGACAGTTCTACAAGCACTGCTCAGAAATCTCAACTGAGGCACTCAACATCCAGGACTTGCCATTCGGATCTTGGCGCCTTGTGCTGGTTCCGACCTATTCACACATCAGTCCACTACTGACATCACCTCATAAGCCAACGGGGCACCCCACGCCGACTTCCGGCGCAGCATTGTAGGATGGCCACACCAGTGCAGCCACTTGCTGGACACCACCTCGGTGCCATCCGGATCTCAGCGCGTTCGAGTCACTGTGCCGGAAGAGTGACCGGAACTCAGCTGAACACGCCGTCTTTCGGCGCAGCATTGTAGGATGGCCACACCAGTACGGCAATTTGCTGGACACCACCTCGGCGCCATCCGGATCTCGGCGCGTTCGAGTCACTGTACCGCAACAGTGACCGCAATTCAGCTGGACACGCCGTCTTTCGGCGCAGCATTGTAGGATGGCCACACCAGTGCGGCAATTTGCTGGACACCACCTCGGTGCCATCCGGATCTCGGCGCGTTGTGCTGCCTTCGGCCTATTCGCACATCGGTCCGCTACTGACGCCGCCTCACGTGCCAACGGATTTTCTACGCTTTTTGTAGCCCTATGTCGCATAACAGGTCATGTGACTTGTTTATAAAACTTTTCATTGGTTCATTTTACTTTTGGTTTCCTAAAGATGGAAGGCTTGGTCATATGACCTAAAAATAACACTTTTCATTGGTTTAGAACATTTTTTTTTCCCAAACGATGAAAGCCCCACCTTGTTTCTGGATCATTCAGACTGAAGCTGGCGTCAGCATGAGAGCACCACCATCTCGTGGCTCCGTCGTGGTCATTCCGCGAGCAATCATGGCAGCCGCTCCCCACCGGAAGCCTGCGGGAGTCGGGGGCCCCCAAGACTTTTATACAATCTTCACGGCTGAGGGGACGCTTTTCGAGAATGGAGCCCAAGCCCTAGCAGGCAAGCGTCCGACTTCCAAGGTGTCCCAGGGCCATTTCAGTGGACCAGGCCCAAAACCGAAGAGCCGTCCGCCATTTTGACAGCCATGTGGCAGCCGCCTATCGCTGCACTGCAAGAGTGGGAGCAACTCCACAACATGGTGAGCGAGACGCTGTGGCCGCAAGAGCGAGCGCAACTCAGCTAGATGGCCGCCACCTGGGGAGGCCCGTTCACGCCGCCTCCCCCCCCCCCCCCCCCCCCGGGCCGCCGCACGCCAATTTTCGGAGCAGCATTGTAGGATACCAAAACCAGTGCGGCAGTTTACTGGACATCACCTGGGTGCCTGTCGTACATGTTGTGTCAGCCATGTGACACTGGACACAGACCGCTACTGACGAGGCCTCCCCCCGCACCACCCGGGACGCCCCACGCTGTTTTTCTGTGCTGCATTGTAGGATCCCTAAACCAGTGCGGCACCCAGGCGACATCACCTGGGTGCCGTCCAGAACTCTGCACGTTGTGCTGCCTTGGGACTATTCGCACAACAGACCGCTACTGACGAGGCCTCCCCCCGCCCCACCCGGGACGCCCCACGCCAATTTTCGGAGCAGCATTGTAGGATCCCTAAACCAGTGCGGCACCCAGGCGACATCACCTGGGTGCCGTCCAGAACTCTGCACGTTGTGCTGCCTTGGGACTATTCGCACAAAAGACAGCTTCTAACCATTGTTGCTTTTTGTGTTAATAAATGTTTAAATGTTTTTAGTTTTTGTTCTGTTCATTATCGTTAAAAGTTAATAAAGTTTTATAACCTTAATTTGTTGGAGTGTTATCTATTTTTTGAAAAACGGGTGAATGGGGCCTTGAATCGGGTTATTGTCATGTGTGGGCTTTGGAAGTGTGCTGCTGCAGGATCGGACATTTCAAACTCAAATGCACGTTCTTTTTCTTACCTTTCCGAAGCATGGAGCGCAATAGCAGGCAGAGAAAGGGTGATGCACGTGTTGAACACTACCTGACCTGGCAAGTTGCTGGCAGTGCCCCCCCGCCCGCTCCTGAAAGAGGGCACACACACACCGCCGCCCCGAGTACTTCACAAATCTTTAAAAGACCATGCGCTTGTTCATGAGGCTTAAATGGTTTATCACCTCTTCTAGAACCCCTACATCGACCCTCTGACGTTTCATGGAAAAATTACCATGTAACACAATACCAAGCCATGTCAGCTGAAACCCCCAAGGAATCGTGGGGCATATTATCAAGGGGGTTTATCTCCGCTTTTTTGGCTTTAAAAACCATGAAAGCGGAGATAAAATTATTTCCCTATTATCAAGCTGTCGCTAACACCAGTTAGTGACACCTAAAAGGAGATAGCGACCATCTTGGGCCCGGCTTTGCATGTCAGTGATACTTATCACTAATGACATGCAAAGTGGCGTGCCAAGATGTTAGCGACTGGAAACAGTCCCTAACATCGCTACCTTCTATTACCAACTTTTGGAGATATTCGCGCTAAGCGCGAATATCTCCAAAATCTAACACCTGCCCTGAGCAGTTCTTAGCCATGTTATCCAATGGGAGGTGGATAACATGGCTAAGAGCATTAGGTCGATAATACATGAATATCGCTGACTTTTCTGCGATAATAGCAAGGTTTATCTGCGATAAAAATCGCCGATGTGCGGCGATAATTTTTGTCTCTAAACAAGTTATAGACAAAAATTATCGCTAGTTGTTCGTAATATGCCCCCGGGTTTTTGCTTGCAGAAATCGGGAGGCGGGAGACTAGCACTGAAATCAGTACTCACACGCCTGAATCAGGAGGATTGGCATGTCTGAATTCTCTACAGCTGGGGCCATAAACTACATCCGCAGGGGTAGGTGATAGCCTGGGACCAGCCTGGCATCTAAAATGGCTGCCGTGCACGACAAAATTGTGGCATTCGAAAAAAGGCAAGATGGCGCAGCCGCTGGAAGAGATATATCAACATATATCAGCCTCCTCAGCCACCCTCAGGAAACATAGGGGATTAGGATATGTCTCCCGCACCCCCTTATACCTAGTACTTTAATTAACGAAGCACAAAATGGCGAATTCCCGTTTCGCTACCAGTTTGCGGCCCAGTTCGCGGCCCGTGAAGCGCTTCTACCGTGAAAAATCATTTTTTTTTTATTTTCCCCACGGGACCCTTTAATAACCCCAACAACATTCCTAGGGGGTCAAGAGGGGGATACCTTGCCCCCTTTCATTAAATTCCCCCTTAGTTTTTCACCTTTTCTTCTCTCTCGATCCTACCGAGAGACAAGATGGCGGCCGCTCCGGACTGTCACGCAGCAAAAAAAAAAAAAAAGCTCAGGCACAGCCGCTGGAAGAGATGTATCAACATATATCAGCCTCCTCACCCACCCTCAGGAAACATAGGGGATTAGGATACGTCTCCCGCACCCACTTATAACTAGTAATTTAATTTACGAAGCACAAAATGGCGAATTCCCGTTTCGCTACCAGTTCGCGGCCGCGCTTCTACCGTGAAAAATCATTTTTTTTTTATTTTCCCCACGGGACCCTTTAATAACCCCAACAACATTCCTAGGGGGTCAAGAGGGGGATACCTTGCCCCCTTTCATTAAATTCCCCCTTCGTTTTCCACCTCTTCTTCTCTCTCGATCCTACCGAGAGACAAGATGGCGTCCGCTCCGGACTGTTTAGAATGTTGACAGACACCGGAGAGCCAATCAGCTTTCTGCGCGCAAAGTTCCGATAAGCGAAAAGTAAGCGGACCGGATCGCTGCCCAGAGCGCTGTTACAGATATATATCTTGGTTTGAACGTTAATTTCTCAAAAACTACTGGAGCACATATATTGAGACCTAGCAAAGGCACATCGGGCTAACAGTCCCTACAATTTTGCCAAGTTTCGTGCAAATCCATTCAGCCGTTCGAGCTAAAAGTGAGTCCAACCGCCCTATGGAAAACTCAATGCAAAAAACGCGTTTTGGGACCCCCCTTTTTTCTCAGCCCCCCCTTGACGAAACCCCACCAAATTTTCAGGGGCTGCTCAGAAACAAAATGTGCCATTTTCCTGAAAATTTCAGCCGATTCCGTCCACAAACGCCAAAGTTATTAGACATAGAATTTTCAAAAGTCCCATAGGGAAAAAATTCTAACTATATATACCTACTGGCGATAGCCAGTAGGTAATATATATATATATAGAGATAGATAGTGATATGTAGATAGTGTAAGTGCCTCTTTGGTTCAACCCCACATTTTTTGACTGATAGTACTGGTTTTTCGACTCAGAGGGTGCGCTGAGGCCTGCTAAGCAGACTGCCAGTGTTCTAACCCTATACCAAGTTATGATGAATATCCACCAAGGACTGCAGCACTGTTTGAGCCACCCTCCATGTGACCAAGACAAAATCGACCTCCAGCTTGCCACTGCAGACTGACAGGGCAGTGTGAGACACTGCCAGTTCGACTGTGCCATAACACCTAATGGCAAAACTACCCTTTCCCTTAAGGGATATATGTAACTTCTCCCCTAAGGAAGGCCTATAGAGTCCTATGGCATGGAGCTGTATATTACTAAGTAAGATATATGATTTTCTATTAGCCTTGGCAACAACACTTCCAAAGTGTTGTTTTGCTGTGGAATGGTCAGGAGTCCCATTGGCAGGGTTTCCGGCTGGTACCCCAGCCCAGATAACTTCTGAATGGGACCACCTAACAAAATCAAGTTTACACAGGCCACTCCCTCTCATGAGCGGACGTTATACATTAAGGTCACAGGCCCGAACCAGAGTAGTGGGTACCATGAGCACTGTATTGGCACCCTTGCTGCCCCCCCCCCCCTTCGCCGCGCTCACACGGATGAAGGGTGAAATTAAATTGATATCCCTGAATGTTCGAAATCTAAACTCTTGCAGTAAATGCATACAAGTTTGGCAATACATACTACAACATGACCCAGGTGTATCCAAAGCGTTTCTCGGCATGCACAACCTTGAAGACACTCGGGTGGGCATTTTGTGCGAGGCAGGTTTCTATTCCTCCGTCACTAGGGGAGTGCAGGACAGGGAAGGATGATATCTGATGCTCCACCTCCTTAAGGGACAACGAAAACTTACCCTACTTAACATTTATGCCCCTAACACCTCCCAGGACACTTACCTCAGACGAGTTTTGAGAGAGCAGTTGGAGGAGGTGGACAGAGACATCTTGGTGTGTGGAGATTTTAACTTTGTGCGGGACCCCGCCCTCGAGTGCTTCAGAGCCTCCTTCCACTACAATCCAAGAGCTTTGTGGGGAACCTGGACTTTGTCATCGTGTTGTGCTATAAGAATCCTGACACGGAGGAGGAGCTACGTCAGCAAGCAAGATGGCTGCTTAGGCTCCCGGCTCCGTCGACCCTCGTAACCCGCTGCGATATCCTGCATGTTATCCTGTCTCAACGCCTAGCCTCTGTGTGCATGAACTGTCCCGCACTCCGATGGTGAAATCCGGAAACTTTTATCATCTTGTTTGTCGGAGTTACATTGAGTGTAAATTTGCGGCTTGCTCCAGCGGTGAAGCCGGGGCCTAGAGTACTTTCACAGCCGGGCTGTCGTGCAACAACATCGGCCAGGAGACTCAGGCTGGGCCCGGTCGACCGGAGTAGAGGCTGTGTTTCAGCCCGGATTTGGTGGCAATCGTCTTCATTGCTCAGTATCGACGGAGAAGTGAGTCTGCGTGCTGCTGGCTGCTGGTGGGGGCTCCCATCCAGCGGCCCCGGTTTGCTCCCGCCGGGGTTCGGTGGTTCGGGGTCACTGGCCTGCGGCCTTAACTGGGTTGACCGTGGTTGTGAACGAAGACTGGTCACCATTCGCAATTGCACGTTCGAGATCCTGTCTATCCCCCCCGTGGGTGCCGGAATCACCCGAGGAGGTGATAGTGATTGATACCGAACACGATATTATGGATCGAACGGTGCGTGAACCATCGCTGCGGCTAATACTGGCAGAACTTTGGGCGTTCCGCTCACATGTGGATACTTTGCTGAGCAGGTTGGATTTGCGCCTATCTGAATTTCTCCGGGTGGAACCGGGCCCGGCCTTATTGTTGAAACGGGATTCTACAGCCATTCAAAACGCGGCCATTTTGACTCCGTGCGAGGACCCCGTGAAGAAAGGAGTAATGGAAACATCGGATGGTGCCCTGGTAGACGGTGTTCCCGAGGATGGCATGGTATTGCTGAACTTTTCACTATTGCCGGCTTTGGAGATATCGTCAGGTGTTCTCCTTCCGGAGATTTTTGTCTGTGACTTTTCATCTCTTTTGTGGTCATCTTCTCCTTTCCTGGCGACGCTACGACTCCTGCTCAATACACATTGGGACTGTTCATCTCGGAGGGAGAGTTCGTCTGCGTCTGCGGTTCTTGGGGACTCACTGCCTGCTTGTAGCCATGGGCTGATTTTTGCTGACTCTTCTCTTCTTTATTGCTTCTTTGTTTGCTTCTGGGTCTCGCTGGAAGGGGTTCGTGTTTTTGTTCGGAAGGGCTAAGGTTAAGATCGGCTGGATCGGGATGGGTTGGCATGGCTTTTACAAGTGTTGGACCTGCAATTGTTTGCTCCAGGAGGCTGGGCGGTGACTCACGGTACCCTCTAATTTCTCTACATTGCTGTCATACGGTTATCTTTTGCTGATAGGGGGTGGATGTTTCAGGCGGGGGGTATAAAGGGGCTGGGGGCCCACATGGATAGGCCCTCCTTAGCTCTTCTTTTTCCTACCTTTGGGGTTTTAGTTGTTAGGGGCGACAGGCACGCTGCTAGTGGGGTTAGGCTGTAGCCATTTGAAGGGGTGCAGGGTGGGGGGCTGAAGGTTTTTTTTTTTGCCTTTTTTATTTTCTATGGCCTTTCTTCTTTCTTTTTCTCTTTGTAGGGTCAGTATAACTACGAATCATTCGGATTCTTATCGTATGCTTGTACGTAGTGCTTTCGCTTTCATGATATCTTGATTTGTGGGTGGGCAGGCCTTGAGTATTGGCGCAACATGGCGCAATATGTTCTTTTGTATCGACTTAGATGCTCTGGCGCCAAATTTCCATCATAGTGGTCATTACATGTATATCCTGTTTTTTACCCTGCCCCCCGCTTCTTCTGTTTGATTGTATGGCACCTGATCCTCTCTTGTATGATAAAAATGAAACCTCTGTCCTATCCTGAACTTTGACTATGCATTCTAATACAAGCTCTACTTTGAATCGCTGACGGACCCTTGGGTTGTCGGCTGATGAGCTGTGTCGTAATGTGATATTAACAACTTCTGATTTGTCTAGCGGCCGGCCCCCGTGGTTGTAGCCCCATGCTTGTATTTTTACTGAATGCTAAAATAAAGGTTTGAAAAAAAAAAAAAAGAATCCTGACACTAGGGATTACTCCTTTTATTTCTCATATTCAGTCTTCCTACTCCAGCATAGACCGCATCTTTGCTACGCATTCCCTCCTCCGCTGCGTTCGTACAGCATAAATGTCTGATATCTCTATCTTGGACCACATGCATGTAAAATTGAAAGGGGAGCGAGCCAGTCACCCAATCAATGCCCAGTCTCCCTGGCGTCTACCGTCACACCTCTTACAAGACTCAGTCAATTTTGCTGAAATTCGGAAAAGCATTACTGAATACATCTGATAGAGACATCTGGCTGCAGATTCCTTAACTTAGAATATCCCCAGGCATGAGACTGGATCTGGACATTTTTTGCAGCAGCACCTCTGCGCGCCCTGAAATAGTCATCGTACGTGACGTCAGCGAGGTCATATAAGTCCCTCCCGGCGCGTTGATGTCAGTTTCCTTCTTTTCTGCGTGCAATGCTGATCCAGAGTGAGCTCCTATGGCCTGTTTTCAGGCCTCATTTTTGACGCTTCGCATCGGGGGCACATGTCCGCGACAGACCCGCATTTTATTGTATGTGGTGTCTGGGCGAGCACCATGACTCCACGGACTGTGAAGCCGGTCAACGTCTGAAACCGAAGTCTCAGCGGGAGCGCCGTATGAAGCTTCTATCGGCATGGCTGCCCTGGTCAGAGTCGTCTTGCCCCCGGCCTCGTCATCGACTGCAGGTCCCTCTACTGTCCGGTTCCACTATCGATCGCTCTCTGGGGTCCAGGGACGTCGTTCTCCACTTGGAAAGTCGAGGCGCTTGTCGCCTACGTCTTCGATCTCACTTTCTTCTGTTGTCAGTGGCTCTGGTTCCAGGAACTTTCCAGACGTGCGCTCCAGACGGTCGTCCCCCCTCTATCCTTTCCGGGGGTGGGGGCGACTCGGGCCCAAATGTAGGCCTATGCTATGGCCCTGCAGGCCTCCCTTGGGTCCTCTCCAGTTCCTGGCGCGTACTCAGAACCTCTGCTTCGTGTGGGGTCTCTGACAGACTTGCCAGTGGGTTCACCCCCGGCGCCAATAGAGCCCTTACCTCCCGGAAATGTCGGAGATGTGCTGTTGTTAGGGCGTGGCCACACTGGGTCCCCCATTACACTCCACATTGGGTCATTAGGGCATGGTCTTCCTGGGTCCCCCTCTTTGTTCCACTGCACCTCTGCATAGCCCCGGGGGCTCCCTGTTGCACTGCAGGTGGTTGCCGGTGCTCATAGCCCTGACTTGAGCACACCCCAGCCTTCCGGGCAGGTGGCTGCCTGTCCTGAGCTGGGGTCGCGGCCGTCCTGTCGCCGGAGGCTCGCCTCCGCTCCTTTCTCCGGAATCGGAGCCTGTCCTGGATGAGGCGGAGCTGGCGCCAGAAGATTACCTCCCTGGCCCCGGAGACCTCTTCTTCTTCAGAGGGGGAGCTTGTCATGGTTTTGGTGCCAGACGGCTCCGACTCGACACCGCAGGCTGCCAAGTTGGCGTCTGACGAGGCACAGTCAGCCCTGACACGTGTCATTTCAATGCCGGGCCGGCGCCGTGTTCTGGATTCTTCTATAGAGGCCTCTAGGGAAAGTTCAGCGCCGCCCTTCCGCCCGGCGTTGCCGGAGCTGGTGCTTCCAGTGACCCGCTTGGAATTTGTGGAGTCTCCACAGGAGCTCCCAGATCTGGCAGGTTGTTTGCCTCCCCGGAAGCCCCGTCAGGATCCTCATTCTTCCATGGGGCTCCCTTCCGTGGTGCATTGGGCACACGCTCAGCGTCTTGGGAGGGTCAGCCTACAACCCTCCCCCACTGATGAGCTGTTTTCCCCTCCACGGAGGACTACTGAGGCTGGTGCAGCTTTTTTAAGAGTGGTCTCTTCGGCCACCCGCACCTTAAATATGCAACCCCCCTCTACCCCTTTGTCGGTGGACCCCTTGCTGGAGGTCTTCCACCGTGGGTCCGGCAATGTGGAGCCGCTTTTGCCTTTTGAGGCATCCCTCTATGATGCCCTCTTGGTTACCTGGGTCTGGCCTGCTTCAGGTGATCCGGTGGCACGGTCAGTTTTGCACTGCTACCTCCACATGATCCGGTCTGTAATTTTGTGCACTCTGATGCGCAGGGTTTGTGTTACAGACTGCCTATCCTTCTCTGCCCCCTCTAACGCTTCCTCCCTCTCGGGAGTCCAGGTGGCTTGAATCCTGGGGGTAGGAACGTCTTTGCATCCACTAGTGCAGTTTTTAAATACCGTGTGTGTTTTGGCTCGGGCTACTGCATTGTGGGACTCTGCAGAGTCTTTGCTTACTGCCACCTCCGAAGGTGCTTGCGCTGATCTTTTTGACTCCATTCGGGATGGCTGCGACATGGCCGAATTCACAATCCGTTCAGCCTTAGATACTGCGGATTCTTTGGGCCGAGCCTTGGCGAGTTCTGTTGCCTTAAGGCATCACGCTTGGTTGAGAGACAGTGTCTTCCCTGAAAATATCCGGGAATGTCTGGTTGATTTACCCTTTGATAGGGTTTTGCTCTTTGATGCTCACGCCGAGTCGGAGGTTCACCGACTGATGGCAGGCTTTCGTCCGCCGACTTAGGTCCTTTTAGGCATGTCTTCTGTGGTACTTTTTCATTTTCGCATCCATTAGATGCGTTCTGTGTTTAACATAGGCAGTGAGCCTTCAGATGTGCTCTGTGTTTCATATGAGCAGTGAGCCTTACGTCTTCCTTTTAAGTGGTCACTGGTGTTTATCCTTTTATTAGCATCTCTTGGATGCATTGTGCTTTCAGTCGCCTGTTGGTCTCTGTGGCCGTGTTTCACAGGTTGCTGCATCCTCTGCTTGTGGCTTTCAGCCGGTAATTCAGCTCGGTAACATAATTACAGCTCGGAACTCTGTTCATGGGTTCAGTTCATTCCTGCATTCTTTTTGACCTGGCTTTTTGCCCTAAGAGGTGTCCCCCGTTGTTTAGGGTATACATACTCCATGTGGGATACTTGTACACTATTATATAGCCTTGCTTATCTCACCTGGCCTGCTGGCCTGGTGATAATGTGGACTCCAGGCGCCGATGAATGTCCGTTGTACGGTGTTCTATGTTTTTCCTTGGTGCCATCTGCTTTAGCCTTGGTTATCCATCTCTTTCAGAGGTTTCATGGTCTCTTCTTCGTAAACGGCTCCTGCCTGCTCTTCAATGTGCTGGGTATAGTCCTGCTTATACATTATGTCTACATGCCGGTTGCCTTGGTTTCCTCTTCCTACCTTGCCACTCTTGTCATGGTTGTGAAGTTTGGACCAATATCTCCATGTGTGGGGGAGCCCTTTTTAGGTGGTTGCAAGTTCCCATAGGGTCTTCCTTGCTTCCACTTCCTGGGGTGATTTTCCAGTTGGCATATACTCCTTTTAGGTGTTCAACACTATCCTTGTCTTTTGGAGTTTTGGTCTTGGATTTAAGAATCTTTCCGCCCTTAGTTCACTTGGCGTTTTTGGCCTCTCCCTTCGGAGTGGCCTACTCTTTTTAGAATTACACCTGTAGGACAGTTCTTCTGATGGCAGTGGTCCTTTAATTACTGTAGACAAGTCTATATGGAGGTTGTTCCTCCTTCTGGCTTCGTGCTGCCCGGTCGGGCGCTCTTCTGTTCCTGTGTAAGCCACTTAAGGTCTCTATTGCTGTTTGCCGGCGGCATAATCTACCTGCTTCCGCAGGTTAGGGGTTGATGCTATTGCCCCTCTTTACCCTTTGGCATTGGGTGTGCGCTTGGCGTGCTTCATGTCCTGCTGGCTATCACCAATGAATTGCTAAGGTACTGGCTTGCCTTTCGGCTCTTGCCACAGACTCTTTCAGCCTTCTTTTATAACTGGTCTGTTAGGCGCTGGTTGCATCTCTTCAAGTTAATTCCATGCTTGGGTTAATGCACTTTTGTGCGCCATTCAGCAGAGTGATCCTTCTCTTTCTATCTATCTCTT
Source organism: Lissotriton vulgaris (assembly GCF_964263255.1). Taxonomy (NCBI): domain Eukaryota; kingdom Metazoa; phylum Chordata; class Amphibia; order Caudata; family Salamandridae; genus Lissotriton; species Lissotriton vulgaris. Next base: position 595,002 of record NW_028250900.1, on the reverse strand, counting down.
CTGGGGATCATACCGTTCTACCTGTCATTTTTATACTGGTACGGTGTTTGGCCATTCTGGCATGTTTTTAAAAAAAAAATATTTATTTATTTATTTATTTATTTATTTTGTCCTCATTAGCCACTTCATCATTCCAAGAATTAACCGACCACCAAGACAAATGTCCCTACAAAGGTAGGAAACTAGAAAGTAGCTCCATGTCTCACAGGGGCAGACCAGAACTCTTGGCGGGAGGAAACCTCTGCACGATCTTACTCCATCCAAGCCTAAGACAGGCTATCGGTCCGCTATCTTTATGGCATGGGGAGCCTCCCGTTGGACCTGGAGTACTGGGCCTAATCATCGGACCCGGGAAAAAAAAATAACAAAAACCCTGGGTTCTCTGACAGTTTTATCTCTACTCAAGTAAATAACTCCAGAAGCTCAGACTATGGGGACTACAAGCCCTTGCCATATCGACTTTAGATGTTTCATAAAGTGATGTCAACCACTCTGCGTGAGTCGGCGGATTGATATTGACCCAGTTTTTACAAATTTGTCTTCTTGCTAACAATATGGCATAGTATAAGAATGACCTCTCTAACCCCCCAATGTTATCGCTTAGCCCAAAAATAACTAAGGACCAGGAAAAGGAAATCGAGGTTTTAAGAATTGATTCAAGAGATGTCTTGACTTCTTGCCAGAAACTGCTAATATTGGGACACTCCCAAAACATGTGGAGATCTGAGGCTGCTGGGAGGGGGCATTTATTGCAGTCCTTCCCTGGTTGGAACTTAGGCAGTCTTTGGGGGGGGTAGTATGCGCGATGTAATGTAAATAGTTGATTGCGCCTCAACCAGGCAGGTTTGATGATTTTATACAGGAGACTAAAAGATCTCGTCCATAGTTCTTCTGCCTGAACTTCTCCATTCTCTCCCCACAGTTCTACTGGGAGGCTGAAGTCTCCATCTGCTTCCTCCATAATGTTCCAATAGAAAAAAGCAAACTCCTTACCTCCACTGGCTTTCTCAACTAAATTTTTCTCTAAGGAACCGTATCCCCCAAGTTTAACCTTTTTCGTTGTCTGTTCTCGAAACCAGCTTGACAGTTGTATATATATGAACCAGGATAATGGTGAGCTTACCCTATCTGAGAATACCTCCCATTCTAGTAAAGACCCTCCTGCCACCAACTCTCCCTATCTTAATATCCCTGCCTCCAATAGCACAGTTGTAAAACTCTCCACATGATGCGGAGAGAGCCCTGGAAGATCCCAGATAGGTCCAAAATTAGAAAAGTATGCCAGCCCAACCTTAGATTTAATTTGAGTCCATTCTTTTAGGAGCAAATGTAGAGTCTTTAGCTTCACTCTCTTAAAAAATCTCTGGTGACCAAATTTAAACAAAAAGCTGTCAAGTGGGAGATTAGAGCCCAATAGCATTGCCTTGAACATGCAACCATTTGAGTTATCTTGGGGAGTCTTTAGTAACATCCTAGAGTGGGGCAAATGAAAGGCCCAAGCATAATATTCCAGGTCTGGCAGTGCAAGTCCCCCCTTCTCTCTCCTTCTTCTTAACTTCTTCCATGCCAACCTGGTTGATTTAAAACTCCAGATGAAAGAATTAATGTTTTGTTGGCATTTAAAATTGTGCTTAGAATCAAATGTCAGCGGAATGGTGTTAAATATAAATGTGCATTTAGGAAGAATAGTCATTTTCACTAGGCTTGTTCTCCCTTAGATAGTAAGAGGGAGAAAGGACCATGCTTTCATCAGTGCCTTAGATTCGCGAAAAATCCGATCTAGATTAATCTGAGTCAAAATATTTATATCGTTTGTAATTCTAATTCCCAGATAGCGGATTGAAGGTGTCACCGGGAGTTGAAGGTTTGCGATATTCAAAGCCATAAGATCAGTTTTCCCAGTGTTTATTTCGTAGCCTGAAAACTTTCCAAATTCCTCAGCCCTTTTTATGACCATGGGAAAAGCCTGGTCGGGGTCAGTTGTATATATAAGAATGTCGTCCGCATACAACCCAACCTTTTTCTCCTAGCCAAAGAAGGAAAAAGGCGGAATGTTGTTGTCATCGCTAAGGGTCTGAACAAAAGGTTCAACATAAATGTTGAACAGGAGGGGGGAGAGAGGGCACCCCTGTCTTGTCTCCCTACGGATTTCAAAAGGTTCCGTGTGGGTGCCATTAATCAAGAGGCCAGCTCTCGGGTCTTTATAAAGCAAGCTGATTACTCTACAAAATTTGGGACCAAATTGGAATTTTTTCATTACTGCAACTAGATAGGGCCAATCGACCTTATTGAATGCCTTCGTTGCGTCAAGTGTCATAATCGCAAGAGGCAAGACAAAAGTTGAGGCGATGTCTATTGCCCCGACCAGATCATAGGTCAGATCGGCCAACTGGCGACCTCTAATAAAGCCCTTTTGGTCCTGATGGATAATCGTACCGATCCCGCTTCCCAGACGTGCAGCCAAAATTGCTGCAAAGATCTTATAATCATTATTAAGGAGCGAGATCGGACAATAAGATCCGCAATCCACTGGATCCTTCCCTGATTTTGGAACTAGGGCAATATTTGCCTCACCCCAGGAACTAGGCGGTGTCTCGCCCCTGATTAAGATGTTATTACACAAGTCCGTTAAGACTGGAATGATAGTTAAGTCTAGTACTCGATACAATTCGCCGGGAATGCCGTCCGGCCCTGCAGCCTTCCCCTGCTTCAGTTGTTTAATAGCTCTTGCAACTTCCGCCTCTGTTACTTCCTTATCCAGATGTTTACTCTGTCGCTGAGTCAACTTTAGGAGGCTCACCTTCTCCAACCATGTGTCTCTCTCCTCAGCATTTACTCTTATTTCTTCTGTGTATATATTCTGAAAAAAGGCCCGAAAGGCTTCCCCTATTTCCAAGTCTGTATTTCTATTATTGGTTTCGCCCTCTACCCTCACTTCTTTAATATAGTTTCTAGCCTGGTCTGCTTTAATTTTCCAGGCAGGCAACTTGCCCGCAGCCTCACCATATTCGAAGTGGGAAAGTTTACGAGCCTGCCACCTTTTATTCACTCTCTCCTGCAATATAGCATCTAATTTGTTTTTGAGCTCACACCTTCTTTCCGAATTCTCCGGGGACACAGGGTCATCCGAATCTATGAGAGCCAGATCTCGCTCTATTTTTGATAACTCCTCTCTATATTTCTTTTTTTTAAAGGAGGCACCATTGATGATACATCCCCTCAAATATGCCTTCCACGTCTCCCACACACAGACCAAGGGGGCAGAATTTAAATTGCACTCCAAAAAAGCAGCGGATTCAGATATAAGATATTCTCTCTCCTCTTCTTCCAGAAGAATGGTGCGATCAAAGTACCATGAGGCATGAGTAACATTCTGACCTAATGTTAAAGAAAAGAGAATAGCCGAGTGACCGGACATATGCGGGGGAAGGTAGACCAAGCTCTTTATAGCGTCTTTGAGGGTGAAGCTGAATAAGGCATAATCAATGCGAGATTTATGTTTATATTTGTAGTTATGAAACGAAACCCCCAAAGTATTCCCAGCTCTCTCCCTCCAAAAATCCACCAACCCCAAGTTCGACATAAAGGTCAGAAGAGTAACCCTCGCTTTACTGTGTGTTGCTGCTCTAGAGCTGGGGGATTCATCCAATTTTGGGTCTAGGACCAGATTGAAATCTCCCATCCATATTATAAGGATTCTGAGCCGTGATCAAGTGGTTCTGTATTGTGTCAAGGTGGGAAGGATCATCCTAGTTGGGGCCATAGTACCCCACCAGAGTATACCCCTTCCCATCAAACTGGACGTTGGCTATCAACCATCTACCGCTCGGACCCGACCTGTAATCCGCAATCTGAGCTTTGGCTTCCTTTTTAAAAATAATGGCTATCCCGCGAATATTGGCATTATGATCTATGCTAAGAAATTTGTCCACCCATTTCAATCTTTTCATTATATCCATGATATCTTGTTTCAGTAGATGTGTCTCCTGGATTATCATGACCTGCACGGGGGAATCTCTAAGGTATTGCATTCTGGCATGTTGTCGGATATCTTAATCCTGTGATTTCTGCTCTTTGAGCTGCTGGGGTTGCTGTCGCGCTGTTCTGCCGCAGTGCTTTCCTGTCTCCGTCACATTGTTACCGGATCACATGCCTGGCGCTTTCTGTTGTCCTGTCACATACCCTCCCTGCTTTTGGGGTATGGCTATGGAATCTATTCTAAGTTAAGGAATCTGTGGCTAGATGTCTCTATCAGATGTACGAGTTACTTACCTTAGGTAATGATGTATCTGGTAGAGACGTTGTCTAGCTGCAGATTCCTTAACACCCACCCAGCCTCCCCATTCTGCGAGGACCTTTTCTGGTGGTGTTCTCTACTAGCCCCTGGGTTATCTTCAGGGGGTTCAGGTTGTTGCACTCCCCTGGGTGCTTTCATATACAGTTATCCTCTGTGGAGGAACTTCTTTTCTGGTATATGGTACCCTTTATTCACTGGAGGGTTTGTTTCCCTCTTCTGTTCCCTTCCCTTCAGTCTGATCTACTGCCTCAGAGTCCTAGACTCCTCGTGGTCATCCTCTTTGAGAGTCAGTTGTGCTCTGTTTTCTACCTCTGTTTTTATAGGGGAAAGGCAAGTTCTCTCTTTCTTTCCTACGAGTGGACTGTTGTTCTTTCTGTGTTCCGTTCTTACTGGACGGCACAGTTCCACATGGCACTATCAGTCTATTTCTGTCTGTTGTAATGTTCTTCCCTTGTTGCACTCGGGAAGGGGCCTCCGCTTGACCTGCGGAGCTATTTCTCACAGTCTCCACTTATATGTGTAGACGGTGTCTATTCTGTCCTTGGGATGGTGTCTCCCACCACCCCCTTCTTTATTCACGGAATTTCATTCCTCGCACACTGTTCCCATGCTTTCAGTTTTTAGTTGGTGGCTCCACGTTGTGCAGCGGAAACGTTTTTTCCAAAGAAAACTGATGTCAGCGCGCCGGGAGGGACTTATATGACCTTGCTGATGTCACGTACAAGGACGACATCAGGGCGGGATCGGGTTGCGCCGTCCCCCAGCGTGCAGAGGAGCATCTGCAAAAAAATTCCGGATCCAGTCTCACGCCTGGGGATATTCTAAGTTAAGGAATCTGCGGCTAGACAACGTCTCTACCAGACCTCCTACCGCACTCTTTATGGGATAGTTTCAAAGCCCCCATCCAAGGCTCTATCGAATTGTGCTGAGGAGAGAATCTAGGCTAGTTGAGTCCAACCTCACCACTGAAATCAAACAACTAGAACTGCTGGATAAACTACAGCACCGTCGCACTAAACTACAGAAGGCTGCGCTGAGAGTCCAAATTCATACAAATAGATCCGGGAGGGCAGAACGAGCGCACTTGGAATTAAACCAGTGCTGCTATGAGGGAGGTGACAAGGTGGGCAGGGTCCTGGCCCGCAGACTCCGCCAACTGCGAGTCAGGGTGTATATTGCCAAGCTGTGATCAGAGAATGGCAGCTGGGCGACAGCAGAAGTAGACAAACTTAGAAGTTTTAACGTATATTATCAAAAGCTTTACTCACAAGAAGAACCCACCCCGGAGATGATCATGTCTTACCTGGACGCTTGTGAATGGGAGCTGCTGTCTCCTTGTCATGCCATCCTTCTCGATGAGCCAATCACCAGCGAGGAGCTGAAGACTGCAGTGGGTGCTCTCCCTATGGGTAAGACACATGGCCCAGATGGCCCAGATGGCCTCCCTGTCGCCTTTATCAGCTCTTTCTGCCTGACCTGCAGGATCACCTGATCCGCTCATTTAACTACTTCTCCTCTACGTCGAGACTTACGCCCATGATGGCCTCAGCCGAAATCTCTCTTATCCACTAAGCCGGCAAGGACCCTGAGTCTTACTCCTTCTACCACACCATTGTTTTACTTAACACAAATGTTAAGTTGTTCACTAAAATATTGGCACAATGGCTGGAGTCCTACCTTCCAGGCCTTATAGATCCAGACCAGAAAGGCTTCATACGCCATAGACAGGGAGCGGATAACGTCCGCTGAATAGCGCACCTGGTGGAAAAAGAAAATCGCCATAACTTCCCCACATGCCTTCCCTCCCTAGATGCGGGGAAGGCATTTGATAGGATTAATTGGTCCTTCTTAAGCACGGTCCGTGAAAAGATCGGACTAGGCCCAGGAATGATCTCAAAGATAATGGCTTCCTATGCAGCACCAGAGGCTAGAATCTGGACCAACGGGCAGCTAACAGAACCCATCACCATAATGCGAGGCATGCGACCGGGGTGCCCACTTTCCCTCCTGCTGTTTGCACTGGTAGTAGAACCTCTAGCTATAAGGATCCACAACTCTGATAACCTACTCCTCACACTGACTCAGCCCAAATCCCCCCTCAATGGGGTTGTGGACTGCCTCTGGGCTTACAAGGATGCTTTCAGATAAATGTGACTAAATCCTCAGTGCTTGACCTCCAGAGATGGAAGCCTCTGCATGTGTCCTGGCTCGGGCGTGTGAACTTCGTTGAAATAAATATACTACCACTAGTCCACTATCTCTTTCAAACATTGCCTACACGATCCCTCAAGATGCTATCTTGCTTTAACAATGCGAAGTGTGCAGTTTTATCTGGAACGCCAAACAACCCCGTACATCCAATGCATTGTTAATGCTCCCACAGCAGAGGGGGGGGGGGGGGGGCTCTAGCATGCCCTAACCTACTAGAATATTACTGGCCCGCCCACCTGCACTAGGGTCGGATTATATTTGTAAAGCGCACTATACCTGAAGATGTCAAGGCGCTGGGCAGACAAAGGCAAGGGGAAAAAGAGCAACAGAAGATTAAGAGGGGATAGCCATGTTTTCAGGAGTTTCTTGAAAGCAGAGAGAGAGAGCTTGCGTTGGTAATGGCAAAGGGGAGAGAGTTCCAGAGTTTGGCGGTGGCAACGCGACGGAGGGGCCACCCCATCTGGATCTGCGAAATCTGGGCGAGACCAGTTTATTCTGTTGAAGTTGGGACGAGCCTTTGCTATGCATCGTCCTGTATACTGTGCTAAGAACTTGAATGAGATGCGCTCCTTGATGTATGGGCATTTTAAGAATCAGTCTTGCTGCTGTATTCTGTACCACCTGGAGTTTATTCAGTGATGCAGTGGTGATATTGAGGTAGAGGGCATTACAGTAATCTAGATGAGAGGTAATCAGTGCAATGATAGGAGGCCGATGTTGTTCAGAAGGAGTGAGTGGAAGCGCCTTTCTGAGAGTTCTTAAATCTAGTAACATGTACCAACTGTATGTTTGACTTGGGCGTCGAAAGTCAGCTCTTCATCAAAGATGACCCCCGATTTTTAGCTGTTTTTACCAGGGTTGGAAGGGGCCCGCATTCAGTAGGCCACCATGCATTCGCTACATCTCTGAGTGGGTGGTTCGGGAGAGGGACAAACACTTGTTTCACATGGACGGAGCAGTGGCGTGGCGTCCACTGTGGGACCTAGCATGGCTGCCCAAACACGCCTGGACCGTACATAGCCACTCCCACCCGCACAGTGCTTGATATTTTGGACAAAGTGGCACTTAAGGAGGGACTGACCTCCTTCCCACCCCCCCACTACCCCCCCGCCCATGGTTCTCTCCCTCATTGTTCTGAAAGTGGAGCCATGGGGGAATGCTGGACGCTTAGTGACCGATTCGTGGGTGTTAACATAAAGACATTCATACAATGTAAGGTGGACTTCCAACTCACAGACGCCTCCCGACTCCAATACTGCCAATTGCGGCATTAGGCATTACACTCCTCAGTGTACCCTGCGGCCGTCTGCCCATATACCCTCTTCGAAACACATGTCCACGCCTGCGCTGCTTCCAAAGGTCTCATATCCAATACCTCTCAGGCTCTTCAGCGCTTGTGCACACACACTTATCAGTAGGCATGGCAGACTTCTGTGCATACAGAGATAATGCCTAAACAATGGGAGACCTTATGGCAGGACACTCAAAAGACATATCACAATCTCTCACTTAGGGAAACAGCTTACGAACTGATGTTTCAATGGTATCCCACACTATCACGTCTCTCTGTCATCTACCCAGACACACCCTCTCACTGTTGGTACTGTGGGGACAAAAGGGGGTATTTTCAACATATCTGATGGTCCTGTCCAGTTATAACAACTTACTGGAAAGCGATTCAAGGCCACATTAAGGAGATCGTATGATTCCCCATTCTGGTCTCATATCCCATAGTCATTCGGCCCTCAAATCTCTATGCTATTACTCACACTGACTGAAAACTCATTAGCTATCTTCTGCCAGCTTATTGCACTTAGATGGAAACCGAAAACCCCACCCTCTATGTCGCAATGGTTTACAGGCATTTGACACATCCTAGCCCTGGGGCGATTATCGCACATCCTAACACACACAGACATAAAGTTTCAATGCACTTGGAAGCCTCTCATCCAATAACTAATGTGCATAGAATTCACTTGCTTTAGCCCCCTGAGGCTATGTCTGCTTCAACTCTTTGACTAGCCCACCACATGCACCCACCTCTTCACCCACAACGGAGGGTGTTGCAATACCCCGCAACATTCAAGAGACGCCCCTTTCCCTCTCCCTCTCAGCTGCAAATTAGTTATACATAAATATAAGGAGCTGTAAAGCGCCCTCCTTTCTACACCCCATGGACACAAACAGCTGAAAGATGTAATGCTTAGGCGATGATGTCCTGAAGGGCCACAGCCCCTCTAGCGCTGTTACAGCATAGCAGACGCTTTATGAACCATAAGCTAACTGTATAGGCTAGCGCTGATGATTTTACATGGGCTGCTTACTGTTAATCTCTACTACAAGTTAACACAATGCAAAATGTAGCTTCAGTGATGCTTGCTTAACACGTAGTGGAGTGGTGCACCACGAACCACCTAGCTCTAGGTGGTCTTCATATTATCATACCTTGTTAAATGCAGACTATGACATTGTTTGACCGTTTCCTCTTCCCCGCAATGGCTACTACGAACAATCCTATATATTAAGATGCACTTCATTAGAGACTGATTGCTGCCGAAAGGCATTAATAGTATACTGGAGGTCAAATGTATGTGGTATATGTTTTACTTGTTGAAAATAATAAACAGAACTTGAGTTAAATAAACAAAGTCAAGTAAATTATCAAATTAATTGTGACATTAAACCTGGCCTGATGCTCAAGCCAGATTTAAAGTCCCTATTAAAGTTAATCAAGTTTTAGAAAGTTGCCACTCTAAATTCCAGCTAGTCTGGTAGCCTCACAAAGGCACTTACACAAAGACAGGTTTCTGACCGCCTAGGAAGACATGTGAACGATACCCAGGAACAAAGGCTCTTGCTGCAGAACAAGGTGTCACCTTGTCTCCCAGGATGGCCACTCAGGGTGTTAGCCCACAAGGCAGGATTCAAAGGTGAAGCCACCTGTGAGGGGCTTCTTGTGACAACATCCCTGAGCAGGATGTCTTTTGTTCCTGCAGACAATTAGGAGAAAGAGAGATATGGGAGGGAAAACTGTGTCCAAAATGTTATTCCCATGGGCATGTAACCCTCTGATAGCCATACCTCTAGGGTGGGCTACCCTGCGCCTGACTACCAACAAAGGGTAGTGCCATCTTGAAGGGCGCAAGCTGGGATGGCCAGATGCCACACATTACATGAGAGACCCCATACTCCATTGGGTAGTTACTACATGGTACCCTCAGAGCACTTTCCTGGGATAAGTAGAGCACCCTCAGCAACCTGACCCTCAGTTAGCGTTGGAGAAGAAGAGAAGACCGAAAGAGGACTGCCCTTGAACTGTGCAAAGAAAGGCGGCTTCTTGGAGAGGACTGCACCTGCTGCACGTTTGGGCTTGTGAGACTGAGACTGTGCTTAAGCCTTCTTACCCCAGGAAACGTTGATTTCCTAGCTTCACCAAGACTAGTGACTCCAAGGATCAGTTTGCTGAGCTCCTGGAACCAGCTCCAGGACACCAAGAGCTGAAAGAGCCCAAACAGACAAGTGATAGCCACCGCAGAAGTTATCTGCTACCAGTCGCCGGGCACAACAAAGAACATCTGAAATAGCCAAAACCTGCGCCCAAGTCTGGTTTGCCTGTGACTACTGTCCAAGTTCAGATTCGTAGTTTACAAGGGACACCTGCCCCCACCAAAAAGTTTGCATCCAATGTAGAGGACTTTGAGAGAGCCCTGATCTCTGTGATTGGAGTCACACATCACTTGTGGACTAAGGAGCCACCACCGGGACAAACCCGTCTACAGCACCATAACCAGAGCTTCCTTTTGAGCATCCTGCCTGCATCCCTAAGGATCAGACCACTCCATTAACTTCTATGGTGGTTGTCCTCTAAAGTTTGGAAACTGCTTCAAAAATGCAAGAGTGCAGATCATCCCATGGGACTAAAGTAAGAAGTGTGTGAATCATTAGGGAATTTTGAAAACCACACATGCTGGGATTTTGTTATTTACGTGTTTATGTTTACAATATACATATGGAACACATTGATTGCTGTGCAAGGTTTTTAATCGGGAATACTGACTGTAGAAATGAAAGTAGGACAAGGTATTGCCTAAAATTAAGTACAGGGCGAAGGAGAAATGAAAACCTGATATGGTTGTTTTCGTGGGTTATGAAGACGATGGGTAATTTAAAAGTAAAGAATATTGCTTGGGGAGCGCTAGATATTTTAATCGGTAATACACGCTGTAGAAATAAAAGAAGGACACAGCATTGTGTAAATTAGGTACGGAGCAAAGGAAAAATAAAGACCTGATACGTTTATTTTCGTGAGTTATGAAGACAATGGGTAATTCAGTAGAAAAGGATATCGTAAGGGAAGTGGGAGAGAGATTAATTTATTCTCTCTTTTGATGAAATAGACACATACGTATAATAGTGATATAACTATTTGAAGGGTACGTGTTTAGGGACAAGAAACGATAAGAATGAGGAAAAGACTTGGGATGTAAATTTTGGTCAGTAACTTTAGATGTAAACGAGGAATTTTGATTACTTTTTTGAAAATCTTGTGTACACTACAAGATAGCGCCCCTGAGTATAACTATTTAAGGGAATACCAATATTGCTCTGGTGTAGTACGCCGGCTGCCGTAGATGAAAGAGGATGAGGTTATACGGAATCACATGGATACAGGGTAAGTTGGAAGCCCGTGGGTAGTTCTAAGTGTGAGACTTTGTAATTCTTGATTTTGAAATACTGAGGGTAGCGGACAACATAATGAAATGAGGTCATTTTTTAATATTCTCAGACCCCGTACTTGGTGAGATTTTGGAACAATGTTTGGACTGATGGAGTGAAGAGGACGTTTTACACTTGAAATTTGAAACAATGGGGTGAGTGTACCTATGTAGATTGGTGACTTACATATGCGAAGTGAGTATAGACTGAGTAATTGGGAATTTATATAAATAGTTTGCGGTTTTAAATGTGATTTCAGGATATACCGGCAATGTTTGAATAATGGACTAAGTGATATTGGAAACATATGAATGTACGGCGGTGGATTTCTTTTATACGGTACCCCTATATGATCTTATGACTTTCAATTTTTTACTTCACTGGGGCATTTGGATTGGATGATGGCATATGTGAGAGGGATTTTGTAGATTTGTTGTTAATATTAGTGGTTTTTTTAGATTTGTTGTTAATATTAAGTTTGAATTATAAAGATTAATAAGGAAAGGAAGACAGATGAGATTGGTGGTTGTGTTGGGGCAACATTTATGGGGAGTATCACAATACTCGCTACTCATCATCATAGGTAATTGACTTTTGGAGAGATAAAGCGGAGGAACAGATGATCTTGTGTTGAAAGTTTACTGATAGAACCGGTGAATGCTTTACTGCGCATTCTTATCTTACTTTCTATTACTCAAACTTAGTTAAGAAAATAATGGTGGTGACTTTCTCTATTTTTTCACAAAATTTGGTGGCATCTGGCCTTTGGAAGTGGGTCTATTCTTTTCTGAACACGGGATGTTTTTGTAATATCTTCATCTTTGTATATTAATAATGTTTTGATGAGATGTTAAGGTTATGTATTAGCATATCATTTACTTGTTGTTATTTTGGGTTGCAGCCCTGACGAAGTCATAGTGCTTTATGCAGCACGACGAAACACGTGTTGGCTGCGTTTTTGGATGTGAATTCGGAAAAATAAAGATACAATTTGGAATACAAGGAACTTGCGCATTGGATTTATACGAGAACCGGAATATGAACTGATTACCTGGACTGTGTCAACCAGATGAATGTTTCTTTTTGATATGTGGACATTATAAATGTATTATTTTGAGTGCTCAGGGAGAACAATTTTGTCTTAGTAGTGTCTACTTCTGTGGATTGAGTTGGGTTTGTATGGTAACCAAACCCTTCCGCCTTGGTAGCACCGAGAGTAACTTTTGATCAGTATACTTTCCCAAATATTTTGCTGAGCGCCCTTTAGGTAACTGGTTACCAATTAGACTAGTTGATTATTTTTGTGCAGGAAAGGAAACCTTCCTGCACAAAAACAATCACAGGAGGCTTTTTCCTCTTTCTATGTGTGCTGCAGAATGCATGCACATTGAAAGCCACGTGAATAAGTGACGTTCCGGCAGCGCAATAGTGCCTGTAGGGCCTCATAAATGAGGCCCTAAGTTCCTTTGCCAAACCACAGATACCCAAGGTTGAGCTATGGTTAAGTAAATTATACTGACTGGACCCAAGACGGTATCTATGAGTATACTCCATGATAAGAGTCCACAGCCATATCCCATAGTACATCCAGATCCTCACACATAGAATAAGATGAAAAGTTATAGTCAGGAAAATGTAATTTATTATTTGTATACAAAACCAACTTCAACTACACAAACCTTAACATTTCTAAAGTTATAATTTGCACTCTGCTCACTACTTACTATAATTACCGCACCTCAAAGTGAAAAGGAACACTGGAGGCTTAAGATTGCCCATGGTGAGGCCTGGATTATAGGGCACCAAGTGGTGACAGCTCACCTAGGGTCATTTTTTTATCACGACTTCCTGAGGTTGCACACTAAAGATGAGTTCATGAAGGATAAGGACCTTTGCACAAAGTGGCCCTAAAAAAGGCAAGGCTGTGCACTCGAAGGTAGTATGTTTGAAAAGTAACGTAAGGTGCAAAATAGTAACAAAAATAATCCCCCAACACCGAAGGGAACAGTGGGAGCGAAGGAAGCAATCCCATGAAAGGATCTTGTGTTGCTGGGGAGGTACAATTCTGGCTTCAAGAGCAAGAAAAGTCCTTTAAATTCTCACAAATTTTAGACTTGTTTTAAAACATTAACTGGGGACAATGTAAAACTTGCTGATTATTGCATTGGCAAAGATAAAGTCAGTCCCACGTGTAATGACGTTGATGCACAGTGCCCAAGACGAGGGCGGGCGGAAAGGGAGGAGCTGGGAGACCAAGGGTGCAGTTAGCCGTTAGAAGTTGCAGAGAAAGGACATACAATAAAGAAGTTCCCTGCTACTACCACACTGTGTCTGCCTGAGTTCTTAGGGCTGGACACTACAACTGGCGACGAAGCGACGAAGCGACCGGACCCTGAGCGTGTGGACGGCTACAGCAGCAACCGGCGACCGACCGGTCCGGAGCTCGCCCCACGTCTGGAGGCTCGAGCGCGCTGCAAGAAAACGCCCACCGAGTGCCCACCTTGGCGGCGGAAGAGTGGTAATCAAAGCGCCTACTGAGTGCCCACCTCGGCGGCGGAAGAGTGGTAATCAAAGCGCCTACCGAGTGCCCACCTCGGCTGTGGAAGAGTGGTAATCAAAGCGCCTACCGAGTGCCCACCTCGGCGGTGGAAGCGCGTTGCTGAAAACACCCACCAAGTGCCCACCTCGGCGGTGGAAGAGTGCCAACAAAAGCGCCCACCGAGTTCCCACCTCGGCGGCGGAAGCGCGCTACCAAGAGCACCTACCGAGTGCCCACCTTGGCGGCGGAAGCGTGTGGCCAAAGAGAACGCCTACCAAGTGCCCACCTCGGCGGCAGAAGAGAAAGAAAAGCTGCCCTACCTGATCGTGACTCAAGTGGTGGATCCTGGCTGCGGTGAGTGAAAACGCCGATTAACTGGGTCCCCGGTGAAGAAACGAAGAGAAACGGCCGAAATCTCGCTAGAAACGAGATTCTCGGGCGGCCATTTTGGAGTCAGGCAGCACTGACCAATCCCCTGCGAGGGATCGTCAGCGGCCATTTTGAAGTCAGGCAAAGAGCCTGAAACAGCAAAAAAGCATTGCCGAGTGCAACAAAGACAGCAAACAAGCACTGGCGAGTGCAACAAATAACAAACAAGCACTGGCGAGTGCAACAAAAACAGCAAACAAGCACTGGCGAGTGCAACAAAACAACAAACAAACACTGGTGAGTGCAATGAAGACAACAAACAAGCACTGGCGAGTGCAACAAAAAAACAATAATAATAACAAACAAGCACTGGCGAGTGCAACAAAGACAACAAACAAAGAGTGAATTAAGACTGCAAAAGCCGTCAGGAACCACAAGGGTACAATGCCTGACTCAGCCCTCGAAAGCATAATGAGAGCATCTCTCCTGCGCCGCCCGAGCCCCTTGTTCTTGAATCCGGCGGGAGCATGGGCCCGCGATGGCAAGAATGGATAGAGGATTTTGAGGACTTCATGAAAGCATCTAAGGTGTCAGACCTCGGAGAGAAGCTGCTTAATCTCAAGAACCTGATTGGCAGAGAAGGTGGACGACTCATAAAAGAACTGCCAGAAGAATCCTCTGATTCTTACGCTAAAGTACGTGAAGCACTAGACAGCAAGTTCCTACACAAAAGGAACGTCAACTTTGAGCGGTACACTTTCAACTTGGCCGCGCAAGAGAGAGGTGAACAAATGGGGGCATTCGTAACACGTCTGAGACGATTGGCGAAACACTGCGATTTTGACAAATTCTCAACTGAGGACGCCCTGTGACTAAGAGTCATAGAAGGTTGTCTCTCCGAGCCACTGAGACGCAAGTACTCAAGAGAAGCTACGCATTGGAAGAGATCGTAGAAATGACGAGAGTGTATGAACAAGCGGACGAACATGCGAAGAAAATGGAAACCGGGAAAAGTGAGAGACGGGAACAAGTCTTCAGGATGCAGTCTCGACAAGAGCACAGACGGTCTCCACCACAAGCTCGTTACTCCAGATCAAAGAGACATCACCACCAGTCAGACAAAGGACACAAAGACACGAGTCACACAAAGGGACGATCAGACACACAACTCAAATGCTACCGATGCGGATACGACTTCCCGCATGCAGATGCATGCCCAGCACTAGGACAACAATGCCGGAAATGTGGCAGAGAAAACCATTTTGAAAGCATGTGTGGGGCAGTACCGAAGAGTGACCAAGGGGGAAGACACCGACGACACCCACCTTCAAACAGTCGTCATCATGTCAGAGCAGTCCAGGATAGACGAGCCTCATCCTCTGGGTCATCACAATCCAGCTGCCGCTCCTGCAGGACATGTCAATCTCGGCAATCGTCATCAAGAGAATCTCAATCCCCATCGCCCACCCCCCGAGTTCGAAAGGAATACCTTTACCGTGTAGCTGACCTTGATCAGCTGAAAGAGTACCAGCGTTTAGACATCAGGGTTGGCTCCCACCCCACCCAGTTCGTGCTAGATAGTGGAGCAACGCTAAACTACTTACCAGTAACAGAGTACCAACGCATGAAACCACCACCAAAGCTAGTTGATGCCCATGTACAAGTGTATACGTGGATGGCCAAGGAGCCACTTACATGTCTTGGGAAGTTCGAGACCGAACTGTCAAATGAAGATTGAACAATACCTGCCTACATCCATGTCATCGAGGGGCCTGAAGCCGACCGCCTCCTGAGCCTAGCCACTGCTGAGCGATTGGAATTGGTGGACATCCTATTCAGAGTCACTGACAAACCAGCACTCATCCAGAAGTTCCCCAAGCTCTTTCAAGGCCTGGGAAAAATGAAGAACTGCCAAATAAAATTGCACATAGATGAACAAATCAGACCTGTAGCGCAACACCACCGAAAAATCCCGTTCCACCTGCATGAAGCCGTGGAGAAGGAACTCCAAGACCTGCTGGAAGCCGACATCATCGAGAGAACAGATGGACCAACTCCATGGGTCTCCCCGGTCGTGGTGGTCCCAAAGAAAGGAGAAACTGGCCGACTCCGTCTGTGTGTAGACATGAGGGTGCCCAACACGGCAATAGAGAGAGAGAGAGACATCCAGGCCCTCACATCAGTGACATGATCACTTCCCTCAATTGAGCCAAGATCTTTTCAAAACTGGACCTCAACAAAGGATACCACCAACTAGAACTGCACGAAAGGTCGAGATACATCACAACATTCTCGACACACCTTGGACTATTCAGATATAAAAGACCAAGCTTCGGGGTGTCATCAGCAACAGAGATATTCCAAGAGGCCATCAGGAGAACAATACACCACATCCCACAGGTCCTAAACTACAGCGATGACATCCTCGTCTATGGAGCAACGACTCAAGAACACAATAAAGCACTAGATCAGGTCTGTCAAGCACTGATGGACGCGAACCTGACACTCAACAAAGATAAGTGCGAACTTCACAAACCAACGCAAACATTTTTTGGACACCTATTCTCTGGAAGTGGCATGAAACCAGACCCAGAAAAGGTAGCAGAGCTAAACGATACACCAAGCCAGGAGGACGTAGGCGATGTACGATCGTTCCTAGGCATGGCCAGCTACTGCTCCAGATATATACCTGACTAGGCCACGCTAAGCTACCCGCTAAGGATGCTCACCAAACAAGGACAGCCCTTTCGGTGGTCTACTCAGTGTGAAGGGGCATTTCGAGAGATCAAGAGAACTGTAGAATCAGCAAAGAACCTAGCGTACTTCAATCCAAAAAAGAAGATGGAGATAACAGTAGATGCCAGTCCTGTAGGATTAGGAGCCTGTCTTGCGCAATATGATAGAGAAGGAGACCAATGGCACATAGTAGCATATGCCAGCAGAAGCCTGACAGACACAGAGAGAGCATATTCACAGCCAGAAAAAGAAAGCCTGGCTGTTTTCTGGGTGTGTGAACACTTCCACATTTTCATTTTTAGAAAATATTTTACACTGATAACTGACCACCAAGCTTTGATCACAATATTTGGAAACCCGCGAGCAAAAATGCCACAGAGAATAGAGCGATGGGGCCTACGGCTCCAAGAGTACACCTATACCATAATTCACAAGCCAGGAAAAGATGCAAACCCTGCAGACTACATGTCCCGACACCCCATCAGATACAACAAATTAGAACAATCAATCGCGGATGAATACATTCACTTCGTAGTGAACCAAGCGAGGTCTCCGGCTGTTCCACTAGAGGCCATTTGTGAAGCGACACAAACGGATGCCACCCTGCAAGAGGTGAAACGGCTGATCCAAACTAACAGCTGGAGACACACGCCAAGCAATGGACAAAACAACCAAGAGATGGCGGCATTTAAACATGTCCACGAAGAACTGTCGATAGCAGCAAACGGTCTCATCTTACGAGACACCAGAATAGTGATCCCACGACAACTCAGACAAGGGGTCATCAACCTAGCGCATGAGGGACACCGGGGCATAGTAGCCACAAAAAGAGCACTCCGTGAAAGAGTCTAGTTCCCAACACTAGACCTGATGGTGGAGACGACTTGAAGGACTGTACGCAATGTCAACTGGTAAGTCGTCCGGATCCCCCTGCACCACTACAAATGTCTCCACTACCGGAGGGTGTCTGGCAACACATTGCCATTGACTTCCTTGGGCCAATCAAATCAGGCCAATACGTCCTGGCCATCATGGACGAATACTCCAGATTCCCCATCGCACAACTGTGCACATCCACGAGAGCATCGAGTGTCATACCGATCCTAGAGGAGGTCTTTGCCGCATGGGGCATTCCCCTAGTGGTGAAGTCAGACAATGGGCCTCCATTCAACAGCCATGACTTTGCTGATATTACCCAGCCCCTCAACTTCACACACCTCAAGATCACACCACTATGGCCACAGGCCAATGGAATGATCGAACGCTTCATGGCCACGATCAAGAAGACCATCCAGCAAGCAGAACTCACGGGAAAGAGCCTTCAGACAGCACTCGACGAGGTATTGCGGGCATACCGATATACGCCTCATTCCACCACAGGCAAATGTCCTGCCACTCTCATGCTAGAACGCCCAGTGCGCACCAGAATACCAATGATGAATATGGCAGCGCACAAACTGTATCCCGACTCTGATCATGAGGAGATCGCGGCCAGAGACAAGATAAAGAAAGGAAAGAATGAAGGACTATGCTGATGAGCGACGTCATGCTACTACCCCTCAAATCCAAGAGGGAGACTGGGTGCTAGCACGACAAGAGCAGCACAGAAAGACTGATTGCCAATACCATGAGGTTCCACTCAAAGTGATACAACAAAAAGGAACCATGATCACTGCAGAGACCGACGGGAAAAGACTTACTAGGAATGTGACGTACTTCAAAAAGTGCGGACCCAAGGTCAAAGAGCTACTGACCAAACCGAAACTGGAGCTGGGAGACCCAGAGACACTGCCAACTCACAGTCAGTTATTGATGGAGACTGCCGATGAGAATGAGCGTGACAGTCCCAACCTCCAGTCACGCCCCAGACGTGTGATCACGAAACCATCTCGCTTTATCGAAGAATTCTAAAGAAAAATAATTTGCTGTTTGCTGTGGTGTATATTGTTTTGTTTTCTTTTATTCACAGAGGGGGAGATGTAATGACGTTGATGTAAAGTGCCCAGTGACCAAATTGGTCAGGCACTAGAACCGGCCCGAGTGAGGGACGAGGGCGGGCGGAAAGGGAGGAGCTGGGAGACCAAGGGCTCAGTTAGCCGTTAGAAGTTGCAGAGAAAGGACATACAATAAAGAAGGTCCCTGCTACTACCACACTGTGTCTGCCTGAGTTTTTGGGGCTGGACACTACACCACGGGGGCAACACAATGTCGAGAGGATGACTATGAGGGGAGTACAACAAAACCCCATGCTAGGATTTCAAGCGATCCCACTGTCACCATCAGTACTGTTTTAAAAAAGAAAGATCACCACATCACCCATCCAGAATCGAGTGGACCTGGGAGGGCAGTCACAGGATGCACACATATGGGATTCTTTTCATCAGCAATCCGAACCTGTTGTTAATACCTCTGTAACATCAGGCTCGGAAGCCTTTCAAACTTCCATGAGTTTATTCCCAGCATACCTGTCAGCTGTGTAACACCTCCTGCACAAGCTTTCAGTAATGAAAGCACAAATTCAAAAACAAGGAAATTGCAAGATTCGACCCAGGACCCCGGGAGGGAAGTGCGTCCCTGAACCCCACTATTGGGCCAGGGAGAGAGGACATGAGATACATTGATAGACTCTACCAAACTCTGGGGGGCATCTTGAACTCCATGCAAGCAACGGTGATGGCACTAAACCATCAGGCAAACAAAATGGATATTCAAGTAGACCTACTCAACACCTTAGCAGTCTTTGTTTCAGTTATTGACGAATAATTAGAGAAATTAAACTACCCCATAATGAGTGTTCAATCTAAGAACGAAACAAATTTCACTATTGTGCTCCTGTAAAGAAGTGATTGACAAACTGATGCAGTTACCAACAGTCCTAGAAGAAATTCAGGGAGAAATAAAAGGATCTTCCAGGTTAAATAACGGGCCGCCCAGGGCTTGAAGTGGGATGAAAAAACTGGGGGGGCGGGGGTCTCTCAAAGGGGCATGGCCGATGCAGTTAAGCGCGTGGGTTAAAACATGTAAGCGAAAAATCTGTACTTAGTATAGTGTGCCACCTGACTGGCATTTTGCTACTCCTGTCATTGAATCCAGATTTATGACACAACAAGCAAGAACACCCACAACAAGCTAGATGAGTCTCTTTGAAGTTATCTCAAAAGGCAGTGAAGTGTGGCACTGCGGCAGAGGTAAGATTTTTATTTTCACCGCGAGGGTGATGGCAAAAAGGGAAAGAGACCTTTCCGGTACCTGCTTTTTACAACTGCCGGTGCTGAGGGCTGGCAGGACCGAGCCCACTTAAAGCCCTGGGGCAGCTCAATAAAAGCACACTTAATGGCGCAGAAAATATATCTGCATCGGGACGTCCGGAGGAGTCAATTCTAACAACAAGTGTTGAGGGGGGAGGGGGGGACTCTGCCCACAAGGAGATAAGGTGAACCGTTGGGTGTGTCAGCATCAGGAGATTACCTTGCACCACTCCTATTAAATTCCGACCTCTCACCGGCTCTTGATGAGGTGGTGTCCCATGCCCGAGCCTTGGCAGATTGCATATGTCAAACATGCTTTATGCAGATGATCTGCTTTTTATTAAGTAACATGCTAGAAGGATTACAAATATTGAATAATCGGCTCGCTCAGTATACGGACAA
Source organism: Lissotriton vulgaris (assembly GCF_964263255.1). Taxonomy (NCBI): domain Eukaryota; kingdom Metazoa; phylum Chordata; class Amphibia; order Caudata; family Salamandridae; genus Lissotriton; species Lissotriton vulgaris. The sequence goes on along the minus strand of NW_028250900.1, from coordinate 574,484 downwards.
CAACCTGCTCGGGGTCATCGTTTTTCATCATAAAATTGATTTTTTGGACTCTACCAAAAATGATTCAAAATGTCATTTGGATCAGGAGGCCTCATGTTGAATAACCACTTTTTAAACGCTCACAGTGACCAAAATTGCCATTTTTACAGAGTTTTGCTTAGTCAAAAGCTTCAATTTTGACCAGTTTCAGGCACAGAAATGACTTTAAACACACTTATTTTAGTTGAAAAAGTCATAATTCACATCCAACAGTCATTTAGACTCAAAAGATTAAATGTTAAAATTTCATCAATATTGACCATTTTTTGAACGTTCGACTGGTCCGGGGTCATCGTTTTTCATCATAAAATTGATTTTTTGGACTCTACCAAAAATGATTCAAAATGTCATTTGGATCGGGCCTCATGTTAAATATCCACTTTTTAAACCCTCACAGTGACCAAAATTGCCATTTTTACAGAGTTTTGCTTACTCAGAAGCTTCAATTTTGACCAATTTCAGGCACAGAAATTACTTTAAACACACTTATTTTAGTTGAAAAAGTAATAATTCACATCCAGCTGTCATTTAAAGTCAAAAGATTAAATGTTAAAATTTCATCAATATTGACCATTTTTTGAACGTTCGACTGGTCCGGGGTCATCGTTTTTCATCATAAAATTGATTTTTTGGACTCTACCAAAAATGATTCAAAATGTCATTTGGATCGGGCCTCATGGTGAATAACCACTTTTTAAACCCTCACAGTGACCAAAATTGCCATTTTTACAGAGTTTTGCTTCTCAGAAGCTTCAATTTTGACCAATTTCAGGCACAGAAATGACTTTAAACACACTTATTTGAGTTGAAAAAGTTATAATTCACATCCAACCGTCATTTAAAGTCAAAAGATAAAATTTTAAAATGTTAAAATCTCATCAATATTGACCATTTTTTGAACGTTCGACTGGTCCATCAATATTGACCATTTTTTGAACGTTCGACTGGTCCGGGGTCATCGTTTTTCATCATAAAATAGATTTTTTGGACTCTACCAAAAATGATTCAAAATGTCATTTGGATCGAGCCTCATGTAGAATATCCACTTTTTAAACCCTCACAGTGACCAAAATTGCCATTTTTACAGAGTTTTGCTTACTCAGAAGCTTCAATTTTGACCAATTTCAGGCACAGAAATTACTTTAAACACACTTATTTTAGTTGAAAAAGTAATAATTCACATCCAAAATTCAAAATGTCATTTGGATCAGGCCTCATGTTGAAAAACCACTTTTTAAACCCTCACAGTGACCAAAATTGCCATTTTTACAGAGTTTTGCTTACTCAGAAGCTTCAATTTTGACTAATTTCAGGCACAGAAATGACTTTAAACACACTTATTTGGGTGAAAAAGTTATAATTCACATACAACCATCATTTAAAAGTCAGAAGATTAAATTTTAAAATTTCATCAATATTGACCAGTTTTTGAACGTTCGACTGGTCCGGGGTCATCGTTTTTCATCATAAAATTGATTTTTTGGACTCTACCAAAAATTATTCAAAATGTCATTTGGATCGGGAATCATGTTGAATATCCACTTTTTAAACCCTCACAGTGACCAAAATTGCCATTTTTACAGAGTTTTGCTTACTCAGAAGCTTCAATTTTGACCAATTTCAGGCACAGAAATGACTTTAAACACACTTATTTTAGTTGAAAAAGTAATAATTCACATCCAACCTTCATTTAAAGTCAAAAGATTAAATGTTAAAATTTCATCAATATTGACCATTTTTTGAACGTTCGACTGGTCCGGGGTCATCTTGTTTCATCATAAAATTGATTTTTTGGACTCTACCAAAAATGATTCAAAATGTAATTTGGATCGGGCCTCATGTTGAATAACCACTTTTTAAACCCTCACAGTGCCCAAATTGCCATTTTTACAGAGTTTTGCTTACTCAGAAGCTTCAATTTTGACCAATTTCAGGCACAGAAATGACTTTAAACACACTTATTTTAGTTGAAAAAGTAATAATTCACATCCAACCGTCATTTAAAGTCAAAAGATTAAATGTTAAAATTTCATCAATATTGACCATTTTTTGAACGTTCGACTGGTCCGGGGTCATCGTTTTTCATCATAAAAGTGATTTTTTGGACTCTACCAAAAATGATTCAAAATGTCATTTGGATCGGGCCTCATGTTGAATAACCACTTTTTAAACCCTCACAGTGACCAGAATTGCCATTTTTACAGAGTTTTGCTTACTCAGAAGCTTTAATTTTGACTATTTCAGGCACAGAAATGACTTTAAAAACACTTATTTTAGTTGAAAAAGTAATATTTCACATCCAACCATCATTTAAAGTCAAAAGATTAAATGTTATTTCATCAATATTGACCATTTTTTGAACGTTCGACTGGTCCGGGGTCATCGTTTTTCATCAGAAAATGGATTTTTTGGACTCTACCAAAAATGATTCAAAATGTCATTTGGATCAGGCCTCATGTTGAATAATCACTTTTTAAACCCTCACAGTGCCCAAAATTGCCATTTTTATAGAGTTTTGCTTCTCAGAAGCTTCAATTTTGACCAATTTCAGGCACAGAAATGACTTTAAACACACTTATTTTAGTTGAAAAAGTAATTCACATCCAACCGTCATTTAAAGTCAAAAGATTAAATGTTAAAATCTCATCAATATTGACCATTTTTTGAACGTTCGACTGGTCCGGGGTCATCGTTTTTCATCAGAAAATTGATTTTTTGGACTCTTCCAAAAACGATTCAAAATGTCATTTGGATCGGGCCTCATGTTGAATAACCACTTTTTAAACCCTCACAGTGCCCCAAATTGCCATTTTTACAGAGTTTTGATTACTCAGAAGCTTCAATTTTGACCAATTTCAGGCCCAGAAATGACTTTAAACACACTTATTTTAGTTGAAAAAGTAATAATTCACATCCAACCGTCATTTAAGGTCAAAAGATAAAATGTTGAAATTTCATCAATATTGACCATTTTTTGAACGTTCGACTGGTCCGGGGTCATCGTTTTTCATCAGAAAATGGATTTTTTGGACTCTACCAAAATGATTCAAAATGTCATTTGGATTGGGTCTCATGTTGAACAACCACTTTTTAAACCCTCACAGTGACCAAAATTGCAATTTTTACAGAGTTTTGCTTACTCAGAAGCTTCAAGTTTGATGAATTTCAGGCACAGAAATGACTTTAAACACACTTATTTTAGTTGAAAAATTAATAATTCACATCCAACCTTCTTTTAACCCCTTCGCTGCTAGGCCTTTTCCCCCTCCTGTGCTAAGGCTTTTTTTGGCGTTTTGTGGTAGTGTGCGCTTAGGCCCTTGTATTTTTTTGACCACATAAGGTATCCACGCCAAATTTGCGTCCTTTTCTTCCAACATCATGTGGATTCTAAAGGCACCCAGGGTTTGTGGATTCCCTTGGAGGGGTCCCAGAAATGAACCAAAATATAGTGATTATTTTTGTTTTTTTCAGAAAAATGGGAAAATTGGGCTGCAAATGAAAGCCTCTGGGGTTCTCCCTGAAAATGTTATCAAAAAAGGGTTTGTGGGGCTGAAATCTCCATTTTCTCAGCTTTAAGGGAATGACAGTCTTTTGTCAGAGAACCGACATTTTGTACACAGTTTTGGCATTTTTCTGGGACATAGCCTATTTTTGCTATTTGTAGAGCTTTCCACCTCATTCCAGTTAATGGTAGAAATGAGTTTAAAAGCAATAATGGATCCTGGAAAGCTGTACATTTTCAAAACGTAGACAAAATTCTGAATTCAGAAAGAGGTCATTTGTCTAAATCCAAGAAGGTTTCTTTATAGAAACTAACAGTTAAATATTGGAATATTTGAAAATGTGTTGAAAAAAACAGCCTTTTGTCTCAACGTTTTCACCTATAACTTTTTCTAATTTTGACAGCTCTTGGAAAGCAATATACCGTTACATCCGTTAGACCTTCCTGATTGTGGGGATATATAGGACTTGTAGTTTCACCAAGAACCTGACGAACCCAGATCTAAAAACTGAGCAGCAACTTGCAATGGTATTTTTTCATTTACTGGGTATAGAGCACTTTGTCTTGGAAAATGTATACATTGAAAAATCTGTATGAAAGACACCTATGTATTTCTGAATTGGGTACAAATTATAGAGTTCAGAAACAGTATATAATTGCAAATTTTCAAAATTGGGAATACTCATACTAGCAGGAGAATTATTGGTCATTTTTCAAAAATATTTTTTTTTTACACAATGTCTTTCATTGAAAGGGAGAAATGCATGAAAGCTCAATTGGTAATAACAGTTGATTTACAAATCTGAATTACCCTAAGTCTCCCGATAAAAATGGTACCTCACTTGGGTGGGTTGGCCTTGTGCCTGCGACAGGAAACGGCGCAAAATGCAACGTGGTCACACCTAAATTTTGCAGTTACAAATTGACCCTTTTTTGGTAAAGTGCCTACCTGTGGTTTTTGCACCCTAGCTCTGCCGGCACCTAGGGAAACCTAGCAAACCTATACATTTTTGAAAAGTAGACAACCAGGGAAATTCAGGATGGGGTGACTCGACTGCCTACCACCAGGTTTTGTTACCCAGAATACCTTGCAAAGCTAAGATTTTGACAAAAAAACACATTTTCCTCACATTTCTGTGGTGGAAAGTTCTGGAATCTGTGTGGATCAACAAATTTCCACCCACCCAGCGTTTCCCCAGGTCTCCTGAAAAAAATGGTACCTCACTTGCGTGGGTAGGCATGGTGGCTGCAACAGGAAACAGTTCAAATCATACAGTGGTGAATTTACAATACCCAATTGCAAAACAACCTTGATTTTTGGGGGGGCACCTGAGTTTTTGGCCCGGGGCTCGGTGGTATTCTTTGGAAAGTACCAAACCCGAACAGTTCTGAAAAGTAGACACCCGGGGGAGTCCAGGGAGGTATGGCATGCGTGGGTCCCCCAATGTTTTCCTACCCAGAACTCCTTGCAAACCTTAAAATTAGGTAAAAATATCACTTTTCCAAACTTTTTTGCGTGGGATATCCGTGCCGGCCAAAATATCCTACCACCCAGCGTTCCCCTTGTTCTCCCGAGTAAAAGGATACCTCACTTGTGTGGGTGCCCTAAAGCAGAACAGGCCAAAAATGAATTTTGAAAAAAGTAGTATTTAAGTTTTACAAGTTAAGCCCCCCTGCCTCAGTCACAGGCCTTTGGCCCACCCACACAAGTGAGGTATCATTTTACTCGGGAGAACAAGGGGAACACTGGGTGGTAGGACATTTGTGCCAACACGGAGATCCCACGCAAAAATGTATGGCAAACTGTTTTTTTAACCTACATTTATGGTTTGCAGGGATTTCTGGGTAGGAAAACATTGGGGGACCCACGCATGGTATACCTCCCTGGACTCCCCCGGGTGTCTAGTTTTTAGACCTGTCGGGTTTGTAGTTTCCAAAGATGCCCGCCGACCCCTGGGCCAAAAAGTCATGGGAACTCCCTTGCAAAAACGAAATTGTTTTGAAAGAATTAAGTTTTCAATTTGAGAGAGTACAATTCTTGGAACACTATTGCATGGCAATTGTGACAGACATTTTCAAGTGTGCAGGACATTGTGGATAAACAAAATAGAATACACCAGAAAGACATATCCATATACTCCCATGGTTTATCAATAATATCTAAATTTAGTAAGTTATTTCTAGCTATAATGTACACCTTAACAGACTTACTCAAAAGTCAAACATTCAAGCACAGCTATCTATTCCTCAACAACACACACATACAGGTTGGATTTGGCACAAGGGCGAATGATGGTTCAGTACATAAAATTTTATTAACAAGATATTTCATCAAAATGAAATGCTCTGTCAATAAATAAATGCATGAAAACCGAACCAGTGACTCGCAACTCATGAGCTGTAAAGCCACGTCAAGGCACCAACCTCTTTACAGGCCATTCATACACCTTTCATACGTGTGACACATACTAAACATTCACACCACCAGCCGAGACCCATCACATTACAACACTCACACCAGCAGATTGCGCCATTCAAGGGCCCATCACTTTCACACACCAACGTATCTGCCACAGCAACTACACAAAATGATGGACTGCGTAGAGTGTCACTCAACTAGCAGTGTGTGTAGTGACCAACAGAAAGTTAGTACTCACACACCGCCAGCCGAGCGCCAGTCCACCCACACCACCATCCAAGCACCAGACCATGCACACCGCCAGCCAAACACCACTCAGTGCACACCGACAGCCAAGTACCACGCCACACACACCGCCAGCCAAGCACCACTCCGTGCACAGACAGCCAAGTACCACTCAATGCACACCACCAGCAAAGCGCCACTCCACACACACCGCCAGCCAAGCACCACTCCACGCACACTGCAAGCCAAGCGCCACTCCACGCACACCGCCAGCCAAGCACCACTCCACGCACACCGCCAGCCAAGCACCACTCCGTGCACAGACAGCCAAGTACCACTCCACGCACACCATCCTGCCATGCGCCACTCCATGCACACTGCCAGCCAAGCACCACTCCATGCACAGACAGCAAAGTAGCACTCCATGCACACCACCAGCCAAGCACCACTCCACACACACCGCCAGCCAAGCAGCACTCTGTGCACAGACAGCAAAGTACCACTCCTCACACACCCCCAGCCAAGCGCCACTCCACACACACCGCCAGCCAAGCGCCACTCCACATAGATAGCCAAGTACCCCTCCACGCACACCGTCAGCCAAACACCACTCAGCGCACACCGACAGCCAAGTACTACTCCACACACACCGCCAGCCAAGCACCACTCCACGCACACCGCAAGCCAAGTGACACTCACCACCAGCCAAGCACCACTCCACGCACACCATCCAGCCAAGTACCACTCCCCACACACCGCCAGCCAAAAACCACTCCACACACACCACCAGCCAAACACCACACCGTGCACAGACAACTAAGTATCACTCCACGCACACCACCAGCCAAGCTCCAACCCACACACACCGCCAGCCAAGCAGAACTCCGTGCACAGACAGCAAAGTAGCACTCCACGCACACCACCGGCCAAGCGCCACTCCACACACACCGCCAGCCAAGCACCACTCCGTGCATAGATAGCCAAGTACCCCTCCATGCACACCGCCAGCCAAACACCACTCAGCGCACACCGACAGCCAAGTACCACTCCACACACCGCCAGCCAAGCACCACTCCATGCACACCGCAAGCCAAGCACCACTCACTGCCAGCCAAGCACCGCTCCACGCACACCATCCAGCCAAGTACCACTCCCCACACACCGCCAGCCAAACACCACTCCGTGCACATGTGGTAAATAAAGATTTACCTATGCGGAATTTCTATGCGGTAAAGTTCAATAAAATTAACTCAATCGAAAATGAGAGGCAGAGTCCGTGGCATCTGAGTTATAAGGGTTTTATTCCATAAAATGGAATTGGTTCGAACCAGGTATCATGTTCCATCACCACGAAGGTTCAGGAAGGGATAGACAATTCTTTATTAACAGAGTACAATATATATAGTAAATGCATATAATGGTGATGGATACAGAAGGCGTAACAGCTGAGAGAAAAGAGATAAGAACACATGTACGTAACAGAAGGCGTGCACGAGGGCGTACACGGAGGTGTGTGCTAGAAAACGTCACATGAGAGTGTCACAGGTGGGTGGATCCATAGAGGAATCCTGCAGTGTCAGCAGAAATATATGGCAGAGATGCGCGCGCAGCAGCATGACGTGAGATTGACGTGGAACTGGAGGGTGAAGGGGACTTGACATTTAGCTCTATACGTGGAGACAGAAGTCTGGAGGGTCAGAACAACCTAATCCCAAATCATATCTAATATCTTGTGTTTGAGGAACTGTATTATCTAGAAGGAAAGGTCTCTCGGGCAGAGGCTATTCGATACTGACTGCTAGGGCATGCATATGTGACTACGTGTCTATGTGTAATGCGAGGGGGCCATGGGCCTACCATGGTAACAGGAGCAATGAATTACTTGCACGGAGACAGAAAGGCCGGGCCCTTTGCTCTGCAGCTGGGGAGATGTTTTCCTAAATCACTAGACAGGAGTGTATTTTCGAGGAGCGGAGCAGATAATTTGAAGGCAAAATACAGTCTTGGCAGGCAAGCAGGCCGAGCCGGGCACCGCTCGCCGCACAGGGAGTAGGGTAAGGGTCATGGATGCGGATCCAGGCTGCAGCTTTCAGAGGCAGAAGGCAGAAAGGGCTCGATGGCAGAAATCAGGGCCTAGCTCGCCAGAGCCAGGAAAACGTGAAAGTGCACCATGTTAAGACGGTGGCAAGGCATACTTAGGAACTGAATATTCGACCCATTCATGGTGGATCTGAAAGAGGACATGTTAACGTTGGACGCAAATGTATTTGCGTCTTCATAGCTGGTTGTGGAGGGAACATACATGTACTTGAAGCACGTACATGGAGCCGTTGGGGTCTACGTTAGGGGACACAATTGACCATAAAAATTCATATTACCTCATTCCCTCCTTGTCCCCTAGGGACCCTTCATGATATATCGATCTTCATTAGTCTATCAATTTGTTCATATAGCATCATTTGCTCTTCCTTTTTCTGGCGGGATTTAGAATGTGAACTTGAATGGGGAATACATGATGTGGCGCACAAGCCGCAAATCGCTGGCCCACACTGTAAACATAGGCAACAACTGAACACTATGAGAAGGGCTATTCCTAGGAAGGATAGGACTTTCCATCCCCAGGCTGATAACACACTCCAGAACCAACCGGACCAAGTCCAGGTGCCTGGATTCTGGTGTATCTGACTTGCAATCTTGTGAAGACGGGTTATGGCTCTATATACTGAAGGTGCGTTTTCTGGAATGAAAACACAGCAACTCGATCCGATGACTCTACAAGCTCCGCCCCTATCGGCCAGGATGACGTCAAGAACAAGACGGTTTTGAAGAACAACAATCCGCATAGCAGACTGCTCCTCTGTTAAGTTGCCTAGGGCGGAAGTAGTTTCCTTCACTACTGCTTCAAGGGTTCTGGTTAATTTACGTATCAGTTTACTATTAAAGACAGTACCTAAATAGGGAAAGAAACCTTTATTGAAGTCTGTATACTGCTCCCATGCCGTTTCAGTATAGTCGACAATCGGGAGATCTCTCTGGGGTCTATTGTGTACTAGATGGGAGTCCCTATGATAATCAGGAGGGGCTAGGAAAACAGGTGGCAGAAGGAATGCAATGTAACAAGTACCATCCCAATCTAGAGGTAAGCGTATATATGCTGTATGACCACAAACGAAATAGGAATGACGGGAAGCTTTGAATGTAGATTTGCCTTTATCACTGAATTCGATCACAGTAGTGCATTTACTATGACCTAGGTGTACTGAACCATTCTTTCTGACACATAATCCACCTTTAACTGGTAATACTGACATAGCGGGCAAGACTGGTTCGGCTTCGGACTGGACATTCAGAATCATGAGGTTAAGTGTAAAATTACCTAATCCATATACTTCGTTTTCTAGATCGGTCCCTGTCCTTTGAGGAAGACCCTCCTTGTCTGGGAAACATACTTTATGTAAAACTGTGTTCAGATTTCCCCATACCCAATTGCCCTGGTAAACTACAGAATCAGAATTTAAAGAATTTATTAAACTAAACCATGCACCACAGGAACCATTATGTGTGAACGGGTACGGAAAGAGGGGCAGAACTCCCTTGTACTTCTGATAGGGAGGGAGTCGGCCACATATCCAACAATTTGTAGCATTGCTGGTCTGATGGGAATGATGTAACATACTGATGAATGTATTGTTGCGCAGCACAAGTCGGTAAGATAACTCGTGCAGGGGCAATTCACTGAAAGTATGCTCAGCAGTGTTATTTGGAGAAGAATGTGCACGTGTGAAAATAGGAAAGTACATGTGTAGCAATATGCTTGCAGCAATAATCATAAGGCTCAGAAAAAACATAATCAATAATGTCACAATGCAGTGACTGCGGAGAGATTTACAATATTCATGTTTCTTGATCTGTTTCTGTCTATCTCTCTCTCTATTGGGGTCTAGCGGGTACATGTCAGGAACTTGTCTAACCGATTCACCTAGGGGAGGACTTAAACAATTAAACTGTCTGACTTGCTAGACCTCAACTTCATACGAAAGCCTTGAGAAGGAGTTTTCTCTACCAGGGGGAGTTTAGTATCAGTCTTTGGAAGGGGGCAGGGCTGGGAGTCTGGTTTTGGCTGCAGTCCATAGTGTCTTTTTACATGACTCGAGTGGAGCCAGCCCTTGCGGCCCTCCACTTTTACTGCTGTCCTTGTTGTTAATAACACAAGCTTCGGCTCCTGCCAACGGGGCTCCAGCGGACTCCTCCTGTCAAAGTTCCTGACGAACACCAGGTCCCCAGGAACGATCTCGTGTGGCTTCACCTCGGTGTTGTCGGGAAAGGCTGCAGCTACCTGTGAACGACATGATTGTAGTGCAGACATCAAGGAGGCAAGGTAATCTGTCAGCATATTACAGTCAACATCTGTTATTTTACGAGGCAGAGGCGTCCCCCACATATTCGGTGGCCTAGCAAAGACCACCTCATACGGGGATAGCCCTGTTCTTGAATGTGCTATCATTCTCATGTAAAAGAGTGCAACTGGTAAAGCTACTATCCAGTCAACGCCTTTCTCTCTACAAATCTTGGCGAGACGAGTTTTCAGGGTCTGATTATGTCTCTCTACGAGACCTGCTGCTTCGGGATGTCGGACACAGTGGAACTTCCACTGGTAACCTAGCAGGAGTGATACCTGCTTCATAAGCTCGGACGAAAATGGCTGACCATTATCTGAGTACACGATACGGGGCAAACCATACCTGGGGAAAAATTCACGTACCAGCTGCTTGGCAGTGGTCGGAGCAGTGTAATCTGGGACTGGATATGCTTCTGTCCAACGGGAAAGTGCACATACAACTACGAGGACATATTTGAATCCTCGACAACGTTCCATCTGGATATAATCCATCTGGAGGACTTCAAAAGGGTGATCGGGAGGATGAAATCCACCTTGCTCTACGGGAATGCCTTTACCTGGGTTGAACTGACAACAGATCATGCAAGTACGCACTTTCTGTTTTGCTGCTGCTCGTAAATGTTTATTGAACCAAAGGTTTTGAATACTGTCTAACATGGCTTTTTCTCCTAAATGTGCAGGACTATGTACTGTGTTAATGATAACTTGAACCATAGAGTCGGGGAGAAACCATGTGGCTTTCCCCTTCGTCATCCATCCCTGTTCTGTCTGGATCCCTCCTAGTTCAATCCATTTCTTGATTTCGTCTGGTGTAGCATGTGTCTGTATGTCAATTACATCTAGGGCGGGATCCCTCACTGTCATGCAATGTGTCGGTATCAGGACTATTGTCTTTGTCAGGTCAGTTGCGTGAGTCTGAGTCTGAACTGTATGCTTGGCTGTTCGATCTGCCAGGTCATTACCCTGGGAAATGGTATCTGTAACTTTCGTATGTGCCTTGCACTTCATGATGGATATCGCTGTAGGCAGATGTATCGCATCTAACAGAGCTTGAATGAGGGGACCGTGCTGGATCTTGGCTCCGTGAGAGGTCAAAAAACCTCTCTCTCGCCAGAGTACACCGAAGTCGTGTACGACTCCGAATGCATAACGGGAGTCTGTGTATATGTTAACTTTCTTGTTCTTTGCTCGAATACAGGCTTGGGTCAGAGCGATGAGCTCTGCTGCTTGGGCTGACAGGGTGTCAATACGATTCGTTTCTATGACTTCAGTTTCGGTCGTTACTGCATATGCGGCCACTAACTCTCCTGTACTTGTTCTCATACATTAACCATCCACATAAAGTGTCAGGTCTGGATCTGGTAATGCAGTGTCTGTCAAGTCTTGTCTGGGTTTTGTCGTAATGGTAATGACTTCAACACAATCATGTGCCAAAGGGTCTGTCTCACTTAATGGCAAAAGTGTAGCTGGATTCAATGTATTGCAACGTCTGATTTCTATGTGTGGCTGAAACAATGTCAATTCATAACCTGTCAGTCGTGCTATAGTCAAGTGCTGAGTCTGTGTCCTGTTTAAAAGAACTTCCACGGAATGTGGAACTTGTACTGTCAATTGATGTCCTAACACTATGGAATCACTTTGTCTGATTGCTAGAGCTGTTGCTGCCACAGATTTCAAGCACGCAGGCAGAGCCTGGGCTACTGGGTCTAATGTACTAGAAAAATAAGCACACGGTTTGTGTGAACCTGCTTGATCCTGGGTGAGTACTGACAATGCAGTACCTTCGCGTTCTGTGACAAAAAGTGTAAAAGGTTTGCTGTAACATGGTGTCGCTAAAACTGGTGCTTGACATAAGGCTTTCTTTAAGTCGTCAAAAGCATGTGTATGTTCCTGAGTCCAAGGGAGGACAGTCGATGTCGCTGCCTCCTGTGTTGTCAACTGTATGAGTGGCTTGGCTAGAAATGCATACTGAGGGATCCATTGTCTACAGTAAGAAGTGAGGCCTATAAAGGCCCGTACCTCCTTTTGTGTCTTGGGTTGTGACATATTTGCAATTAACTGGATACGGTCAGGTGTTAGCTGTCTCCCCCCTTTGGACAGCAAGTGCCCAAGGTATACCACTTGCTGAACACAGAATTGCAGCTTCGAAGGAGACACCTTGTGTCCCTTGTCAGCCAGAAAATATAAAACTGTCAGTGATGCTTGTTCACATTCTCGTTCACTACGGGCGGTGATCAATAGATCATCGACGTACTGGAGTAGGGCAGTGTTGTCAGGCATGTGAATACTGTCAAGTTGTCTTTTCAATGCTTGGCTATAGATGCTGGGGCTTTCTGTGAATCCTTGAGGTGCGCGTGCAAATTTGAAGCTTCGGCCATTTAAACAGAATCCGAAAAGATATTGGCTTTCCGGATCAATTGGGACACTAAAGAAGGCGTTCTTCAGATCAATTACAGTAAAGAACGTTGCCTCTGAATCAATAGCTGTCAACAATGAAGAGATGTCTGGAACCACAGGGTACTGTGGTACAATGCATTTATTCAATTCTCGTAAATCGATCACTAATCGATAAACTGGAGGGGCATTCGGATCAGTACGTTTAAGAATTGGAATGATAGGGGAATTACATAGATTCGAGTCGGTTTCTACAACCACTCCTTGTGCAATGAGCTCGTCAATGATTTTCAGTAAAGCCACTACAGCATCTGGGGGTAACTTGTATTGTCGGATTCGTGGTAAAACAACACCTTGTTTCAGTGTAACACGGTATGGTGTAATGTGCATACAACCCACATCAGTGGGGCCTTGTGCCCATAAATGTGCAGGAACATTCTGTAATCTGGAATCAATATCTCTCAACACATAGTGACCCTTAAAGTCACGCAAAAACAATCTTACTCCTTCCGGAGAACAACAAATTACAGCTCCTAGAGCTTTCAGTGTCTTGATACCTAATAAGTTTTCTGGACATGATTTCGTGAGCAATAAATCTGTAGTGCGAGACAACGGACCAACTGAGAGAGGGACTGGTTTCGATACTTCATTAACAATAGGCTTTCCTGAAAATCCAAGGGAAACATTCTGTGAGCCTGAGAGGGGTGCCCCTGGAACCTCGTCGTGACTGATTGTTGTTCTGCTTGCCCCTGTGTCAATCAAAAACTTTCTATCCTTTCCTAATACTTGACTATGTACATAAGGACCCTCTTGATCTACAGGAACCTCAATAAGAGGCAAGCCAACCTCCCTCTCTAGGCTGTTTCATGTGTATCGCTGGTAATCGGGATAATCAGTTTGAGCATATTGGTACATCTGCTGTGTTGCATGTTGGGTTGCGGCAATCGGTTGTGGCTGTGGTACCGCTACGGTCTGTACTGTCTGTTGTGGAGCATGCATAGGCTGTACATTCTGTGGTACGTGTTGTTGGACCTGGTCCTGTCTAGGAGGACGCGGTCTCTCTTTAGTTTTACCTGTAGATATATTGTGTTTCAAAACTGCACAATCGTTTACATAGTGACCTGGCTGTTTACAATAGTTGCATGTCCCTTTAACAGAAGCTGCCGAATTATTGGACTGTGTCATGCCCTTTCTCTGACCGTCAGCTGGAACTGACTGAGCAACAAGCATTTTCATTTTTGTGTCTTTCATACGTCTTTGTTCGTGATCATGTTCTTCCCTTATTCTGTTCTGGTGGTAATGTAACATCTGTAACATTTGGGAAGGCGTGTTTGCTTGCCATGTGCTCTCGACTTTCAATACACGATTCTTAACTTGGGGCAGAGAATTCTCGACTAATTTGGATACAAAAAGGTGTGGGTATGACTCGCTACTTGCTTTCAGGCCACTATTAATAATGAAACATTTCTCAAATCGGGAATAGAAATCACTAGAGTCTTCATCGGGTTTCTGTTTGCAGGCTGAGATTGCATCCCAATCCTCCTTTTTAGTTGCCAACAACCTTGGCAATACTTGTACTAATAATCCTGGTAATGCTTTAGTTTTGTCCCCAAGACCCAACCCTGGGGTTCGGGTCGCTTCTTCATTTTCTAATGCAGCCCAATCTATCTTTGTGTCTCCCACCTCCCATTCTTTTTCTTTGAGTTTTTCGTAAATACCAGCAGGCAATAATACTTTCAATATTTTCATAATGTCGGGATAGGTATAATCTCCCATGAGTAACATGTCTTTTATTTCTCGGTGAAAACCTGCAGGGTCTTTATCATGACTAGGTACTATCTTCTTCATTTCTAACAATTCCATTTTAGTTATAGGCGTGTATACATACACACGTGTAAGGGTGTTATCATTATTCCTGACTGGATGTACTTCTCGCAAGGGATTCTGTCTGTCGATGTAAAACATTTTTCTTTCTGGGGGTGGAGCTGAAACAAACTGTGGATTCAGGAAGGCACTATATCTGTGTCGATGTTCTAAAATTACTTTAATTAAATCGGTACCCAGGCCTCTCCATTTATTCATGAGTAACTCTACTAGTACATCAGGTAGGGGACCTGGATCAGAATGTTGGCTCTTATACAACGTAAGGAGGTGTTGTATCATGTACATACCAGCTAGTCGCTGTTCGTCTGGGGAAAGATTCAAAAATGTTTGCGCTAATGCGTCATCATTATATCTATCGGAATTGTCAGCCCATTGTACTGCTGACCTGGCAAATTCTTGTTCATCCATGGAATTGAGTACATGGTACCCGTTCTTGAAGTATTTTATCAGTAGCCTGAAATAGATGTTCAGGAGTCTTCGGATTTGACATAGCAGAATGAAAAAGTCTCTTGCTTTCTGGGCGTAACGTTTTATTAAAAGGTGTACCCTTTCCTACATATGCTATCGTACCTGTGTCTACTACTAGCTCCTCCTCCTCTGAGGAGTCATTCTTGTCATTATCTGCTTCATTTTCAGCTTTCTGTCTTTCATGAAATACTGTTATTTCTTTACGGATTTTTCTGTACATGGCCTCTATACATTTCTGTCCATCATGTTTTCCGTCTGCAATATTCTGACCCCATGTAGTTAATACCTCCATCTCGTCTCTATTTACACCAGGCTGGTCTCGTTCTCTTATGAAACAGTTTATGAGGAATCTTAATATTAAACCTTGAGTGTCTACTTTCTGGTGTGCCATGGCCTCGTGAATACATTCCTGACCCTCCCCAGTCTGAACAAAATGATATATCCTGTCTAGATAATCTGCCATTCCTGGAAATAGAACTAAAAAGTTTGCAGCACGTCTTATACGTATTGAGGCTAATATCATGCAACCGTCTTGGCCTGGTATTGGATCATATCTACAGTCTGTAAGATATTCTTTAAGTTTTTCAATTGTGGCTGCTTTCGGGGTACGTTGCATTGCTAGTTCTCTAATAGTTAATCGCTGTACTGGTGGCGGAGTACGGTAACCTCCTGATGCACCTCCTGAGGCGGAGGCGTGAGCATGAACTGGTTGTAAGGTCGGTACCTGCTGTAACTGGGTTGGGGCCTGAACCGCGTCAGGCCCAAAAGGATTAAGCGTATTGATAGGGGGTGCAGGACGTGGTGCAGGAGGGGTCAGTTGTTGCGGACCTGGGAGACGATCAGCGGGTGGTACAAGTACAGGTGGGACATTGGTATATTCGGGAGCTACATCGTCTAAATAGGAAGAAAGGAAAATATCTGCTGCGGTTTTGTGACGTAATTTAGTCGGAACCAATGGAGGGGGCAGATCTTTCGGTATTTCCGGGGTCGCCTTAGGCAGGCCCTCGGCCAGGACTGGATACAATCCTGTCATAAGTGCATTACTCCGTCTATCATGTTGTTCCATTCTAACTCGTTCTCCTTCTTCTAGTAGTTCTTTTTCTTTGGCTTTTTCAGAATGCTCTCTACTTTTCTCTGCTTTTCTGAGTGCTTTCTCTGTCCGTCTGTGTGATTCTTTATGCCATAGTTCAATGGCATCTTTCTGTGACTGTCTGGCTTTCTTTTTCCATAATGCTTCTTCTACTCTCATGATGCAATCGGCATCCCATGTCCCTGTAGCGGGCCATCTCTGATTCTCTGCTAAATCCTTAGTGTAATCCACCCACAAGTCGAGATATAATACAGCGTCTAAGCCGTGTTTGTGGTACATAAAATATCCGGGAGTGTCCCTGGGTGGGATGGGAACAGCTTCCTCGAGTATCCCTTTTCTAGTTCCTATCTGTCTCAGTTTAGAAAACAGTGGCATTCTGAACCTTGATACTTGATACTTGATACTTACTCGGATTCGGACACAACTAATACAATAAACACAGTAATGAAAATCAAACAATCACCCATACCACGACATTTAAAACACCTTAAAACATTTCAGAACGGACAATAACTTGATAGCTGAATACTTGATATACTGCTAAACAGTACAGATACACTGCTAAAACAGTGCAGACCGGGTCTGTGTACCCAAACCCGTCTTGACCGGACACAAATTAATGCACCCGTCTAGATGCGTCCCCAGCAACGGTACTCACCGGGAAGCACGGATCGGAAGGCCTCGGAAACTCGACACTGGACTGGACCGGACTGGACTCGACTCGACTCGTGATGTAGGTACTTCGGAACTTCTGAACTGGTGGGCCTCTGAACACCTCGGACCTTGCTCTCTCGGCTGGGCTCTGGTCGGGATCCTCCGCACTCCTCACCGCCTCGTCTGGGTGTCCATCGCAGCCTCAGTCACCTCCGTTGGCCTGAGGGAGATGCAGGAAATCCTGCGGGTACGCGTAGTTGTCCGTCACGGCTGTGGCAGGGGGCTTGGCCTGCAACGCACCGCCGGCGCGTAAGGTGGGGGAGGGGTCCCTATTCGGGCGCCAAATTATGTGGTAAATAAAGATTTACCTATGTGGAATTTCTATGCGGTAAAGCTCAATAAAAATAACTCAATCGAAAATGAGAGGCAGAGTCCGTGGCATCTGAGTTATAAGGGTTTTATTCCATAAAATGGAATTGGTTCGAACCAGGTATCATGTTCCATCACCACGAAGGTTCAGGAAGGGATAGACAATTCTTTATTAACAGAGTACAATATATATAGTAAATGCATATAATGGTGATGGATACAGAAGGCGTAACAGCTGAGAGAAAAGAGATAAGAACACATGTACATAACAGAAGGCGTGCACGAGGGCGTACACGGAGGTGTGTGCTAGAAAATGTCACATGAGAGTGTCACAGGTGGGTGGATCCATAGAGGAATCCTGCAGTGTCAGCAGAAATATATGGCAGAGATGCGCGCGCAGCAGCATGACGTGAGATTGACGTGGAACTGGAGGGTGAAGGGGACTTGACATTTAGCTCTACACGTGGAGACAGAAGTCTGGAGGGTCAGAACAACCTAATCCCAAATCATATCTAATATCTTGTGTTTGAGGAACTGTATTATCTAGAAGGAAAGGTCTCTCGGGCAGAGGCTATTCGATACTGACTGCTAGGGCATGCATATGTGACTACGTGTCTATGTGTAATGCTAGGGGGCCATGGGCCTACCATGGTAACAGGAGCAATGAATTACTTGCACGGAGACAGAAAGGCCGGGCCCTTTGCTCTGCAGCTGGGGAGATGTTTTCCTAAATCACTAGACAGGAATGTATTTTCGAGGAGCGGAGCAGATAACTTGAAGGCAAAATACAGTCTTGGCAGGCAAGCAGGCCGAGCCGGGCACCGCTCGCCGCACAGGGAGTAGGGTAAGGGTCATGGATGCGGATCCAGGCTGCAGCTTTCAGAGGCAGAAGGCAGAAAGGGCTCGATGGCAGAAATCAGGGCCTAGCTCGCCAGAGCCAGGAAAACGTGAAAGTGCACCATGTAAAGACGGTGGCAAGGCATACTTAGGAACTGAATATTCGACCCATTCATGGTGGATCTGAAAGAGGACATGTTAACGTTGGACGCAAATGTATTTGCGTCTTCATAGCTGGTTGTGGAGGGAACATACATGTACTTGAAGCACGTACATGGAGCCGTTGGGGTCTACGTTAGGGGACACAATTGACCATAAAAATTCATATTACCTCACACAGACAACCAAGTACCACTCCACGCACACCACCAGCCAAGCGCCACTCCACACACACCGCCAGCCAAGCAGCACTCCGTGCACAGACAGCAAAGTAGCACTCCACGCACACCACCAGCCAAGCGCCACTCCACACACACCGCCGGCCAAGCGCCACTCCACACACACCGCCAGCCAAGCACCACTCCGTGCACAGACAGCAAAGTAGCACTCCACACACACCACCAGCCAAGCGCCACTCCACAAACACCACCAGCCAAGCACCACTCCGTGCACAGACAGCCAAGTACCACTCCACACACACCACCAGCCAAGCGCCACTCCACACACACCGCCAGCCAAGCACCACTCCGTGCATAGATAGCCAAGTACCCCTCCATGCACACCGCTAGCCAAACACCACTCAGCGCACACCGATAGCCAAGTACCACTCCACACACACCGCCAGCCAAGCACCACTCCACGCACACCGCAAGCCAAGCGCCACTCACTGCCAGCCAAGCACCGCTCCACGCACATCATTCAGCCAAGTACCACTCCACACACACCGCCAGCCAAACACCACTCCACACACACCACCAGCCAAACACCACTCCGTGCACAGACAACCAAGTACCACTCCACGTACACCATCCAGCCAAGCACCACTCCACACACACCACCAGCAAAGCAGCACTCCGTGCACAGACAGCCAAGTACCACTGCACGCACACCATTCAGCCAAGCGCCACTCCACACACACCGCCAGCCAAACACCACTCCACGCACACTGCAAGCCAAGCGCCACTCCACACACACCGCCAGACAAACACTACTCCTTGCCCAAGGGGTCGCTTCCTAAAAACTACATTTAAATTCCCTGGTGCTAGTGGGTATTTTCTGCCCCCCCGGGGGCAAAACAGCAAAAAAAATGGGCCGATTTGCCCCCAGGGTGGACAGAAAAACAAAAACACAATCATGTCCACCTGGAAGCGACCCTTACCCAAGGGATCGCTTCCCAAAACAAACACAGTGCCCCAACAAATATACCTGTGCTAGTGGGAAATTTCTGCCCCCCCCTGGGGGCAAAACGGCCAAAAAACAGGCTGATTTGCCCCCAGGGGGGGCAGAAAAACAAAAAGTTAAGTGTGAGGCCACCTGGAAGCAACCCTTGCCCAAGGGTCGCTTCCTAAAAGCTAAAAACAAAATCCCTGGTGCTAGTGGGCATTTTCTGTCCCCCCTGGGGGCAAAACAGCAAAAAAAAACAGGCCGATTTGCCCCCAGGGGGGACAGAAAAACGTAAACAAAAAATATGGCCGCCATCTTGGCTCCAAAAAACAACCCTGGTGCTAGTGGGGAATTTCTGCCCCCCCGGGGGCAAAACGGCTGAAAAAATGGGCCGATTTGCCCCCAGGGGGGGCAGTAAAACGAAAACATTATCAGAGCCCGCCTGGAAGCGACCCTTGCCCAAGGGGTCGCTTCCTATAATCTAAAATTACATCCCTGGTGCTAGTGGGGGCATTTCCGCCGCACAATCGCGACGCTGTGCGCGATCGTGAGGCAGAAATGCCCTGCTAAGAGACATCAGGGGAGAGGAAAAACTCTTTCCTCTCCCCTGATGCCTCTTCGCGGCCCCAAACCCCTGCCAGACACAAGAAACTTACCTTTTCCCCAGACGCGCAGGAAGCAAATGGCTTCCCGAGCGCTGGGAATCCCTGATGATGTCAGCGCGCGATGTACGCGCTGACGTCATCAGGGATTCCCATGGGGGGGCGGGGGCGGCAGCGGAAGGTCTTCCGCTGCCGCCCCCAGCAAAACAACGAAGATCGGAGACCCTCGGAGGGAGCGCCAGCGCTTCCCTCGAGGGTGGGGCTGATGACGAGCTGGCCTTGTCATCAGCACACGGCAGGTAAGCGCCATGATAAGCCCAGCTCGTCATTAGCCCCGAAGGGGTTAAAGTCAAAAGATTAAGTGTTAAAATTTCATCAATATTGACCATTTTTTGAACGTTCGACTGGTCCGGGGTCATCGTTTTTCATCATAAAATTGATTTTTTGGACTACACAAAATGATTCAAAATGTCATTTGGATTGGGCCTCATGTTGAATAACCACTTTTTAAACCCTCACAGTGACCAAAATGGCCATTTTTACAGAGTTTTGCTTACTCAAAAGCTTCAATTTTGACCAATTTCAGGCACTGAAATGACTTTAAACACATTTATTTTAGTTGAAAAACTTATAATTCACATCCAACAGTCATTTAGAGTCAAAAGATTAAATGTTAAAATTTCATCATTATATACCATTTTGGGATAATTCGACATGTCCGGAGTCATCGTTTTTCATCCGAAAATTGATTTTTTGGACTGTACCAAAAATGATTCAAAATGTCAATTGGATCGTGCCTCATGTTGAATAACCACTTTTTAAACCCTCAGTTGACCAAAATTGCCATTTTTACAGAGTTTTGCTTACTCAAAAGCTTCAATTTTGACCCGTTTCAGGCACAGAAATGACTTTAAACACACTTATTTTAGTTGAAAAAGTCATAATTCACATCCAACAGTCATTTAGAGTCAAAAGATTAAATGTTAAAATTTAATCATTATAGACCATTTTGGGAACGTTCGACATGTCCGGAGTCATCGTTTTTCATCCGAAAATTGATTTTTTGGACTGTACCAAAAATGATTCAAAATGTCAATTGGATCGTGCCTCATGTTGAATAACCACTTTTTAAACCCTCATAGTGACCAAAATTGCCATTTTTACAGAGTTTTGCTTACTCAAAAGCTTCAATTTTGACCCGTTTCAGGCACAGAAATGACTTTAAACACACTTATTTTAGTTGAAAAAGTCATAATTCACATCCAACAGTCATTTAGAGTCAAAAGATTAAATGTTAAAATTTCATCATTATAGACCATTTTGGGAACGTTCGACATGTCCGGAGTCATCGTTTTTCATCCCAAAAATTGATTTTTTGGACTGTACCAAAAATGATTCAAAATGTCAATTGGATCGTGGCTCATGTTGAATAACCACTTTTTAAACCCTCGCAGTGACCACAATTGCCATTTTAACAGAGTTTTGCTTAGTCAAAAGCTTCAATTTTGACCCGTTTCAGGCACAGAAATGACTTTAAACACACTTATTTTAGTTGAAAAAGTCATAATTCACATCCAACAGTCATTTAGAGTCAAAAGATTAAATGTTAAAATTTCATCATTATAGACCATTTTGGGAACGTTCGACATGTCCAGAGTCATCGTTTTTCATCCGAAAATTGATTTTTTGGACTGTACCAAAAATGATTCAAAATGTCAATTGGATCATGCCTCATGTTGAATAACCACTTTTTAAACCCTCACAGTGACCAAAATTGCCATTTTTACAGAGTTTTGCTTACTCAAAAGCTTCAATTTTGACCCGTTTCAGGCACAGAAATGACTTTAAACACACTTATTTCAGTTGAAAAAGTCATAATTCACATCCAACAGTCATTTAGAGTCAAAAGATTAAATGTTAAAATTTCATCATTATATACCATTTTGGGATAATTCGACATGTCCGGAGTCATCGTTTTTCATCCGAAAATTGATTTTTTGGACTGTACCAAAAATGATTCAAAATGTCAATTGGATCGTGCCTCATGTTGAATAACCACTTTTTAAACCCTCAGTTGACCAAAATTGCCATTTTTACAGAGTTTTGCTTCCTCAAAAGCTTCATTTTTGACCCGTTTCAGGCACAGAAATGACTTTAAACACACTTATTTTAGTTGAAAAAGTCATAATTCACATCCAACAGTCATTTAGAGTCAAAAGATTAAATGTTAAAATTTCATCATTATAGACCATTTTGGGAACGTTCGACATGTCCGGAGTCATCGTTTTTCATCCGAAAATTGATTTTTTGGACTGTACCAAAAATGATTCAAAATTTCAATTGGATCGTGCCTCATGTTGAATAACCACTTTTTAAACCCTCATAGTGACCAAAATTGCCATTTTTACAGAGTTTTGCTTACTCAAAAGCTTCAATTTTGACCCGTTTCAGGCACAGAAATGACTTTAAACACACTTATTTCAGTTAAAAAAGTCATAATTCACATCCAACAGTCATTTAGAGTCAAAAGATTAAATGTTAAAATTTCATCATTATATACCATTTTGGAATAATTTGACATGTCCGGAGTCATCGTTTTTCATCCGAAAATTGATTTTTTGGACTGTACCAAAAATGATTCAAAATGTCAATTGGATCGTGCCTCATGTTGAATAACCACTTTTTAAACCCTCACATGACCAAAATTGCCATTTTTACAGAGTTTTGCTTACTCAAAAGCTTCAATTTTGACCCGTTTCAGGCACAGAAATGACTTTAAACACACTTATTTTAGTTGAAAAAGTCATAATTCACATCCAACAGTCATTTAGAGTCAAAAGATTAAATGTTAAAATTTCATCATTATAGACCATTTTGGGAACGTTCGACATGTCCGGAGTCATCGTTTTTCATCCGAAAATTGATTTTTTGGACTGTACCAAAAATGATTCAAAATGTCAATTGGATCGTGCCTCATGTTGAATACCCACTTTCTAAACCCTCATAGTGACCAAAATTTCCATTTTTACAGAGTTTTGCTTACTCAAAAGCTTCAAGTTTGACCCGTTTCAGGCACAGAAATGACTTTAAACACACTTATTTTAGTTGAAAAAGTCATAATTCACATCCAACAGTCATTTAGAGTCAAAAGATTAAATGTTAAAATTTCATCATTATAGACCATTTTGGGAACGTTCGACATGTCCGGAGTCATCGTTTTTCATCCCAAAAATTGATTTTTTGGACTGTACCAAAAATTATTCAAAATGTCAATTGGATCGTGCCTCATGTTGAATAACCACTTTTTAAACCCTCAGTTGACCAAAATTGCCATTTTTACAGAGTTTTGCTTACTCAAAAGCTTCAATTTTGACCCATTTCAGGCACAGAAATGACTTTAAAAACACTTATTTTAGTTGAAAAAGTCATAATTCACATCCAACAGTCATTTAGAGTCAAAAGATTAAATGTTAAAATGTCATCATTATAGACCATTTTGGGAACGTTCGACATGTCCGGAGTCATCGTTTTTCATCCGAAAATTGATTTTTTGGACTGTACCAAAAATGATTCAAAATGTCAATTGGATCATGCCTCATGTTGAATAACCACTTTTTAAACCCTCACAGTGACCAAAATTGCCATTTTTACAGAGTTTTGCTTACTCAAAAGCTTCAATTTTGACCCGTTTCAGGCACAGAAATGACTTTAAACACACTTATTTCAGTTGAAAAAGTCATAATTCACATCCAACAGTCATTTAGAGTCAAAAGATTAAATGTTAAAATTTCATCATTATATACCAATCTGGGATAATTCGACAAGTCCGGAGTCATCGTTTTTCATCCGAAAATTGATTTTTTGGACTGTACCAAAAATGATTCAAAATGTCAATTGGATCGTGCCTCATGTTGAATAACCACTTTTTAAACCCTCAGTTGACCAAAATTGCCATTTTTACAGAGTTTTGCTTACTCAAAAGCTTCAATTTTGACCCGTTTCAGGCACAGAAATGACTTTAAACACACTTATTTCAGTTGAAAAAGTCATAATTCACATCCAACAGTCATTTAGAGTCAAAAGATTAAATGTTAAAATTTCATCATTATATACCATTTTGGAATAATTTGACATGTCCGGAGTCATCGTTTTTCATCCGAAAATTGATTTTTTGGACTGTACCAAAAATGATTCAAAATGTCAATTGGATCGTGCCTCATGTTGAATAACCACTTTTTAAACCCTCACATGACCAAAATTGCCATTTTTACAGAGTTTTGCTTACTCAAAAGCTTCAATTTTGACCCGTTTCAGGCACAGAAATGACTTTAAACACACTTATTTTAGTTGAAAAAGTCATAATTCACATCCAACAGTCATTTAGAGTCAAAAGATTAAATGTTAAAATTTCATCATTATAGACCATTTTGGGAACGTTCGACATGTCCGGAGTCATCGTTTTTCATCCCAAAAATTGATTTTTTGGACTGTACCAAAAATTATTCAAAATGTCAATTGGATCGTGCCTCATGTTGAATAACCACTTTTTAAACCCTCACAGTGACCAAAATTGCCATTTTTACAGAGTTTTGCTTACTCAAAAGCTTCAATTTTGACCCATTTCAGGCACAGAAATGACTTTAAACACACTTATTTTAGTTGAAAAAGTCATAATTCACATCCAACAGTCATTTAGAGTCAAAAGATTAAATGTTAAAATGTCATCATTATAGACCATTTTGGGAACGTTCGACATGTCCGGAGTCATCGTTTTTCATCCGAAAATTGATTTTTTGGACTGTACCAAAAATGATTCAAAATGTCAATTGGATCATGCCTCATGTTGAATAACCACTTTTTAAACCCTCACAGTGACCAAAATTGCCATTTTTACAGAGTTTTGCTTACTCAAAAGCTTCAATTTTGACCCGTTTCAGGCACAGAAATGACTTTAAACACACTTATTTCAGTTGAAAAAGTCATAATTCACATCCAACAGTCATTTAGAGTCAAAAGATTAAATGTTAAAATTTCATCATTATATACCAATCTGGGATAATTCGACATGTCCGGAGTCATCGTTTTTCATCCGAAAATTGATTTTTTGGACTGTACCAAAAATGATTCAAAATGTCAATTGGATCGTGCCTCATGTTGAATAACCACTTTTTAAACCCTCAGTTGACCAAAATTGCCATTTTTACAGAGTTTTGCTTACTCAAAAGCTTCAATTTTGACCCGTTTCAGGCACAGAAATGACTTTAAACACACTTATTTCAGTTGAAAAAGTCATAATTCACATCCAACAGTCATTTAGAGTCAAAAGATTAAATGTTAAAATTTCATCATTATATACCATTTTGGGATAATTCGACATGTCCGGAGTCATCGTTTTTCATCCGAAAATTGATTTTTTGGACTGTACCAAAAATGATTCAAAATGTCAATTGGATCGTGCCTCATGTTGAATAACCACTTTTTAAACCCTCAGTTGACCAAAATTGCCATTTTTACAGAGTTTTGCTTACTCAAAAGCTTCAATTTTGACCCGTTTCAGGCACAGAAATGACTTTAAACACACTTATTTTAGTTGAAAAAGTCATAATTCACATCCAACAGTCATTTAGAGTCAAAAGATTAAATGTTAAAATTTCATCATTATAGACCATTTTGGGAACGTTCGACATGTCCGGAGTCATCGTTTTTCATCCGAAAATTGATTTTTTGGACTGTACCAAAAATGATTCAAAATGTCAATTGGATCGTGCCTCATGTTGAATAACCACTTTTTAAACCCTCATAGTGACCAAAATTGCCATTTTTACAGAGTTTTGCTTACTCAAAAGCTTCAAGTTTGACCCGTTTCAGGCACAGAAATGACTTTAAACACACTTATTTTAGTTGAAAAAGTCATAATTCACATCCAACAGTCATTTAGAGTCAAAAGATTAAATGTTAAAATTTCATCATTATATACCAATCTGGGATAATTCGACATGTCCGGAGTCATCGTTTTTCATCCGAAAATTGATTTTTTGGACTGTACCAAAAATGATTCAAAATGTCAATTGGATCGTGCCTCATGTTGAATAACCACTTTTTAAACCCTCAGTTGACCAAAATTGCCATTTTTACAGAGTTTTGCTTACTCAAAAGCTTCAATTTTGACCCGTTTCAGGCACAGAAATGACTTTAAACACACTTATTTCAGTTGAAAAAGTCATAATTCACATCCAACAGTCATTTAGAGTCAAAAGATTAAATGTTAAAATTTCATCATTATATACCATTTTGGGATAATTCGATATGTCCGGAGTCATCGTTTTTCATCCGAAAATTGATTTTTTGGACTGTACCAAAAATGATTCAAAATGTCAATTGGATCGTGCCTCATGTTGAATAACCACTTTTTAAACCCTCAGTTGACCAAAATTGCCATTTTTACAGAGTTTTGCTTACTCAAAAGCTTCAATTTTGACCCGTTTCAGGCACAGAAATGACTTTAAACACACTTATTTCAGTTGAAAAAGTCATAATTCACATCCAACAGTCATTTAGAGTCAAAAGATTAAATGTTAAAATTTCATCATTATATACCATTTTGGGATAATTCGACATGTCCGGAGTCATCGTTTTTCATCCGAAAATTGATTTTTTGGACTGTACCAAAAATGATTCAAAATGTCAATTGGATCGTGCCTCATGTTGAATAACCACTTTTTAAACCCTCAGTTGACCAAAATTGCCATTTTTACAGAGTTTTGCTTACTCAAAAGCTTCAATTTTGACCCGTTTCAGGCACAGAAATGACTTTAAACACACTTATTTTAGTTGAAAAAGTCATAATTCACATCCAACAGTCAACAGTCAAAAGATTAAATGTTAAAATTTCATCATTATAGACCATTTTGGGAACGTTCGACATGTCCGGAGTCATCGTTTTTCATCCGAAAATTGATTTTTTGTACTGTACCAAAAATGATTCAAAATGTCAATTGGATCGTGCCTCATGTTGAATAACCACTTTTTAAACCCTCATAGTGACCAAAATTGCCATTTTTACAGAGTTTTGCCTACTCAAAAGCTTCAATTTTGACCCGTTTCAGGCACAGAAATGACTTTAAACACACTTATTTCAGTTGAAAAAGTCATAATTCACATCCAACAGTCATTTAGAGTCAAAAGATTAAATGTTAAAATTTCATCATTATATACCATTTTGGAATAATTTGACATGTCCGGAGTCATCGTTTTTCATCCGAAAATTGATTTTTTGGACTGTACCAAAAATGATTCAAAATGTCAATTGGATCGTGCCTCATGTTGAATAACCACTTTTTAAACCCTCACATGACCAAAATTGCCATTTTTACAGAGTTTTGCTTACTCAAAAGCTTCAATTTTGACCCGTTTCAGGCACAGAAATGACTTTAAACACACTTATTTTAGTTGAAAAAGTCATAATTCACATCCAACAGTCATTTAGAGTCAAAAGATTAAATGTTAAAATTTCATCATTATAGACCATTTTGGGAACGTTCGACATGTCCGGAGTCATCGTTTTTCATCCGAAAATTGATTTTTTGGACTGTACCAAAAATGATTCAAAATGTCAATTGGATCGTGCCTCATGTTGAATACCCACTTTTTAAACCCTCATAGTGACCAAAATTGCCATTTTTACAGAGTTTTGCTTACTCAAAAGCTTCAAGTTTGACCCGTTTCAGGCACAGAAATGACTTTAAACACACTTATTTTAGTTGAAAAAGTCATAATTCACATCCAACAGTCATTTAGAGTCAAAAGATTAAATGTTAAAATTTCATCATTATAGACCATTTTGGGAACGTTCGACATGTCCGGAGTCATCGTTTTTCATCCCAAAAATTGATTTTTTGGACTGTACCAAAAATTATTCAAAATGTCAATTGGATCGTGCCTCATGTTGAATAACCACTTTTTAAACCCTCACAGTGACCAAAATTGCCATTTTTACAGAGTTTTGCTTACTCAAAAGCTTCAATTTTGACCCATTTCAGGCACAGAAATGACTTTAAACACACTTATTTTAGTTGAAAAAGTCATAATTCACATCCAACAGTCATTTAGAGTCAAAAGATTAAATGTTAAAATGTCATCATTATAGACCATTTTGGGAACGTTCGACATGTCAGAGTCATCGTTTTTCATCCGAAAATTGATTTTTTGGACTGTACCAAAAATGATTCAAAATGTCAATTGGATCATGCCTCATGTTGAATAACCACTTTTTAAACCCTCACAGTGACCAAAATTGCCATTTTTACAGAGTTTTGCTTACTCAAAAGCTTCAATTTTGACCCGTTTCAGGCACAGAAATGACTTTAAACACACTTATTTCAGTTGAAAAAGTCATAATTCACATCCAACAGTCATTTAGAGTCAAAAGATTAAATGTTAAAATTTCATCATTATATACCAATCTGGGATAATTCGACATGTCCGGAGTCATCGTTTTTCATCCGAAAATTGATTTTTTGGACAGTACCAAAAATGATTCAAAATGTCAATTGGATCGTGCCTCATGTTGAATAACCACTTTTTAAACCCTCAGTTGACCAAAATTGCCATTTTTACAGAGTTTTGCTTACTCAAAAGCTTCAATTTTGACCCGTTTCAGGCACAGAAATGACTTTAAACACACTTATTTTAGTTGAAAAAGTCATAATTCACATCCAACAGTCATTTAGAGTCAAAAGATTAAATGTTAAAATTTCATCATTATAGACCATTTTGGGAACGTTCGACATGTCCGGAGTCATCGTTTTTCATCCGAAAATTGATTTTTTGGACTGTACCAAAAATGATTCAAAATGTCAATTGGATCGTGCCTCATGTTGAATAACCACTTTTTAAACCCTCATAGTGACCAAAATTGCCATTTTTACAGAGTTTTGCTTACTCAAAAGCTTCAAGTTTGACCCGTTTCAGGCACAGAAATGACTTTAAACACACTTATTTTAGTTGAAAAAGTCATAATTCACATCCAACAGTCATTTAGAGTCAAAAGATTAAATGTTAAATTTCATCATTATAGACCATTTTGGGAACGTTCGACATGTCCGGAGTCATCGTTTTTCATCCGAAAATTGATTTTTTGGACTGTACCAAAAATGATTCAAAATGTCAATTGGATCGTGTCTCATGTTGAATAACCACTTTTTAAACCCTCACAGTGACCAAAATTGCCATTTTTACAGAGTTTTGCTTACTCAAAAGCTTCAATTTTGACCCGTTTCAGGCACAGAAATGACTTTAAACACACTTATTTTAGTTGAAAAAGTCATAATTCACATCCAACAGTCATTTAGAGTCAAAAGATTAAATGTTAAAATTTCATCATTATATACCATTTTGGGATAATTCGACATGTCCGGAGTCATCGTTTTTCATCCGAAAATTGATTTTTTGGACTGTACCAAAAATGATTCAAAATGTCAATTGGATCGTGCCTCATGTTGAATAACCACTTTTTAAACCCTCAGTTGACCAAAATTGCCATTTTTACAGAGTTTTGCTTACTCAAAAGCTTCAATTTTGACCCGTTTCAGGCACAGAAATGACTTTAAACACACTTATTTTAGTTAAAAAAGTCATAATTCACATCCAACAGTCATTTAGAGTCAAAAGATTAAATGTTAAAATTTCATCATTATAGACCATTTTGGGAACGTTCGACATGTCCGGAGTCATTGTTTTTCATCCGAAAATTGATTTTTTGGACTGTACCAAAAATGATTCAAAATGTCAATTGGATCATGCCTCATGTTGAATAACCACTTTTTAAACCCTCACAGTGACCAAAATTGCCATTTTTACAGAGTTTTGCTTACTCAAAAGCTTCAATTTTAACCCGTTTCAGGCACAGAAATGACTTTAAACACACTTATTTTAGTTGAAAAAGTCATAATTCACATCCAACAGTCATTTAGAGTCAAAAGATTAAATGTTAAAATTTCATCATTATAGACCATTTTGGGAACGTTCGACATGTCCGGAGTCATCGTTTTTCATCCGAAAATTGATTTTTTGGACTGTACCAAAAATGATTCAAAATGTCAATTGGATCATGCCTCATGTTGAATAACCACTTTTTAAACCCTCACAGTGACCAAAATTGCCATTTTTACAGAGTTTTGCTTACTCAAAAGCTTCAATTTTGACCCGTTTCAGGCACAGAAATGACTTTAAACACACTTATTTCAGTTGAAAAAGTCATAATTCACATCCAACAGTCATTTAGAGTCAAAAGATTAAATGTTAAAATTTCATCATTATATACCAATCTGGGATAATTCGACATGTCCGGAGTCATCGTTTTTCATCCGAAAATTGATTTTTTGGACTGTACCAAAAATGATTCAAAATGTCAATTGGATCGTGCCTCATGTTGAATAACCACTTTTTAAACCCTCAGTTGACCAAAATTGCCATTTTTACAGAGTTTTGCTTACTCAAAAGCTTCAATTTTGACCCGTTTCAGGCACAGAAATGACTTTAAACACACTTATTTCAGTTGAAAAAGTCATAATTCACATCCAACAGTCATTTAGAGTCAAAAGATTAAATGTTAAAATTTCATCATTATATACCATTTTGGGATAATTCGACATGTCCGGAGTCATCGTTTTTCATCCGAAAATTGATTTTTTGGACTGTACCAAAAATGATTCAAAATGTCAATTGGATCGTGCCTCATGTTGAATAACCACTTTTTAAACCCTCAGTTGACCAAAATTGCCATTTTTACAGAGTTTTGCTTACTCAAAAGCTTCAATTTTGACCCGTTTCAGGCACAGAAATGACTTTAAACACACTTATTTTAGTTGAAAAAGTCATAATTCACATCCAACAGTCATTTAGAGTCAAAAGATTAAATGTTAAAATTTCATCATTATAGACCATTTTGGGGACGTTCGACATGTCCGGAGTCATCGTTTTTCATCCGAAAATTGATTTTTTGGACTGTACCAAAAATGATTCAAAATGTCAATTGGATCGTGTCTCATGTTGAATAACCACTTTTTAAACCCTCGCAGTGACCAAAATTGCCATTTTAACAGAGTTTTGCTTAGTCAAAAGCTTCAATTTTGACCCGTTTCAGGCACAGAAATGACTTTAAACACACTTATTTCAGTTGAAAAAGTCATAATTCACATCCAACAGTCATTTAGAGTCAAAAGATTAAATGTTAAAATGTCATCATTATAGACCATTTTGGGAACGTTCGACATGTCCGGAGTCATCGTTTTTCATCCCAAAAATTGATTTTTTGGACTGTACCAAAAATGATTCAAAATGTCAATTGGATCGTGGCTCATGTTGAATAACCACTTTTTAAACCCTCGCAGTGACCACAATTGCCATTTTAACAGAGTTTTGCTTAGTCAAAAGCTTCAATTTTGACCCGTTTCAGGCACAGAAATGACTTTAAACACACTTATTTTAGTTGAAAAAGTCATAATTCACATCCAACAGTCATTTAGAGTCAAAAGATTAAATGTTAAAATTTCATCATTATAGACCATTTTGGGAACGTTCGACA
Organism: Lissotriton vulgaris; assembly: GCF_964263255.1. Lineage (NCBI taxonomy): Eukaryota > Metazoa > Chordata > Amphibia > Caudata > Salamandridae > Lissotriton > Lissotriton vulgaris. The sequence continues at coordinate 542,695 of NW_028250900.1, read as the reverse complement.
TGTCCGGAGTCATCGTTTTTCATCCGAAAATTGATTTTTTGGACTGTACCAAAAATGATTCAAAATGTCAATTGGATCATGCCTCATGTTGAATAACCACTTTTTAAACCCTCACAGTGACCAAAATTGCCATTTTTACAGAGTTTTGCTTACTCAAAAGCTTCAATTTTGACCCGTTTCAGGCACAGAAATGACTTTAAACACACTTATTTCAGTTGAAAAAGTCATAATTCACATCCAACAGTCATTTAGAGTCAAAAGATTAAATGTTAAAATTTCATCATTATATACCATTTTGGAATAATTCGACATGTTCGGAGTCATCGTTTTTCATCCGAAAATTGATTTTTTGGACTGTACCAAAAATGATTCAAAATGTCAATTGGATCGTGCCTCATGTTGAATAACCACTTTTTAAACCCTCACATGACCAAAATTGCCATTTTTACAGAGTTTTGCTTACTCAAAAGCTTCAAGTTTGACCCGTTTCAGGCACAGAAATGACTTTAAACACACTTATTTTAGTTGAAAAAGTCATAATTCACATCCAACAGTCATTTAGAGTCAAAAGATTAAATGTTAAAATGTCATCATTATAGACCATTTTGGGAACGTTCGACATGTCCGGAGTCATCGTTTTTCATCAGAAAATTGATTTTTTGGACTGTACCAAAAATGATTCAAAATGTCAATTGGGGGGAGGAGCCAAGATGGCGACCGGAGCAGACGCTTGAGCGCCCGGCTCCGTCGGCCCTTGGCCTCGGACTATCATCCTGAATCCTATCCTCGTTGATTTTCGAGGTGCAACGTGTGCGACGACGTGCTGTCTACGCCGCCGCTTTCCCTGAGTTCCAGCCCGCCCGGATGCCGGAGTTATTGGTGTTTTTGTTCTCCGCCCTGGACCCCTGCTCCATTGTTGCCTCTGACGGCCCGCTGAGGACTCCACAGTCACCGGACCCGCTAGTGCCAACCTGAGCCGCGCTGTCCCAACCTCACCTCCCACCACGGACTGTTGCCAGCTGAGCCTGTGGGGGACGGCCAGACATCTCCTGCACCCTGCGCCTGAAGAGCTGGGGCGGTACGGTAAGCCCCGGTGCATCGGGTCTCCTGCCTCGAATTGTGGACCGAGTTGTGGGATACTGCCGACCCCCTTCTTCTATTGCCTAGTCAGTTTCACAGAGGACCCGAGGGAAGGGAGGCAACTGTTGGCTATCCCTTTTGTGGCGCGATCCGGAGGGGAACTAATTCCTTGCTACGATTCCCCCCCCCCGGCCATTGTACCGTTCACCGGTGAAACATGGCGTTGTTTGCCTTCTCGCGGCGGGGGGGTGATACTCCGGTTTTGCCCAATGCCTGCTTCGCCCTCCCTCCACCAGACACCAGCTTCACTGTGCCTTCCCTGATTGCTGCCGACGTGGGGGTGCAGCCTCCGCTGACACGCGGCTCCATTCTGGCTGCCTTACGGGACTTTCGTCTACAAATGTGTGCTGGCTTTACGGCGCTGTGTGAGCAGTTTGACTCTATGCTGTCGGCTGCGAGAAGTGAGCACTCCGACTGTCCTCAACACGGCGTGGGCCTGCCAATGCCTGTGTGTGATTGTGCTGTACTGGTGCCTGCAACTGGCTTTCCCGGCACCCAGGATCAATTGCTTTCAAGTTCAACATCGGATACTTTGTATCCCCGTCCATTGCTACCTGCTTCGTTGTTGCCTGCCTCACCGCGATTGCAAGAGTATCCTGCAGGGAAGCACCTAACATTTTTGGTGAATCGTTTACGGTGGCCTACTTCCTCCTTTCTGCGGGACTCCTGTACATTACATGCCATGGCCGGACTTTATGTGGTGGACGAGGGGACCTCTGCAGCTGGTCGGTGGCCATTTTGTGATCCTTCTTCACCATCTTCTCCACAGCGGCCATATTGTCTTTGTCTGTACGGGAGGTGGGGCTTTCATGCAGGGGCTGGCTTAGTCTCAAGCCCGAGATCGGGCCAGGGCTAGACTGTTTTTTACCGCCATGGCTTCACGGATGGGCTGGACTGGGACTGGAACTGTGTGTATATGCTGTGAGCACTCGTCGCGATCTGTCTTCCTTCATTTAAAATGCTGCGATACTTCATTTCCACAAGACCGTTTCTGGGGTAGTGGGTTCTCAGTGTGTGGAAGTCATAGATGGCCGAGGGTTTAGGGCGCTCTGAAAATACGTAGGCTCCTCCCCACTTTCTTCTTTTTGGGAGTTTAGATTAGAATAGTTCTATTCTTTTCTCACCCCCTTTATTATGTGTGTGATGTTTTCTTCTCTTTCTTTACTTTATTCCTACTCTCTCTCTTGTCTATATTTCGGGTTTATTGGGCGACAGGCACTATGCTGGGGGGGGGGGGCAGGCCGTAGCCTCCGCATTGGTGTAGGGTGGGGGGGTAATTACTGTTCTGATTAGTTCTATGGGCCTTTTTTTTTCTTTTTATGTTTCTGCGCTATACTTGTTTCGATTCTGGGTCCGGGTGTGGGGTTGACAGAGGGAGGGCGGCACTGGAGGGGTGCGTAACTGCTCAAGTGACTATCCTGTTATACAACTGCATTGCCTCACTGCCTGAGATTTTACTTCATTGCTGTTTTATTGATGCTGCCGCTCTCCTGTTTGGTGAAGATATTGTGCGGACTCGAATCTCCTTGGTTCTTACTCTTCACTGACTTTTTCCTTGCTACAATTATTTTGAAAAAACTTTAAAATTAACCTTCACTTCTCCTCCCCCTGGCGTCAAGGTTCTCTCCAGTGTATATCTCGTAAATCGTCGCTAATCTTGACCGTCGGAACGCAGGGGCTGTAATGTTTGAATCAGTGCTTAACTGTATCGTGGCCGGCCTGAAGGTTGTAGGCCCGTATTTGTCCTCTTAATATGCACGAATAAAGGTTTACAAAAATTTAAAAAAAAAAAAAAAAAAATGTCAATTGGATCGTGCCTCATGTTGAATACCCACTTTTTAAACCCTCATAGTGACCAAAATTGCCATTTTTACAGAGTTTTGCTTACTCAAAAGCTTCAAGTTTGACCCGTTTCAGGCACAGAAATGACTTTAAACACACTTATTTTAGTTGAAAAAGTCATAATTCACATCCAACAGTCATTTAGAGTCAAAAGATTAAATGTTAAAATTTCATCATTATATACCATTTTGGGATAATTCGACATGTCCGGAGTCATCGTTTTTCATCCGAAAATTGATTTTTTGGACTGTACCAAAAATGATTCAAAATGTCAATTGGATCGTGCCTCATGTTGAATAACCACTTTTTAAACCCTCAGTTGACCAAAATTGCCATTTTTACAGAGTTTTGCTTACTCAAAAGCTTCAATTTTGACCCGTTTCAGGCACAGAAATGACTTTAAACACACTTATTTTAGTTGAAAAAGTCATAATTCACATCCAACAGTCATTTAGAGTCAAAAGATTAAATGTTAAAATTTCATCATTATAGACCATTTTGGGAACGTTCGACATGTCCGGAGTCATCGTTTTTCATCCGAAAATTGATTTTTTGGACTGTACCAAAAATGATTCAAAATGTCAATTGGATCGTGCCTCATGTTGAATAACCACTTTTTAAACCCTCATAGTGACCAAAATTGCCATTTTTACAGAGTTTTGCTTACTCAAAAGCTTCAATTTTAACCCGTTTCAGGCACAGAAATGACTTTAAACACACTTATTTTAGTTGAAAAAGTTATAATTCACATCCAACAGTCATTTAGAGTCAAAAGATTAAATGTTAAAATTTCATCATTATATACCATTTTGGAATAATTTGACATGTCCGGAGTCATCGTTTTTCATCCGAAAATTGATTTTTTGGACTGTACCAAAAATGATTCAAAATGTCAATTGGATCGTGCCTCATGTTGAATAACCACTTTTTAAACCCTCACATGACCAAAATTGCCATTTTTACAGAGTTTTGCTTACTCAAAAGCTTCAATTTTGACCCGTTTCAGGCACAGAAATGACTTTAAACACACTTATTTTAGTTGAAAAAGTCATAATTCACATCCAACAGTCATTTAGAGTCAAAAGATTAAATGTTAAAATTTCATCATTATAGACCATTTTGGGAACGTTCGACATGTCCGGAGTCATCGTTTTTCATCCGAAAATTGATTTTTTGGACTGTACCAAAAATGATTCAAAATGTCAATTGGATCGTGCCTCATGTTGAATACCCACTTTTTAAACCCTCATAGTGACCAAAATTGCCATTTTTACAGAGTTTTGCTTACTCAAAAGCTTCAATTTTGACCCGTTTCAGGCACAGAAATGACTTTAAACACACTTATTTTAGTTGAAAAAGTCATAATTCACATCCAACAGTCATTTAGAGTCAAAAGATTAAATGTTAAAATTTCATCATTATAGACCATTTTGGGAACGTTCGACATGTCCGGAGTCATCGTTTTTTATCCGAAAATTGATTTTAAGGACTGTACCAAAAATGATTCAAAATGTCAATTGGATCGTGCCTCATGTTGAATAACCACTTTTTAAACCCTCATAGTGACCAAAATTACCATTTTTACAGAGTTTTGCTTACTCAAAAGCTTCAATTTTGACCCGTTTCAGGCACAGAAATGACTTTAAACACACTTATTTTAGTTGAAAAAGTCATAATTCACATCCAACAGTCATTTAGAGTCAAAAGATTAAATGTTAAAATTTCATCATTATAGACCATTTTGGGAACGTTCGACATGTCCGGAGTCATCGTTTTTCATCCCAAAAATTGATTTTTTGGACTGTACCAAAAATGATTCAAAATGTCAATTGGATCGTGCCTCATGTTGAATAACCACTTTTTAAACCCTCACAGTGACCACAATTGCCATTTTAACAGAGTTTTGCTTAGTCAAAAGCTTCAATTTTGACCCGTTTCAGGCACAGAAATTACTTTAAACACACTTATTTTAGTTGAAAAAGTCATAATTCACATTCAACAGTCATTTAGAGTCAAAAGATTAAATGTTAAAATTTCATCATTATAGACCATTTTGGGAACGTTCGACATGTCCGGAGTCATCGTTTTTCATCCGAAAATTGATTTTTTGGACTGTACCAAAAATGATTCAAAATGTCAATTGGATCATGCCTCATGTTGAATAACCACTTTTTAAACCCTCACTGTGACCAAAATTGCCATTTTTACAGAGTTTTGCTTACTCAAAAGCTTCAATTTTGACCCGTTTCAGGCACAGAAATGACTTTAAACACACTTATTTTAGTTGAAAAAGTCATAATTCACATCCAACAGTCATTTAGAGTCAAAAGATTAAATGTTAAAATTTCATCATTATAGACCATTTTGGGAACGTTCGACATGTCCGGAGTCATCGTTTTTCATCCGAAAATTGATTTTTTGGACTGTACCAAAAATGATTCAAAATGTCAATAGGATCGTGCCTCATGTTGAATAACCACTTTTTAAACCCTCATAGTTACCAAAATCGCCATTTTTACAGAGTTTTGCTTACTCAAAAGCTTCAATTTTGACCCGTTTCAGGCACAGAAATGACTTTAAACACACTTATTTTAGTTGAAAAAGTCATAATTCACATCCAACAGTCATTTAGAGTCAAAAGATTAAATGTTAAAATTTCATCATTATAGACCATTTTGGGAACGTTCGACATGTCCGGAGTCATCGTTTTTCATCCCAAAAATTGATTTTTTGGACTGTACCAAAAATGATTCAAAATGTCAATTGGATCGTGCCTCATGTTGAATAACCACTTTTTAAACCCTCGCAGTGACCACAATTGCCATTTTAACAGAGTTTTGCTTAGTCAAAAGCTTCAATTTTGACCCGTTTCAGGCACAGAAATGACTTTAAACACACTTATTTTAGTTGAAAAAGTCATAATTCACATCCAACAGTCATTTAGAGTCAAAAGATTAAATGTTAAAATTTCATCATTATAGACCATTTTGGGAACGTTCGACATGTCCGGAGTCATCGTTTTTCATCCGAAAATTGATTTTTTGGACTGTACCAAAAATGATTCAAAATGTCAATTGGATCATGCCTCATGTTGAATAACCACTTTTTAAACCCTCACAGTGACCAAAATTGCCATTTTTACAGAGTTTTGCTTACTCAAAAGCTTCAATTTTGACCCGTTTCAGGCACAGAAATGACTTTAAACACACTTATTTCAGTTGAAAAAGTCATAATTCACATCCAACAGTCATTTAGAGTCAAAAGATTAAATGTTAAAATTTCATCATTATATACCATTTTGGAATAATTCGACATGTCCGGAGTCATCGTTTTTCATCCGAAAATTGATTTTTTGGACTGTACCAAAAATGATTCAAAATGTCAATTGGATCGTGCCTCAAGTTGAATAACCACTTTTTAAACCCTCATATGACCAAAATTGCCATTTTTACAGAGTTTTGCTTACTCAAAAGCTTCAATTTTGACCCGTTTCAGGCACAGAAATGACTCTAAACACACTTATTTTAGTTGAAAAAGTCATAATTCACATCCAACAGTCATTTAGAGTCAAAAGATTAAATGTTAAAATTTCATCATTATAGACCATTTTGGGAACGTTCGACATGTCCGGAGTCATCGTTTTTCATCCCAAAAATTTATTTTTTGGACTGTACCAAAAATTATTCAAAATGTCATTTGGATCGTGCCTCATGTTGAATACCCACTTTTTAAACCCTCACAGTGACCAAAATTGCCATTTCTACAGAGTTTTGCTTACTCAAAAGCTTCAATTTTGACCCATTTCAGGCACAGAAATGACTTTAAACACACTTATTTTAGTTGAAAAAGTCATAATTCACATCCAACAGTCATTTAGAGTCAAAAGATTAAATGTTAAAATGTCATCATTATAGACCATTTTGGGAACGATCGACATGTCCGGAGTCATCGTTTTTCATCCGAAAATTGATTTTTTGGACTGTACCAAAAATGATTCAAAATGTCAATTGTATCATGCCTCATGTTGAATAACCACTTTTTAAACCCTCACAGTGACCAAAATTGCCATTTTTACAGAGTTTTGCATACTCAAAAGCTTCAATTTTGACCCGTTTCAGGCACAGAAATGACTTTAAACACACTTATTTCAGTTGAAAAAGTCATAATTCACATCCAACAGTCATTTAGAGTCAAAAGATTAAATGTTAAAATTTCATCATTATATACCATTTTGGGATAATTCGACATGTCCGGAGTCATCGTTTTTCATCCGAACATTGATTTTTTGGACTTTACCAAAAATGATTCAAAATGTCAATTGGATCGTGCCTCATGTTGAATAACCACTTTTTAAACCCTCAGTTGACCAAAATTGCCATTTTTACAGAGTTTTGCTTACTCAAAAGCTTCAATTTTGACCCGTTTCAGGCACAGAAATGACTTTAAACACACTTATTTTAGTTGAAAAAGTCATAATTCACATCCAACAGTCATTTAGAGTCAAAAGAATAAATGTTAAAATTTCATCATTATAGACCATTTTGGGAACGTTCGACATGTCCGGAGTCATCGTTTTTCATCCGAAAATTGATTTTTTGGACTGTACCAAAAATGATTCAAAATGTCAATTGGATCGTGCCTCATGTTGAATAACCACTTTTTAAACCCTCATAGTGACCAAAATTGCCATTTTTACAGAGTTTTGCTTACTCAAAAGCTTCAATTTTGACCCGTTTCAAGCACAGAAATGACTTTAAACACAATTATTTTAGTTGAAAAAGTCATAATTCACATCCAACAGTCATTTAGAGTCAAAAGATTAAATGTTAAAATTTCATCATTATAGACCATTTTGGGAACGTTCGACATGTCCGGAGTCATCGTTTTTCATCCCAAAAATTGATTTTTTGGACTGTACCAAAAATGATTCAAAATGTCAATTGGATCGTGCCTCATGTTGAATAACCACTTTTTAAACCCTCGCAGTGACCACAATTGCCATTTTAACAGAGTTTTGCTTAGTCAAAAGCTTCAATTTTGACCCGTTTCAGGCACAGAAATGACTTTAAACACACTTATTTTAGTTGAAAAAGTCATAATTCACATCCAACAGTCATTTAGAGTCAAAAGATTAAATGTTAAAATTTCATCATTATAGACCATTTTGGGAACGTTCGACATGTCCGGAGTCATCGTTTTTCATCCGAAAATTGATTTTTTGGACTGTACCAAAAATGATTCAAAATGTCAATTGGATCATGCCTCATGTTGAATAACCACTTTTTAAACCCTCACAGTGACCAAAATTGCCATTTTTACAGAGTTTTGCTTACTCAAAAGCTTCAATTTTGACCCGTTTCAGGCACAGAAATGACTTTAAACACACTTATTTCAGTTGAAAAAGTCATAATTCACATCCAACAGTCATTTAGAGTCAAAAGATTAAATGTTAAAATTTCATCATTATATACCATTTTGGAATAATTCGACATGTCCGGAGTCATCGTTTTTCATCCGAAAATTGATTTTTTGGACTGTACCAAAAATGATTCAAAATGTCAATTGGATCGTGCCTCAAGTTGAATAACCACTTTTTAAACCCTCATATGACCAAAATTGCCATTTTTACAGAGTTTTGCTTACTCAAAAGCTTCAATTTTGACCCGTTTCAGGCACAGAAATGACTCTAAACACACTTATTTTAGTTGAAAAAGTCATAATTCACATCCAACAGTCATTTAGAGTCAAAAGATTAAATGTTAAAATTTCATCATTATATACCATTTTGGGATAATTCGACATGTCCGGAGTGATCGTTTTTCATCCGAAAATTGATTTTTTGGACTGTACCAAAAATGATTCAAAATGTCAATTGGATCGTGCCTCATATTGAATAACCACTTTTTAAACCCTCAGTTGACCAAAATTGCCATTTTTACAGAGTTTTGCTTACTCAAAAGCTTCAATTTTGACCCGTTTCAGGCACAGAAATGACTTTAAACACACTTATTTGAGTTGAAAAAGTCATAATTCACATCCAACAGTCATTTGGAGTCAAAAGATTAAATGTTAAAATTTCATCATTATATACCAATCTGGGATAATTCGACATGTCCGGAGTCATCGTTTTTCATCCGAAAATTGATTTTTTGGATTGTACCAAAAATGATTCAAAATGTCAATTGGATCGTGCCTCATGTTGAATAACCACTTTTTAAACCCTCAGTTGACCAAAATTGCCATTTTTACAGAGTTTTGCTTACTCAAAAGCTTCAATTTTGACCCGTTTCAGGCACAGAAATGACTTTAAACACACTTATTTTAGTTGAAAAAGTCATAATTCACATCCAACAGTCATTTAGAGTCAAAAGATTAAATGTTAAAATTTCATCATTATAGACCATTTTGGGAACGTTCGACATGTCCGGAGTCATCGTTTTTTATCCGAAAATTGATTTTAAGGACTGTACCAAAAATGATTCAAAATGTCAATTGGATCGTGCCTCATGTTGAATAACCACTTTTTAAACCCTCATAGTGACCAAAATTACCATTTTTACAGAGTTTTGCTTACTCAAAAGCTTCAATTTTGACCCGTTTCAGGCACAGAAATGACTTTAAACACACTTATTTTAGTTGAAAAAGTCATAATTCACATCCAACAGTCATTTAGAGTCAAAAGATTAAATGTTAAAATTTCATCATTATAGACCATTTTGGGAACGTTCGACATGTCCGGAGTCATCGTTTTTCATCCCAAAAATTGATTTTTTGGACTGTACCAAAAATGATTCAAAATGTCAATTGGATCATGCCTCATGTTGAATAACCACTTTTTAAACCCTCACTGTGACCAAAATTGCCATTTTTACAGAGTTTTGCTTACTCAAAAGCTTCAATTTTGACCCGTTTCAGGCACAGAAATGACTTTAAACACACTTATTTCAGTTGAAAAAGTCATAATTCACATCCAACAGTCATTTAGAGTCAAAAGATTAAATGTTAAAATTTCATCATTATAGACCATTTTGGGAACGTTCGACATGTCCGGAGTCATCGTTTTTCATCCCAAAAATTGATTTTTTGGACTGTACCAAAAATTATTCAAAATGTCAATTGGATCGTGCCTCATGTTGAATAACCACTTTTTAAACCCTCACAGTGACCAAAATTGTCATTTTTACAGAGTTTTGCTTACTCAAAAGCTTCAATTTTGACCCATTTCAGGCACAGAAATGACTTTAAACACACTTATTTTAGTTGAAAAAGTCATAATTCACATCCAACAGTCATTTAGAGTCAAAAGAATAAATGTTAAAATGTCATCATTATAGACCATTTTGGGAACGTTCGACATGTCCGGAGTCATCGTTTTTCATCCGAAAATTGATTTTTTGGACTGTACCAAAAATGATTCAAAATGTCAATTGGATCATGCCTCATGTTGAATAACCACTTTTTAAACCCTCACAGTGACCAAAATTGCCATTTTTACAGAGTTTTGCTTACTCAAAAGCTTCAATTTTGACCCGTTTCAGGCACAGAAATGACTTTAAACACACTTATTTGAGTTGAAAAAGTCATAATTCACATCCAACAGTCATTTGGAGTCAAAAGATTAAATGTTAAAATTTCATCATTATATACCAATCTGGGATAATTCGACATGTCCGGAGTCATCGTTTTTCATCCGAAAATTGATTTTTTGGACTGTACCAAAAATGATTCAAAATGTCAATTGGATCGTGCCTCATGTTGAATAACCACTTTTTAAACCCTCAGTTGACCAAAATTGCCATTTTTACATAGTTTTGCTTACTCAAAAGCTTCAATTTTGACCCGTTTCAGGCACAGAAATGACTTTAAACACACTTATTTTAGTTGAAAAAGTCATAATTCACATCCAACAGTCATTTAGAGTCAAAAGATTAAATGTTAAAATTTCATCATTATAGACCATTTTGGGAACGTTCGACATGTCCGGAGTCATCGTTTTTTATCCGAAAATTGATTTTAAGGACTGTACCAAAAATGATTCAAAATGTCAATTGGATCGTGCCTCATGTTGAATAACCACTTTTTAAACCCTCATAGTGACCAAAATTACCATTTTTACAGAGTTTTGCTTACTCAAAAGCTTCAATTTTGACCCGTTTCAGGCACAGAAATGACTTTAAACACACTTATTTTAGTTGAAAAAGTCATAATTCACATCCAACAGTCATTTAGAGTCAAAAGATTAAATGTTAAAATTTCATCATTATAGACCATTTTGGGAACGTTCAACATGTCCGGAGTCATCGTTTTTCATCCCAAAAATTGATTTTTTGGACTGTACCAAAAATGATTCAAAATGTCAATTGGATCGTGCCTCATGTTGAATAACCACTTTTTAAACCCTCACAGTGACCACAATTGCCATTTTAACAGAGTTTTGCTTAGTCAAAAGCTTCAATTTTGACCCGTTTCAGGCACAGAAATTACTTTAAACACACTTATTTTAGTTGAAAAAGTCATAATTCACATTCAACAGTCATTTAGAGTCAAAAGATTAAATGTTAAAATTTCATCATTATAGACCATTTTGGGAACGTTCGACATGTCCGGAGTCATCGTTTTTCATCCGAAAATTGATTTTTTGGACTGTACCAAAAATGATTCAAAATGTCAATTGGATCATGCCTCATGTTGAATAACCACTTTTTAAACCCTCACTGTGACCAAAATTGCCATTTTTACAGAGTTTTGCTTACTCAAAAGCTTCAATTTTGACCCGTTTCAGGCACAGAAATGACTTTAAACACACTTATTTCAGTTGAAAAAGTCATAATTCACATCCAACAGTCATTTAGAGTCAAAAGATTAAATGTTAAAATTTCATCATTATATACCATTTTGGAATAATTGTCCGGAGTCATTGTTTTTCATCCGAAAATTGATTTTTTGGACTGTACCAAAAATGATTCAAAATGTCAATTGGATCGTGCCTCATGTTGAATAACCACTTTTTAAACCCTCACATGACCAAAATTGCCATTTTTACAGAGTTTTGCTTACTAAAAAGCTTCAATTTTGACCCGTTTCAGGCACAGAAATGACTTTAAACACACTTATTTTAGTTGAAAAAGTCATAATTCACATCCAACAGTCATTTAGAGTCAAAAGATTAAATGTTAAAATTTCATCATTATAGACCATTTTGGGAACGTTCGACATGTCCGGAGTCATCGTTTTTCATCCGAAAATTGATTTTTTGGACTGTACCAAAAATGATTCAAAATGTCAATTGGATCGTGCCTCATGTTGAATAACCACTTTTTAAACCCTCATAGTGACCAAAATCGCCATTTTTACAGAGTTTTGCTTACTCAAAAGCTTCAATTTTGACCTGTTTCAGGCACAGAAATGACTTTAAACACACTTATTTTAGTTGAAAAAGTCATAATTCACATCCAACAGTCATTTAGAGTCAAAAGATTAAATGTTAAAATTTCATCATTATAGACCATTTTGGGAACGTTCGACATGTCCGGAGTCATCGTTTTTCATCCCAAAAATTTATTTTTTGGACTGTACCAAAAATGATTCAAAATGTCAATTGGATCGTGCCTCATGTTGAATAACCACTTTTTAAACCCTCGCAGTGACCACAATTGCCATTTTAACAGAGTTTTGCTTAGTCAAAAGCTTCAATTTTGACCCGTTTCAGGCACAGAAATGACTTTAAACACACTTATTTTAGTTGAAAAAGTCATAATTCACATCCAACAGTCATTTAGAGTCAAAAGATTAAATGTTAAAATTTCATCATTATAGACCATTTTGGGAACGTTCGACATGTCCGGAGTCATCGTTTTTCATCCGAAAATTGATTTTTCGGACTGTACCAAAAATGATTCAAAATGTCAATTGGATCATGCCTCATGTTGAATAACCACTTTTTAAACCCTCACAGTGACCAAAATTGCCATTTTTACAGAGTTTTGCTTACTCAAAAGCTTCAATTTTGACCCGTTTCAGGCACAGAAATGACTTTAAACACACTTATTTCAGTTGAAAAAGTCATAATTCACATCCAACAGTCATTTAGAGTCAAAAGATTAAATGTTAAAATTTCATCATTATATACCATTTTGGAATAATTCGACATGTCCGGAGTCATCGTTTTTCATCCGAAAATTGATTTTTTGGACTGTACCAAAAATGATTCAAAATGTCAATTGGATCGTGCCTCAAGTTGAATAACCACTTTTTAAACCCTCATATGACCAAAATTGCCATTTTTACAGAGTTTTGCTTACTCAAAAGCTTCAATTTTGACCCGTTTCAGGCACAGAAATGACTCTAAACACACTTATTTTAGTTGAAAAAGTCATAATTCACATCCAACAGTCATTTAGAGTCAAAAGATTAAATGTTAAAATTTCATCATTATAGACCATTTTGGGAACGTTCGACATGTCCGGAGTCATCGTTTTTCATCCCAAAAATTTATTTTTTGGACTGTACCAAAAATTATTCAAAATGTCATTTGGATCGTGCCTCATGTTGAATAACCACTTTTTAAACCCTCACAGTGACCAAAATTGCCATTTTTACAGAGTTTTGCTTACTCAAAAGCTTCAATTTTGACCCATTTCAGGCACAGAAATGACTTTAAACACACTTATTTTAGTTGAAAAAGTCATAATTCACATCCAACAGTCATTTAGAGTCAAAAGATTAAATGTTAAAATGTCATCATTATAGACCATTTTGGGAACGATCGACATGTCCGGAGTCATCGTTTTTCATCCGAAAATTGATTTTTTGGACTGTACCAAAAATGATTCAAAATGTCAATTGGATCATGCCTCATGTTGAATAACCACTTTTTAAACCCTCACAGTGACCAAAATTGCCATTTTTACAGAGTTTTGCATACTCAAAAGCTTCAATTTTGACCCGTTTCAGGCACAGAAATGACTTTAAACACACTTATTTCAGTTGAAAAAGTCATAATTCACATCCAACAGTCATTTAGAGTCAAAAGATTAAATGTTAAAATTTCATCATTATATACCATTTTGGGATAATTCGACATGTCCGGAGTCATCGTTTTTCATCCGAACATTGATTTTTTGGACTGTACCAAAAATGATTCAAAATGTCAATTGGATCGTGCCTCATGTTGAATAACCACTTTTTAAACCCTCAGTTGACCAAAATTGCCATTTTTACAGAGTTTTGCTTACTCAAAAGCTTCAATTTTGACCCGTTTCAGGCACAGAAATGACTTTAAACACACTTATTTTAGTTGAAAAAGCCATAATTCACATCCAACAGTCATTTAGAGTCAAAAGATTAAATGTTAAAATTTCATCATTATAGACCATTTTGGGAACGTTCGACATGTCCGGAGTCATCGTTTTTCATCCGAAAATTGATTTTTTGGACTGTACCAAAAATGATTCAAAATGTCAATTGGATCGTGCCTCATGTTGAATAACCACTTTTTAAACCCTCATAGTGACCAAAATTGCCATTTTTACAGAGTTTTGCTTACTCAAAAGCTTCAATTTTGACCCGTTTCAAGCACAGAAATGACTTTAAACACAATTATTTTAGTTGAAAAAGTCATAATTCACATCCAACAGTCATTTAGAGTCAAAAGATTAAATGTTAAAATTTCATCATTATAGACCATTTTGGGAACGTTTGACATGTCCGGAGTCATCGTTTTTCATCCCAAAAATTGATTTTTTGGACTGTACCAAAAATGATTCAAAATGTCAATTGGATCGTGCCTCATGTTGAATAACCACTTTTTAAACCCTCGCAGTGACCACAATTGCCATTTTAACAGAGTTTTGCTTAGTCAAAAGCTTCAATTTTGACCCGTTTCAGGCACAGAAATGACTTTAAACACACTTATTTTAGTTGAAAAAGTCATAATTCACATCCAACAGTCATTTAGAGTCAAAAGATTAAATGTTAAAATTTCATCATTATAGACCATTTTGGGAACGTTCGACATGTCCGGAGTCATCGTTTTTCATCCGAAAATTGATTTTTTGGACTGTACCAAAAATGATTCAAAATGTCAATTGGATCATGCCTCATGTTGAATAACCACTTTTTAAACCCTCACAGTGACCAAAATTGCCATTTTTACAGAGTTTTGCTTACTCAAAAGCTTCAATTTTGACCCGTTTCAGGCACAGAAATGACTTTAAACACACTTATTTCAGTTGAAAAAGTCATAATTCACATCCAACAGTCATTTAGAGTCAAAAGATTAAATGTTAAAATTTCATCATTATATACCATTTTGGAATAATTCGACATGTCCGGAGTCATCGTTTTTCATCCGAAAATTGATTTTTTGGACTGTACCAAAAATGATTCAAAATGTCAATTGGATCGTGCCTCAAGTTGAATAACCACTTTTTAAACCCTCATATGACCAAAATTGCCATTTTTACAGAGTTTTGCTTACTCAAAAGCTTCAATTTTGACCCGTTTCAGGCACAGAAATGACTCTAAACACACTTATTTTAGTTGAAAAAGTCATAATTCACATCCAACAGTCATTTAGAGTCAAAAGATTAAATGTTAAAATTTCATCATTATAGACCATTTTGGGAACGTTCGACATGTCCGGAGTCATCGTTTTTCATCCCAAAAATTTATTTTTTGGACTGTACCAAAAATTATTCAAAATGTCATTTGGATCGTGCCTCATGTTGAATAACCACTTTTTAAACCCTCACAGTGACCAAAATTGCCATTTTTACAGAGTTTTGCTTACTCAAAAGCTTCAATTTTGACCCATTTCAGGCACAGAAATGACTTTAAACACACTTATTTTAGTTGAAAAAGTCATAATTCACATCCAACAGTCATTTAGAGTCAAAAGATTAAATGTTAAAATGTCATCATTATAGACCATTTTGGGAACGATCGACATGTCCGGAGTCATCGTTTTTCATCCGAAAATTGATTTTTTGGACTGTACCAAAAATGATTCAAAATGTCAATTGGATCATGCCTCATGTTGAATAACCACTTTTTAAACCCTCACAGTGACCAAAATTGCCATTTTTACAGAGTTTTGCATACTCAAAAGCTTCAATTTTGACCCGTTTCAGGCACAGAAATGACTTTAAACACACTTATTTCAGTTGAAAAAGTCATAATTCACATCCAACAGTCATTTAGAGTCAAAAGATTAAATGTTAAAATTTCATCATTATATACCATTTTGGGATAATTCGACATGTCCGGAGTCATCGTTTTTCATCCGAACATTGATTTTTTGGACTGTACCAAAAATGATTCAAAATGTCAATTGGATCGTGCCTCATGTTGAATAACCACTTTTTAAACCCTCAGTTGACCAAAATTGCCATTTTTACAGAGTTTTGCTTACTCAAAAGCTTCAATTTTGACCCGTTTCAGGCACAGAAATGACTTTAAACACACTTATTTTAGTTGAAAAAGCCATAATTCACATCCAACAGTCATTTAGAGTCAAAAGATTAAATGTTAAAATTTCATCATTATAGACCATTTTGGGAACGTTCGACATGTCCGGAGTCATCGTTTTTCATCCGAAAATTGATTTTTTGGACTGTACCAAAAATGATTCAAAATGTCAATTGGATCTTGCCTCATGTTGAATACCCACTTTTTAAACCCTCATAGTGACCAAAATTGCCATTTTTACAGAGTTTTGCTTACTCAAAAGCTTCAATTTTGACCCGTTTCAAGCACAGAAATGACTTTAAACACAATTATTTTAGTTGAAAAAGTCATAATTCACATCCAACAGTCATTTAGAGTCAAAAGATTAAATGTTAAAATTTCATCATTATAGACCATTTTGGGAACGTTTGACATGTCCGGAGTCATCGTTTTTCATCCCAAAAATTGATTTTTTGGACTGTACCAAAAATGATTCAAAATGTCAATTGGATCGTGCCTCATGTTGAATAACCACTTTTTAAACCCTCGCAGTGACCACAATTGCCATTTTAACAGAGTTTTGCTTAGTCAAAAGCTTCAATTTTGACCCGTTTCAGGCACAGAAATGACTTTAAACACACTTATTTTAGTTGAAAAAGTCATAATTCACATCCAACAGTCATTTAGAGTCAAAAGATTAAATGTTAAAATTTCATCATTATAGACCATTTTGGGAACGTTCGACATGTCCGGAGTCATCGTTTTTCATCCGAAAATTGATTTTTTGGACTGTACCAAAAATGATTCAAAATGTCAATTGGATCATGCCTCATGTTGAATAACCACTTTTTAAACCCTCACAGTGACCAAAATTGCCATTTTTACAGAGTTTTGCTTACTCAAAAGCTTCAATTTTGACCCGTTTCAGGCACAGAAATGACTTTAAACACACTTATTTCAGTTGAAAAAGTCATAATTCACATCCAACAGTCATTTAGAGTCAAAAGATTAAATGTTAAAATTTCATCATTATATACCATTTTGGAATAATTCGACATGTCCGGAGTCATCGTTTTTCATCCGAAAATTGATTTTTTGGACTGTACCAAAAATGATTCAAAATGTCAATTGGATCGTGCCTCAAGTTGAATAACCACTTTTTAAACCCTCATATGACCAAAATTGCCATTTTTACAGAGTTTTGCTTACTCAAAAGCTTCAATTTTGACCCGTTTCAGGCACAGAAATGACTCTAAACACACTTATTTTAGTTGAAAAAGTCATAATTCACATCCAACAGTCATTTAGAGTCAAAAGATTAAATGTTAAAATTTCATCATTATATACCATTTTGGGATAATTCGACATGTCCGGAGTCATCGTTTTTCATCCGAAAATTGATTTTTTGGACTGTACCAAAAATGATTCAAAATGTCAATTGGATCGTGCCTCATGTTGAATAACCACTTTTTAAACCCTCATAGTGACCAAAATTGCCATTTTTACAGAGTTTTGCTTACTCAAAAGCTTCAATTTTGACCCGTTTCAGGCACAGAAATGACTTTAAACACACTTATTTCAGTTGAAAAAGTCATAATTCACATCCAACAGTCATTTAGAGTCAAAAGATTAAATGTTAAAATTTCATCATTATATACCATTTTGGAATAATTTGACATGTCCGGAGTCATCGTTTTTCATCCGAAAATTGATTTTTTGGACTGTACCAAAAATGATTCAAAATGTCAATTGGATTGTGCCTCATGTTGAATAACCACTTTTTAAACCCTCACATGACCAAAATTGCCATTTTTACAGAGTTTTGCTTACTCAAAAGCTTCAATTTTGACCGGTTTCAGGCACAGAAATGACTTTAAACACACTTATTTTAGTTGAAAAAGTCATAATTCACATCCAACAGTCATTTAGAGTCAAAAGATTAAATGTTAAAATTTCATCATTATAGACCATTTTGGGAACGTTCGACATGTCCGGAGTCATCGTTTTTCATCCGAAAATTGATTTTTTGGACTGTACCAAAAAATGATTCAAAATGTCAATTGGATCTTGCCTCATGTTGAATACCCACTTTTTAAACCCTCATAGTGACCAAAATTGCCATTTTTACAGAGTTTTGCTTACTCAAAAGCTTCAAGTTTGACCCGTTTCAGGCACAGAAATGACTTTAAACACACTTATTTTAGTTGAAAAAGTCATAATTCACATCCAACAGTCATTTAGAGTCAAAAGATTAAATGTTAAAATTTCATCATTATAGACCATTTTGGGAACGTTCGACATGTCCGGAGTCATCGTTTTTCATCCCAAAAATTGATTTTTTGGACTGTACCAAAAATTATTCAAAATGTCAATTGGATCGTGCCTCATGTTGAATAACCACTTTTTAAACCCTCACAGTGACCAAAATTGTCATTTTTACAGAGTTTTGCTTACTCAAAAGCTTCAATTTTGACCCATTTCAGGCACAGAAATGACTTTAAACACACTTATTTTAGTTGAAAAAGTCATAATTCATATCCAACAGTCATTTAGAGTCAAAAGAATAAATGTTAAAATGTCATCATTATAGACCATTTTGGGAACGTTCGACATGTCCGGAGTCATCGTTTTTCATCCGAAAATTGATTTTTTGGACTGTACCAAAAATGATTCAAAATGTCAATTGGATCATGCCTCATGTTGAATAACCACTTTTTAAACCCTCACAGTGACCAAAATTGCCATTTTTACAGAGTTTTGCTTACTCAAAAGCTTCAATTTTGACCCGTTTCAGGCACAGAAATGACTTTAAACACACTTATTTGAGTTGAAAAAGTCATAAGTCACATCCAACAGTCATTTGGAGTCAAAAGATTAAATGTTAAAATTTCATCATTATATACCAATCTGGGATAATTCGACATGTCCGGAGTCATCGTTTTTCATCCGAAAATTGATTTTTTGGACTGTACCAAAAATGATTCAAAATGTCAATTGGATCGTGCCTCATGTTGAATAACCACTTTTTAAACCCTCAGTTGACCAAAATTGCCATTTTTACAGAGTTTTGCTTACTCAAAAGCTTCAATTTTGACCCGTTTCAGGCACAGAAATGACTTTAAACACACTTATTTTAGTTGAA
Organism: Lissotriton vulgaris; assembly: GCF_964263255.1. Taxonomy (NCBI): domain Eukaryota; kingdom Metazoa; phylum Chordata; class Amphibia; order Caudata; family Salamandridae; genus Lissotriton; species Lissotriton vulgaris. The sequence goes on along the minus strand of NW_028250900.1, from coordinate 523,125 downwards.
AAAGTCATAATTCACATCCAACAGTCATTTAGAGTCAAAAGATTAAATGTTAAAATTTCATCATTATAGACCATTTTGGGAACGTTCGACATGTCCGGAGTCATCGTTTTTCATCCGAAAATTGATTTTTTGGACTGTACCAAAAATGATTCAAAATGTCAATTGGATCATGCCTCATGTTGAATAACCACTTTTTAAACCCTCACTGTGACTAAAATTGCCATTTTTACAGAGTTTTGCTTACTCAAAAGCTTCAATTTTGACCCGTTTCAGGCACAGAAATGACTTTAAACACACTTATTTCAGTTGAAAAAGTCATAATTCACATCCAACAGTCATTTAGAGTCAAAAGATTAAATGTTAAAATTTCATCATTATATACCATTTTGGAATAATTGTCCGGAGTCATCGTTTTTCATCCGAAAATTGATTTTTTGGACTGTACCAAAAATGATTCAAAATGTCAATTGGATCATGCCTCATGTTGAATAACCACTTTTTAAACCCTCACATGACCAAAATTGCCATTTTTACAGAGTTTTGCTTACTAAAAAGCTTCAATTTTGACCCGTTTCAGGCACAGAAATGACTTTAAACACACTTATTTCAGTTGAAAAAGTCATAATTCACATCCAACAGTCATTTAGAGTCAAAAGATTAAATGTTAAAATTTCATCATTATATACCATTTTGGGATAATTCGACATGTCCGGAGTCATCGTTTTTCATCCGAACATTGATTTTTTGGACTGTACCAAAAATGATTCAAAATGTCAATTGGATCGTGCCTCATGTTGAATAACCACTTTTTAAACCCTCAGTTGACCAAAATTGCCATTTTTACAGAGTTTTGCTTACTCAAAAGCTTCAATTTTGACCCGTTTCAGGCACAGAAATGACTTTAAACACACTTATTTTAGTTGAAAAAGTCATAATTCACATCCAACAGTCATTTAGAGTCAAAAGATTAAATGTTAAAATTTCATCATTATAGACCATTTTGGGAACGTTCGACATGTCCGGAGTCATTGTTTTTCATCCGAAAATTGATTTTTTGGACTGTACCAAAAATGATTCAAAATGTCAATTGGATCGTGCCTCATGTTGAATAACCACTTTTTAAACCCTCATAGTGACCAAAATTGCCATTTTTACAGAGTTTTGCTTACTCAAAAGCTTCAATTTTGACCCGTTTCAAGCACAGAAATGACTTTAAACACAATTATTTTAGTTGAAAAAGTCATAATTCACATCCAACAGTCATTTAGAGTCAAAAGATTAAATGTTAAAATTTCATCATTATAGACCATTTTGGGAACGTTCGACATGTCCGGAGTCATCGTTTTTCATCCCAAAAATTGATTTTTTGGACTGTACCAAAAATGATTCAAAATGTCAATTGGATCGTGCCTCATGTTGAATAACCACTTTTTAAACCCTCGCAGTGACCACAATTGCCATTTTAACAGAGTTTTGCTTAGTCAAAAGCTTCAATTTTGACCCGTTTCAGGCACAGAAATGACTTTAAACACACTTATTTTAGTTGAAAAAGTCATAATTCACATCCAACAGTCATTTAGAGTCAAAAGATTAAATGTTAAAATTTCATCATTATAGACCATTTTGGGAACGTTCGACATGTCCGGAGTCATCGTTTTTCATCCGAAAATTGATTTTTTGGACTGTACCAAAAATGATTCAAAATGTCAATTGGATCATGCCTCATGTTGAATAACCACTTTTTAAACCCTCACAGTGACCAAAATTGCCATTTTTACAGAGTTTTGCTTACTCAAAAGCTTCAATTTTGACCCGTTTCAGGCACAGAAATGACTTTAAACACACTTATTTCAGTTGAAAAAGTCATAATTCACATCCAACAGTCATTTAGAGTCAAAAGATTAAATGTTAAAATTTCATCATTATATACCATTTTGGAATAATTCGACATGTCCGGAGTCATCGTTTTTCATCCGAAAATTGATTTTTTGGACTGTACCAAAAATGATTCAAAATGTCAATTGGATCGTGCCTCAAGTTGAATAACCACTTTTTAAACCCTCATATGACCAAAATTGCCATTTTTACAGTGTTTTGCTTACTCAAAAGCTTCAATTTTGACCCGTTTCAGGCACAGAAATGACTCTAAACACACTTATTTTAGTTGAAAAAGTCATAATTCACATCCAACTGTCATTTAGAGTCAAAAGATTAAATGTTAAAATTTCATCATTATATACCATTTTGGGATAATTCGACATGTCCGGAGTCATCGTTTTTCATCCGAAAATTGATTTTTTGGACTGTACCAAAAATGATTCAAAATGTCAATTGGATCGTGCCTCATGTTGAATAACCACTTTTTAAACCCTCAGTTGACCAAAATTGCCATTTTTACAGAGTTTTGCTTACTCAAAAGCTTCAATTTTGACCCGTTTCAGGCACAGAAATGACTTTAAACACACTTATTTTAGTTGAAAAAGTCATAATTCACATCCAACAGTCATTTAGAGTCAAAAGATTAAATGTTAAAATTTCATCATTATAGACCATTTTGGGAACGTTCGACATGTCCGGAGTCATCGTTTTTCATCCGAAAATTGATTTTTTGGACTGTACCAAAAATGATTCAAAATGTCAATTGGATCGTGCCTCATGTTGAATAACCACTTTTTAAACCCTCATAGTGACCAAAATTGCCATTTTTACAGAGTTTTGCTTACTCAAAAGCTTCAATTTTGACCCGTTTCAGGCACAGAAATGACTTTAAACACACTTATTTCAGTTGAAAAAGTCATAATTCACATCCAACAGTCATTTAGAGTCAAAAGATTAAATGTTAAAATTTCATCATTATATACCATTTTGGAATAATTTGACATGTCCGGAGTCATCGTTTTTCATCCGAAAATTGATTTTTTGGACTGTACCAAAAATGATTCAAAATGTCAATTGGATCGTGCCTCATGTTGAATAACCACTTTTTAAACCCTCACATGACCAAAATTGCCATTTTTACAGAGTTTTGCTTACTCAAAAGCTTCAATTTTGACCCGTTTCAGGCACAGAAATGACTTTAAACACACTTATTTTAGTTGAAAAAGTCATAATTCACATCCAACAGTCATTTAGAATCAAAAGATTAAATGTTAAAATTTCATCATTATAGACCATTTTGGGAACGTTCGACATGTCCGGAGTCATTGTTTTTCATCCGAAAATTGATTTTTTGGACTGTACCAAAAATGATTCAAAATGTCAATTGGATCGTGCCTCATGTTGAATACCCACTTTTTAAACCCTCATAGTGACCAAAATTGCCATTTTTACAGAGTTTTGCTTACTCAAAAGCTTCAAGTTTGACCCGTTTCAGGCACAGAAATGACTTTAAACACACTTATTTTAGTTGAAAAAGTCATAATTCACATCCAACAGTCATTTAGAGTCAAAAGATTAAATGTTAAAATTTCATCATTATAGACCATTTTGGGAACGTTCGACATGTCCGGAGTCATCGTTTTTCATCCCAAAAATTGATTTTTTGGACTGTACCAAAAATTATTCAAAATGTCAATTGGATCGTGCCTCATGTTGAATAACCACTTTTTAAACCCTCACAGTGACCACAATTGTCATTTTTACAGAGTTTTGCTTACTCAAAAGCTTCAATTTTGACCCATTTCAGGCACAGAAATGACTTTAAACACACTTATTTTAGTTGAAAAAGTCATAATTCACATCCAACAGTCATTTAGAGTCAAAAGAATAAATGTTAAAATGTCATCATTATAGACCATTTTGGGAACGTTCGACATGTCCGGAGTCATCGTTTTTCATCCGAAAATTGATTTTTTGGACTGTACCAAAAATGATTCAAAATGTCAATTGGATCATGCCTCATGTTGAATAACCACTTTTTAAACCCTCACAGTGACCAAAATTGCCATTTTTACAGAGTTTTGCTTACTCAAAAGCTTCAATTTTGACCCGTTTCAGGCACAGAAATGACTTTAAACACACTTATTTGAGTTGAAAAAGTCATAAGTCACATCCAACAGTCATTTGGAGTCAAAAGATTAAATGTTAAAATTTCATCATTATATACCAATCTGGGATAATTCGACATGTCCGGAGTCATCGTTTTTCATCCGAAAATTGATTTTTTGGACTGTACCAAAAATGATTCAAAATGTCAATTGGATCGTGCCTCATGTTGAATAACCACTTTTTAAACCCTCAGTTGACCAAAATTGCCATTTTTACAGAGTTTTGCTTACTCAAAAGCTTCAATTTTGACCCGTTTCAGGCACAGAAATGACTTTAAACACACTTATTTTAGTTGAAAAAGTCATAATTCACATCCAACAGTCATTTAGAGTCAAAAGATTAAATGTTAAAATTTCATCATTATAGACCATTTTGGGAACGTTCGACATGTCCGGAGTCATCGTTTTTCATCCGAAAATTGATTTTTTGGACTGTACCAAAAATGATTCAAAATGTCAATTGGATCGTGCCTCATGTTGAATAACCACTTTTTAAACCCTCATAGTGACCAAAATTGCCATTTTTACAGAGTTTTGCTTACTCAAAAGCTTCAATTTTGACCCGTTTCAGGCACAGAAATGACTTTAAACACACTTATTTCAGTTGAAAAAGTCATAATTCACATCCAACAGTCATTTAGAGTCAAAAGATTAAATGTTAAAATTTCATCATTATATACCATTTTGGAATAATTTGACATGTCCGGAGTCATCGTTTTTCATCCGAAAATTGATTTTTTGGACTGTACCAAAAATGATTCAAAATGTCAATTGGATCGTGCCTCATGTTGAATAACCACTTTTTAAACCCTCACATGACCAAAATTGCCATTTTTACAGAGTTTTGCTTACTCAAAAGCTTCAATTTTGACCCGTTTCAGGCACAGAAATGACTTTAAACACACTTATTTTAGTTGAAAAAGTCATAATTCACATCCAACAGTCATTTAGAATCAAAAGATTAAATGTTAAAATTTCATCATTATAGACCATTTTGGGAACGTTCGACATGTCCGGAGTCATCGTTTTTCATCCGAAAATTGATTTTTTGGACTGTACCAAAAATGATTCAAAATGTCAATTGGATCGTGCCTCATGTTGAATACCCACTTTTTAAACCCTCATAGTGACCAAAATTGCCATTTTTACAGAGTTTTGCTTACTCAAAAGCTTCAAGTTTGACCCGTTTCAGGCACAGAAATGACTTTAAACACACTTATTTTAGTTGAAAAAGTCATAATTCACATCCAACAGTCATTTAGAGTCAAAAGATTAAATGTTAAAATTTCATCATTATAGACCATTTTGGGAACGTTCGACATGTCCGGAGTCATCGTTTTTCATCCCAAAAATTGATTTTTTGGACTGTACCAAAAATTATTCAAAATGTCAATTGGATCGTGCCTCATGTTGAATAACCACTTTTTAAACCCTCACAGTGACCAAAATTGTCATTTTTACAGAGTTTTGCTTACTCAAAAGCTTCAATTTTGACCCATTTCAGGCACAGAAATGACTTTAAACACACTTATTTTAGTTGAAAAAGTCATAATTCACATCCAACAGTCATTTAGAGTCAAAAGAATAAATGTTAAAATGTCATCATTATAGACCATTTTGGGAACGTTCGACATGTCCGGAGTCATCGTTTTTCATCCGAAAATTGATTTTTTGGACTGTACCAAAAATGATTCAAAATGTCAATTGGATCATGCCTCATGTTGAATAACCACTTTTTAAACCCTCACAGTGACCAAAATTGCCATTTTTACAGAGTTTTGCTTACTCAAAAGCTTCAATTTTGACCCGTTTCAGGCACAGAAATGACTTTAAACACACTTATTTGAGTTGAAAAAGTCATAAGTCACATCCAACAGTCATTTGGAGTCAAAAGATTAAATGTTAAAATTTCATCATTATATACCAATCTGGGATAATTCGACATGTCCGGAGTCATCGTTTTTCATCCGAAAATTGATTTTTTGGACTGTACCAAAAATGATTCAAAATGTCAATTGGATCGTGCCTCATGTTGAATAACCACTTTTTAAACCCTCAGTTGACCAAAATTGCCATTTTTACAGAGTTTTGCTTACTCAAAAGCTTCAATTTTGACCCGTTTCAGGCACAGAAATGACTTTAAACACACTTATTTTAGTTGAAAAAGTCATAATTCACATCCAACAGTCATTTAGAGTCAAAAGATTAAATGTTAAAATTTCATCATTATAGACCATTTTGGGAACGTTCGACATGTCCGGAGTCATCGTTTTTTATCCGAAAATTGATTTTAAGGACTGTACCAAAAATGATTCAAAATGTCAATTGGATCGTGCCTCATGTTGAATAACCACTTTTTAAACCCTCATAGTGACCAAAATTACCATTTTTACAGAGTTTTGCTTACTCAAAAGCTTCAATTTTGACCCGTTTCAGGCACAGAAATGACTTTAAACACACTTATTTTAGTTGAAAAAGTCATAATTCACATCCAACAGTCATTTAGAGTCAAAAGATTAAATGTTAAAATTTCATCATTATAGACCATTTTGGGAACGTTCGACATGTCCGGAGTCATCGTTTTTCATCCCAAAAATTGATTTTTTGGACTGTACCAAAAATGATTCAAAATGTCAATTGGATCGTGCCTCATGTTGAATAACCACTTTTTAAACCCTCACAGTGACCACAATTGCCATTTTAACAGAGTTTTGCTTAGTCAAAAGCTTCAATTTTGACCCGTTTCAGGCACAGAAATTACTTTAAACACACTTATTTTAGTTGAAAAAGTCATAATTCACATTCAACAGTCATTTAGAGTCAAAAGATTAAATGTTAAAATTTCATCATTATAGACCATTTTGGGAACGTTCGACATGTCCGGAGTCATCGTTTTTCTTCCGAAAATTGATTTTTTGGACTGTACCAAAAATGATTCAAAATGTCAATTGGATCATGCCTCATGTTGAATAACCACTTTTTAAACCCTCACTGTGACTAAAATTGCCATTTTTACAGAGTTTTGCTTACTCAAAAGCTTCAATTTTGACCCGTTTCAGGCACAGAAATGACTTTAAACACACTTATTTCAGTTGAAAAAGTCATAATTCACATCCAACAGTCATTTAGAGTCAAAAGATTAAATGTTAAAATTTCATCATTATATACCATTTTGGAATAATTGTCCGGAGTCATCGTTTTTCATCCGAAAATTGATTTTTTGGACTGTACCAAAAATGATTCAAAATGTCAATTGCATCGTGCCTCATGTTGAATAACCACTTTTTAAACCCTCACATGACCAAAATTGCCATTTTTACAGAGTTTTGCTTACTAAAAAGCTTCAATTTTGACCCGTTTCAGGCACAGAAATGACTTTAAACACACTTATTTTAGTTGAAAAAGTCATAATTCACATCCAACAGTCATTTAGATTCAAAAGATTAAATGTTAAAATTTCATCATTATAGACCATTTTGGGAACGTTCGACATGTCCGGAGTCATCGTTTTTCATCCCAAAAATTGATTTTTTGGACTGTACCAAAAATGATTCAAAATGTCAATTGGATCGTGCCTCATGTTGAATAACCACTTTTTAAACCCTCGCAGTGACCACAATTGCCATTTTAACAGAGTTTTGCTTAGTCAAAAGCTTCAATTTTGACCCGTTTCAGGCACAGAAATGACTTTAAACACACTTATTTTAGTTGAAAAAGTCATAATTCACATCCAACAGTCATTTAGAGTCAAAAGATTAAATGTTAAAATTTCATCATTATAGACCATTTTGGGAACGTTCGACATGTCCGGAGTCATCGTTTTTCATCCGAAAATTGATTTTTTGGACTGTACCAAAAATGATTCAAAATGTCAATTGGATCATGCCTCATGTTGAATAACCACTTTTTAAACCCTCACAGTGACCAAAATTGCCATTTTTACAGAGTTTTGCTTACTCAAAAGCTTCAATTTTGACCCGTTTCAGGCACAGAAATGACTTTAAACACACTTATTTCAGTTGAAAAAGTAATAATTCACATCCAACAGTCATTTAGAGTCAAAAGATTAAATGTTAAAATTTCATCATTATATACCATTTTGGAATAATTCGACATGTCCGGAGTCATCGTTTTTCATCCGAAAATTGATTTTTTGGACTGTACCAAAAATGATTCAAAATGTCAATTGGATCGTGCCTCAAGTTGAATAACCACTTTTTAAACCCTCATATGACCAAAATTGCCATTTTTACAGAGTTTTGCTTACTCAAAAGCTTCAATTTTGACCCGTTTCAGGCACAGAAATGACTCTAAACACACTTATTTTAGTTGAAAAAGTCATAATTCACATCCAACAGTCATTTAGAGTCAAAAGATTAAATGTTAAAATTTCATCATTATAGACCATTTTGGGAACGTTCGACATGTCCGGAGTCATCGTTTTTCATCCCAAAAATTTATTTTTTGGACTGTACCAAAAATTATTCAAAATGTCATTTGGATCGTGCCTCATGTTGAATAACCACTTTTTAAACCCTCACAGTGACCAAAATTGCCATTTTTACAGAGTTTTGCTTACTCAAAAGCTTCAATTTTGACCCATTTCAGGCACAGAAATGACTTTAAACACACTTATTTTAGTTGAAAAAGTCATAATTCACATCCAACAGTCATTTAGAGTCAAAAGATTAAATGTTAAAATGTCATCATTATAGACCATTTTGGGAACGATCGACATGTCCGGAGTCATCGTTTTTCATCCGAAAATTGATTTTTTGGACTGTACCAAAAATGATTCAAAATGTCAATTGGATCATGCCTCATGTTGAATAACCACTTTTTAAACCCTCACAGTGACCAAAATTGCCATTTTTACAAAGTTTTGCATACTCAAAAGCTTCAATTTTGACCCGTTTCAGGCACAGAAATGACTTTAAACACACTTATTTCAGTTGAAAAAGTCATAATTCACATCCAACAGTCATTTAGAGTCAAAAGATTAAATGTTAAAATTTCATCATTATATACCATTTTGGGATAATTCGACATGTCCGGAGTCATCGTTTTTCATCCGAACATTGATTTTTTGGACTGTACCAAAAATGATTCAAAATGTCAATTGGATCGTGCCTCATGTTGAATAACCACTTTTTAAACCCTCAGTTGACCAAAATTGCCATTTTTACAGAGTTTTGCTTACTCAAAAGCTTCAATTTTGACCCGTTTCAGGCACAGAAATGACTTTAAACACACTTATTTTAGTTGAAAAAGTCATAATTCACATCCAACAGTCATTTAGAGTCAAAAGATTAAATGTTAAAATTTCATCATTATAGACCATTTTGGGAACGTTCGACATGTCCGGAGTCATCGTTTTTCATCCGAAAATTGATTTTTTGGACTGTACCAAAAATGATTCAAAATGTCAATTGGATCGTGCCTCATGTTGAATAACCACTTTTTAAACCCTCATAGTGACCAAAATTGCCATTTTTACAGTGTTTTGCTTACTCAAAAGCTTCAATTTTGACCCGTTTCAAGCACAGAAATGACTTTAAACACAATTATTTTAGTTGAAAAAGTCATAATTCACATCCAACAGTCATTTAGAGTCAAAAGATTAAATGTTAAAATTTCATCATTATAGACCATTTTGGGAACGTTCGACATGTCCGGAGTCATCGTTTTTCATCCCAAAAATTGATTTTTTGGACTGTACCAAAAATGATTCAAAATGTCAATTGGATCGTGCCTCATGTTGAATAACCACTTTTTAAACCCTCGCAGTGACCACAATTGCCATTTTAACAGAGTTTTGCTTAGTCAAAAGCTTCAATTTTGACCCGTTTCAGGCACAGAAATGACTTTAAACACACTTATTTTAGTTGAAAAAGTCATAATTCACATCCAACAGTCATTTAGAGTCAAAAGATTAAATGTTAAAATTTCATCATTATAGACCATTTTGGGAACGTTCGACATGTCCGGAGTCATCGTTTTTCATCCGAAAATTGATTTTTTGGACTGTACCAAAAATGATTCAAAATGTCAATTGGATCATGCCTCATGTTGAATAACCACTTTTTAAACCCTCACAGTGACCAAAATTGCCATTTTTACAGAGTTTTGCTTACTCAAAAGCTTCAATTTTGACCCGTTTCAGGCACAGAAATGACTTTAAACACACTTATTTCAGTTGAAAAAGTCATAATTCACATCCAACAGTCATTTAGAGTCAAAAGATTAAATGTTAAAATTTCATCATTATATACCATTTTGGAATAATTCGACATGTCCGGAGTCATCGTTTTTCATCCGAAAATTGATTTTTTGGACTGTACCAAAAATGATTCAAAATGTCAATTGGATCGTGCCTCAAGTTGAATAACCACTTTTTAAACCCTCATATGACCAAAATTGCCATTTTTACAGAGTTTTGCTTACTCAAAAGCTTCAATTTTGACCCGTTTCAGGCACAGAAATGACTCTAAACACACTTATTTTAGTTGAAAAAGTCATAATTCACATCCAACAGTCATTTAGAGTCAAAAGATTAAATGTTAAAATTTCATCATTATATACCATTTTGGGATAATTCGACATGTCCGGAGTCATCGTTTTTCATCCGAAAATTGATTTTTTGGACTGTACCAAAAATGATTCAAAATGTCAATTGGATCGTGCCTCATGTTGAATAACCACTTTTTAAACCCTCAGTTGACCAAAATTGCCATTTTTACAGAGTTTTGCTTACTCAAAAGCTTCAATTTTGACCCGTTTCAGGCACAGAAATGACTTTAAACACACTTATTTTAGTTGAAAAAGTCATAATTCACATCCAACAGTCATTTAGAGTCAAAAGATTAAATGTTAAAATTTCATCATTATAGACCATTTTGGGAACGTTCGACATGTCCGGAGTCATCGTTTTTCATCCGAAAATTGATTTTTTGGACTGTACCAAAAATGATTCAAAATGTCAATTGGATCGTGCCTCATGTTGAATAACCACTTTTTAAACCCTCATAGTGACCAAAATTGCCATTTTTACAGAGTTTTGCTTACTCAAAAGCTTCAATTTTGACCCGTTTCAGGCACAGAAATGACTTTAAACACACTTATTTCAGTTGAAAAAGTCATAATTCACATCCAACAGTCATTTAGAGTCAAAAGATTAAATGTTAAAATTTCATCATTATATACCATTTTGGAATAATTTGACATGTCCGGAGTCATCGTTTTTCATCCGAAAATTGATTTTTTGGACTGTACCAAAAATGATTCAAAATGTCAATTGGATCGTGCCTCATGTTGAATAACCACTTTTTAAACCCTTACAGTGACCAAAATTGTCATTTTTACAGAGTTTTGCTTACTCAAAAGCTTCAATTTTGACCCATTTCAGGCACAGAAATGACTTTAAACACACTTATTTTAGTTGAAAAAGTCATAATTCACATCCAACAGTCATTTAGAGTCAAAAGAATAAATGTTAAAATGTCATCATTATAGACCATTTTGGGAACGTTCGACATGTCCGGAGTCATCGTTTTTCATCCGAAAATTGATTTTTTGGACTGTACCAAAAATGATTCAAAATGTCAATTGGATCATGCCTCATGTTGAATAACCACTTTTTAAACCCTCACAGTGACCAAAATTGCCATTTTTACAGAGTTTTGCTTACTCAAAAGCTTCAATTTTGACCCGTTTCAGGCACAGAAATGACTTTAAACACACTTAGTTGAGTTGAAAAAGTCATAATTCACATCCAACAGTCATTTGGAGTCAAAAGATTAAATGTTAAAATTTCATCATTATATACCAATCTGGGATAATTCGACATGTCCGGAGTCATCGTTTTTCATCCGAAAATTGATTTTTTGGACTGTACCAAAAATGATTCAAAATGTCAATTGGATCGTGCCTCATGTTGAATAACCACTTTTTAAACCCTCAGTTGACCAAAATTGCCATTTTTACAGAGTTTTGCTTACTCAAAAGCTTCAATTTTGACCCGTTTCAGGCACAGAAATGACTTTAAACACACTTATTTTAGTTGAAAAAGTCATAATTCACATCCAACAGTCATTTAGAGTCAAAAGATTAAATGTTAAAATTTCATCATTATAGACCATTTTGGGAACGTTCGACATGTCCGGAGTCATCGTTTTTTATCCGAAAATTGATTTTAAGGACTGTACCAAAAATGATTCAAAATGTCAATTGGATCGTGCCTCATGTTGAATAACCACTTTTTAAACCCTCATAGTGACCAAAATTACCATTTTTACAGAGTTTTGCTTACTCAAAAGCTTCAATTTTGACCCGTTTCAGGCACAGAAATGACTTTAAACACACTTATTTTAGTTGAAAAAGTCATAATTCACATCCAACAGTCATTTAGAGTCAAAAGATTAAATGTTAAAATTTCATCATTATAGACCATTTTGGGAACGTTCGACATGTCCGGAGTCATCGTTTTTCATCCCAAAAACTGATTTTTTGGACTGTACCAAAAATTATTCAAAATGTCATTTGGATCGTGCCTCATGTTGAATAACCACTTTTTAAACCCTCACAGTGACCAAAATTGCCATTTTTACAGAGTTTTGCTTACTCAAAAGCTTCAATTTTGACCCATTTCAGGCACAGAAATGACTTTAAACACACTTATTTTAGTTGAAAAAGTCATAATTCACATCCAACAGTCATTTAGAGTCAAAAGATTAAATGTTAAAATGTCATCATCATAGACCATTTTGGGAACGATCGACATGTCCGGAGTCATCGTTTTTCATCCGAAAATTGATTTTTTGGACTGTACCAAAAATGATTCAAAATGTCAATTGGATCATGCCTCATGTTGAATAACCACTTTTTAAACCCTCACAGTGACCAAAATTGCCATTTTTACAAAGTTTTGCATACTCAAAAGCTTCAATTTTGACCCGTTTCAGGCACAGAAATGACTTTAAACACACTTATTTCAGTTGAAAAAGTCATAATTCACATCCAACAGTCATTTAGAGTCAAAAGATTAAATGTTAAAATTTCATCATTATATACCATTTTGGGATAATTCGACATGTCCGGAGTCATCGTTTTTCATCCGAACATTGATTTTTTGGACTGTACCAAAAATGATTCAAAATGTCAATTGGATCGTGCCTCATGTTGAATAACCACTTTTTAAACCCTCAGTTGACCAAAATTGCCATTTTTACAGAGTTTTGCTTACTCAAAAGCTTCAATTTTGACCCGTTTCAGGCACAGAAATGACTTTAAACACACTTATTTTAGTTGAAAAAGTCATAATTCACATCCAACAGTCATTTAGAGTCAAAAGATTAAATGTTAAAATTTCATCATTATAGACCATTTTGGGAACGTTCGACATGTCCGGAGTCATCGTTTTTCATCCGAAAATAGATTTTTTGGACTGTACCAAAAATGATTCAAAATGTCAATTGGATCGTGCCTCATGTTGAATAACCACTTTTTAAACCCTCATAGTGACCAAAATTGCCATTTTTACAGTGTTTTGCTTACTCAAAAGCTTCAATTTTGACCCGTTTCAAGCACAGAAATGACTTTAAACACAATTATTTTAGTTGAAAAAGTCATAATTCACATCCAACAGTCATTTAGAGTCAAAAGATTAAATGTTAAAATTTCATCATTATAGACCATTTTGGGAACGTTCGACATGTCCGGAGTCATCGTTTTTCATCCCAAAAATTGATTTTTTGGACTGTACCAAAAATGATTCAAAATGTCAATTGGATCGTGCCTCATGTTGAATAACCACTTTTTAAACCCTCGCAGTGACCACAATTGCCATTTTAACAGAGTTTTGCTTAGTCAAAAGCTTCAATTTTGACCCGTTTCAGGCACAGAAATGACTTTAAACACACTTATTTTAGTTGAAAAAGTCATAATTCACATCCAACAGTCATTTAGAGTCAAAAGATTAAATGTTAAAATTTCATCATTATAGACCATTTTGGGAACGTTCGACATGTCCGGAGTCATCGTTTTTCATCCGAAAATTGATTTTTTGGACTGTACCAAAAATGATTCAAAATGTCAATTGGATCATGCCTCATGTTGAATAACCACTTTTTAAACCCTCACAGTGACCAAAATTGCCATTTTTACAGAGTTTTGCTTACTCAAAAGCTTCAATTTTGACCCGTTTCAGGCACAGAAATGACTTTAAACACACTTATTTCAGTTGAAAAAGTCATAATTCACATCCAACAGTCATTTAGAGTCAAAAGATTAAATGTTAAAATTTCATCATTATATACCATTTTGGAATAATTCGACATGTCCGGAGTCATCGTTTTTCATCCGAAAATTGATTTTTTGGACTGTACCAAAAATGATTCAAAATGTCAATTGGATCGTGCCTCAAGTTGAATAACCACTTTTTAAACCCTCATATGACCAAAATTGCCATTTTTACAGAGTTTTGCTTACTCAAAAGCTTCAATTTTGACCCGTTTCAGGCACAGAAATGACTCTAAACACACTTATTTTAGTTGAAAAAGTCATAATTCACATCCAACAGTCATTTAGAGTCAAAAGATTAAATGTTAAAATTTCATCATTATATACCATTTTGGGATAATTCGACATGTCCGGAGTCATCGTTTTTCATCCGAAAATTGATTTTTTGGACTGTACCAAAAATGATTCAAAATGTCAATTGGATCGTGCCTCATGTTGAATAACCACTTTTTAAACCCTCAGTTGACCAAAATTGCCATTTTTACAGAGTTTTGCTTACTCAAAAGCTTCAATTTTGACCCGTTTCAGGCACAGAAATGACTTTAAACACACTTATTTTAGTTGAAAAAGTCATAATTCACATCCAACAGTCATTTAGAGTCAAAAGATTAAATGTTAAAATTTCATCATTATAGACCATTTTGGGAACGTTCGACATGTCCGGAGTCATCGTTTTTCATCCGAAAATTGATTTTTTGGACTGTACCAAAAATGATTCAAAATGTCAATTGGATCGTGCCTCATGTTGAATAACCACTTTTTAAACCCTCATAGTGACCAAAATTGCCATTTTTACAGAGTTTTGCTTACTCAAAAGCTTCAATTTTGACCCGTTTCAGGCACAGAAATGACTTTAAACACACTTATTTCAGTTGAAAAAGTCATAATTCACATCCAACAGTCATTTAGAGTCAAAAGATTAAATGTTAAAATTTCATCATTATATACCATTTTGGAATAATTTGACATGTCCGGAGTCATCGTTTTTCATCCGAAAATTGATTTTTTGGACTGTACCAAAAATGATTCAAAATGTCAATTGGATCGTGCCTCATGTTGAATAACCACTTTTTAAACCCTTACAGTGACCAAAATTGTCATTTTTACAGAGTTTTGCTTACTCAAAAGCTTCAATTTTGACCCATTTCAGGCACAGAAATGACTTTAAACACACTTATTTTAGTTGAAAAAGTCATAATTCACATCCAACAGTCATTTAGAGTCAAAAGAATAAATGTTAAAATGTCATCATTATAGACCATTTTGGGAACGTTCGACATGTCCGGAGTCATCGTTTTTCATCCGAAAATTGATTTTTTGGACTGTACCAAAAATGATTCAAAATGTCAATTGGATCATGCCTCATGTTGAATAACCACTTTTTAAACCCTCACAGTGACCAAAATTGCCATTTTTACAGAGTTTTGCTTACTCAAAAGCTTCAATTTTGACCCGTTTCAGGCACAGAAATGACTTTAAACACACTTATTTGAGTTGAAAAAGTCATAATTCACATCCAACAGTCATTTGGAGTCAAAAGATTAAATGTTAAAATTTCATCATTATATACCAATCTGGGATAATTCGACATGTCCGGAGTCATCGTTTTTCATCCGAAAATTGATTTTTTGGACTGTACCAAAAATGATTCAAAATGTCAATTGGATCGTGCCTCATGTTGAATAACCACTTTTTAAACCCTCAGTTGACCAAAATTGCCATTTTTACAGAGTTTTGCTTACTCAAAAGCTTCAATTTTGACCCGTTTCAGGCACAGAAATGACTTTAAACACACTTATTTTAGTTGAAAAAGTCATAATTCACATCCAACAGTCATTTAGAGTCAAAAGATTAAATGTTAAAATTTCATCATTATAGACCATTTTGGGAACGTTCGACATGTCCGGAGTCATCGTTTTTTATCCGAAAATTGATTTTAAGGACTGTACCAAAAATGATTCAAAATGTCAATTGGATCGTGCCTCATGTTGAATAACCACTTTTTAAACCCTCATAGTGACCAAAATTACCATTTTTACAGAGTTTTGCTTACTCAAAAGCTTCAATTTTGACCCGTTTCAGGCACAGAAATGACTTTAAACACACTTATTTTAGTTGAAAAAGTCATAATTCACATCCAACAGTCATTTAGAGTCAAAAGATTAAATGTTAAAATTTCATCATTATAGACCATTTTGGGAACGTTCGACATGTCCGGAGTCATCGTTTTTCATCCCAAAAACTGATTTTTTGGACTGTACCAAAAATGATTCAAAATGTCAATTGGATCGTGCCTCATGTTGAATAACCACTTTTTAAACCCTCACAGTGACCACAATTGCCATTTTAACAGAGTTTTGCTTAGTCAAAAGCTTCAATTTTGACCCGTTTCAGGCACAGAAATTACTTTAAACACACTTATTTTAGTTGAAAAAGTCATAATTCACATTCAACAGTCATTTAGAGTCAAAAGATTAAATGTTAAAATTTCATCATTATAGACCATTTTGGGAACGTTCGACATGTCCGGAGTCATCGTTTTTCATCCGAAAATTGATTTTTTGGACTGTACCAAAAATGATTCAAAATGTCAATTGGATCATGCCTCATGTTGAATAACCACTTTTTAAACCCTCACTGTGACCAAAATTGCCATTTTTACAGAGTTTTGCTTACTCAAAAGCTTCAATTTTGACCCGTTTCAGGCACAGAAATGACTTTAAACACACTTATTTCAGTTGAAAAAGTCATAATTCACATCCAACAGTCATTTAGAGTCAAAAGATTAAATGTTAAAATTTCATCATTATATACCATTTTGGAATAATTGTCCGGAGTCATCGTTTTTCATCCGAAAATTGATTTTTTGGACTGTACCAAAAATGATTCAAAATGTCAATTGGATCGTGCCTCATGTTGAATAACCACTTTTTAAACCCTCACATGACCAAAATTGCCATTTTTACAGAGTTTTGCTTACTAAAAAGCTTCAATTTTGACCCGTTTCAGGCACAGAAATGACTTTAAACACACTTATTTTAGTTGAAAAAGTCATAATTCACATCCAACAGTCATTTAGAGTCAAAAGATTAAATGTTAAAATTTCATCATTATAGACCATTTTGGGAACGTTCGACATGTCCGGAGTCATCGTTTTTCATCCGAAAATTGATTTTTTGGACTGTACCAAAAATGATTCAAAATGTCAATTGGATCGTGCCTCATGTTGAATAACCACTTTTTAAACCCTCATAGTGACCAAAATCGCCATTTTTACAGAGTTTTGCTTACTCAAAAGCTTCAATTTTGGCCCGTTTCAGGCACAGAAATGACTTTAAACACACTTATTTTAGTTGAAAAAGTCATAATTCACATCCAACAGTCATTTAGAGTCAAAAGATTAAATGTTAAAATTTCATCATTATAGACCATTTTGGGAACGTTCGACATGTCCGGAGTCATCGTTTTTCATCCCAAAAATTGATTTTTTGGACTGTACCAAAAATGATTCAAAATGTCAATTGGATCGTGCCTCATGTTGAATAACCACTTTTTAAACCCTCGCAGTGACCACAATTGCCATTTTAACAGAGTTTTGCTTAGTCAAAAGCTTCAATTTTGACCCGTTTCAGGCACAGAAATGACTTTAAACACACTTATTTTAGTTGAAAAAGTCATAATTCACATCCAACAGTCATTTAGAGTCAAAAGATTAAATGTTAAAATTTCATCATTATAGACCATTTTGGGAACGTTCGACATGTCCGGAGTCATCGTTTTTCATCCGAAAATTGATTTTTTGGACTGTACCAAAAATGATTCAAAATGTCAATTGGATCATGCCTCATGTTGAATAACCACTTTTTAAACCCTCACAGTGACCAAAATTGCCATTTTTACAGAGTTTTGCTTACTCAAAAGCTTCAATTTTGACCCGTTTCAGGCACAGAAATGACTTTAAACACACTTATTTCAGTTGAAAAAGTCATAATTCACATCCAACAGTCATTTAGAGTCAAAAGATTAAATGTTAAAATTTCATCATTATATACCATTTTGGAATAATTCGACATGTCCGGAGTCATCGTTTTTCATCCGAAAATTGATTTTTTGGACTGTACCAAAAATGATTCAAAATGTCAATTGGATCGTGCCTCAAGTTGAATAACCACTTTTTAAACCCTCATATGACCAAAATTGCCATTTTTACAGAGTTTTGCTTACTCAAAAGCTTCAATTTTGACCCGTTTCAGGCACAGAAATGACTCTAAACACACTTATTTTAGTTGAAAAAGTCATAATTCACATCCAACCGTCATTTAGAGTCAAAAGATTAAATGTTAAAATTTCATCATTATAGACCATTTTGGGAACGTTCGACATGTCCGGAGTCATCGTTTTTCATCCCAAAAATTTATTTTTTGGACTGTACCAAAAATTATTCAAAATGTCATTTGGATCGTGCCTCATGTTGAATAACCACTTTTTAAACCCTCACAGTGACCAAAATTGCCATTTTTACAGAGTTTTGCTTACTCAAAAGCTTCAATTTTGACCCATTTCAGGCACAGAAATGACTTTAAACACACTTATTTTAGTTGAAAAAGTCATAATTCACATCCAACAGTCATTTAGAGTCAAAAGATTAAATGTTAAAATTTCATCATTATATACCATTTTGGAATAATTTGACATGTCCGGAGTCATCGTTTTTCATCCGAAAATTGATTTTTTGGACTGTACCAAAAATGATTCAAAATGTCAATTGGATCGTGCCTCATGTTGAATAACCACTTTTTAAACCCTCACATGACCAAAATTGCCATTTTTACAGAGTTTTGCTTACTCAAAAGCTTCAATTTTGACCAGTTTCAGGCACAGAAATGACTTTAAACACACTTATTTTAGTTGAAAAAGTCATAATTCACATCCAACAGTCATTTAGAGTCAAAAGATTAAATGTTAAAATTTCATCATTATAGACCATTTTGGGAACGTTCGACATGTCCGGAGTCATCGTTTTTCATCCGAAAATTGATTTTTTGGACTGTACCAAAAATGATTAAAAATTTCAATTGGATCGTGCCTCATGTTGAATACCCACTTTTTAAACCCTCATAGTGACCAAAATTGCCATTTTTACAGAGTTTTGCTTACTCAAAAGCTTCAAGTTTGACCCGTTTCAGGCACAGAAATGACTTTAAACACACTTATTTTAGTTGAAAAAGTCATAATTCACATCCAACAGTCATTTAGAGTCAAAAGATTAAATGTTAAAATTTCATCATTATAGACCATTTTGGGAACGTTCGACATGTCCGGAGTCATCGTTTTTCATCCCAAAAATTGATTTTTTGGACTGTACCAAAAATTATTCAAAATGTCAATTGGATCGTGCCTCATGTTGAATAACCACTTTTTAAACCCTCACAGTGACCAAAATTGTCATTTTTACAGAGTTTTGCTTACTCAAAAGCTTCAATTTTGACCCATTTCAGGCACAGAAATGACTTTAAACACACTTATTTTAGTTGAAAAAGTCATAATTCACATCCAACAGTCATTTAGAGTCAAAAGAATAAATGTTAAAATGTCATCATTATAGACCATTTTGGGAACGTTCGACATGTCCGGAGTCATCGTTTTTCATCCGAAAATTGATTTTTTGGACTGTACCAAAAATGATTCAAAATGTCAATTGGATCATGCCTCATGTTGAATAACCACTTTTTAAACCCTCACAGTGACCAAAATTGCCATTTTTACAGAGTTTTGCTTACTCAAAAGCTTCAATTTTGACCCGTTTCAGGCACAGAAATGACTTTAAACACACTTATTTGAGTTGAAAAAGTCATAATTCACATCCAACAGTCATTTGGAGTCAAAAGATTAAATGTTAAAATTTCATCATTATATACCAATCTGGGATAATTCGACATGTCCGGAGTCATCGTTTTTCATCCGAAAATTGATTTTTTGGACTGTACCAAAAATGATTCAAAATGTCAATTGGATCGTGCCTCATGTTGAATAACCACTTTTTAAACCCTCAGTTGACCAAAATTGCCATTTTTACAGAGTTTTGCTTACTCAAAAGCTTCAATTTTGACCCGTTTCAGGCACAGAAATGACTTTAAACACACTTATTTTAGTTGAAAAAGTCATAATTCACATCCAACAGTCATTTAGAGTCAAAAGATTAAATGTTAAAATTTCATCATTATAGACCATTTTGGGAACGTTCGACATGTCCGGAGTCATCGTTTTTTATCCGAAAATTGATTTTAAGGACTGTACCAAAAATGATTCAAAATGTCAATTGGATCGTGCCTCATGTTGAATAACCACTTTTTAAACCCTCATAGTGACCAAAATTACCATTTTTACAGAGTTTTGCTTACTCAAAAGCTTCAATTTTGACCCGTTTCAGGCACAGAAATGACTTTAAACACACTTATTTTAGTTGAAAAAGTCATAATTCACATCCAACAGTCATTTAGAGTCAAAAGATTAAATGTTAAAATTTCATCATTATAGACCATTTTGGGAACGTTCGACATGTCTGGAGTCATCGTTTTTCATCCCAAAAACTGATTTTTTGGACTGTACCAAAAATGATTCAAAATGTCAATTGGATCGTGCCTCATGTTGAATAACCACTTTTTAAACCCTCACAGTGACCACAATTGCCATTTTAACAGAGTTTTGCTTAGTCAAAAGCTTCAATTTTGACCCGTTTCAGGCACAGAAATTACTTTAAACACACTTATTTTAGTTGAAAAAGTCATAATTCACATTCAACAGTCATTTAGAGTCAAAAGATTAAATGTTAAAATTTCATCATTATAGACCATTTTGGGAACGTTCGACATGTCCGGAGTCATCGTTTTTCATCCGAAAATTGATTTTTTGGACTGTACCAAAAATGATTCAAAATGTCAATTGGATCATGCCTCATGTTGAATAACCACTTTTTAAACCCTCACTGTGACCAAAATTGCCATTTTTACAGAGTTTTGCTTACTCAAAAGCTTCAATTTTGACCCATTTCAGGCACAGAAATGACTTTAAACACACTTATTTTAGTTGAAAAAGTCATGATTCACATCCAACAGTCATTTAGAGTCAAAAGAATAAATGTTAAAATGTCATCATTATAGACCATTTTGGGAACGTTCGACATGTCCGGAGTCATCGTTTTTCATCCGAAAATTGATTTTTTGGACTGTACCAAAAATGATTCAAAATGTCAATTGGATCATGCCTCATGTTGAATAACCACTTTTTAAACCCTCACAGTGACCAAAATTGCCATTTTTACAGAGTTTTGCTTACTCAAAAGCTTCAATTTTGACCCGTTTCAGGCACAGAAATGACTTTAAACACACTTATTTGAGTTGAAAAAGTCATAATTCACATCCAACAGTCATTTGGAGTCAAAAGATTAAATGTTAAAATTTCATCATTATATACCAATCTGGGATAATTCGACATGTCCGGAGTCATCGTTTTTCATCCGAAAATTGATTTTTTGGACTGTACCAAAAATGATTCAAAATGTCAATTGGATCGTGCCTCATGTTGAATAACCACTTTTTAAACCCTCAGTTGACCAAAATTGCCATTTTTACAGAGTTTTGCTTACTCAAAAGCTTCAATTTTGACCCGTTTCAGGCACAGAAATGACTTTAAACACACTTATTTTAGTTGAAAAAGTCATAATTCACATCCAACAGTCATTTAGAGTCAAAAGATTAAATGTTAAAATTTCATCATTATAGACCATTTTGGGAACGTTCGACATGTCCGGAGTCATCGTTTTTTATCCGAAAATTGATTTTAAGGACTGTACCAAAAATGATTCAAAATGTCAATTGGATCGTGCCTCATGTTGAATAACCACTTTTTAAACCCTCATAGTGACCAAAATTACCATTTTTACAGAGTTTTGCTTACTCAAAAGCTTCAATTTTGACCCGTTTCAGGCACAGAAATGACTTTAAACACACTTATTTTAGTTGAAAAAGTCATAATTCACATCCAACAGTCATTTAGAGTCAAAAGATTAAATGTTAAAATTTCATCATTATAGACCATTTTGGGAACGTTCGACATGTCCGGAGTCATCGTTTTTCATCCCAAAAACTGATTTTTTGGACTGTACCAAAAATGATTCAAAATGTCAATTGGATCGTGCCTCATGTTGAATAACCACTTTTTAAACCCTCACAGTGACCACAATTGCCATTTTAACAGAGTTTTGCTTAGTCAAAAGCTTCAATTTTGACCCGTTTCAGGCACAGAAATTACTTTAAACACACTTATTTTAGTTGAAAAAGTCATAATTCACATTCAACAGTCATTTAGAGTCAAAAGATTAAATGTTAAAATTTCATCATTATAGACCATTTTGGGAACGTTCGACATGTCCGGAGTCATCGTTTTTCATCCGAAAATTGATTTTTTGGACTGTACCAAAAATGATTCAAAATGTCAATTGGATCATGCCTCATGTTGAATAACCACTTTTTAAACCCTCACTGTGACCAAAATTGCCATTTTTACAGAGTTTTGCTTACTCAAAAGCTTCAATTTTGACCCGTTTCAGGCACAGAAATGACTTTAAACACACTTATTTCAGTTGAAAAAGTCATAATTCACATCCAACAGTCATTTAGAGTCAAAAGATTAAATGTTAAAATTTCATCATTATATACCATTTTGGAATAATTGTCCGGAGTCATCGTTTTTCATCCGAAAATTGATTTTTTGGACTGTACCAAAAATGATTCAAAATGTCAATTGGATCGTGCCTCATGTTGAATAACCACTTTTTAAACCCTCACATGACCAAAATTGCCATTTTTACAGAGTTTTGCTTACTAAAAAGCTTCAATTTTGACCCGTTTCAGGCACAGAAATGACTTTAAACACACTTATTTTAGTTGAAAAAGTCATAATTCACATCCAACAGTCATTTAGAGTCAAAAGATTAAATGTTAAAATTTCATCATTATAGACCATTTTGGGAACGTTCGACATGTCCGGAGTCATCGTTTTTCATCCGAAAATTGATTTTTTGGACTGTACCAAAAATGATTCAAAATGTCAATTGGATCGTGCCTCATGTTGAATAACCACTTTTTAAACCCTCATAGTGACCAAAATCGCCATTTTTACAGAGTTTTGCTTACTCAAAAGCTTCAATTTTGACCCGTTTCAGGCACAGAAATGACTTTAAACACACTTATTTTAGTTGAAAAAGTCATAATTCACATCCAACAGTCATTTAGAGTCAAAAGATTAAATGTTAAAATTTCATCATTATAGACCATTTTGGGAACGTTCGACATGTCCGGAGTCATCGTTTTTCATCCCAAAAATTGATTTTTTGGACTGTACCAAAAATGATTCAAAATGTCAATTGGATCGTGCCTCATGTTGAATAACCACTTTTTAAACCCTCGCAGTGACCACAATTGCCATTTTAACAGAGTTTTGCTTAGTCAAAAGCTTCAATTTTGACCCGTTTCAGGCACAGAAATGACTTTAAACACACTTATTTTAGTTGAAAAAGTCATAATTCACATCCAACAGTCATTTAGAGTCAAAAGATTAAATGTTAAAATTTCATCATTATAGACCATTTTGGGAACGTTCGACATGTCCGGAGTCATCGTTTTTCATCCGAAAATTGATTTTTTGGACTGTACCAAAAATGATTCAAAATGTCAATTGGATCATGCCTCATGTTGAATAACCACTTTTTAAACCCTCACAGTGACCAAAATTGCCATTTTTACAGAGTTTTGCTTACTCAAAAGCTTCAATTTTGACCCGTTTCAGGCACAGAAATGACTTTAAACACACTTATTTCAGTTGAAAAAGTCATAATTCACATCCAACAGTCATTTAGAGTCAAAAGATTAAATGTTAAAATTTCATCATTATATACCATTTTGGAATAATTGTCCGGAGTCATCGTTTTTCATCCGAAAATTGATTTTTTGGACTGTACCAAAAATGATTCAAAATGTCAATTGGATCGTGCCTCATGTTGAATAACCACTTTTTAAACCCTCACATGACCAAAATTGCCATTTTTACAGAGTTTTGCTTACTAAAAAGCTTCAATTTTGACCCGTTTCAGGCACAGAAATGACTTTAAACACACTTATTTTAGTTGAAAAAGTCATAATTCACATCCAACAGTCATTTAGAGTCAAAAGATTAAATGTTAAAATTTCATCATTATAGACCATTTTGGGAACGTTCGACATGTCCGGAGTCATCGTTTTTCATCCGAAAATTGATTTTTTGGACTGTACCAAAAATGATTCAAAATGTCAATTGGATCGTGCCTCATGTTGAATAACCACTTTTTAAACCCTCATAGTGACCAAAATCGCCATTTTTACAGAGTTTTGCTTACTCAAAAGCTTCAATTTTGGCCCGTTTCAGGCACAGAAATGACTTTAAACACACTTATTTTAGTTGAAAAAGTCATAATTCACATCCAACAGTCATTTAGAGTCAAAAGATTAAATGTTAAAATTTCATCATTATAGACCATTTTGGGAACGTTCGACATGTCCGGAGTCATCGTTTTTCATCCCAAAAATTGATTTTTTGGACTGTACCAAAAATGATTCAAAATGTCAATTGGATCGTGCCTCATGTTGAATAACCACTTTTTAAACCCTCGCAGTGACCACAATTGCCATTTTAACAGAGTTTTGCTTAGTCAAAAGCTTCAATTTTGACCCGTTTCAGGCACAGAAATGACTTTAAACACACTTATTTTAGTTGAAAAAGTCATAATTCACATCCAACAGTCATTTAGAGTCAAAAGATTAAATGTTAAAATTTCATCATTATAGACCATTTTGGGAACGTTCGACATGTCCGGAGTCATCGTTTTTCATCCGAAAATTGATTTTTTGGACTGTACCAAAAATGATTCAAAATGTCAATTGGATCATGCCTCATGTTGAATAACCACTTTTTAAACCCTCACAGTGACCAAAATTGCCATTTTTACAGAGTTTTGCTTACTCAAAAGCTTCAATTTTGACCCGTTTCAGGCACAGAAATGACTTTAAACACACTTATTTCAGTTGAAAAAGTCATAATTCACATCCAACAGTCATTTAGAGTCAAAAGATTAAATGTTAAAATTTCATCATTATATACCATTTTGGAATAATTCGACATGTCCGGAGTCATCGTTTTTCATCCGAAAATTGATTTTTTGGACTGTACCAAAAATGATTCAAAATGTCAATTGGATCGTGCCTCAAGTTGAATAACCACTTTTTAAACCCTCATATGACCAAAATTGCCATTTTTACAGAGTTTTGCTTACTCAAAAGCTTCAATTTTGACCCGTTTCAGGCACAGAAATGACTCTAAACACACTTATTTTAGTTGAAAAAGTCATAATTCACATCCAACCGTCATTTAGAGTCAAAAGATTAAATGTTAAAATTTCATCATTATAGACCATTTTGGGAACGTTCGACATGTCCGGAGTCATCGTTTTTCATCCCAAAAATTTATTTTTTGGACTGTACCAAAAATTATTCAAAATGTCATTTGGATCGTGCCTCATGTTGAATAACCACTTTTTAAACCCTCACAGTGACCAAAATTGCCATTTTTACAGAGTTTTGCTTACTCAAAAGCTTCAATTTTGACCCATTTCAGGCACAGAAATGACTTTAAACACACTTATTTTAGTTGAAAAAGTCATAATTCACATCCAACAGTCATTTAGAGTCAAAAGATTAAATGTTAAAATTTCATCATTATATACCATTTTGGAATAATTTGACATGTCCGGAGTCATCGTTTTTCATCCGAAAATTGATTTTTTGGACTGTACCAAAAATGATTCAAAATGTCAATTGGATCGTGCCTCATGTTGAATAACCACTTTTTAAACCCTCACATGACCAAAATTGCCATTTTTACAGAGTTTTGCTTACTCAAAAGCTTCAATTTTGACCAGTTTCAGGCACAGAAATGACTTTAAACACACTTATTTTAGTTGAAAAAGTCATAATTCACATCCAACAGTCATTTAGAGTCAAAAGATTAAATGTTAAAATTTCATCATTATAGACCATTTTGGGAACGTTCGACATGTCCGGAGTCATCGTTTTTCATCCGAAAATTGATTTTTTGGACTGTACCAAAAATGATTAAAAATTTCAATTGGATCGTGCCTCATGTTGAATACCCACTTTTTAAACCCTCATAGTGACCAAAATTGCCATTTTTACAGAGTTTTGCTTACTCAAAAGCTTCAAGTTTGACCCGTTTCAGGCACAGAAATGACTTTAAACACACTTATTTTAGTTGAAAAAGTCATAATTCACATCCAACAGTCATTTAGAGTCAAAAGATTAAATGTTAAAATTTCATCATTATAGACCATTTTGGGAACGTTCGACATGTCCGGAGTCATCGTTTTTCATCCCAAAAATTGATTTTTTGGACTGTACCAAAAATTATTCAAAATGTCAATTGGATCGTGCCTCATGTTGAATAACCACTTTTTAAACCCTCACAGTGACCAAAATTGTCATTTTTACAGAGTTTTGCTTACTCAAAAGCTTCAATTTTGACCCATTTCAGGCACAGAAATGACTTTAAACACACTTATTTTAGTTGAAAAAGTCATAATTCACATCCAACAGTCATTTAGAGTCAAAAGAATAAATGTTAAAATGTCATCATTATAGACCATTTTGGGAACGTTCGACATGTCCGGAGTCATCGTTTTTCATCCGAAAATTGATTTTTTGGACTGTACCAAAAATGATTCAAAATGTCAATTGGATCATGCCTCATGTTGAATAACCACTTTTTAAACCCTCACAGTGACCAAAATTGCCATTTTTACAGAGTTTTGCTTACTCAAAAGCTTCAATTTTGACCCGTTTCAGGCACAGAAATGACTTTAAACACACTTATTTGAGTTGAAAAAGTCATAATTCACATCCAACAGTCATTTGGAGTCAAAAGATTAAATGTTAAAATTTCATCATTATATACCAATCTGGGATAATTCGACATGTCCGGAGTCATCGTTTTTCATCCGAAAATTGATTTTTTGGACTGTACCAAAAATGATTCAAAATGTCAATTGGATCGTGCCTCATGTTGAATAACCACTTTTTAAACCCTCAGTTGACCAAAATTGCCATTTTTACAGAGTTTTGCTTACTCAAAAGCTTCAATTTTGACCCGTTTCAGGCACAGAAATGACTTTAAACACACTTATTTTAGTTGAAAAAGTCATAATTCACATCCAACAGTCATTTAGAGTCAAAAGATTAAATGTTAAAATTTCATCATTATAGACCATTTTGGGAACGTTCGACATGTCCGGAGTCATCGTTTTTTATCCGAAAATTGATTTTAAGGACTGTACCAAAAATGATTCAAAATGTCAATTGGATCGTGCCTCATGTTGAATAACCACTTTTTAAACCCTCATAGTGACCAAAATTACCATTTTTACAGAGTTTTGCTTACTCAAAAGCTTCAATTTTGACCCGTTTCAGGCACAGAAATGACTTTAAACACACTTATTTTAGTTGAAAAAGTCATAATTCACATCCAACAGTCATTTAGAGTCAAAAGATTAAATGTTAAAATTTCATCATTATAGACCATTTTGGGAACGTTCGACATGTCTGGAGTCATCGTTTTTCATCCCAAAAACTGATTTTTTGGACTGTACCAAAAATGATTCAAAATGTCAATTGGATCGTGCCTCATGTTGAATAACCACTTTTTAAACCCTCACAGTGACCACAATTGCCATTTTAACAGAGTTTTGCTTAGTCAAAAGCTTCAATTTTGACCCGTTTCAGGCACAGAAATTACTTTAAACACACTTATTTTAGTTGAAAAAGTCATAATTCACATTCAACAGTCATTTAGAGTCAAAAGATTAAATGTTAAAATTTCATCATTATAGACCATTTTGGGAACGTTCGACATGTCCGGAGTCATCGTTTTTCATCCGAAAATTGATTTTTTGGACTGTACCAAAAATGATTCAAAATGTCAATTGGATCATGCCTCATGTTGAATAACCACTTTTTAAACCCTCACTGTGACCAAAATTGCCATTTTTACAGAGTTTTGCTTACTCAAAAGCTTCAATTTTGACCCATTTCAGGCACAGAAATGACTTTAAACACACTTATTTTAGTTGAAAAAGTCATGATTCACATCCAACAGTCATTTAGAGTCAAAAGAATAAATGTTAAAATGTCATCATTATAGACCATTTTGGGAACGTTCGACATGTCCGGAGTCATCGTTTTTCATCCGAAAATTGATTTTTTGGACTGTACCAAAAATGATTCAAAATGTCAATTGGATCATGCCTCATGTTGAATAACCACTTTTTAAACCCTCACAGTGACCAAAATTGCCATTTTTACAGAGTTTTGCTTACTCAAAAGCTTCAATTTTGACCCGTTTCAGGCACAGAAATGACTTTAAACACACTTATTTGAGTTGAAAAAGTCATAATTCACATCCAACAGTCATTTGGAGTCAAAAGATTAAATGTTAAAATTTCATCATTATATACCAATCTGGGATAATTCGACATGTCCGGAGTCATCGTTTTTCATCCGAAAATTGATTTTTTGGACTGTACCAAAAATGATTCAAAATGTCAATTGGATCGTGCCTCATGTTGAATAACCACTTTTTAAACCCTCAGTTGACCAAAATTGCCATTTTTACAGAGTTTTGCTTACTCAAAAGCTTCAATTTTGACCCGTTTCAGGCACAGAAATGACTTTAAACACAATTATTTTAGTTGAAAAAGTCATAATTCACATCCAACAGTCATTTAGAGTCAAAAGATTAAATGTTAAAATTTCATCATTATAGACCATTTTGGGAACGTTCGACATGTCCGGAGTCATCGTTTTTTATCCGAAAATTGATTTTAAGGACTGTACCAAAAATGATTCAAAATGTCAATTGGATCGTGCCTCATGTTGAATAACCACTTTTTAAACCCTCATAGTGACCAAAATTACCATTTTTACAGAGTTTTGCTTACTCAAAAGCTTCAATTTTGACCCGTTTCAGGCACAGAAATGACTTTAAACACACTTATTTTAGTTGAAAAAGTCATAATTCACATCCAACAGTCATTTAGAGTCAAAAGATTAAATGTTAAAATTTCATCATTATAGACCATTTTGGGAACGTTCGACATGTCCGGAGTCATCGTTTTTCATCCCAAAAACTGATTTTTTGGACTGTACCAAAAATGATTCAAAATGTCAATTGGATCGTGCCTCATGTTGAATAACCACTTTTTAAACCCTCACAGTGACCACAATTGCCATTTTAACAGAGTTTTGCTTAGTCAAAAGCTTCAATTTTGACCCGTTTCAGGCACAGAAATTACTTTAAACACACTTATTTTAGTTGAAAAAGTCATAATTCACATTCAACAGTCATTTAGAGTCAAAAGATTAAATGTTAAAATTTCATCATTATAGACCATTTTGGGAACGTTCGACATGTCCGGAGTCATCGTTTTTCATCCGAAAATTGATTTTTTGGACTGTACCAAAAATGATTCAAAATGTCAATTGGATCATGCCTCATGTTGAATAACCACTTTTTAAACCCTCACTGTGACCAAAATTGCCATTTTTACAGAGTTTTGCTTACTCAAAAGCTTCAATTTTGACCCGTTTCAGGCACAGAAATGACTTTAAACACACTTATTTCAGTTGAAAAAGTCATAATTCACATCCAACAGTCATTTAGAGTCAAAAGATTAAATGTTAAAATTTCATCATTATATACCATTTTGGAATAATTGTCCGGAGTCATCGTTTTTCATCCGAAAATTGATTTTTTGGACTGTACCAAAAATGATTCAAAATGTCAATTGGATCGTGCCTCATGTTGAATAACCACTTTTTAAACCCTCACATGACCAAAATTGCCATTTTTACAGAGTTTTGCTTACTAAAAAGCTTCAATTTTGACCCGTTTCAGGCACAGAAATGACTTTAAACACACTTATTTTAGTTGAAAAAGTCATAATTCACATCCAACAGTCATTTAGAGTCAAAAGATTAAATGTTAAAATTTCATCATTATAGACCATTTTGGGAACGTTCGACATGTCCGGAGTCATCGTTTTTCATCCGAAAATAGATTTTTTGGACTGTACCAAAAATGATTCAAAATGTCAATTGGATCGTGCCTCATGTTGAATAACCACTTTTTAAACCCTCATAGTGACCAAAATCGCCATTTTTACAGAGTTTTGCTTACTCAAAAGCTTCAATTTTGACCCGTTTCAGGCACAGAAATGACTTTAAACACACTTATTTTAGTTGAAAAAGTCATAATTCACATCCAACAGTCATTTAGAGTCAAAAGATTAAATGTTAAAATTTCATCATTATAGACCATTTTGGGAACGTTCGACATGTCCGGAGTCATCGTTTTTCATCCCAAAAATTGATTTTTTGGACTGTACCAAAAATGATTCAAAATGTCAATTGGATCGTGCCTCATGTTGAATAACCACTTTTTAAACCCTCGCAGTGACCACAATTGCCATTTTAACAGAGTTTTGCTTAGTCAAAAGCTTCAATTTTGACCCGTTTCAGGCACAGAAATGACTTTAAACACACTTATTTTAGTTGAAAAAGTCATAATTCACATCCAACAGTCATTTAGAGTCAAAAGATTAAATGTTAAAATTTCATCATTATAGACCATTTTGGGAACGTTCGACATGTCCGGAGTCATCGTTTTTCATCCGAAAATTGATTTTTTGGACTGTACCAAAAATGATTCAAAATGTCAATTGGATCATGCCTCATGTTGAATAACCACTTTTTAAACCCTCACAGTGACCAAAATTGCCATTTTTACAGAGTTTTGCTTACTCAAAAGCTTCAATTTTGACCCGTTTCAGGCACAGAAATGACTTTAAACACACTTATTTCAGTTGAAAAAGTCATAATTCACATCCAACAGTCATTTAGAGTCAAAAGATTAAATGTTAAAATTTCATCATTATATACCATTTTGGAATAATTCGACATGTCCGGAGTCATCGTTTTTCATCCGAAAATTGATTTTTTGGACTGTACCAAAAATGATTCAAAATGTCAATTGGATCGTGCCTCAAGTTGAATAACCACTTTTTAAACCCTCATATGACCAAAATTGCCATTTTTACAGAGTTTTGCTTACTCAAAAGCTTCAATTTTGACCCGTTTCAGGCACAGAAATGACTCTAAACACACTTATTTTAGTTGAAAAAGTCATAATTCACATCCAACCGTCATTTAGAGTCAAAAGATTAAATGTTAAAATTTCATCATTATAGACCATTTTGGGAACGTTCGACATGTCCGGAGTCATCGTTTTTCATCCCAAAAATTTATTTTTTGGACTGTACCAAAAATTATTCAAAATGTCATTTGGATCGTGCCTCATGTTGAATAACCACTTTTTAAACCCTCACAGTGACCAAAATTGCCATTTTTACAGAGTTTTGCTTACTCAAAAGCTTCAATTTTGACCCATTTCAGGCACAGAAATGACTTTAAACACACTTATTTTAGTTGAAAAAGTCATAATTCACATCCAACAGTCATTTAGAGTCAAAAGATTAAATGTTAAAATTTCATCATTATATACCATTTTGGAATAATTTGACATGTCCGGAGTCATCGTTTTTCATCCGAAAATTGATTTTTTGGACTGTACCAAAAATGATTCAAAATGTCAATTGGATCGTGCCTCATGTTGAATAACCACTTTTTAAACCCTCACATGACCAAAATTGCCATTTTTACAGAGTTTTGCTTACTCAAAAGCTTCAATTTTGACCAGTTTCAGGCACAGAAATGACTTTAAACACACTTATTTTAGTTGAAAAAGTCATAATTCACATCCAACAGTCATTTAGAGTCAAAAGATTAAATGTTAAAATTTCATCATTATAGACCATTTTGGGAACGTTCGACATGTCCGGAGTCATCGCTTTTCATCCGAAAATTGATTTTTTGGACTGTACCAAAAATGATTAAAAATTTCAATTGGATCGTGCCTCATGTTGAATACCCACTTTTTAAACCCTCATAGTGACCAAAATTGCCATTTTTACAGAGTTTTGCTTACTCAAAAGCTTCAAGTTTGACCCGTTTCAGGCACAGAAATGACTTTAAACACACTTATTTTAGTTGAAAAAGTCATAATTCACATCCAACAGTCATTTAGAGTCAAAAGATTAAATGTTAAAATTTCATCATTATAGACCATTTTGGGAACGTTCGACATGTCCGGAGTCATCGTTTTTCATCCCAAAAATTGATTTTTTGGACTGTACCAAAAATTATTCAAAATGTCAATTGGATCGTGCCTCATGTTGAATAACCACTTTTTAAACCCTCACAGTGACCAAAATTGTCATTTTTACAGAGTTTTGCTTACTCAAAAGCTTCAATTTTGACCCATTTCAGGCACAGAAATGACTTTAAACACACTTATTTTAGTTGAAAAAGTCATAATTCACATCCAACAGTCATTTAGAGTCAAAAGAATAAATGTTAAAATGTCATCATTATAGACCATTTTGGGAACGTTCGACATGTCCGGAGTCATCGTTTTTCATCCGAAAATTGATTTTTTGGACTGTACCAAAAATGATTCAAAATGTCAATTGGATCATGCCTCATGTTGAATAACCACTTTTTAAACCCTCACAGTGACCAAAATTGCCATTTTTACAGAGTTTTGCTTACTCAAAAGCTTCAATTTTGACCCGTTTCAGGCACAGAAATGACTTTAAACACACTT
Source organism: Lissotriton vulgaris (assembly GCF_964263255.1). Lineage (NCBI taxonomy): Eukaryota > Metazoa > Chordata > Amphibia > Caudata > Salamandridae > Lissotriton > Lissotriton vulgaris. Next base: position 489,904 of record NW_028250900.1, on the reverse strand, counting down.
ATTTGAGTTGAAAAAGTCATAATTCACATCCAACAGTCATTTGGAGTCAAAAGATTAAATGTTAAAATTTCATCATTATATACCAATCTAGGATAATTCGACATGTCCGGAGTCATCGTTTTTCATCCGAAAATTGATTTTTTGGACTGTACCAAAAATGATTCAAAATGTCAATTGGATCGTGCCTCATGTTGAATAACCACTTTTTAAACCCTCAGTTGACCAAAATTGCCATTTTTACAGAGTTTTGCTTACTCAAAAGCTTCAATTTTGACCCGTTTCAGGCACAGAAATGACTTTAAACACACTTATTTTAGTTGAAAAAGTCATAATTCACATCCAACAGTCATTTAGAGTCAAAAGATTAAATGTTAAAATTTCATCATTATAGACCATTTTGGGAACGTTCGACATGTCCGGAGTCATCGTTTTTTATCCGAAAATTGATTTTAAGGACTGTACCAAAAATGATTCAAAATGTCAATTGGATCGTGCCTCATGTTGAATAACCACTTTTTAAACCCTCATAGTGACCAAAATTACCATTTTTACAGAGTTTTGCTTACTCAAAAGCTTCAATTTTGACCCGTTTCAGGCACAGAAATGACTTTAAACACACTTATTTTAGTTGAAAAAGTCATAATTCACATCCAACAGTCATTTAGAGTCAAAAGATTAAATGTTAAAATTTCATCATTATAGACCATTTTGGGAACGTTCGACATGTCTGGAGTCATCGTTTTTCATCCCAAAAACTGATTTTTTGGACTGTACCAAAAATGATTCAAAATGTCAATTGGATCGTGCCTCATGTTGAATAACCACTTTTTAAACCCTCACAGTGACCACAATTGCCATTTTAACAGAGTTTTGCTTAGTCAAAAGCTTCAATTTTGACCCGTTTCAGGCACAGAAATGACTTTAAACACACTTATTTTAGTTGAAAAAGTCATAATTCACATCCAACAGTCATTTAAAGTCAAAAGATTAAATGTTAAAATTTCATCATTATAGACCATTTTGGGAACGTTCGACATGTCCGGAGTCATCGTTTTTCATCCGAAAATTGATTTTTTGGACTGTACCAAAAATGATTCAAAATGTCAATTGGATCGTGCCTCATGTTGAATAACCACTTTTTAAACCCTCATAGTGACCAAAATCGCCATTTTTACAGAGTTTTGCTTACTCAAAAGCTTCAATTTTGACCCGTTTCAGGCACAGAAATGACTTTAAACACACTTATTTCAGTTGAAAAAGTCATAATTCACATCCAACAGTCATTTAGAGTCAAAAGATTAAATGTTAAAATTTCATCATTATATACCATTTTGGAATAATTCGACATGTCCGGAGTCATCGTTTTTCATCCGAAAATTGATTTTTTGGACTGTACCAAAAATGATTCAAAATGTCAATTGGATCGTGCCTCAAGTTGAATAACCACTTTTTAAACCCTCATATGACCAAAATTGCCATTTTTACAGAGTTTTGCTTACTCAAAAGCTTCAATTTTGACCCGTTTCAGGCACAGAAATGACTCTAAACACACTTATTTTAGTTGAAAAAGTCATAATTCACATCCAACCGTCATTTAGAGTCAAAAGATTAAATGTTAAAATTTCATCATTATAGACCATTTTGGGAACGTTCGACATGTCCGGAGTCATCGTTTTTCATCCCAAAAATTTATTTTTTGGACTGTACCAAAAATTATTCAAAATGTCATTTGGATCGTGCCTCATGTTGAATAACCACTTTTTAAACCCTCACAGTAACCAAAATTGCCATTTTTACAGAGTTTTGCTTACTCAAAAGCTTCAATTTTGACCCATTTCAGGCACAGAAATGACTTTAAACACACTTATTTTAGTTGAAAAAGTCATAATTCACATCCAACAGTCATTTAGAGTCAAAAGATTAAATGTTAAAATGTCATCATTATAGACCATTTTGGGAACGATCGACATGTCCGGAGTCATCGTTTTTCATCCGAAAATTGATTTTTTGGACTGTACCAAAAATGATTCAAAATGTCAATTGGATCATGCCTCATGTTGAATAACCACTTTTTAAACCCTCACAGTGACCAAAATTTCCATTTTTACAGAGTTTTGCATACTCAAAAGCTTCAATTTTGACCCGTTTCAGGCACAGAAATGACTTTAAACACACTTATTTCAGTTGAAAAAGTCATAATTCACATCCAACAGTCATTTAGAGTCAAAAGATTAAATGTTAAAATTTCATCATTATATACCATTATGGGATAATTCGACATGTCCGGAGTCATCGTTTTTCATCCGAACATTGATTTTTTGGACTGTACCAAAAATGATTCAAAATGTCAATTGGATCGTGCCTCATGTTGAATAACCACTTTTTAAACCCTCAGTTGACCAAAATTGCCATTTTTACAGAGTTTTGCTTACTCAAAAGCTTCAATTTTGACCCGTTTCAGGCACAGAAATGACTTTAAACACACTTATTTTAGTTGAAAAAGTCATAATTCACATCCAACAGTCATTTAGAGTCAAAAGATTAAATGTTAAAATTTCATCATTATAGACCATTTTGGGAACGTTCGACATGTCCGGAGTCATCGTTTTTCATCCGAAAATTGATTTTTTGGACTGTACCAAAAATGATTCAAAATGTCAATTGGATCGTGCCTCATGTTGAATAACCACTTTTTAAACCCTCATAGTGACCAAAATTGCCATTTTTACAGAGTTTTGCTTACTCAAAAGCTTCAATTTTGACCCGTTTCAAGCACAGAAATGACTTTAAACACAATTATTTTAGTTGAAAAAGTCATAATTCACATCCAACAGTCATTTAGAGTCAAAAGATTAAATGTTAAAATTTCATCATTATAGACCATTTTGGGAACGTTCGACATGTCCGGAGTCATCGTTTTTCATCCCAAAAATTGATTTTTTGGACTGTACCAAAAATGATTCAAAATGTCAATTGGATCGTGCCTCATGTTGAATAACCACTTTTTAAACCCTCGCAGTGACCACAATTGCCATTTTAACAGAGTTTTGCTTAGTCAAAAGCTTCAATTTTGACCCGTTTCAGGCACAGAAATGACTTTAAACACACTTATTTTAGTTGAAAAAGTCATAATTCACATCCAACAGTCATTTAGAGTCAAAAGATTAAATGTTAAAATTTCATCATTATAGACCATTTTGGGAACGTTCGACATGTCCGGAGTCATCGTTTTTCATCCGAAAATTGATTTTTTGGACTGTACCAAAAATGATTCAAAATGTCAATTGGATCATGCCTCATGTTGAATAACCACTTTTTAAACCCTCACAGTGACCAAAATTGCCATTTTTACAGAGTTTTGCTTACTCAAAAGCTTCAATTTTGACCCGTTTCAGGCACAGAAATGACTTTAAACACACTTATTTCAGTTGAAAAAGTCATAATTCACATCCAACAGTCATTTAGAGTCAAAAGATTAAATGTTAAAATTTCATCATTATATACCATTTTGGAATAATTCGACATGTCCGGAGTCATCGTTTTTCATCCGAAAATTGATTTTTTGGACTGTACCAAAAATGATTCAAAATGTCAATTGGATCGTGCCTCAAGTTGAATAACCACTTTTTAAACCCTCATATGACCAAAATTGCCATTTTTACAGAGTTTTGCTTACTCAAAAGCTTCAATTTTGACCCGTTTCAGGCACAGAAATGACTCTAAACACACTTATTTCAGTTGAAAAAGTCATAATTCACATCCAACAGTCATTTAGAGTCAAAAGATTAAATGTTAAAATTTCATCATTATATACCATTTTGGAATAATTTGACATGTCCGGAGTCATCGTTTTTCATCCGAAAATTGATTTTTTGGACTGTACCAAAAATGATTCAAAATGTCAATTGGATCGTGCCTCATGTTGAATAACCACTTTTTAAACCCTCACATGACCAAAATTGCCATTTTTACAGAGTTTTGCTTACTCAAAAGCTTCAATTTTGACCCGTTTCAGGCACAGAAATGACTTTAAACACACTTATTTTAGTTGAAAAAGTCATAATTCACATCCAACAGTCATTTAGAGTCAAAAGATTAAATGTTAAAATTTCATCATTATAGACCATTTTGGGAACGTTCGACATGTCCGGAGTCATCGTTTTTCATCCGAAAATTGATTTTTTGGACTGTACCAAAAATGATTCAAAATGTCAATTGGATCGTGCCTCATGTTGAATACCCACTTTTTAAACCCTCAGTTGACCAAAATTGCCATTTTTACAGAGTTTTGCTTACTCAAAAGCTTCAATTTTGACCCGTTTCAGGCACAGAAATGACTTTAAACACACTTATTTTAGTTGAAAAAGTCATAATTCACATCCAACAGTCATTTAGAGTCAAAAGATTAAATGTTAAAATTTCATCATTATAGACCATTTTGGGAACGTTCGACATGTCCGGAGTCATCGTTTTTTATCCGAAAATTGATTTTAAGGACTGTACCAAAAATGATTCAAAATGTCAATTGGATCGTGCCTCATGTTGAATAACCACTTTTTAAACCCTCATAGTGACCAAAATTACCATTTTTACAGAGTTTTGCTTACTCAAAAGCTTCAATTTTGACCCGTTTCAGGCACAGAAATGACTTTAAACACACTTATTTTAGTTGAAAAAGTCATAATTCACATCCAACAGTCATTTAGAGTCAAAAGATTAAATGTTAAAATTTCATCATTATAGACCATTTTGGGAACGTTCGACATGTCCGGAGTCATCGTTTTTCATCCCAAAAACTGATTTTTTGGACTGTACCAAAAATGATTCAAAATGTCAATTGGATCGTGCCTCATGTTGAATAACCACTTTTTAAACCCTCACAGTGACCACAATTGCCATTTTAACAGAGTTTTGCTTAGTCAAAAGCTTCAATTTTGACCCGTTTCAGGCACAGAAATTACTTTAAACACACTTATTTTAGTTGAAAAAGTCATAATTCACATTCAACAGTCATTTAGAGTCAAAAGATTAAATGTTAAAATTTCATCATTATAGACCATTTTGGGAACGTTCGACATGTCCGGAGTCATCGTTTTTCATCCGAAAATTGATTTTTTGGACTGTACCAAAAATGATTCAAAATGTCAATTGGATCATGCCTCATGTTGAATAACCACTTTTTAAACCCTCACTGTGACCAAAATTGCCATTTTTACAGAGTTTTGCTTACTCAAAAGCTTCAATTTTGACCCGTTTCAGGCACAGAAATGACTTTAAACACACTTATTTCAGTTGAAAAAGTCATAATTCACATCCAACAGTCATTTAGAGTCAAAAGATTAAATGTTAAAATTTCATCATTATATACCATTTTGGAATAATTGTCCGGAGTCATCGTTTTTCATCCGAAAATTGATTTTTTGGACTGTACCAAAAATGATTCAAAATGTCAATTGGATCGTGCCTCATGTTGAATAACCACTTTTTAAACCCTCACATGACCAAAATTGCCATTTTTACAGAGTTTTGCTTACTAAAAAGCTTCAATTTTGACCCGTTTCAGGCACAGAAATGACTTTAAACACACTTATTTTAGTTGAAAAAGTCATAATTCACATCCAACAGTCATTTAGAGTCAAAAGATTAAATGTTAAAATTTCATCATTATAGACCATTTTGGGAACGTTCGACATGTCCGGAGTCATCGTTTTTCATCCGAAAATTGATTTTTTGGACTGTACCAAAAATGATTCAAAATGTCAATTGGATCGTGCCTCATGTTGAATAACCACTTTTTAAACCCTCATAGTGACCAAAATCGCCATTTTTACAGAGTTTTGCTTACTCAAAAGCTTCAATTTTGACCCGTTTCAGGCACAGAAATGACTTTAAACACACTTATTTTAGTTGAAAAAGTCATAATTCACATCCAACAGTCATTTAGAGTCAAAAGATTAAATGTTAAAATTTCATCATTATAGACCATTTTGGGAACGTTCGACATGTCCGGAGTCATCGTTTTTCATCCCAAAAATTGATTTTTTGGACTGTACCAAAAATGATTCAAAATGTCAATTGGATCGTGCCTCATGTTGAATAACCACTTTTTAAACCCTCGCAGTGACCACAATTGCCATTTTAACAGAGTTTTGCTTAGTCAAAAGCTTCAATTTTGACCCGTTTCAGGCACAGAAATGACTTTAAACACACTTATTTTAGTTGAAAAAGTCATAATTCACATCCAACAGTCATTTAGAGTCAAAAGATTAAATGTTAAAATTTCATCATTATAGACCATTTTGGGAACGTTCGACATGTCCGGAGTCATCGTTTTTCATCCCAAAAATTGATTTTTTGGACTGTACCAAAAATGATTCAAAATGTCAATTGGATCGTGCCTCATGTTGAATAACCACTTTTTAAACCCTCACAGTGACCACAATTGCCATTTTAACAGAGTTTTGCTTAGTCAAAAGCTTCAATTTTGACCCGTTTCAGGCACAGAAATTACTTTAAACACACTTATTTTAGTTGAAAAAGTCATAATTCACATTCAACAGTCATTTAGAGTCAAAAGATTAAATGTTAAAATTTCATCATTATAGACCATTTTGGGAACGTTCGACATGTCCGGAGTCATCGTTTTTCATCCGAAAATTGATTTTTTGGACTGTACCAAAAATGATTCAAAATGTCAATTGGATCATGCCTCATGTTGAATAACCACTTTTTAAACCCTCACTGTGACCAAAATTGCCATTTTTACAGAGTTTTGCTTACTCAAAAGCTTCAATTTTGACCCGTTTCAGGCACAGAAATGACTTTAAACACACTTATTTTAGTTGAAAAAGTCATAATTCACATCCAACAGTCATTTAAAGTCAAAAGATTAAATGTTAAAATTTCATCATTATAGACCATTTTGGGAACGTTCGACATGTCCGGAGTCATCGTTTTTCATCCGAAAATTGATTTTTTGGACTGTACCAAAAATGATTCAAAATGTCAATTGGATCGTGCCTCATGTTGAATAACCACTTTTTAAACCCTCATAGTGACCAAAATCGCCATTTTTACAGAGTTTTGCTTACTCAAAAGCTTCAATTTTGACCCGTTTCAGGCACAGAAATGACTTTAAACACACTTATTTCAGTTGAAAAAGTCATAATTCACATCCAACAGTCATTTAGAGTCAAAAGATTAAATGTTAAAATGTCATCATTATATACCATTTTGGAATAATTCGACATGTCCGGAGTCATCGTTTTTCATCCGAAAATTGATTTTTTGGACTGTACCAAAAATGATTCAAAATGTCAATTGGATCGTGCCTCAAGTTGAATAACCACTTTTTAAACCCTCATATGACCAAAATTGCCATTTTTACAGAGTTTTGCTTACTCAAAAGCTTCAATTTTGACCCGTTTCAGGCACAGAAATGACTCTAAACACACTTATTTTAGTTGAAAAAGTCATAATTCACATCCAACCGTCATTTAGAGTCAAAAGATTAAATGTTAAAATTTCATCATTATAGACCATTTTGGGAACGTTCGACATGTCCGGAGTCATCGTTTTTCATCCCAAAAATTTATTTTTTGGACTGTACCAAAAATTATTCAAAATGTCATTTGGATCGTGCCTCATGTTGAATAACCACTTTTTAAACCCTCACAGTGACCAAAATTGCCATTTTTACAGAGTTTTGCTTACTCAAAAGCTTCAATTTTGACCCATTTCAGGCACAGAAATGACTTTAAACACACTTATTTTAGTTGAAAAAGTCATAATTCACATCCAACAGTCATTTAGAGTCAAAAGATTAAATGTTAAAATGTCATCATTATAGACCATTTTGGGAACGATCGACATGTCCGGAGTCATCGTTTTTCATCCGAAAATTGATTTTTTGGACTGTACCAAAAATGATTCAAAATGTCAATTGGATCATGCCTCATGTTGAATAACCACTTTTTAAACCCTCACAGTGACCAAAATTTCCATTTTTACAGAGTTTTGCATACTCAAAAGCTTCAATTTTGACCCGTTTCAGGCACAGAAATGACTTTAAACACACTTATTTCAGTTGAAAAAGTCATAATTCACATCCAACAGTCATTTAGAGTCAAAAGATTAAATGTTAAAATTTCATCATTATATACCATTATGGGATAATTCGACATGTCCGGAGTCATCGTTTTTCATCCGAACATTGATTTTTTGGACTGTACCAAAAATGATTCAAAATGTCAATTGGATCGTGCCTCATGTTGAATAACCACTTTTTAAACCCTCATAGTGACCAAAATTGCCATTTTTACAGAGTTTTGCTTACTCAAAAGCTTCAATTTTGACCCGTTTCAAGCACAGAAATGACTTTAAACACAATTATTTTAGTTGAAAAAGTCATAATTCACATCCAACAGTCATTTAGAGTCAAAAGATTAAATGTTAAAATTTCATCATTATAGACCATTTTGGGAACGTTCGACATGTCCGGAGTCATCGTTTTTCATCCCAAAAATTGATTTTTTGGACTGTACCAAAAATGATTCAAAATGTCAATTGGATCGTGCCTCATGTTGAATAACCACTTTTTAAACCCTCGCAGTGACCACAATTGCCATTTTAACAGAGTTTTGCTTAGTCAAAAGCTTCAATTTTGACCCGTTTCAGGCACAGAAATGACTTTAAACACACTTATTTTAGTTGAAAAAGTCATAATTCACATCCAACAGTCATTTAGAGTCAAAAGATTAAATGTTAAAATTTCATCATTATAGACCATTTTGGGAACGTTCGACATGTCCGGAGTCATCGTTTTTCATCCGAAAATTGATTTTTTGGACTGTACCAAAAATGATTCAAAATGTCAATTGGATCATGCCTCATGTTGAATAACCACTTTTTAAACCCTCACAGTGACCAAAATTGCCATTTTTACAGAGTTTTGCTTACTCAAAAGCTTCAATTTTGACCCGTTTCAGGCACAGAAATGACTTTAAACACACTTATTTCAGTTGAAAAAGTCATAATTCACATCCAACAGTCATTTAGAGTCAAAAGATTAAATGTTAAAATTTCATCATTATATACCATTTTGGAATAATTCGACATGTCCGGAGTCATCGTTTTTCATCCGAAAATTGATTTTTTGGACTGTACCAAAAATGATTCAAAATGTCAATTGGATCGTGCCTCAAGTTGAATAACCACTTTTTAAACCCTCATATGACCAAAATTGCCATTTTTACAGAGTTTTGCTTACTCAAAAGCTTCAATTTTGACCCGTTTCAGGCACAGAAATGACTCTAAACACACTTATTTCAGTTGAAAAAGTCATAATTCACATCCAACAGTCATTTAGAGTCAAAAGATTAAATGTTAAAATTTCATCATTATATACCATTTTGGAATAATTTGACATGTCCGGAGTCATCGTTTTTCATCCGAAAATTGATTTTTTGGACTGTACCAAAAATGATTCAAAATGTCAATTGGATCGTGCCTCATGTTGAATAACCACTTTTTAAACCCTCACATGACCAAAATTGCCATTTTTACAGAGTTTTGCTTACTCAAAAGCTTCAATTTTGACCCGTTTCAGGCACAGAAATGACTTTAAACACACTTATTTTAGTTGAAAAAGTCATAATTCACATCCAACAGTCATTTAGAGTCAAAAGATTAAATGTTAAAATTTCATCATTATAGACCATTTTGGGAACGTTCGACATGTCCGGAGTCATCGTTTTTCATCCGAAAATTGATTTTTTGGACTGTACCAAAAATGATTCAAAATGTCAATTGGATCGTGCCTCATGTTGAATACCCACTTTTTAAACCCTCAGTTGACCAAAATTGCCATTTTTACAGAGTTTTGCTTACTCAAAAGCTTCAATTTTGACCCGTTTCAGGCACAGAAATGACTTTAAACACACTTATTTTAGTTGAAAAAGTCATAATTCACATCCAACAGTCATTTAGAGTCAAAAGATTAAATGTTAAAATTTCATCATTATAGACCATTTTGGGAACGTTCGACATGTCCGGAGTCATCGTTTTTTATCCGAAAATTGATTTTAAGGACTGTACCAAAAATGATTCAAAATGTCAATTGGATCGTGCCTCATGTTGAATAACCACTTTTTAAACCCTCATAGTGACCAAAATTACCATTTTTACAGAGTTTTGCTTACTCAAAAGCTTCAATTTTGACCCGTTTCAGGCACAGAAATGACTTTAAACACACTTATTTTAGTTGAAAAAGTCATAATTCACATCCAACAGTCATTTAGAGTCAAAAGATTAAATGTTAAAATTTCATCATTATAGACCATTTTGGGAACGTTCGACATGTCCGGAGTCATCGTTTTTCATCCCAAAAACTGATTTTTTGGACTGTACCAAAAATGATTCAAAATGTCAATTGGATCGTGCCTCATGTTGAATAACCACTTTTTAAACCCTCACAGTGACCACAATTGCCATTTTAACAGAGTTTTGCTTAGTCAAAAGCTTCAATTTTGACCCGTTTCAGGCACAGAAATTACTTTAAACACACTTATTTTAGTTGAAAAAGTCATAATTCACATTCAACAGTCATTTAGAGTCAAAAGATTAAATGTTAAAATTTCATCATTATAGACCATTTTGGGAACGTTCGACATGTCCGGAGTCATCGTTTTTCATCCGAAAATTGATTTTTTGGACTGTACCAAAAATGATTCAAAATGTCAATTGGATCATGCCTCATGTTGAATAACCACTTTTTAAACCCTCACTGTGACCAAAATTGCCATTTTTACAGAGTTTTGCTTACTCAAAAGCTTCAATTTTGACCCGTTTCAGGCACAGAAATGACTTTAAACACACTTATTTCAGTTGAAAAAGTCATAATTCACATCCAACAGTCATTTAGAGTCAAAAGATTAAATGTTAAAATTTCATCATTATATACCATTTTGGAATAATTGTCCGGAGTCATCGTTTTTCATCCGAAAATTGATTTTTTGGACTGTACCAAAAATGATTCAAAATGTCAATTGGATCGTGCCTCATGTTGAATAACCACTTTTTAAACCCTCACATGACCAAAATTGCCATTTTTACAGAGTTTTGCTTACTAAAAAGCTTCAATTTTGACCCGTTTCAGGCACAGAAATGACTTTAAACACACTTATTTTAGTTGAAAAAGTCATAATTCACATCCAACAGTCATTTAGAGTCAAAAGATTAAATGTTAAAATTTCATCATTATAGACCATTTTGGGAACGTTCGACATGTCCGGAGTCATCGTTTTTCATCCGAAAATTGATTTTTTGGACTGTACCAAAAATGATTCAAAATGTCAATTGGATCGTGCCTCATGTTGAATAACCACTTTTTAAACCCTCATAGTGACCAAAATCGCCATTTTTACAGAGTTTTGCTTACTCAAAAGCTTCAATTTTGACCCGTTTCAGGCACAGAAATGACTTTAAACACACTTATTTTAGTTGAAAAAGTCATAATTCACATCCAACAGTCATTTAGAGTCAAAAGATTAAATGTTAAAATTTCATCATTATAGACCATTTTGGGAACGTTCGACATGTCCGGAGTCATCGTTTTTCATCCCAAAAATTGATTTTTTGGACTGTACCAAAAATGATTCAAAATGTCAATTGGATCGTGCCTCATGTTGAATAACCACTTTTTAAACCCTCGCAGTGACCACAATTGCCATTTTAACAGAGTTTTGCTTAGTCAAAAGCTTCAATTTTGACCCGTTTCAGGCACAGAAATGACTTTAAACACACTTATTTTAGTTGAAAAAGTCATAATTCACATCCAACAGTCATTTAGAGTCAAAAGATTAAATGTTAAAATTTCATCATTATAGACCATTTTGGGAACGTTCGACATGTCCGGAGTCATCGTTTTTCATCCCAAAAATTGATTTTTTGGACTGTACCAAAAATGATTCAAAATGTCAATTGGATCGTGCCTCATGTTGAATAACCACTTTTTAAACCCTCACAGTGACCACAATTGCCATTTTAACAGAGTTTTGCTTAGTCAAAAGCTTCAATTTTGACCCGTTTCAGGCACAGAAATTACTTTAAACACACTTATTTTAGTTGAAAAAGTCATAATTCACATTCAACAGTCATTTAGAGTCAAAAGATTAAATGTTAAAATTTCATCATTATAGACCATTTTGGGAACGTTCGACATGTCCGGAGTCATCGTTTTTCATCCGAAAATTGATTTTTTGGACTGTACCAAAAATGATTCAAAATGTCAATTGGATCATGCCTCATGTTGAATAACCACTTTTTAAACCCTCACTGTGACCAAAATTGCCATTTTTACAGAGTTTTGCTTACTCAAAAGCTTCAATTTTGACCCGTTTCAGGCACAGAAATGACTTTAAACACACTTATTTTAGTTGAAAAAGTCATAATTCACATCCAACAGTCATTTAAAGTCAAAAGATTAAATGTTAAAATTTCATCATTATAGACCATTTTGGGAACGTTCGACATGTCCGGAGTCATCGTTTTTCATCCGAAAATTGATTTTTTGGACTATACCAAAAATGATTCAAAATGTCAATTGGATCGTGCCTCATGTTGAATAACCACTTTTTAAACCCTCATAGTGACCAAAATCGCCATTTTTACAGAGTTTTGCTTACTCAAAAGCTTCAATTTTGACCCGTTTCAGGCACAGAAATGACTTTAAACACACTTATTTCAGTTGAAAAAGTCATAATTCACATCCAACAGTCATTTAGAGTCAAAAGATTAAATGTTAAAATTTCATCATTATATACCATTTTGGAATAATTCGACATGTCCGGAGTCATCGTTTTTCATCCGAAAATTGATTTTTTGGACTGTACCAAAAATGATTCAAAATGTCAATTGGATCGTGCCTCAAGTTGAATAACCACTTTTTAAACCCTCATATGACCAAAATTGCCATTTTTACAGAGTTTTGCTTACTCAAAAGCTTCAATTTTGACCCGTTTCAGGCACAGAAATGACTCTAAACACACTTATTTTAGTTGAAAAAGTCATAATTCACATCCAACCGTCATTTAGAGTCAAAAGATTAAATGTTAAAATTTCATCATTATAGACCATTTTGGGAACGTTCGACATGTCCGGAGTCATCGTTTTTCATCCCAAAAATTTATTTTTTGGACTGTACCAAAAATTATTCAAAATGTCATTTGGATCGTGCCTCATGTTGAATAACCACTTTTTAAACCCTCACAGTGACCAAAATTGCCATTTTTACAGAGTTTTGCTTACTCAAAAGCTTCAATTTTGACCCATTTCAGGCACAGAAATGACTTTAAACACACTTATTTTAGTTGAAAAAGTCATAATTCACATCCAACAGTCATTTAGAGTCAAAAGATTAAATGTTAAAATGTCATCATTATAGACCATTTTGGGAACGATCGACATGTCCGGAGTCATCGTTTTTCATCCGAAAATTGATTTTTTGGACTGTACCAAAAATGATTCAAAATGTCAATTGGATCATGCCTCATGTTGAATAACCACTTTTTAAACCCTCACAGTGACCAAAATTTCCATTTTTACAGAGTTTTGCATACTCAAAAGCTTCAATTTTGACCCGTTTCAGGCACAGAAATGACTTTAAACACACTTATTTCAGTTGAAAAAGTCATAATTCACATCCAACAGTCATTTAGAGTCAAAAGATTAAATGTTAAAATTTCATCATTATATACCATTATGGGATAATTCGACATGTCCGGAGTCATCGTTTTTCATCCGAACATTGATTTTTTGGACTGTACCAAAAATGATTCAAAATGTCAATTGGATCGTGCCTCATGTTGAATAACCACTTTTTAAACCCTCATAGTGACCAAAATTGCCATTTTTACAGAGTTTTGCTTACTCAAAAGCTTCAATTTTGACCCGTTTCAAGCACAGAAATGACTTTAAACACAATTATTTTAGTTGAAAAAGTCATAATTCACATCCAACAGTCATTTAGAGTCAAAAGATTAAATGTTAAAATTTCATCATTATAGACCATTTTGGGAACGTTCGACATGTCCGGAGTCATCGTTTTTCATCCCAAAAATTGATTTTTTGGACTGTACCAAAAATGATTCAAAATGTCAATTGGATCGTGCCTCATGTTGAATAACCACTTTTTAAACCCTCGCAGTGACCACAATTGCCATTTTAACAGAGTTTTGCTTAGTCAAAAGCTTCAATTTTGACCCGTTTCAGGCACAGAAATGACTTTAAACACACTTATTTTAGTTGAAAAAGTCATAATTCACATCCAACAGTCATTTAGAGTCAAAAGATTAAATGTTAAAATTTCATCATTATAGACCATTTTGGGAACGTTCGACATGTCCGGAGTCATCGTTTTTCATCCGAAAATTGATTTTTTGGACTGTACCAAAAATGATTCAAAATGTCAATTGGATCATGCCTCATGTTGAATAACCACTTTTTAAACCCTCACAGTGACCAAAATTGCCATTTTTACAGAGTTTTGCTTACTCAAAAGCTTCAATTTTGACCCGTTTCAGGCACAGAAATGACTTTAAACACACTTATTTCAGTTGAAAAAGTCATAATTCACATCCAACAGTCATTTAGAGTCAAAAGATTAAATGTTAAAATTTCATCATTATATACCATTTTGGAATAATTCGACATGTCCGGAGTCATCGTTTTTCATCCGAAAATTGATTTTTTGGACTGTACCAAAAATGATTCAAAATGTCAATTGGATCGTGCCTCAAGTTGAATAACCACTTTTTAAACCCTCATATGACCAAAATTGCCATTTTTACAGAGTTTTGCTTACTCAAAAGCTTCAATTTTGACCCGTTTCAGGCACAGAAATGACTCTAAACACACTTATTTCAGTTGAAAAAGTCATAATTCACATCCAACAGTCATTTAGAGTCAAAAGATTAAATGTTAAAATTTCATCATTATATACCATTTTGGAATAATTTGACATGTCCGGAGTCATCGTTTTTCATCCGAAAATTGATTTTTTGGACTGTACCAAAAATGATTCAAAATGTCAATTGGATCATGCCTCATGTTGAATAACCACTTTTTAAACCCTCACTGTGACCAAAATTGCCATTTTTACAGAGTTTTGCTTACTCAAAAGCTTCAATTTTGACCCGTTTCAGGCACAGAAATGACTTTAAACACACTTATTTCAGTTGAAAAAGTCATAATTCACATCCAACAGTCATTTAGAGTCAAAAGATTAAATGTTAAAATTTCATCATTATATACCATTTTGGAATAATTGTCCGGAGTCATCGTTTTTCATCCGAAAATTGATTTTTTGGACTGTACCAAAAATGATTCAAAATGTCAATTGGATCGTGCCTCATGTTGAATAACCACTTTTTAAACCCTCACATGACCAAAATTGCCATTTTTACAGAGTTTTGCTTACTAAAAAGCTTCAATTTTGACCCGTTTCAGGCACAGAAATGACTTTAAACACACTTATTTTAGTTGAAAAAGTCATAATTCACATCCAACAGTCATTTAGAGTCAAAAGATTAAATGTTAAAATTTCATCATTATAGACCATTTTGGGAACGTTCGACATGTCCGGAGTCATCGTTTTTCATCCGAAAATTGATTTTTTGGACTGTACCAAAAATGATTCAAAATGTCAATTGGATCGTGCCTCATGTTGAATAACCACTTTTTAAACCCTCATAGTGACCAAAATCGCCATTTTTACAGAGTTTTGCTTACTCAAAAGCTTCAATTTTGACCCGTTTCAGGCACAGAAATGACTTTAAACACACTTATTTTAGTTGAAAAAGTCATAATTCACATCCAACAGTCATTTAGAGTCAAAAGATTAAATGTTAAAATTTCATCATTATAGACCATTTTGGGAACGTTCGACATGTCCGGAGTCATCGTTTTTCATCCCAAAAATTGATTTTTTGGACTGTACCAAAAATGATTCAAAATGTCAATTGGATCGTGCCTCATGTTGAATAACCACTTTTTAAACCCTCGCAGTGACCACAATTGCCATTTTAACAGAGTTTTGCTTAGTCAAAAGCTTCAATTTTGACCCGTTTCAGGCACAGAAATGACTTTAAACACACTTATTTTAGTTGAAAAAGTCATAATTCACATCCAACAGTCATTTAGAGTCAAAAGATTAAATGTTAAAATTTCATCATTATAGACCATTTTGGGAACGTTCGACATGTCCGGAGTCATCGTTTTTCATCCCAAAAATTGATTTTTTGGACTGTACCAAAAATGATTCAAAATGTCAATTGGATCGTGCCTCATGTTGAATAACCACTTTTTAAACCCTCACAGTGACCACAATTGCCATTTTAACAGAGTTTTGCTTAGTCAAAAGCTTCAATTTTGACCCGTTTCAGGCACAGAAATTACTTTAAACACACTTATTTTAGTTGAAAAAGTCATAATTCACATTCAACAGTCATTTAGAGTCAAAAGATTAAATGTTAAAATTTCATCATTATAGACCATTTTGGGAACGTTCGACATGTCCGGAGTCATCGTTTTTCATCCGAAAATTGATTTTTTGGACTGTACCAAAAATGATTCAAAATGTCAATTGGATCATGCCTCATGTTGAATAACCACTTTTTAAACCCTCACTGTGACCAAAATTGCCATTTTTACAGAGTTTTGCTTACTCAAAAGCTTCAATTTTGACCCGTTTCAGGCACAGAAATGACTTTAAACACACTTATTTTAGTTGAAAAAGTCATAATTCACATCCAACAGTCATTTAAAGTCAAAAGATTAAATGTTAAAATTTCATCATTATAGACCATTTTGGGAACGTTCGACATGTCCGGAGTCATCGTTTTTCATCCGAAAATTGATTTTTTGGACTGTACCAAAAATGATTCAAAATGTCAATTGGATCGTGCCTCATGTTGAATAACCACTTTTTAAACCCTCATAGTGACCAAAATCGCCATTTTTACAGAGTTTTGCTTACTCAAAAGCTTCAATTTTGACCCGTTTCAGGCACAGAAATGACTTTAAACACACTTATTTCAGTTGAAAAAGTCATAATTCACATCCAACAGTCATTTAGAGTCAAAAGATTAAATGTTAACATTTCATCATTATATACCATTTTGGAATAATTCGACATGTCCGGAGTCATCGTTTTTCATCCGAAAATTGATTTTTTGGACTGTACCAAAAATGATTCAAAATGTCAATTGGATCGTGCCTCAAGTTGAATAACCACTTTTTAAACCCTCATATGACCAAAATTGCCATTTTTACAGAGTTTTGCTTACTCAAAAGCTTCAATTTTGACCCGTTTCAGGCACAGAAATGACTCTAAACACACTTATTTTAGTTGAAAAAGTCATAATTCACATCCAACCGTCATTTAGAGTCAAAAGATTAAATGTTAAAATTTCATCATTATAGACCATTTTGGGAACGTTCGACATGTCCGGAGTCATCGTTTTTCATCCCAAAAATTTATTTTTTGGACTGTACCAAAAATTATTCAAAATGTCATTTGGATCGTGCCTCATGTTGAATAACCACTTTTTAAACCCTCACAGTGACCAAAATTGCCATTTTTACAGAGTTTTGCTTACTCAAAAGCTTCAATTTTGACCCATTTCAGGCACAGAAATGACTTTAAACACACTTATTTTAGTTGAAAAAGTCATAATTCACATCCAACAGTCATTTAGAGTCAAAAGATTAAATGTTAAAATGTCATCATTATAGACCATTTTGGGAACGATCGACATGTCCGGAGTCATCGTTTTTCATCCGAAAATTGATTTTTTGGACTGTACCAAAAATGATTCAAAATGTCAATTGGATCATGCCTCATGTTGAATAACCACTTTTTAAACCCTCACAGTGACCAAAATTTCCATTTTTACAGAGTTTTGCATACTCAAAAGCTTCAATTTTGACCCGTTTCAGGCACAGAAATGACTTTAAACACACTTATTTCAGTTGAAAAAGTCATAATTCACATCCAACAGTCATTTAGAGTCAAAAGATTAAATGTTAAAATTTCATCATTATATACCATTATGGGATAATTCGACATGTCCGGAGTCATCGTTTTTCATCCGAACATTGATTTTTTGGACTGTACCAAAAATGATTCAAAATGTCAATTGGATCGTGCCTCATGTTGAATAACCACTTTTTAAACCCTCATAGTGACCAAAATTGCCATTTTTACAGAGTTTTGCTTACTCAAAAGCTTCAATTTTGACCCGTTTCAAGCACAGAAATGACTTTAAACACAATTATTTTAGTTGAAAAAGTCATAATTCACATCCAACAGTCATTTAGAGTCAAAAGATTAAATGTTAAAATTTCATCATTATAGACCATTTTGGGAACGTTCGACATGTCCGGAGTCATCGTTTTTCATCCCAAAAATTGATTTTTTGGACTGTACCAAAAATGATTCAAAATGTCAATTGGATCGTGCCTCATGTTGAATAACCACTTTTTAAACCCTCGCAGTGACCACAATTGCCATTTTAACAGAGTTTTGCTTAGTCAAAAGCTTCAATTTTGACCCGTTTCAGGCACAGAAATGACTTTAAACACACTTATTTTAGTTGAAAAAGTCATAATTCACATCCAACAGTCATTTAGAGTCAAAAGATTAAATGTTAAAATTTCATCATTATAGACCATTTTGGGAACGTTCGACATGTCCGGAGTCATCGTTTTTCATCCGAAAATTGATTTTTTGGACTGTACCAAAAATGATTCAAAATGTCAATTGGGTCATGCCTCATGTTGAATAACCACTTTTTAAACCCTCACAGTGACCAAAATTGCCATTTTTACAGAGTTTTGCTTACTCAAAAGCTTCAATTTTGACCCGTTTCAGGCACAGAAATGACTTTAAACACACTTATTTCAGTTGAAAAAGTCATAATTCACATCCAACAGTCATTTAGAGTCAAAAGATTAAATGTTAAAATTTCATCATTATATACCATTTTGGAATAATTCGACATGTCCGGAGTCATCGTTTTTCATCCGAAAATTGATTTTTTGGACTGTACCAAAAATGATTCAAAATGTCAATTGGATCGTGCCTCAAGTTGAATAACCACTTTTTAAACCCTCATATGACCAAAATTGCCATTTTTACAGAGTTTTGCTTACTCAAAAGCTTCAATTTTGACCCGTTTCAGGCACAGAAATGACTCTAAACACACTTATTTCAGTTGAAAAAGTCATAATTCACATCCAACAGTCATTTAGAGTCAAAAGATTAAATGTTAAAATTTCATCATTATATACCATTTTGGAATAATTTGACATGTCCGGAGTCATCGTTTTTCATCCGAAAATTGATTTTTTGGACTGTACCAAAAATGATTCAAAATGTCAATTGGATCGTGCCTCATGTTGAATAACCACTTTTTAAACCCTCACATGACCAAAATTGCCATTTTTACAGAGTTTTGCTTACTCAAAAGCTTCAATTTTGACCCGTTTCAGGCACAGAAATGACTTTAAACACACTTATTTTAGTTGAAAAAGTCATAATTCACATCCAACAGTCATTTAGAGTCAAAAGATTAAATGTTAAAATTTCATCATTATAGACCATTTTGGGAACGTTCGACATGTCCGGAGTCATCGTTTTTCATCCGAAAATTGATTTTTTGGACTGTACCAAAAATGATTCAAAATGTCAATTGGATCGTGCCTCATGTTGAATACCCACTTTTTAAACCCTCAGTTGACCAAAATTGCCATTTTTACAGAGTTTTGCTTACTCAAAAGCTTCAATTTTGACCCGTTTCAGGCACAGAAATGACTTTAAACACACTTATTTTAGTTGAAAAAGTCATAATTCACATCCAACAGTCATTTAGAGTCAAAAGATTAAATGTTAAAATTTCATCATTATAGACCATTTTGGGAACGTTCGACATGTCCGGAGTCATCGTTTTTTATCCGAAAATTGATTTTAAGGACTGTACCAAAAATGATTCAAAATGTCAATTGGATCGTGCCTCATGTTGAATAACCACTTTTTAAACCCTCATAGTGACCAAAATTACCATTTTTACAGAGTTTTGCTTACTCAAAAGCTTCAATTTTGACCCGTTTCAGGCACAGAAATGACTTTAAACACACTTATTTTAGTTGAAAAAGTCATAATTCACATCCAACAGTCATTTAGAGTCAAAAGATTAAATGTTAAAATTTCATCATTATAGACCATTTTGGGAACGTTCGACATGTCCGGAGTCATCGTTTTTCATCCCAAAAACTGATTTTTTGGACTGTACCAAAAATGATTCAAAATGTCAATTGGATCGTGCCTCATGTTGAATAACCACTTTTTAAACCCTCACAGTGACCACAATTGCCATTTTAACAGAGTTTTGCTTAGTCAAAAGCTTCAATTTTGACCCGTTTCAGGCACAGAAATTACTTTAAACACACTTATTTTAGTTGAAAAAGTCATAATTCACATTCAACAGTCATTTAGAGTCAAAAGATTAAATGTTAAAATTTCATCATTATAGACCATTTTGGGAACGTTCGACATGTCCGGAGTCATCGTTTTTCATCCGAAAATTGATTTTTTGGACTGTACCAAAAATGATTCAAAATGTCAATTGGATCATGCCTCATGTTGAATAACCACTTTTTAAACCCTCACTGTGACCAAAATTGCCATTTTTACAGAGTTTTGCTTACTCAAAAGCTTCAATTTTGACCCGTTTCAGGCACAGAAATGACTTTAAACACACTTATTTCAGTTGAAAAAGTCATAATTCACATCCAACAGTCATTTAGAGTCAAAAGATTAAATGTTAAAATTTCATCATTATATACCATTTTGGAATAATTGTCCGGAGTCATCGTTTTTCATCCGAAAATTGATTTTTTGGACTGTACCAAAAATGATTCAAAATGTCAATTGGATCGTGCCTCATGTTGAATAACCACTTTTTAAACCCTCACATGACCAAAATTGCCATTTTTACAGAGTTTTGCTTACTAAAAAGCTTCAATTTTGACCCGTTTCAGGCACAGAAATGACTTTAAACACACTTATTTTAGTTGAAAAAGTCATAATTCACATCCAACAGTCATTTAGAGTCAAAAGATTAAATGTTAAAATTTCATCATTATAGACCATTTTGGGAACGTTCGACATGTCCGGAGTCATCGTTTTTCATCCGAAAATTGATTTTTTGGACTGTACCAAAAATGATTCAAAATGTCAATTGGATCGTGCCTCATGTTGAATAACCACTTTTTAAACCCTCATAGTGACCAAAATCGCCATTTTTACAGAGTTTTGCTTACTCAAAAGCTTCAATTTTGACCCGTTTCAGGCACAGAAATGACTTTAAACACACTTATTTTAGTTGAAAAAGTCATAATTCACATCCAACAGTCATTTAGAGTCAAAAGATTAAATGTTAAAATTTCATCATTATAGACCATTTTGGGAACGTTCGACATGTCCGGAGTCATCGTTTTTCATCCCAAAAATTGATTTTTTGGACTGTACCAAAAATGATTCAAAATGTCAATTGGATCGTGCCTCATGTTGAATAACCACTTTTTAAACCCTCGCAGTGACCACAATTGCCATTTTAACAGAGTTTTGCTTAGTCAAAAGCTTCAATTTTGACCCGTTTCAGGCACAGAAATGACTTTAAACACACTTATTTTAGTTGAAAAAGTCATAATTCACATCCAACAGTCATTTAGAGTCAAAAGATTAAATGTTAAAATTTCATCATTATAGACCATTTTGGGAACGTTCGACATGTCCGGAGTCATCGTTTTTCATCCCAAAAATTGATTTTTTGGACTGTACCAAAAATGATTCAAAATGTCAATTGGATCGTGCCTCATGTTGAATAACCACTTTTTAAACCCTCACAGTGACCACAATTGCCATTTTAACAGAGTTTTGCTTAGTCAAAAGCTTCAATTTTGACCCGTTTCAGGCACAGAAATTACTTTAAACACACTTATTTTAGTTGAAAAAGTCATAATTCA
Organism: Lissotriton vulgaris; assembly: GCF_964263255.1. NCBI lineage: Eukaryota > Metazoa > Chordata > Amphibia > Caudata > Salamandridae > Lissotriton > Lissotriton vulgaris. The sequence goes on along the minus strand of NW_028250900.1, from coordinate 467,821 downwards.
CATTCAACAGTCATTTAGAGTCAAAAGATTAAATGTTAAAATTTCATCATTATAGACCATTTTGGGAACGTTCGACATGTCCGGAGTCATCGTTTTTCATCCGAAAATTGATTTTTTGGACTGTACCAAAAATGATTCAAAATGTCAATTGGATCATGCCTCATGTTGAATAACCACTTTTTAAACCCTCACTGTGACCAAAATTGCCATTTTCACAGAGTTTTGCTTACTCAAAAGCTTCAATTTTGACCCGTTTCAGGCACAGAAATGACTTTAAACACACTTATTTTAGTTGAAAAAGTCATAATTCACATCCAACAGTCATTTAAAGTCAAAAGATTAAATGTTAAAATTTCATCATTATAGACCATTTTGGGAACGTTCGACATGTCCGGAGTCATCGTTTTTCATCCGAAAATTGATTTTTTGGACTGTACCAAAAATGATTCAAAATGTCAATTGGATCGTGCCTCATGTTGAATAACCACTTTTTAAACCCTCATAGTGACCAAAATCGCCATTTTTACAGAGTTTTGCTTACTCAAAAGCTTCAATTTTGACCCGTTTCAGGCACAGAAATGACTTTAAACACACTTATTTCAGTTGAAAAAGTCATAATTCACATCCAACAGTCATTTAGAGTCAAAAGATTAAATGTTAAAATTTCATCATTATATACCATTTTGGAATAATTCGACATGTCCGGAGTCATCGTTTTTCATCCGAAAATTGATTTTTTGGACTGTACCAAAAATGATTCAAAATGTCAATTGGATCGTGCCTCAAGTTGAATAACCACTTTTTAAACCCTCATATGACCAAAATTGCCATTTTTACAGAGTTTTGCTTACTCAAAAGCTTCAATTTTGACCCGTTTCAGGCACAGAAATGACTCTAAACACACTTATTTTAGTTGAAAAAGTCATAATTCACATCCAACCGTCATTTAGAGTCAAAAGATTAAATGTTAAAATTTCATCATTATAGACCATTTTGGGAACGTTCGACATGTCCGGAGTCATCGTTTTTCATCCCAAAAATTTATTTTTTGGACTGTACCAAAAATTATTCAAAATGTCATTTGGATCGTGCCTCATGTTGAATAACCACTTTTTAAACCCTCACAGTGACCAAAATTGCCATTTTTACAGAGTTTTGCTTACTCAAAAGCTTCAATTTTGACCCATTTCAGGCACAGAAATGACTTTAAACACACTTATTTTAGTTGAAAAAGTCATAATTCACATCCAACAGTCATTTAGAGTCAAAAGATTAAATGTTAAAATGTCATCATTATAGACCATTTTGGGAACGATCGACATGTCCGGAGTCATCGTTTTTCATCCGAAAATTGATTTTTTGGACTGTACCAAAAATGATTCAAAATGTCAATTGGATCATGCCTCATGTTGAATAACCACTTTTTAAACCCTCACAGTGACCAAAATTTCCATTTTTACAGAGTTTTGCATACTCAAAAGCTTCAATTTTGACCCGTTTCAGGCACAGAAATGACTTTAAACACACTTATTTCAGTTGAAAAAGTCATAATTCACATCCAACAGTCATTTAGAGTCAAAAGATTAAATGTTAAAATTTCATCATTATATACCATTATGGGATAATTCGACATGTCCGGAGTCATCGTTTTTCATCCGAACATTGATTTTTTGGACTGTACCAAAAATGATTCAAAATGTCAATTGGATCGTGCCTCATGTTGAATAACCACTTTTTAAACCCTCATAGTGACCAAAATTGCCATTTTTACAGAGTTTTGCTTACTCAAAAGCTTCAATTTTGACCCGTTTCAAGCACAGAAATGACTTTAAACACAATTATTTTAGTTGAAAAAGTCATAATTCACATCCAACAGTCATTTAGAGTCAAAAGATTAAATGTTAAAATTTCATCATTATAGACCATTTTGGGAACGTTCGACATGTCCGGAGTCATCGTTTTTCATCCCAAAAATTGATTTTTTGGACTGTACCAAAAATGATTCAAAATGTCAATTGGATCGTGCCTCATGTTGAATAACCACTTTTTAAACCCTCGCAGTGACCACAATTGCCATTTTAACAGAGTTTTGCTTAGTCAAAAGCTTCAATTTTGACCCGTTTCAGGCACAGAAATGACTTTAAACACACTTATTTTAGTTGAAAAAGTCATAATTCACATCCAACAGTCATTTAGAGTCAAAAGATTAAATGTTAAAATTTCATCATTATAGACCATTTTGGGAACGTTCGACATGTCCGGAGTCATCGTTTTTCATCCGAAAATTGATTTTTTGGACTGTACCAAAAATGATTCAAAATGTCAATTGGATCATGCCTCATGTTGAATAACCACTTTTTAAACCCTCACAGTGACCAAAATTGCCATTTTTACAGAGTTTTGCTTACTCAAAAGCTTCAATTTTGACCCGTTTCAGGCACAGAAATGACTTTAAACACACTTATTTCAGTTGAAAAAGTCATAATTCACATCCAACAGTCATTTAGAGTCAAAAGATTAAATGTTAAAATTTCATCATTATATGCCATTTTGGAATAATTCGACATGTCCGGAGTCATCGTTTTTCATCCGAAAATTGATTTTTTGGACTGTACCAAAAATGATTCAAAATGTCAATTGGATCGTGCCTCAAGTTGAATAACCACTTTTTAAACCCTCATATGACCAAAATTGCCATTTTTACAGAGTTTTGCTTACTCAAAAGCTTCAATTTTGACCCGTTTCAGGCACAGAAATGACTCTAAACACACTTATTTCAGTTGAAAAAGTCATAATTCACATCCAACAGTCATTTAGAGTCAAAAGATTAAATGTTAAAATTTCATCATTATATACCATTTTGGAATAATTTGACATGTCCGGAGTCATCGTTTTTCATCCGAAAATTGATTTTTTGGACTGTACCAAAAATGATTCAAAATGTCAATTGGATCGTGCCTCATGTTGAATAACCACTTTTTAAACCCTCACATGACCAAAATTGCCATTTTTACAGAGTTTTGCTTACTCAAAAGCTTCAATTTTGACCCGTTTCAGGCACAGAAATGACTTTAAACACACTTATTTTAGTTGAAAAAGTCATAATTCACATCCAACAGTCATTTAGAGTCAAAAGATTAAATGTTAAAATTTCATCATTATAGACCATTTTGGGAACGTTCGACATGTCCGGAGTCATCGTTTTTCATCCGAAAATTGATTTTTTGGACTGTACCAAAAATGATTCAAAATGTCAATTGGATCGTGCCTCATGTTGAATACCCACTTTTTAAACCCTCAGTTGACCAAAATTGCCATTTTTACAGAGTTTTGCTTACTCAAAAGCTTCAATTTTGACCCGTTTCAGGCACAGAAATGACTTTAAACACACTTATTTTAGTTGAAAAAGTCATAATTCACATCCAACAGTCATTTAGAGTCAAAAGATTAAATGTTAAAATTTCATCATTATAGACCATTTTGGGAACGTTCGACATGTCCGGAGTCATCGTTTTTTATCCGAAAATTGATTTTAAGGACTGTACCAAAAATGATTCAAAATGTCAATTGGATCGTGCCTCATGTTGAATAACCACTTTTTAAACCCTCATAGTGACCAAAATTACCATTTTTACAGAGTTTTGCTTACTCAAAAGCTTCAATTTTGACCCGTTTCAGGCACAGAAATGACTTTAAACACACTTATTTTAGTTGAAAAAGTCATAATTCACATCCAACAGTCATTTAGAGTCAAAAGATTAAATGTTAAAATTTCATCATTATAGACCATTTTGGGAACGTTCGACATGTCCGGAGTCATCGTTTTTCATCCCAAAAACTGATTTTTTGGACTGTACCAAAAATGATTCAAAATGTCAATTGGATCGTGCCTCATGTTGAATAACCACTTTTTAAACCCTCACAGTGACCACAATTGCCATTTTAACAGAGTTTTGCTTAGTCAAAAGCTTCAATTTTGACCCGTTTCAGGCACAGAAATTACTTTAAACACACTTATTTTAGTTGAAAAAGTCATAATTCACATTCAACAGTCATTTAGAGTCAAAAGATTAAATGTTAAAATTTCATCATTATAGACCATTTTGGGAACGTTCGACATGTCCGGAGTCATCGTTTTTCATCCGAAAATTGATTTTTTGGACTGTACCAAAAATGATTCAAAATGTCAATTGGATCATGCCTCATGTTGAATAACCACTTTTTAAACCCTCACTGTGACCAAAATTGCCATTTTTACAGAGTTTTGCTTACTCAAAAGCTTCAATTTTGACCCGTTTCAGGCACAGAAATGACTTTAAACACACTTATTTCAGTTGAAAAAGTCATAATTCACATCCAACAGTCATTTAGAGTCAAAAGATTAAATGTTAAAATTTCATCATTATATACCATTTTGGAATAATTGTCCGGAGTCATCGTTTTTCATCCGAAAATTGATTTTTTGGACTGTACCAAAAATGATTCAAAATGTCAATTGGATCGTGCCTCATGTTGAATAACCACTTTTTAAACCCTCACATGACCAAAATTGCCATTTTTACAGAGTTTTGCTTACTAAAAAGCTTCAATTTTGACCCGTTTCAGGCACAGAAATGACTTTAAACACACTTATTTTAGTTGAAAAAGTCATAATTCACATCCAACAGTCATTTAGAGTCAAAAGATTAAATGTTAAAATTTCATCATTATAGACCATTTTGGGAACGTTCGACATGTCCGGAGTCATCGTTTTTCATCCGAAAATTGATTTTTTGGACTGTACCAAAAATGATTCAAAATGTCAATTGGATCGTGCCTCATGTTGAATAACCACTTTTTAAACCCTCATAGTGACCAAAATCGCCATTTTTACAGAGTTTTGCTTACTCAAAAGCTTCAATTTTGACCCGTTTCAGGCACAGAAATGACTTTAAACACACTTATTTTAGTTGAAAAAGTCATAATTCACATCCAACAGTCATTTAGAGTCAAAAGATTAAATGTTAAAATTTCATCATTATAGACCATTTTGGGAACGTTCGACATGTCCGGAGTCATCGTTTTTCATCCCAAAAATTGATTTTTTGGACTGTACCAAAAATGATTCAAAATGTCAATTGGATCGTGCCTCATGTTGAATAACCACTTTTTAAACCCTCGCAGTGACCACAATTGCCATTTTAACAGAGTTTTGCTTAGTCAAAAGCTTCAATTTTGACCCGTTTCAGGCACAGAAATGACTTTAAACACACTTATTTTAGTTGAAAAAGTCATAATTCACATCCAACAGTCATTTAGAGTCAAAAGATTAAATGTTAAAATTTCATCATTATAGACCATTTTGGGAACGTTCGACATGTCCGGAGTCATCGTTTTTCATCCCAAAAATTGATTTTTTGGACTGTACCAAAAATGATTCAAAATGTCAATTGGATCGTGCCTCATGTTGAATAACCACTTTTTAAACCCTCACAGTGACCACAATTGCCATTTTAACAGAGTTTTGCTTAGTCAAAAGCTTCAATTTTGACCCGTTTCAGGCACAGAAATTACTTTAAACACACTTATTTTAGTTGAAAAAGTCATAATTCACATTCAACAGTCATTTAGAGTCAAAAGATTAAATGTTAAAATTTCATCATTATAGACCATTTTGGGAACGTTCGACATGTCCGGAGTCATCGTTTTTCATCCGAAAATTGATTTTTTGGACTGTACCAAAAATGATTCAAAATGTCAATTGGATCATGCCTCATGTTGAATAACCACTTTTTAAACCCTCACTGTGACCAAAATTGCCATTTTTACAGAGTTTTGCTTACTCAAAAGCTTCAATTTTGACCCGTTTCAGGCACAGAAATGACTTTAAACACACTTATTTTAGTTGAAAAAGTCATAATTCACATCCAACAGTCATTTAAAGTCAAAAGATTAAATGTTAAAATTTCATCATTATAGACCATTTTGGGAACGTTCGACATGTCCGGAGTCATCGTTTTTCATCCGAAAATTGATTTTTTGGACTGTACCAAAAATGATTCAAAATGTCAATTGGATCGTGCCTCATGTTGAATAACCACTTTTTAAACCCTCATAGTGACCAAAATCGCCATTTTTACAGAGTTTTGCTTACTCAAAAGCTTCAATTTTGACCCGTTTCAGGCACAGAAATGACTTTAAACACACTTATTTCAGTTGAAAAAGTCATAATTCACATCCAACAGTCATTTAGAGTCAAAAGATTAAATGTTAAAATTTCATCATTATATACCATTTTGGAATAATTCGACATGTCCGGAGTCATCGTTTTTCATCCGAAAATTGATTTTTTGGACTGTACCAAAAATGATTCAAAATGTCAATTGGATCGTGCCTCAAGTTGAATAACCACTTTTTAAACCCTCATATGACCAAAATTGCCATTTTTACAGAGTTTTGCTTACTCAAAAGCTTCAATTTTGACCCGTTTCAGGCACAGAAATGACTCTAAACACACTTATTTTAGTTGAAAAAGTCATAATTCACATCCAACCGTCATTTAGAGTCAAAAGATTAAATGTTAAAATTTCATCATTATAGACCATTTTGGGAACGTTCGACATGTCCGGAGTCATCGTTTTTCATCCCAAAAATTTATTTTTTGGACTGTACCAAAAATTATTCAAAATGTCATTTGGATCGTGCCTCATGTTGAATAACCACTTTTTAAACCCTCACAGTGACCAAAATTGCCATTTTTACAGAGTTTTGCTTACTCAAAAGCTTCAATTTTGACCCATTTCAGGCACAGAAATGACTTTAAACACACTGATTTTAGTTGAAAAAGTCATAATTCACATCCAACAGTCATTTAGAGTCAAAAGATTAAATGTTAAAATGTCATCATTATAGACCATTTTGGGAACGATCGACATGTCCGGAGTCATCGTTTTTCATCCGAAAATTGATTTTTTGGACTGTACCAAAAATGATTCAAAATGTCAATTGGATCATGCCTCATGTTGAATAACCACTTTTTAAACCCTCACAGTGACCAAAATTTCCATTTTTACAGAGTTTTGCATACTCAAAAGCTTCAATTTTGACCCGTTTCAGGCACAGAAATGACTTTAAACACACTTATTTCAGTTGAAAAAGTCATAATTCACATCCAACAGTCATTTAGAGTCAAAAGATTAAATGTTAAATTTTCATCATTATATACCATTATGGGATAATTCGACATGTCCGGAGTCATCGTTTTTCATCCGAACATTGATTTTTTGGACTGTACCAAAAATGATTCAAAATGTCAATTGGATCGTGCCTCATGTTGAATAACCACTTTTTAAACCCTCATAGTGACCAAAATTGCCATTTTTACAGAGTTTTGCTTACTCAAAAGCTTCAATTTTGACCCGTTTCAAGCACAGAAATGACTTTAAACACAATTATTTTAGTTGAAAAAGTCATAATTCACATCCAACAGTCATTTAGAGTCAAAAGATTAAATGTTAAAATTTCATCATTATAGACCATTTTGGGAACGTTCGACATGTCCGGAGTCATCGTTTTTCATCCCAAAAATTGATTTTTTGGACTGTACCAAAAATGATTCAAAATGTCAATTGGATCGTGCCTCATGTTGAATAACCACTTTTTAAACCCTCGCAGTGACCACAATTGCCATTTTAACAGAGTTTTGCTTAGTCAAAAGCTTCAATTTTGACCCGTTTCAGGCACAGAAATGACTTTAAACACACTTATTTTAGTTGAAAAAGTCATAATTCACATCCAACAGTCATTTAGAGTCAAAAGATTAAATGTTAAAATTTCATCATTATAGACCATTTTGGGAACGTTCGACATGTCCGGAGTCATCGTTTTTCATCCGAAAATTGATTTTTTGGACTGTACCAAAAATGATTCAAAATGTCAATTGGATCATGCCTCATGTTGAATAACCACTTTTTAAACCCTCACAGTGACCAAAATTGCCATTTTTACAGAGTTTTGCTTACTCAAAAGCTTCAATTTTGACCCGTTTCAGGCACAGAAATGACTTTAAACACACTTATTTCAGTTGAAAAAGTCATAATTCACATCCAACAGTCATTTAGAGTCAAAAGATTAAATGTTAAAATTTCATCATTATATACCATTTTGGAATAATTCGACATGTCCGGAGTCATCGTTTTTCATCCGAAAATTGATTTTTTGGACTGTACCAAAAATGATTCAAAATGTCAATTGGATCGTGCCTCAAGTTGAATAACCACTTTTTAAACCCTCATATGACCAAAATTGCCATTTTTACAGAGTTTTGCTTACTCAAAAGCTTCAATTTTGACCCGTTTCAGGCACAGAAATGACTCTAAACACACTTATTTCAGTTGAAAAAGTCATAATTCACATCCAACAGTCATTTAGAGTCAAAAGATTAAATGTTAAAATTTCATCATTATATACCATTTTGGAATAATTTGACATGTCCGGAGTCATCGTTTTTCATCCGAAAATTGATTTTTTGGACTGTACCAAAAATGATTCAAAATGTCAATTGGATCGTGCCTCATGTTGAATAACCACTTTTTAAACCCTCACATGACCAAAATTGCCATTTTTACAGAGTTTTGCTTACTCAAAAGCTTCAATTTTGACCCGTTTCAGGCACAGAAATGACTTTAAACACACTTATTTTAGTTGAAAAAGTCATAATTCACATCCAACAGTCATTTAGAGTCAAAAGATTAAATGTTAAAATTTCATCATTATAGACCATTTTGGGAACGTTCGACATGTCCGGAGTCATCGTTTTTCATCCGAAAATTGATTTTTTGGACTGTACCAAAAATGATTCAAAATGTCAATTGGATCGTGCCTCATGTTGAATACCCACTTTTTAAACCCTCAGTTGACCAAAATTGCCATTTTTACAGAGTTTTGCTTACTCAAAAGCTTCAATTTTGACCCGTTTCAGGCACAGAAATGACTTTAAACACACTTATTTTAGTTGAAAAAGTCATAATTCACATCCAACAGTCATTTAGAGTCAAAAGATTAAATGTTAAAATTTCATCATTATAGACCATTTTGGGAACGTTCGACATGTCCGGAGTCATCGTTTTTTATCCGAAAATTGATTTTAAGGACTGTACCAAAAATGATTCAAAATGTCAATTGGATCGTGCCTCATGTTGAATAACCACTTTTTAAACCCTCATAGTGACCAAAATTACCATTTTTACAGAGTTTTGCTTACTCAAAAGCTTCAATTTTGACCCGTTTCAGGCACAGAAATGACTTTAAACACACTTATTTTAGTTGAAAAAGTCATAATTCACATCCAACAGTCATTTAGAGTCAAAAGATTAAATGTTAAAATTTCATCATTATAGACCATTTTGGGAACGTTCGACATGTCCGGAGTCATCGTTTTTCATCCCAAAAACTGATTTTTTGGACTGTACCAAAAATGATTCAAAATGTCAATTGGATCGTGCCTCATGTTGAATAACCACTTTTTAAACCCTCACAGTGACCACAATTGCCATTTTAACAGAGTTTTGCTTAGTCAAAAGCTTCAATTTTGACCCGTTTCAGGCACAGAAATTACTTTAAACACACTTATTTTAGTTGAAAAAGTCATAATTCACATTCAACAGTCATTTAGAGTCAAAAGATTAAATGTTAAAATTTCATCATTATAGACCATTTTGGGAACGTTCGACATGTCCGGAGTCATCGTTTTTCATCCGAAAATTGATTTTTTGGACTGTACCAAAAATGATTCAAAATGTCAATTGGATCATGCCTCATGTTGAATAACCACTTTTTAAACCCTCACTGTGACCAAAATTGCCATTTTTACAGAGTTTTGCTTACTCAAAAGCTTCAATTTTGACCCGTTTCAGGCACAGAAATGACTTTAAACACACTTATTTCAGTTGAAAAAGTCATAATTCACATCCAACAGTCATTTAGAGTCAAAAGATTAAATGTTAAAATTTCATCATTATATACCATTTTGGAATAATTGTCCGGAGTCATCGTTTTTCATCCGAAAATTGATTTTTTGGACTGTACCAAAAATGATTCAAAATGTCAATTGGATCGTGCCTCATGTTGAATAACCACTTTTTAAACCCTCACATGACCAAAATTGCCATTTTTACAGAGTTTTGCTTACTAAAAAGCTTCAATTTTGACCCGTTTCAGGCACAGAAATGACTTTAAACACACTTATTTTAGTTGAAAAAGTCATAATTCACATCCAACAGTCATTTAGAGTCAAAAGATTAAATGTTAAAATTTCATCATTATAGACCATTTTGGGAACGTTCGACATGTCCGGAGTCATCGTTTTTCATCCGAAAATTGATTTTTTGGACTGTACCAAAAATGATTCAAAATGTCAATTGGATCGTGCCTCATGTTGAATAACCACTTTTTAAACCCTCATAGTGACCAAAATCGCCATTTTTACAGAGTTTTGCTTACTCAAAAGCTTCAATTTTGACCCGTTTCAGGCACAGAAATGACTTTAAACACACTTATTTTAGTTGAAAAAGTCATAATTCACATCCAACAGTCATTTAGAGTCAAAAGATTAAATGTTAAAATTTCATCATTATAGACCATTTTGGGAACGTTCGACATGTCCGGAGTCATCGTTTTTCATCCCAAAAATTGATTTTTTGGACTGTACCAAAAATGATTCAAAATGTCAATTGGATCGTGCCTCATGTTGAATAACCACTTTTTAAACCCTCGCAGTGACCACAATTGCCATTTTAACAGAGTTTTGCTTAGTCAAAAGCTTCAATTTTGACCCGTTTCAGGCACAGAAATGACTTTAAACACACTTATTTTAGTTGAAAAAGTCATAATTCACATCCAACAGTCATTTAGAGTCAAAAGATTAAATGTTAAAATTTCATCATTATAGACCATTTTGGGAACGTTCGACATGTCCGGAGTCATCGTTTTTCATCCCAAAAATTGATTTTTTGGACTGTACCAAAAATGATTCAAAATGTCAATTGGATCGTGCCTCATGTTGAATAACCACTTTTTAAACCCTCACAGTGACCACAATTGCCATTTTAACAGAGTTTTGCTTAGTCAAAAGCTTCAATTTTGACCCGTTTCAGGCACAGAAATTACTTTAAACACACTTATTTTAGTTGAAAAAGTCATAATTCACATTCAACAGTCATTTAGAGTCAAAAGATTAAATGTTAAAATTTCATCATTATAGACCATTTTGGGAACGTTCGACATGTCCGGAGTCATCGTTTTTCATCCGAAAATTGATTTTTTGGACTGTACCAAAAATGATTCAAAATGTCAATTGGATCATGCCTCATGTTGAATAACCACTTTTTAAACCCTCACTGTGACCAAAATTGCCATTTTTACAGAGTTTTGCTTACTCAAAAGCTTCAATTTTGACCCGTTTCAGGCACAGAAATGACTTTAAACACACTTATTTTAGTTGAAAAAGTCATAATTCACATCCAACAGTCATTTAAAGTCAAAAGATTAAATGTTAAAATTTCATCATTATAGACCATTTTGGGAACGTTCGACATGTCCGGAGTCATCGTTTTTCATCCGAAAATTGATTTTTTGGACTGTACCAAAAATGATTCAAAATGTCAATTGGATCGTGCCTCATGTTGAATAACCACTTTTTAAACCCTCATAGTGACCAAAATCGCCATTTTTACAGAGTTTTGCTTACTCAAAAGCTTCAATTTTGACCCGTTTCAGGCACAGAAATGACTTTAAACACACTTATTTCAGTTGAAAAAGTCATAATTCACATCCAACAGTCATTTAGAGTCAAAAGATTAAATGTTAAAATTTCATCATTATATACCATTTTGGAATAATTCGACATGTCCGGAGTCATCGTTTTTCATCCGAAAATTGATTTTTTGGACTGTACCAAAAATGATTCAAAATGTCAATTGGATCGTGCCTCAAGTTGAATAACCACTTTTTAAACCCTCATATGACCAAAATTGCCATTTTTACAGAGTTTTGCTTACTCAAAAGCTTCAATTTTGACCCGTTTCAGGCACAGAAATGACTCTAAACACACTTATTTTAGTTGAAAAAGTCATAATTCACATCCAACCGTCATTTAGAGTCAAAAGATTAAATGTTAAAATTTCATCATTATAGACCATTTTGGGAACGTTCGACATGTCCGGAGTCATCGTTTTTCATCCCAAAAATTTATTTTTTGGACTGTACCAAAAATTATTCAAAATGTCATTTGGATCGTGCCTCATGTTGAATAACCACTTTTTAAACCCTCACAGTGACCAAAATTGCCATTTTTACAGAGTTTTGCTTACTCAAAAGCTTCAATTTTGACCCATTTCAGGCACAGAAATGACTTTAAACACACTTATTTTAGTTGAAAAAGTCATAATTCACATCCAACAGTCATTTAGAGTCAAAAGATTAAATGTTAAAATGTCATCATTATAGACCATTTTGGGAACGATCGACATGTCCGGAGTCATCGTTTTTCATCCGAAAATTGATTTTTTGGACTGTACCAAAAATGATTCAAAATGTCAATTGGATCATGCCTCATGTTGAATAACCACTTTTTAAACCCTCACAGTGACCAAAATTTCCATTTTTACAGAGTTTTGCATACTCAAAAGCTTCAATTTTGACCCGTTTCAGGCACAGAAATGACTTTAAACACACTTATTTCAGTTGAAAAAGTCATAATTCACATCCAACAGTCATTTAGAGTCAAAAGATTAAATGTTAAAATTTCATCATTATATACCATTATGGGATAATTCGACATGTCCGGAGTCATCGTTTTTCATCCGAACATTGATTTTTTGGACTGTACCAAAAATGATTCAAAATGTCAATTGGATCGTGCCTCATGTTGAATAACCACTTTTTAAACCCTCATAGTGACCAAAATTGCCATTTTTACAGAGTTTTGCTTACTCAAAAGCTTCAATTTTGACCCGTTTCAAGCACAGAAATGACTTTAAACACAATTATTTTAGTTGAAAAAGTCATAATTCACATCCAACAGTCATTTAGAGTCAAAAGATTAAATGTTAAAATTTCATCATTATAGACCATTTTGGGAACGTTCGACATGTCCGGAGTCATCGTTTTTCATCCCAAAAATTGATTTTTTGGACTGTACCAAAAATGATTCAAAATGTCAATTGGATCGTGCCTCATGTTGAATAACCACTTTTTAAACCCTCGCAGTGACCACAATTGCCATTTTAACAGAGTTTTGCTTAGTCAAAAGCTTCAATTTTGACCCGTTTCAGGCACAGAAATGACTTTAAACACACTTATTTTAGTTGAAAAAGTCATAATTCACATCCAACAGTCATTTAGAGTCAAAAGATTAAATGTTAAAATTTCATCATTATAGACCATTTTGGGAACGTTCGACATGTCCGGAGTCATCGTTTTTCATCCGAAAATTGATTTTTTGGACTGTACCAAAAATGATTCAAAATGTCAATTGGATCATGCCTCATGTTGAATAACCACTTTTTAAACCCTCACAGTGACCAAAATTGCCATTTTTACAGAGTTTTGCTTACTCAAAAGCTTCAATTTTGACCCGTTTCAGGCACAGAAATGACTTTAAACACACTTATTTCAGTTGAAAAAGTCATAATTCACATCCAACAGTCATTTAGAGTCAAAAGATTAAATGTTAAAATTTCATCATTATATACCATTTTGGAATAATTCGACATGTCCGGAGTCATCGTTTTTCATCCGAAAATTGATTTTTTGGACTGTACCAAAAATGATTCAAAATGTCAATTGGATCGTGCCTCAAGTTGAATAACCACTTTTTAAACCCTCATATGACCAAAATTGCCATTTTTACAGAGTTTTGCTTACTCAAAAGCTTCAATTTTGACCCGTTTCAGGCACAGAAATGACTCTAAACACACTTATTTCAGTTGAAAAAGTCATAATTCACATCCAACAGTCATTTAGAGTCAAAAGATTAAATGTTAAAATTTCATCATTATATACCATTTTGGAATAATTTGACATGTCCGGAGTCATCGTTTTTCATCCGAAAATTGATTTTTTGGACTGTACCAAAAATGATTCAAAATGTCAATTGGATCGTGCCTCATGTTGAATAACCACTTTTTAAACCCTCACATGACCAAAATTGCCATTTTTACAGAGTTTTGCTTACTCAAAAGCTTCAATTTTGACCCGTTTCAGGCACAGAAATGACTTTAAACACACTTATTTTAGTTGAAAAAGTCATAATTCACATCCAACAGTCATTTAGAGTCAAAAGATTAAATGTTAAAATTTCATCATTATAGACCATTTTGGGAACGTTCGACATGTCCGGAGTCATCGTTTTTCATCCGAAAATTGATTTTTTGGACTGTACCAAAAATGATTCAAAATGTCAATTGGATCGTGCCTCATGTTGAATACCCACTTTTTAAACCCTCAGTTGACCAAAATTGCCATTTTTACAGAGTTTTGCTTACTCAAAAGCTTCAATTTTGACCCGTTTCAGGCACAGAAATGACTTTAAACACACTTATTTTAGTTGAAAAAGTCATAATTCACATCCAACAGTCATTTAGAGTCAAAAGATTAAATGTTAAAATTTCATCATTATAGACCATTTTGGGAACGTTCGACATGTCCGGAGTCATCGTTTTTTATCCGAAAATTGATTTTAAGGACTGTACCAAAAATGATTCAAAATGTCAATTGGATCGTGCCTCATGTTGAATAACCACTTTTTAAACCCTCATAGTGACCAAAATTACCATTTTTACAGAGTTTTGCTTACTCAAAAGCTTCAATTTTGACCCGTTTCAGGCACAGAAATGACTTTAAACACACTTATTTTAGTTGAAAAAGTCATAATTCACATCCAACAGTCATTTAGAGTCAAAAGATTAAATGTTAAAATTTCATCATTATAGACCATTTTGGGAACGTTCGACATGTCCGGAGTCATCGTTTTTCATCCCAAAAACTGATTTTTTGGACTGTACCAAAAATGATTCAAAATGTCAATTGGATCGTGCCTCATGTTGAATAACCACTTTTTAAACCCTCACAGTGACCACAATTGCCATTTTAACAGAGTTTTGCTTAGTCAAAAGCTTCAATTTTGACCCGTTTCAGGCACAGAAATTACTTTAAACACACTTATTTTAGTTGAAAAAGTCATAATTCACATTCAACAGTCATTTAGAGTCAAAAGATTAAATGTTAAAATTTCATCATTATAGACCATTTTGGGAACGTTCGACATGTCCGGAGTCATCGTTTTTCATCCGAAAATTGATTTTTTGGACTGTACCAAAAATGATTCAAAATGTCAATTGGATCATGCCTCATGTTGAATAACCACTTTTTAAACCCTCACTGTGACCAAAATTGCCATTTTTACAGAGTTTTGCTTACTCAAAAGCTTCAATTTTGACCCGTTTCAGGCACAGAAATGACTTTAAACACACTTATTTCAGTTGAAAAAGTCATAATTCACATCCAACAGTCATTTAGAGTCAAAAGATTAAATGTTAAAATTTCATCATTATATACCATTTTGGAATAATTGTCCGGAGTCATCGTTTTTCATCCGAAAATTGATTTTTTGGACTGTACCAAAAATGATTCAAAATGTCAATTGGATCGTGCCTCATGTTGAATAACCACTTTTTAAACCCTCACATGACCAAAATTGCCATTTTTACAGAGTTTTGCTTACTAAAAAGCTTCAATTTTGACCCGTTTCAGGCACAGAAATGACTTTAAACACACTTATTTTAGTTGAAAAAGTCATAATTCACATCCAACAGTCATTTAGAGTCAAAAGATTAAATGTTAAAATTTCATCATTATAGACCATTTTGGGAACGTTCGACATGTCCGGAGTCATCGTTTTTCATCCGAAAATTGATTTTTTGGACTGTACCAAAAATGATTCAAAATGTCAATTGGATCGTGCCTCATGTTGAATAACCACTTTTTAAACCCTCATAGTGACCAAAATCGCCATTTTTACAGAGTTTTGCTTACTCAAAAGCTTCAATTTTGACCCGTTTCAGGCACAGAAATGACTTTAAACACACTTATTTTAGTTGAAAAAGTCATAATTCACATCCAACAGTCATTTAGAGTCAAAAGATTAAATGTTAAAATTTCATCATTATAGACCATTTTGGGAACGTTCGACATGTCCGGAGTCATCGTTTTTCATCCCAAAAATTGATTTTTTGGACTGTACCAAAAATGATTCAAAATGTCAATTGGATCGTGCCTCATGTTGAATAACCACTTTTTAAACCCTCGCAGTGACCACAATTGCCATTTTAACAGAGTTTTGCTTAGTCAAAAGCTTCAATTTTGACCCGTTTCAGGCACAGAAATGACTTTAAACACACTTATTTTAGTTGAAAAAGTCATAATTCACATCCAACAGTCATTTAGAGTCAAAAGATTAAATGTTAAAATTTCATCATTATAGACCATTTTGGGAACGTTCGACATGTCCGGAGTCATCGTTTTTCATCCCAAAAATTGATTTTTTGGACTGTACCAAAAATGATTCAAAATGTCAATTGGATCGTGCCTCATGTTGAATAACCACTTTTTAAACCCTCACAGTGACCACAATTGCCATTTTAACAGAGTTTTGCTTAGTCAAAAGCTTCAATTTTGACCCGTTTCAGGCACAGAAATTACTTTAAACACACTTATTTTAGTTGAAAAAGTCATAATTCACATTCAACAGTCATTTAGAGTCAAAAGATTAAATGTTAAAATTTCATCATTATAGACCATTTTGGGAACGTTCGACATGTCCGGAGTCATCGTTTTTCATCCGAAAATTGATTTTTTGGACTGTACCAAAAATGATTCAAAATGTCAATTGGATCATGCCTCATGTTGAATAACCACTTTTTAAACCCTCACTGTGACCAAAATTGCCATTTTTACAGAGTTTTGCTTACTCAAAAGCTTCAATTTTGACCCGTTTCAGGCACAGAAATGACTTTAAACACACTTATTTTAGTTGAAAAAGTCATAATTCACATCCAACAGTCATTTAAAGTCAAAAGATTAAATGTTAAAATTTCATCATTATAGACCATTTTGGGAACGTTCGACATGTCCGGAGTCATCGTTTTTCATCCGAAAATTGATTTTTTGGACTGTACCAAAAATGATTCAAAATGTCAATTGGATCGTGCCTCATGTTGAATAACCACTTTTTAAACCCTCATAGTGACCAAAATCGCCATTTTTACAGAGTTTTGCTTACTCAAAAGCTTCAATTTTGACCCGTTTCAGGCACAGAAATGACTTTAAACACACTTATTTCAGTTGAAAAAGTCATAATTCACATCCAACAGTCATTTAGAGTCAAAAGATTAAATGTTAAAATTTCATCATTATATACCATTTTGGAATAATTCGACATGTCCGGAGTCATCGTTTTTCATCCGAAAATTGATTTTTTGGACTGTACCAAAAATGATTCAAAATGTCAATTGGATCGTGCCTCAAGTTGAATAACCACTTTTTAAACCCTCATATGACCAAAATTGCCATTTTTACAGAGTTTTGCTTACTCAAAAGCTTCAATTTTGACCCGTTTCAGGCACAGAAATGACTCTAAACACACTTATTTTAGTTGAAAAAGTCATAATTCACATCCAACCGTCATTTAGAGTCAAAAGATTAAATGTTAAAATTTCATCATTATAGACCATTTTGGGAACGTTCGACATGTCCGGAGTCATCGTTTTTCATCCCAAAAATTTATTTTTTGGACTGTACCAAAAATTATTCAAAATGTCATTTGGATCGTGCCTCATGTTGAATAACCACTTTTTAAACCCTCACAGTGACCAAAATTGCCATTTTTACAGAGTTTTGCTTACTCAAAAGCTTCAATTTTGACCCATTTCAGGCACAGAAATGACTTTAAACACACTTATTTTAGTTGAAAAAGTCATAATTCACATCCAACAGTCATTTAGAGTCAAAAGATTAAATGTTAAAATGTCATCATTATAGACCATTTTGGGAACGATCGACATGTCCGGAGTCATCGTTTTTCATCCGAAAATTGATTTTTTGGACTGTACCAAAAATGATTCAAAATGTCAATTGGATCATGCCTCATGTTGAATAACCACTTTTTAAACCCTCACAGTGACCAAAATTTCCATTTTTACAGAGTTTTGCATACTCAAAAGCTTCAATTTTGACCCGTTTCAGGCACAGAAATGACTTTAAACACACTTATTTCAGTTGAAAAAGTCATAATTCACATCCAACAGTCATTTAGAGTCAAAAGATTAAATGTTAAAATTTCATCATTATATACCATTATGGGATAATTCGACATGTCCGGAGTAATCGTTTTTCATCCGAACATTGATTTTTTGGACTGTACCAAAAATGATTCAAAATGTCAATTGGATCGTGCCTCATGTTGAATAACCACTTTTTAAACCCTCATAGTGACCAAAATTGCCATTTTTACAGAGTTTTGCTTACTCAAAAGCTTCAATTTTGACCCGTTTCAAGCACAGAAATGACTTTAAACACAATTATTTTAGTTGAAAAAGTCATAATTCACATCCAACAGTCATTTAGAGTCAAAAGATTAAATGTTAAAATTTCATCATTATAGACCATTTTGGGAACGTTCGACATGTCCGGAGTCATCGTTTTTCATCCCAAAAATTGATTTTTTGGACTGTACCAAAAATGATTCAAAATGTCAATTGGATCGTGCCTCATGTTGAATAACCACTTTTTAAACCCTCGCAGTGACCACAATTGCCATTTTAACAGAGTTTTGCTTAGTCAAAAGCTTCAATTTTGACCCGTTTCAGGCACAGAAATGACTTTAAACACACTTATTTTAGTTGAAAAAGTCATAATTCACATCCAACAGTCATTTAGAGTCAAAAGATTAAATGTTAAAATTTCATCATTATAGACCATTTTGGGAACGTTCGACATGTCCGGAGTCATCGTTTTTCATCCGAAAATTGATTTTTTGGACTGTACCAAAAATGATTCAAAATGTCAATTGGATCATGCCTCATGTTGAATAACCACTTTTTAAACCCTCACAGTGACCAAAATTGCCATTTTTACAGAGTTTTGCTTACTCAAAAGCTTCAATTTTGACCCGTTTCAGGCACAGAAATGACTTTAAACACACTTATTTCAGTTGAAAAAGTCATAATTCACATCCAACAGTCATTTAGAGTCAAAAGATTAAATGTTAAAATTTCATCATTATATACCATTTTGGAATAATTCGACATGTCCGGAGTCATCGTTTTTCATCCGAAAATTGATTTTTTGGACTGTACCAAAAATGATTCAAAATGTCAATTGGATCGTGCCTCAAGTTGAATAACCACTTTTTAAACCCTCATATGACCAAAATTGCCATTTTTACAGAGTTTTGCTTACTCAAAAGCTTCAATTTTGACCCGTTTCAGGCACAGAAATGACTCTAAACACACTTATTTCAGTTGAAAAAGTCATAATTCACATCCAACAGTCATTTAGAGTCAAAAGATTAAATGTTAAAATTTCATCATTATATACCATTTTGGAATAATTTGACATGTCCGGAGTCATCGTTTTTCATCCGAAAATTGATTTTTTGGACTGTACCAAAAATGATTCAAAATGTCAATTGGATCGTGCCTCATGTTGAATAACCACTTTTTAAACCCTCACATGACCAAAATTGCCATTTTTACAGAGTTTTGCTTACTCAAAAGCTTCAATTTTGACCCGTTTCAGGCACAGAAATGACTTTAAACACACTTATTTTAGTTGAAAAAGTCATAATTCACATCCAACAGTCATTTAGAGTCAAAAGATTAAATGTTAAAATTTCATCATTATAGACCATTTTGGGAACGTTCGACATGTCCGGAGTCATCGTTTTTCATCCGAAAATTGATTTTTTGGACTGTACCAAAAATGATTCAAAATGTCAATTGGATCGTGCCTCATGTTGAATACCCACTTTTTAAACCCTCAGTTGACCAAAATTGCCATTTTTACAGAGTTTTGCTTACTCAAAAGCTTCAATTTTGACCCGTTTCAGGCACAGAAATGACTTTAAACACACTTATTTTAGTTGAAAAAGTCATAATTCACATCCAACAGTCATTTAGAGTCAAAAGATTAAATGTTAAAATTTCATCATTATAGACCATTTTGGGAACGTTCGACATGTCCGGAGTCATCGTTTTTTATCCGAAAATTGATTTTAAGGACTGTACCAAAAATGATTCAAAATGTCAATTGGATCGTGCCTCATGTTGAATAACCACTTTTTAAACCCTCATAGTGACCAAAATTACCATTTTTACAGAGTTTTGCTTACTCAAAAGCTTCAATTTTGACCCGTTTCAGGCACAGAAATGACTTTAAACACACTTATTTTAGTTGAAAAAGTCATAATTCACATCCAACAGTCATTTAGAGTCAAAAGATTAAATGTTAAAATTTCATCATTATAGACCATTTTGGGAACGTTCGACATGTCCGGAGTCATCGTTTTTCATCCCAAAAACTGATTTTTTGGACTGTACCAAAAATGATTCAAAATGTCAATTGGATCGTGCCTCATGTTGAATAACCACTTTTTAAACCCTCACAGTGACCACAATTGCCATTTTAACAGAGTTTTGCTTAGTCAAAAGCTTCAATTTTGACCCGTTTCAGGCACAGAAATTACTTTAAACACACTTATTTTAGTTGAAAAAGTCATAATTCACATTCAACAGTCATTTAGAGTCAAAAGATTAAATGTTAAAATTTCATCATTATAGACCATTTTGGGAACGTTCGACATGTCCGGAGTCATCGTTTTTCATCCGAAAATTGATTTTTTGGACTGTACCAAAAATGATTCAAAATGTCAATTGGATCATGCCTCATGTTGAATAACCACTTTTTAAACCCTCACTGTGACCAAAATTGCCATTTTTACAGAGTTTTGCTTACTCAAAAGCTTCAATTTTGACCCGTTTCAGGCACAGAAATGACTTTAAACACACTTATTTCAGTTGAAAAAGTCATAATTCACATCCAACAGTCATTTAGAGTCAAAAGATTAAATGTTAAAATTTCATCATTATATACCATTTTGGAATAATTGTCCGGAGTCATCGTTTTTCATCCGAAAATTGATTTTTTGGACTGTACCAAAAATGATTCAAAATGTCAATTGGATCGTGCCTCATGTTGAATAACCACTTTTTAAACCCTCACATGACCAAAATTGCCATTTTTACAGAGTTTTGCTTACTAAAAAGCTTCAATTTTGACCCGTTTCAGGCACAGAAATGACTTTAAACACACTTATTTTAGTTGAAAAAGTCATAATTCACATCCAACAGTCATTTAGAGTCAAAAGATTAAATGTTAAAATTTCATCATTATAGACCATTTTGGGAACGTTCGACATGTCCGGAGTCATCGTTTTTCATCCGAAAATTGATTTTTTGGACTGTACCAAAAATGATTCAAAATGTCAATTGGATCGTGCCTCATGTTGAATAACCACTTTTTAAACCCTCATAGTGACCAAAATCGCCATTTTTACAGAGTTTTGCTTACTCAAAAGCTTCAATTTTGACCCGTTTCAGGCACAGAAATGACTTTAAACACACTTATTTTAGTTGAAAAAGTCATAATTCACATCCAACAGTCATTTAGAGTCAAAAGATTAAATGTTAAAATTTCATCATTATAGACCATTTTGGGAACGTTCGACATGTCCGGAGTCATCGTTTTTCATCCCAAAAATTGATTTTTTGGACTGTACCAAAAATGATTCAAAATGTCAATTGGATCGTGCCTCATGTTGAATAACCACTTTTTAAACCCTCGCAGTGACCACAATTGCCATTTTAACAGAGTTTTGCTTAGTCAAAAGCTTCAATTTTGACCCGTTTCAGGCACAGAAATGACTTTAAACACACTTATTTTAGTTGAAAAAGTCATAATTCACATCCAACAGTCATTTAGAGTCAAAAGATTAAATGTTAAAATTTCATCATTATAGACCATTTTGGGAACGTTCGACATGTCCGGAGTCATCGTTTTTCATCCCAAAAATTGATTTTTTGGACTGTACCAAAAATGATTCAAAATGTCAATTGGATCGTGCCTCATGTTGAATAACCACTTTTTAAACCCTCACAGTGACCACAATTGCCATTTTAACAGAGTTTTGCTTAGTCAAAAGCTTCAATTTTGACCCGTTTCAGGCACAGAAATTACTTTAAACACACTTATTTTAGTTGAAAAAGTCATAATTCACATTCAACAGTCATTTAGAGTCAAAAGATTAAATGTTAAAATTTCATCATTATAGACCATTTTGGGAACGTTCGACATGTCCGGAGTCATCGTTTTTCATCCGAAAATTGATTTTTTGGACTGTACCAAAAATGATTCAAAATGTCAATTGGATCATGCCTCATGTTGAATAACCACTTTTTAAACCCTCACTGTGACCAAAATTGCCATTTTTACAGAGTTTTGCTTACTCAAAAGCTTCAATTTTGACCCGTTTCAGGCACAGAAATGACTTTAAACACACTTATTTTAGTTGAAAAAGTCATAATTCACATCCAACAGTCATTTAAAGTCAAAAGATTAAATGTTAAAATTTCATCATTATAGACCATTTTGGGAACGTTCGACATGTCCGGAGTCATCGTTTTTCATCCGAAAATTGATTTTTTGGACTGTACCAAAAATGATTCAAAATGTCAATTGGATCGTGCCTCATGTTGAATAACCACTTTTTAAACCCTCATAGTGACCAAAATCGCCATTTTTACAGAGTTTTGCTTACTCAAAAGCTTCAATTTTGACCCGTTTCAGGCACAGAAATGACTTTAAACACACTTATTTCAGTTGAAAAAGTCATAATTCACATCCAACAGTCATTTAGAGTCAAAAGATTAAATGTTAAAATTTCATCATTATATACCATTTTGGAATAATTCGACATGTCCGGAGTCATCGTTTTTCATCCGAAAATTGATTTTTTGGACTGTACCAAAAATGATTCAAAATGTCAATTGGATCGTGCCTCAAGTTGAATAACCACTTTTTAAACCCTCATATGACCAAAATTGCCATTTTTACAGAGTTTTGCTTACTCAAAAGCTTCAATTTTGACCCGTTTCAGGCACAGAAATGACTCTAAACACACTTATTTTAGTTGAAAAAGTCATAATTCACATCCAACCGTCATTTAGAGTCAAAAGATTAAATGTTAAAATTTCATCATTATAGACCATTTTGGGAACGTTCGACATGTCCGGAGTCATCGTTTTTCATCCCAAAAATTTATTTTTTGGACTGTACCAAAAATTATTCAAAATGTCATTTGGATCGTGCCTCATGTTGAATAACCACTTTTTAAACCCTCACAGTGACCAAAATTGCCATTTTTACAGAGTTTTGCTTACTCAAAAGCTTCAATTTTGACCCATTTCAGGCACAGAAATGACTTTAAACACACTTATTTTAGTTGAAAAAGTCATAATTCACATCCAACAGTCATTTAGAGTCAAAAGATTAAATGTTAAAATGTCATCATTATAGACCATTTTGGGAACGATCGACATGTCCGGAGTCATCGTTTTTCATCCGAAAATTGATTTTTTGGACTGTACCAAAAATGATTCAAAATGTCAATTGGATCATGCCTCATGTTGAATAACCACTTTTTAAACCCTCACAGTGACCAAAATTTCCATTTTTACAGAGTTTTGCATACTCAAAAGCTTCAATTTTGACCCGTTTCAGGCACAGAAATGACTTTAAACACACTTATTTCAGTTGAAAAAGTCATAATTCACATCCAACAGTCATTTAGAGTCAAAAGATTAAATGTTAAAATTTCATCATTATATACCATTATGGGATAATTCGACATGTCCGGAGTCATCGTTTTTCATCCGAACATTGATTTTTTGGACTGTACCAAAAATGATTCAAAATGTCAATTGGATCGTGCCTCATGTTGAATAACCACTTTTTAAACCCTCATAGTGACCAAAATTGCCATTTTTACAGAGTTTTGCTTACTCAAAAGCTTCAATTTTGACCCGTTTCAAGCACAGAAATGACTTTAAACACAATTATTTTAGTTGAAAAAGTCATAATTCACATCCAACAGTCATTTAGAGTCAAAAGATTAAATGTTAAAATTTCATCATTATAGACCATTTTGGGAACGTTCGACATGTCCGGAGTCATCGTTTTTCATCCCAAAAATTGATTTTTTGGACTGTACCAAAAATGATTCAAAATGTCAATTGGATCGTGCCTCATGTTGAATAACCACTTTTTAAACCCTCGCAGTGACCACAATTGCCATTTTAACAGAGTTTTGCTTAGTCAAAAGCTTCAATTTTGACCCGTTTCAGGCACAGAAAGGACTTTAAACACACTTATTTTAGTTGAAAAAGTCATAATTCACATCCAACAGTCATTTAGAGTCAAAAGATTAAATGTTAAAATTTCATCATTATAGACCATTTTGGGAACGTTCGACATGTCCGGAGTCATCGTTTTTCATCCGAAAATTGATTTTTTGGACTGTACCAAAAATGATTCAAAATGTCAATTGGATCATGCCTCATGTTGAATAACCACTTTTTAAACCCTCACAGTGACCAAAATTGCCATTTTTACAGAGTTTTGCTTACTCAAAAGCTTCAATTTTGACCCGTTTCAGGCACAGAAATGACTTTAAACACACTTATTTCAGTTGAAAAAGTCATAATTCACATCCAACAGTCATTTAGAGTCAAAAGATTAAATGTTAAAATTTCATCATTATATACCATTTTGGAATAATTCGACATGTCCGGAGTCATCGTTTTTCATCCGAAAATTGATTTTTTGGACTGTACCAAAAATGATTCAAAATGTCAATTGGATCGTGCCTCAAGTTGAATAACCACTTTTTAAACCCTCATATGACCAAAATTGCCATTTTTACAGAGTTTTGCTTACTCAAAAGCTTCAATTTTGACCCGTTTCAGGCACAGAAATGACTCTAAACACACTTATTTCAGTTGAAAAAGTCATAATTCACATCCAACAGTCATTTAGAGTCAAAAGATTAAATGTTAAAATTTCATCATTATATACCATTTTGGAATAATTTGACATGTCCGGAGTCATCGTTTTTCATCCGAAAATTGATTTTTTGGACTGTACCAAAAATGATTCAAAATGTCAATTGGATCGTGCCTCATGTTGAATACCCACTTTTTAAACCCTCAGTTGACCAAAATTGCCATTTTTACAGAGTTTTGCTTACTCAAAAGCTTCAATTTTGACCCGTTTCAGGCACAGAAATGACTTTAAACACACTTATTTTAGTTGAAAAAGTCATAATTCACATCCAACAGTCATTTAGAGTCAAAAGATTAAATGTTAAAATTTCATCATTATAGACCATTTTGGGAACGTTCGACATGTCCGGAGTCATCGTTTTTTATCCGAAAATTGATTTTAAGGACTGTACCAAAAATGATTCAAAATGTCAATTGGATCGTGCCTCATGTTGAATAACCACTTTTTAAACCCTCATAGTGACCAAAATTACCATTTTTACAGAGTTTTGCTTACTCAAAAGCTTCAATTTTGACCCGTTTCAGGCACAGAAATGACTTTAAACACACTTATTTTAGTTGAAAAAGTCATAATTCACATCCAACAGTCATTTAGAGTCAAAAGATTAAATGTTAAAATTTCATCATTATAGACCATTTTGGGAACGTTCGACATGTCCGGAGTCATCGTTTTTCATCCCAAAAACTGATTTTTTGGACTGTACCAAAAATGATTCAAAATGTCAATTGGATCGTGCCTCATGTTGAATAACCACTTTTTAAACCCTCACAGTGACCACAATTGCCATTTTAACAGAGTTTTGCTTAGTCAAAAGCTTCAATTTTGACCCGTTTCAGGCACAGAAATTACTTTAAACACACTTATTTTAGTTGAAAAAGTCATAATTCACATTCAACAGTCATTTAGAGTCAAAAGATTAAATGTTAAAATTTCATCATTATAGACCATTTTGGGAACGTTCGACATGTCCGGAGTCATCGTTTTTCATCCGAAAATTGATTTTTTGGACTGTACCAAAAATGATTCAAAATGTCAATTGGATCATGCCTCATGTTGAATAACCACTTTTTAAACCCTCACTGTGACCAAAATTGCCATTTTTACAGAGTTTTGCTTACTCAAAAGCTTCAATTTTGACCCGTTTCAGGCACAGAAATGACTTTAAACACACTTATTTCAGTTGAAAAAGTCATAATTCACATCCAACAGTCATTTAGAGTCAAAAGATTAAATGTTAAAATTTCATCATTATATACCATTTTGGAATAATTGTCCGGAGTCATCGTTTTTCATCCGAAAATTGATTTTTTGGACTGTACCAAAAATGATTCAAAATGTCAATTGGATAGTGCCTCATGTTGAATAACCACTTTTTAAACCCTCACATGACCAAAATTGCCATTTTTACAGAGTTTTGCTTACTAAAAAGCTTCAATTTTGACCCGTTTCAGGCACAGAAATGACTTTAAACACACTTATTTTAGTTGAAAAAGTCATAATTCACATCCAACAGTCATTTAGAGTCAAAAGATTAAATGTTAAAATTTCATCATTATAGACCATTTTGGGAACGTTCGACATGTCCGGAGTCATCGTTTTTCATCCGAAAATTGATTTTTTGGACTGTACCAAAAATGATTCAAAATGTCAATTGGATCGTGCCTCATGTTGAATAACCACTTTTTAAACCCTCATAGTGACCAAAATCGCCATTTTTACAGAGTTTTGCTTACTCAAAAGCTTCAATTTTGACCCGTTTCAGGCACAGAAATGACTTTAAACACACTTATTTTAGTTGAAAAAGTCATAATTCACATCCAACAGTCATTTAGAGTCAAAAGATTAAATGTTAAAATTTCATCATTATAGACCATTTTGGGAACGTTCGACATGTCCGGAGTCATCGTTTTTCATCCCAAAAATTGATTTTTTGGACTGTACCAAAAATGATTCAAAATGTCAATTGGATCGTGCCTCATGTTGAATAACCACTTTTTAAACCCTCGCAGTGACCACAATTGCCATTTTAACAGAGTTTTGCTTAGTCAAAAGCTTCAATTTTGACCCGTTTCAGGCACAGAAATGACTTTAAACACACTTATTTTAGTTGAAAAAGTCATAATTCACATCCAACAGTCATTTAGAGTCAAAAGATTAAATGTTAAAATTTCATCATTATAGACCATTTTGGGAACGTTCGACATGTCCGGAGTCATCGTTTTTCATCCCAAAAATTGATTTTTTGGACTGTACCAAAAATGATTCAAAATGTCAATTGGATCGTGCCTCATGTTGAATAACCACTTTTTAAACCCTCACAGTGACCACAATTGCCATTTTAACAGAGTTTTGCTTAGTCAAAAGCTTCAATTTTGACCCGTTTCAGGCACAGAAATTACTTTAAACACACTTATTTTAGTTGAAAAAGTCATAATTCACATTCAACAGTCATTTAGAGTCAAAAGATTAAATGTTAAAATTTCATCATTATAGACCATTTTGGGAACGTTCGACATGTCCGGAGTCATCGTTTTTCATCCGAAAATTGATTTTTTGGACTGTACCAAAAATGATTCAAAATGTCAATTGGATCATGCCTCATGTTGAATAACCACTTTTTAAACCCTCACTGTGACCAAAATTGCCATTTTTACAGAGTTTTGCTTACTCAAAAGCTTCAATTTTGACCCGTTTCAGGCACAGAAATGACTTTAAACACACTTATTTTAGTTGAAAAAGTCATAATTCACATCCAACAGTCATTTAAAGTCAAAAGATTAAATGTTAAAATTTCATCATTATAGACCATTTTGGGAACGTTCGACATGTCCGGAGTCATCGTTTTTCATCCGAAAATTGATTTTTTGGACTGTACCAAAAATGATTCAAAATGTCAATTGGATCGTGCCTCATGTTGAATAACCACTTTTTAAACCCTCATAGTGACCAAAATCGCCATTTTTACAGAGTTTTGCTTACTCAAAAGCTTCAATTTTGACCCGTTTCAGGCACAGAAATGACTTTAAACACACTTATTTCAGTTGAAAAAGTCATAATTCACATCCAACAGTCATTTAGAGTCAAAAGATTAAATGTTAAAATTTCATCATTATATACCATTTTGGAATAATTCGACATGTCCGGAGTCATCGTTTTTCATCCGAAAATTGATTTTTTGGACTGTACCAAAAATGATTCAAAATGTCAATTGGATCGTGCCTCAAGTTGAATAACCACTTTTTAAACCCTCATATGACCAAAATTGCCATTTTTACAGAGTTTTGCTTACTCAAAAGCTTCAATTTTGACCCGTTTCAGGCACAGAAATGACTCTAAACACACTTATTTTAGTTGAAAAAGTCATAATTCACATCCAACCGTCATTTAGAGTCAAAAGATTAAATGTTAAAATTTCATCATTATAGACCATTTTGGGAACGTTCGACATGTCCGGAGTCATCGTTTTTCATCCCAAAAATTTATTTTTTGGACTGTACCAAAAATTATTCAAAATGTCATTTGGATCGTGCCTCATGTTGAATAACCACTTTTTAAACCCTCACAGTGACCAAAATTGCCATTTTTACAGAGTTTTGCTTACTCAAAAGCTTCAATTTTGACCCATTTCAGGCACAGAAATGACTTTAAACACACTTATTTTAGTTGAAAAAGTCATAATTCACATCCAACAGTCATTTAGAGTCAAAAGATTAAATGTTAAAATTTCATCATTATAGACCATTTTGGGAACGATCGACATGTCCGGAGTCATCGTTTTTCATCCGAAAATTGATTTTTTGGACTGTACCAAAAATGATTCAAAATGTCAATTGGATCATGCCTCATGTTGAATAACCACTTTTTAAACCCTCACAGTGACCAAAATTTCCATTTTTACAGAGTTTTGCATACTCAAAAGCTTCAATTTTGACCCGTTTCAGGCACAGAAATGACTTTAAACACACTTATTTCAGTTGAAAAAGTCATAATTCACATCCAACAGTCATTTAGAGTCAAAAGATTAAATGTTAAAATTTCATCATTATATACCATTATGGGATAATTCGACATGTCCGGAGTCATCGTTTTTCATCCGAACATTGATTTTTTGGACTGTACCAAAAATGATTCAAAATGTCAATTGGATCGTGCCTCATGTTGAATAACCACTTTTTAAACCCTCATAGTGACCAAAATTGCCATTTTTACAGAGTTTTGCTTACTCAAAAGCTTCAATTTTGACCCGTTTCAAGCACAGAAATGACTTTAAACACAATTATTTTAGTTGAAAAAGTCATAATTCACATCCAACAGTCATTTAGAGTCAAAAGATTAAATGTTAAAATTTCATCATTATAGACCATTTTGGGAACGTTCGACATGTCCGGAGTCATCGTTTTTCATCCCAAAAATTGATTTTTTGGACTGTACCAAAAATGATTCAAAATGTCAATTGGATCGTGCCTCATGTTGAATAACCACTTTTTAAACCCTCGCAGTGACCACAATTGCCATTTTAACAGAGTTTTGCTTAGTCAAAAGCTTCAATTTTGACCCGTTTCAGGCACAGAAATGACTTTAAACACACTTATTTTAGTTGAAAAAGTCATAATTCACATCCAACAGTCATTTAGAGTCAAAAGATTAAATGTTAAAATTTCATCATTATAGACCATTTTGGGAACGTTCGACATGTCCGGAGTCATCGTTTTTCATCCGAAAATTGATTTTTTGGACTGTACCAAAAATGATTCAAAATGTCAATTGGATCATGCCTCATGTTGAATAACCACTTTTTAAACCCTCACAGTGACCAAAATTGCCATTTTTACAGAGTTTTGCTTACTCAAAAGCTTCAATTTTGACCCGTTTCAGGCACAGAAATGACTTTAAACACACTTATTTCAGTTGAAAAAGTCATAATTCACATCCAACAGTCATTTAGAGTCAAAAGATTAAATGTTAAAATTTCATCATTATATACCATTTTGGAATAATTCGACATGTCCGGAGTCATCGTTTTTCATCCGAAAATTGATTTTTTGGACTGTACCAAAAATGATTCAAAATGTCAATTGGATCGTGCCTCAAGTTGAATAACCACTTTTTAAACCCTCATATGACCAAAATTGCCATTTTTACAGAGTTTTGCTTACTCAAAAGCTTCAATTTTGACCCGTTTCAGGCACAGAAATGACTCTAAACACACTTATTTCAGTTGAAAAAGTCATAATTCACATCCAACAGTCATTTAGAGTCAAAAGATTAAATGTTAAAATTTCATCATTATATACCATTTTGGAATAATTTGACATTCCGGAGTCATCGTTTTTCATCCGAACATTGATTTTTTGGACTGTACCAAAAATGATTCAAAATGTCAATTGGATCGTGCCTCATGTTGAATAACCACTTTTTAAACCCTCAGTTGACCAAAATTGCCATTTTTACAGAGTTTTGCTTACTCAAAAGCTTCAATTTTGACCCGTTTCAGGCACAGAAATGACTTTAAACACACTTATTTTAGTTGAAAAAGTCATAATTCACATCCAACAGTCATTTAGAGTCAAAAGATTAAATGTTAAAATTTCATCATTATAGACCATTTTGGGAACGTTCGACATGTCCGGAGTCATCGTTTTTCATCCCAAAAATTGATTTTTTGGACTGTACCAAAAATGATTCAAAATGTCAATTGGATCGTGCCTCATGTTGAATAACCACTTTTTAAACCCTCGCAGTGACCACAATTGCCATTTTAACAGAGTTTTGCTTAGTCAAAAGCTTCAATTTTGACCCGTTTCAGGCACAGAAATGACTTTAAACACACTTATTTTAGTTGAAAAAGTCATAATTCACATCCAACAGTCATTTAGAGTCAAAAGATTAAATGTTAAAATTTCATCATTATAGACCATTTTGGGAACGTTCGACATGTCCGGAGTCATCGTTTTTCATCCGAAAATTGATTTTTTGGACTGTACCAAAAATGATTCAAAATGTCAATTGGATCATGCCTCATGTTGAATAACCACTTTTTAAACCCTCACAGTGACCAAAATTGCCATTTTTACAGAGTTTTGCTTACTCAAAAGCTTCAATTTTGACCCGTTTCAGGCACAGAAATGACTTTAAACACACTTATTTCAGTTGAAAAAGTCATAATTCACATCCAACAGTCATTTAGAGTCAAAAGATTAAATGTTAAAATTTCATCATTATATACCATTTTGGAATAATTCGACATGTCCGGAGTCATCGTTTTTCATCCGAAAATTGATTTTTTGGACTGTACCAAAAATGATTCAAAATGTCAATTGGATCGTGCCTCAAGTTGAATAACCACTTTTTAAACCCTCATATGACCAAAATTGCCATTTTTACAGAGTTTTGCTTACTCAAAAGCTTCAATTTTGACCCGTTTCAGGCACAGAAATGACTCTAAACACACTTATTTTAGTTGAAAAAGTCATAATTCACATCCAACAGTCATTTAGAGTCAAAAGATTAAATGTTAAAATTTCATCATTATAGACCATTTTGGGAACGTTCGACATGTCCGGAGTCATCGTTTTTCATCCCAAAAATTTATTTTTTGGACTGTACCAAAAATTATTCAAAATGTCATTTGGATCGTGCCTCATGTTGAATAACCACTTTTTAAACCCTCACAGTGACCAAAATTGCCATTTTTACAGAGTTTTGCTTACTCAAAAGCTTCAATTTTGACCCATTTCAGGCACAGAAATGACTTTAAACACACTTATTTTAGTTGAAAAAGTCATAATTCACATCCAACAGTCATTTAGAGTCAAAAGATTAAATGTTAAAATGTCATCATTATAGACCATTTTGGGAACGATCGACATGTCCGGAGTCATCGTTTTTCATCCGAAAATTGATTTTTTGGACTGTACCAAAAATGATTCAAAATGTCAATTGGATCATGCCTCATGTTGAATAACCACTTTTTAAACCCTCACAGTGACCAAAATTGCCATTTTTACAGAGTTTTGCATACTCAAAAGCTTCAATTTTGACCCGTTTCAGGCACAGAAATGACTTTAAACACACTTATTTCAGTTGAAAAAGTCATAATTCACATCCAACAGTCATTTAGAGTCAAAAGATTAAATGTTAAAATTTCATCATTATATACCATTTTGGGATAATTCGACATGTCCGGAGTCATCGTTTTTCATCCGAACATTGATTTTTTGGACTGTACCAAAAATGATTCAAAATGTCAATTGGATCGTGCCTCATGTTGAATAACCACTTTTTAAACCCTCAGTTGACCAAAATTGCCATTTTTACAGAGTTTTGCTTACTCAAAAGCTTCAATTTTGACCCGTTTCAGGCACAGAAATGACTTTAAACACACTTATTTTAGTTGAAAAAGTCATAATTCACATCCAACAGTCATTTAGAGTCAAAAGATTAAATGTTAAAATTTCATCATTATAGACCATTTTGGGAACGTTCGACATGTCCGGAGTCATCGTTTTTCATCCCAAAAATTGATTTTTTGGACTGTACCAAAAATGATTCAAAATGTCAATTGGATCGTGCTTCATGTTGAATAACCACTTTTTAAACCCTCGCAGTGACCACAATTGCCATTTTAACAGAGTTTTGCTTACTCAAAAGCTTCAATTTTGACCCGTTTCAGGCACAGAAATGACTTTAAACACACTTATTTCAGTTGAAAAAGTCATAATTCACATCCAACAGTCATTTAGAGTCAAAAGATTAAATGTTAAAATTTCATCATTATATACCATTTTGGAATAATTCGACATGTCCGGAGTCATCGTTTTTCATCCGAAAATTGATTTTTTGGACTGTACCAAAAATGATTCAAAATGTCAATTGGATCGTGCCTCAAGTTGAATAACCACTTTTTAAACCCTCATATGACCAAAATTGCCATTTTTACAGAGTTTTGCTTACTCAAAAGCTTCAATTTTGACCCGTTTCAGGCACAGAAATGACTCTAAACACACTTATTTTAGTTGAAAAAGTCATAATTCACATCCAACAGTCATTTAGAGTCAAAAGATTAAATGTTAAAATTTCATCATTATATACCATTTTGGGATAATTCGACATGTCCGGAGTCATCGTTTTTCATCCGAAAATTGATTTTTTGGACTGTACCAAAAATGATTCAAAATGTCAATTGGATCGTGCCTCATGTTGAATAACCACTTTTTAAACCCTCATAGTGACCAAAATCGCCATTTTTACAGAGTTTTGCTTACTCAAAAGCTTCAATTTTGACCCGTTTCAGGCACAGAAATGACTTTAAACACACTTATTTTAGTTGAAAAAGTCATAATTCACATCCAACAGTCATTTAGAGTCAAAAGATTAAATGTTAAAATTTCATCATTATAGACCATTTTGGGAACGTTCGACATGTCCGGAGTCATCGTTTTTCATCCCAAAAATTGATTTTTTGGACTGTACCAAAAATGATTCAAAATGTCAATTGGATCGTGCCTCATGTTGAATAACCACTTTTTAAACCCTCGCAGTGACCACAATTGCCATTTTAACAGAGTTTTGCTTAGTCAAAAGCTTCAATTTTGACCCGTTTCAGGCACAGAAATGACTTTAAACACACTTATTTTAGTTGAAAAAGTCATAATTCACATCCAACAGTCATTTAGAGTCAAAAGATTAAATGTTAAAATTTCATCATTATAGACCATTTTGGGAACGTTCGACATGTCCGGAGTCATCGTTTTTCATCCGAAAATTGATTTTTTGGACTGTACCAAAAATGATTCAAAATGTCAATTGGATCATGCCTCATGTTGAATAACCACTTTTTAAACCCTCACAGTGACCAAAATTGCCATTTTTACAGAGTTTTGCTTACTCAAAAGCTTCAATTTTGACCCGTTTCAGGCACAGAAATGACTTTAAACACACTTATTTCAGTTGAAAAAGTCATAATTCACATCCAACAGTCATTTAGAGTCAAAAGATTAAATGTTAAAATTTCATCATTATATACCATTTTGGAATAATTCGACATGTCCGGAGTCATCGTTTTTCATCCGAAAATTGATTTTTTGGACTGTACCAAAAATGATTCAAAATGTCAATTGGATCGTGCCACAAGTTGAATAACCACTTTTTAAACCCTCATATGACCAAAATTGCCATTTTTACAGAGTTTTGCTTACTCAAAAGCTTCAATTTTGACCCGTTTCAGGCACAGAAATGACTCTAAACACACTTATTTTAGTTGAAAAAGTCATAATTCACATCCAACAGTCATTTAGAGTCAAAAGATTAAATGTTAAAATTTCATCATTATAGACCATTTTGGGAACGTTCGACATGTCCGGAGTCATCGTTTTTCATCCCAAAAATTTATTTTTTGGACTGTACCAAAAATTATTCAAAATGTCATTTGGATCGTGCCTCATGTTGAATAACCACTTTTTAAACCCTCACAGTGACCAAAATTGCCATTTTTACAGAGTTTTGCTTACTCAAAAGCTTCAATTTTGACCCATTTCAGGCACAGAAATGACTTTAAACACACTTATTTTAGTTGAAAAAGTCATAATTCACATCCAACAGTCATTTAGAGTCAAAAGATTAAATGTTAAAATGTCATCATTATAGACCATTTTGGGAACGATCGACATGTCCGGAGTCATCGTTTTTCATCCGAAAATTGATTTTTTGGACTGTACCAAAAATGATTCAAAATGTCAATTGGATCATGCCTCATGTTGAATAACCACTTTTTAAACCCTCACAGTGACCAAAATTGCCATTTTTACAGAGTTTTGCATACTCAAAAGCTTCAATTTTGACCCGTTTCAGGCACAGAAATGACTTTAAACACACTTATTTCAGTTGAAAAAGTCATAATTCACATCCAACAGTCATTTAGAGTCAAAAGATTAAATGTTAAAATTTCATCATTATATACCATTTTGGGATAATTCGACATGTCCGGAGTCATCGTTTTTCATCCGAACATTGATTTTTTGGACTGTACCAAAAATGATTCAAAATGTCAATTGGATCGTGCCTCATGTTGAATAACCACTTTTTAAACCCTCAGTTGACCAAAATTGCCATTTTTACAGAGTTTTGCTTACTCAAAAGCTTCAATTTTGACCCGTTTCAGGCACAGAAATGACTTTAAACACACTTATTTTAGTTGAAAAAGTCATAATTCACATCCAACAGTCATTTAGAGTCAAAAGATTAAATGTTAAAATTTCATCATTATAGACCATTTTGGGAACGTTTGACATGTCCGGAGTCATCGTTTTTCATCCCAAAAATTGATTTTTTGGACTGTACCAAAAATGATTCAAAATGTCAATTGGATCGTGCCTCATGTTGAATAACCACTTTTTAAACCCTCGCAGTGACCACAATTGCCATTTTAACAGAGTTTTGCTTAGTCAAAAGCTTGAATTTTGACCCGTTTCAGGCACAGAAATGACTTTAAACACACTTATTTTAGTTGAAAAAGTCATAATTCACATCCAACAGTCATTTAGAGTCAAAAGATTAAATGTTAAAATTTCATCATTATAGACCATTTTGGGAACGTTCGACATGTCCGGAGTCATCGTTTTTCATCCGAAAATTGATTTTTTGGACTGTACCAAAAATGATTCAAAATGTCAATTGGATCATGCCTCATGTTGAATAACCACTTTTTAAACCCTCACAGTGACCAAAATTGCCATTTTTACAGAGTTTTGCTTACTCAAAAGCTTCAATTTTGACCCGTTTCAGGCACAGAAATGACTTTAAACACACTTATTTCAGTTGAAAAAGTCATAATTCACATCCAACAGTCATTTAGAGTCAAAAGATTAAATGTTAAAATTTCATCATTATATACCATTTTGGAATAATTCGACATGTCCGGAGTCATCGTTTTTCATCCGAAAATTGATTTTTTGGACTGTACCAAAAATGATTCAAAATGTCAATTGGATCGTGCCTCAAGTTGAATAACCACTTTTTAAACCCTCATATGACCAAAATTGCCATTTTTACAGAGTTTTGCTTACTCAAAAGCTTCAATTTTGACCCGTTTCAGGCACAGAAATGACTCTAAACACACTTATTTTAGTTGAAAAAGTCATAATTCACATCCAACAGTCATTTAGAGTCAAAAGATTAAATGTTAAAATTTCATCATTATAGACCATTTTGGGAACGTTCGACATGTCCGGAGTCATCGTTTTTCATCCCAAAAATTTATTTTTTGGACTGTACCAAAAATTATTCAAAATGTCATTTGGATCGTGCCTCATGTTGAATAACCACTTTTTAAACCCTCACAGTGACCAAAATTGCCATTTTTACAGAGTTTTGCTTACTCAAAAGCTTCAATTTTGACCCATTTCAGGCACAGAAATGACTTTAAACACACTTATTTTAGTTGAAAAAGTCATAATTCACATCCAACAGTCATTTAGAGTCAAAAGATTAAATGTTAAAATGTCATCATTATAGACCATTTTGGGAACGATCGACATGTCCGGAGTCATCGTTTTTCATCCGAAAATTGATTTTTTGGACTGTACCAAAAATGATTCAAAATGTCAATTGGATCATGCCTCATGTTGAATAACCACTTTTTAAACCCTCACAGTGACCAAAATTGCCATTTTTACAGAGTTTTGCATACTCAAAAGCTTCAATTTTGACCCGTTTCAGGCACAGAAATGACTTTAAACACACTTATTTCAGTTGAAAAAGTCATAATTCACATCCAACAGTCATTTAGAGTCAAAAGATTAAATGTTAAAATTTCATCATTATATACCATTTTGGGATAATTCGACATGTCCGGAGTCATCGTTTTTCATCCGAACATTGATTTTTTGGACTGTACCAAAAATGATTCAAAATGTCAATTGGATCGTGCCTCATGTTGAATAACCACTTTTTAAACCCTCAGTTGACCAAAATTGCCATTTTTACAGAGTTTTGCTTACTCAAAAGCTTCAATTTTGACCCGTTTCAGGCACAGAAATGACTTTAAACACACTTATTTTAGTTGAAAAAGTCATAATTCACATCCAACAGTCATTTAGAGTCAAAAGATTAAATGTTAAAATTTCATCATTATAGACCATTTTGGGAACGTTCGACATGTCCGGAGTCATCGTTTTTCATCCCAAAAATTGATTTTTTGGACTGTACCAAAAATGATTCAAAATGTCAATTGGATCGTGCCTCATGTTGAATAACCACTTTTTAAACCCTCGCAGTGACCACAATTGCCATTTTAACAGAGTTTTGCTTAGTCAAAAGCTTCAATTTTGACCCGTTTCAGGCACAGAAATGACTTTAAACACACTTATTTTAGTTGAAAAAGTCATAATTCACATCCAACAGTCATTTAGAGTCAAAAGATTAAATGTTAAAATTTCATCATTATAGACCATTTTGGGAACGTTCGACATGTCCGGAGTCATCGTTTTTCATCCGAAAATTGATTTTTTGGACTGTACCAAAAATGATTCAAAATGTCAATTGGATCATGCCTCATGTTGAATAACCACTTTTTAAACCCTCACAGTGACCAAAATTGCAATTTTTACAGAGTTTTGCTTACTCAAAAGCTTCAATTTTGACCCGTTTCAGGCACAGAAATGACTTTAAACACACTTATTTCAGTTGAAAAAGTCATAATTCACATCCAACAGTCATTTAGAGTCAAAAGATTAAATGTTAAAATTTCATCATTATATACCATTTTGGAATAATTCGACATGTCCGGAGTCATCGTTTTTCATCCGAAAATTGATTTTTTGGACTGTACCAAAAATGATTCAAAATGTCAATTGGATCGTGCCTCAAGTTGAATAACCACTTTTTAAACCCTCATATGACCAAAATTGCCATTTTTACAGAGTTTTGCTTACTCAAAAGCTTCAATTTTGACCCGTTTCAGGCACAGAAATGACTCTAAACACACTTATTTTAGTTGAAAAAGTCATAATTCACATCCAACAGTCATTTAGAGTCAAAAGATTAAATGTTAAAATTTCATCATTATAGACCATTTTGGGAACGTTCGACATGTCCGGAGTCATCGTTTTTCATCCCAAAAATTTATTTTTTGGACTGTACCAAAAATTATTCAAAATGTCATTTGGATCGTGCCTCATGTTGAATAACCACTTTTTAAACCCTCACAGTGACCAAAATTGCCATTTTTACAGAGTTTTGCTTACTCAAAAGCTTCAATTTTGACCCATTTCAGGCACAGAAATGACTTTAAACACACTTATTTTAGTTGAAAAAGTCATAATTCACATCCAACAGTCATTTAGAGTCAAAAGATTAAATGTTAAAATGTCATCATTATAGACCATTTTGGGAACGATCGACATGTCCGGAGTCATCGTTTTTCATCCGAAAATTGATTTTTTGGACTGTACCAAAAATGATTCAAAATGTCAATTGGATCATGCCTCATGTTGAATAACCACTTTTTAAACCCTCACAGTGACCAAAATTGCCATTTTTACAGAGTTTTGCATACTCAAAAGCTTCAATTTTGACCCGTTTCAGGCACAGAAATGACTTTAAACACACTTATTTCAGTTGAAAAAGTCATAATTCACATCCAACAGTCATTTAGAGTCAAAAGATTAAATGTTAAAATTTCATCATTATATACCATTTTGGGATAATTCGACATGTCCGGAGTCATCGTTTTTCATCCGAACATTGATTTTTTGGACTGTACCAAAAATGATTCAAAATGTCAATTGGATCGTGCCTCATGTTGAATACCCACTTTTTAAACCCTCAGTTGACCAAAATTGCCATTTTTACAGAGTTTTGCTTACTCAAAAGCTTCAATTTTGACCCGTTTCAGGCACAGAAATGACTTTAAACACACTTATTTTAGTTGAAAAAGTCATAATTCACATCCAACAGTCATTTAGAGTCAAAAGATTAAATGTTAAAATTTCATAATTATAGACCATTTTGGGAACGTTCGACATGTCCGGAGTCATCGTTTTTCATCCCAAAAATTGATTTTTTGGACTGTACCAAAAATGATTCAAAATGTCAATTGGATCGTGCCTCATGTTGAATAACCACTTTTTAAACCCTCGCAGTGACCACAATTGCCATTTTAACAGAGTTTTGCTTACTCAAAAGCTTCAATTTTGACCCGTTTCAGGCACAGAAATGACTTTAAACACACTTATTTCAGTTGAAAAAGTCATAATTCACATCCAACAGTCATTTAGAGTCAAAAGATTAAATGTTAAAATTTCATCATTATATACCATTTTGGAATAATTCGACATGTCCGGAGTCATCGTTTTTCATCCGAAAATTGATTTTTTGGACTGTACCAAAAATGATTCAAAATGTCAATTGGATCGTGCCTCAAGTTGAATAACCACTTTTTAAACCCTCATATGACCAAAATTGCCATTTTTACAGAGTTTTGCTTACTCAAAAGCTTCAATTTTGACCCGTTTCAGGCACAGAAATGACTCTAAACACACTTATTTTAGTTGAAAAAGTCATAATTCACATCCAACAGTCATTTAGAGTCAAAAGATTAAATGTTAAAATTTCATCATTATATACCATTTTGGGATAATTCGACATGTCCGGAGTCATCGTTTTTCATCCGAAAATTGATTTTTTGGACTGTACCAAAAATGATTCAAAATGTCAATTGGATCGTGCCTCATGTTGAATAACCACTTTTTAAACCCTCAGTTGACCAAAATTGCCATTTTAACAGAGTTTTGCTTAGTCAAAAGCTTCAATTTTGACCCGTTTCAGGCACAGAAATGACTTTAAACACACTTATTTTAGTTGAAAAAGTCATAATTCACATCCAACAGTCATTTAGAGTCAAAAGATTAAATGTTAAAATTTCATCATTATAGACCATTTTGGGAACGTTCGACATGTCCGGAGTCATCGTTTTTCATCCGGAAATTGATTTTTTGGACTGTACCAAAAATGATTCAAAATGTCAATTGGATCATGCCTCATGTTGAATAACCACTTTTTAAACCCTCACAGTGACCAAAATTGCCATTTTTACAGAGTTTTGCTTACTCAAAAGCTTCAATTTTGACCCGTTTCAGGCACAGAAATGACTTTAAACACACTTATTTCAGTTGAAAAAGTCATAATTCACATCCAACAGTCATTTAGAGTCAAAAGATTAAATGTTAAAATTTCATCATTATATACCATTTTGGAATAATTCGACATGTCCGGAGTCATCGTTTTTCATCCGAAAATTGATTTTTTGGACTGTACCAAAAATGATTCAAAATGTCAATTGGATCGTGCCTCAAGTTGAATAACCACTTTTTAAACCCTCATATGACCAAAATTGCCATTTTTACAGAGTTTTGCTTACTCAAAAGCTTCAATTTTGACCCGTTTCAGGCACAGAAATGACTCTAAACACACTTATTTTAGTTGAAAAAGTCATAATTCACATCCAACAGTCATTTAGAGTCAAAAGATTAAATGTTAAAATTTCATCATTATAGACCATTTTGGGAACGTTCGACATGTCCGGAGTCATCGTTTTTCATCCCAAAAATTTATTTTTTGGACTGTACCAAAAATTATTCAAAATGTCATTTGGATCGTGCCTCATGTTGAATAACCACTTTTTAAACCCTCACAGTGACCAAAATTGCCATTTTTACAGAGTTTTGCTTACTCAAAAGCTTCAATTTTGACCCATTTCAGGCACAGAAATGACTTTAAACACACTTATTTTAGTTGAAAAAGTCATAATTCACATCCAACAGTCATTTAGAGTCAAAAGATTAAATGTTAAAATGTCATCATTATAGACCATTTTGGGAACGATCGACATGTCCGGAGTCATCGTTTTTCATCCGAAAATTGATTTTTTGGACTGTACCAAAAATGATTCAAAATGTCAATTGGATCATGCCTCATGTTGAATAACCACTTTTTAAACCCTCACAGTGACCAAAATTGCCATTTTTACAGAGTTTTGCATACTCAAAAGCTTCAATTTTGACCCGTTTCAGGCACAGAAATGACTTTAAACACACTTATTTCAGTTGAAAAAGTCATAATTCACATCCAACAGTCATTTAGAGTCAAAAGATTAAATGTTAAAATTTCATCATTATATACCATTTTGGGATAATTCGACATGTCCGGAGTCATCGTTTTTCATCCGAACATTGATTTTTTGGACTGTACCAAAAATGATTCAAAATGTCAATTGGATCGTGCCTCATGTTGAATAACCACTTTTTAAACCCTCAGTTGACCAAAATTGCCATTTTTACAGAGTTTTGCTTACTCAAAAGCTTCAATTTTGACCCGTTTCAGGCACAGAAATGACTTTAAACACACTTATTTTAGTTGAAAAAGTCATAATTCACATCCAACAGTCATTTAGAGTCAAAAGATTAAATGTTAAAATTTCATCATTATAGACCATTTTGGGAACGTTCGACATGTCCGGAGTCATCGTTTTTCATCCCAAAAATTGATTTTTTGGACTGTACCAAAAATGATTCAAAATGTCAATTGGATCGTGCCTCATGTTGAATAACCACTTTTTAAACCCTCGCAGTGACCACAATTGCCATTTTAACAGAGTTTTGCTTAGTCAAAAGCTTCAATTTTGACCCGTTTCAGGCACAGAAATGACTTTAAACACACTTATTTTAGTTGAAAAAGTCATAATTCACATCCAACAGTCATTTAGAGTCAAAAGATTAAATGTTAAAATTTCATCATTATAGACCATTTTGGGAACGTTCGACATGTCCGGAGTCATCGTTTTTCATCCGAAAATTGATTTTTTGGACTGTACCAAAAATGATTCAAAATGTCAATTGGATCATGCCTCATGTTGAATAACCACTTTTTAAACCCTCACAGTGACCAAAATTGCCATTTTTACAGAGTTTTGCTTACTCAAAAGCTTCAATTTTGACCCGTTTCAGGCACAGAAATGACTTTAAACACACTTATTTCAGTTGAAAAAGTCATAATTCACATCCAACAGTCATTTAGAGTCAAAAGATTAAATGTTAAAATTTCATCATTATATACCATTTTGGAATAATTCGACATGTCCG
Source organism: Lissotriton vulgaris (assembly GCF_964263255.1). Lineage (NCBI taxonomy): Eukaryota > Metazoa > Chordata > Amphibia > Caudata > Salamandridae > Lissotriton > Lissotriton vulgaris. Next base: position 425,474 of record NW_028250900.1, on the reverse strand, counting down.
GAGTCATCGTTTTTCATCCGAAAATTGATTTTTTGGACTGTACCAAAAATGATTCAAAATGTCAATTGGATCGTGCCTCAAGTTGAATAACCACTTTTTAAACCCTCATATGACCAAAATTGCCATTTTTACAGAGTTTTGCTTACTCAAAAGCTTCAATTTTGACCCGTTTCAGGCACAGAAATGACTCTAAACACACTTATTTTAGTTGAAAAAGTCATAATTCACATCCAACAGTCATTTAGAGTCAAAAGATTAAATGTTAAAATTTCATCATTATAGACCATTTTGGGAACGTTCGACATGTCCGGAGTCATCGTTTTTCATCCCAAAAATTTATTTTTTGGACTGTACCAAAAATTATTCAAAATGTCATTTGGATCGTGCCTCATGTTGAATAACCACTTTTTAAACCCTCACAGTGACCAAAATTGCCATTTTTACAGAGTTTTGCTTACTCAAAAGCTTCAATTTTGACCCATTTCAGGCACAGAAATGACTTTAAACACACTTATTTTAGTTGAAAAAGTCATAATTCACATCCAACAGTCATTTAGAGTCAAAAGATTAAATGTTAAAATGTCATCATTATAGACCATTTTGGGAACGATCGACATGTCCGGAGTCATCGTTTTTCATCCGAAAATTGATTTTTTGGACTGTACCAAAAATGATTCAAAATGTCAATTGGATCATGCCTCATGTTGAATAACCACTTTTTAAACCCTCACAGTGACCAAAATTGCCATTTTTACAGAGTTTTGCATACTCAAAAGCTTCAATTTTGACCCGTTTCAGGCACAGAAATGACTTTAAACACACTTATTTCAGTTGAAAAAGTCATAATTCACATCCAACAGTCATTTAGAGTCAAAAGATTAAATGTTAAAATTTCATCATTATATACCATTTTGGGATAATTCGACATGTCCGGAGTCATCGTTTTTCATCCGAACATTGATTTTTTGGACTGTACCAAAAATGATTCAAAATGTCAATTGGATCGTGCCTCATGTTGAATACCCACTTTTTAAACCCTCAGTTGACCAAAATTGCCATTTTTACAGAGTTTTGCTTACTCAAAAGCTTCAATTTTGACCCGTTTCAGGCACAGAAATGACTTTAAACACACTTATTTTAGTTGAAAAAGTCATAATTCACATCCAACAGTCATTTAGAGTCAAAAGATTAAATGTTAAAATTTCATAATTATAGACCATTTTGGGAACGTTCGACATGTCCGGAGTCATCGTTTTTCATCCCAAAAATTGATTTTTTGGACTGTACCAAAAATGATTCAAAATGTCAATTGGATCGTGCCTCATGTTGAATAACCACTTTTTAAACCCTCGCAGTGACCACAATTGCCATTTTAACAGAGTTTTGCTTACTCAAAAGCTTCAATTTTGACCCGTTTCAGGCACAGAAATGACTTTAAACACACTTATTTCAGTTGAAAAAGTCATAATTCACATCCAACAGTCATTTAGAGTCAAAAGATTAAATGTTAAAATTTCATCATTATATACCATTTTGGAATAATTCGACATGTCCGGAGTCATCGTTTTTCATCCGAAAATTGATTTTTTGGACTGTACCAAAAATGATTCAAAATGTCAATTGGATCGTGCCTCAAGTTGAATAACCACTTTTTAAACCCTCATATGACCAAAATTGCCATTTTTACAGAGTTTTGCTTACTCAAAAGCTTCAATTTTGACCCGTTTCAGGCACAGAAATGACTCTAAACACACTTATTTTAGTTGAAAAAGTCATAATTCACATCCAACAGTCATTTAGAGTCAAAAGATTAAATGTTAAAATTTCATCATTATATACCATTTTGGGATAATTCGACATGTCCGGAGTCATCGTTTTTCATCCGAAAATTGATTTTTTGGACTGTACCAAAAATGATTCAAAATGTCAATTGGATCGTGCCTCATGTTGAATAACCACTTTTTAAACCCTCAGTTGACCAAAATTGCCATTTTAACAGAGTTTTGCTTAGTCAAAAGCTTCAATTTTGACCCGTTTCAGGCACAGAAATGACTTTAAACACACTTATTTTAGTTGAAAAAGTCATAATTCACATCCAACAGTCATTTAGAGTCAAAAGATTAAATGTTAAAATTTCATCATTATAGACCATTTTGGGAACGTTCGACATGTCCGGAGTCATCGTTTTTCATCCGGAAATTGATTTTTTGGACTGTACCAAAAATGATTCAAAATGTCAATTGGATCATGCCTCATGTTGAATAACCACTTTTTAAACCCTCACAGTGACCAAAATTGCCATTTTTACAGAGTTTTGCTTACTCAAAAGCTTCAATTTTGACCCGTTTCAGGCACAGAAATGACTTTAAACACACTTATTTCAGTTGAAAAAGTCATAATTCACATCCAACAGTCATTTAGAGTCAAAAGATTAAATGTTAAAATTTCATCATTATATACCATTTTGGAATAATTCGACATGTCCGGAGTCATCGTTTTTCATCCGAAAATTGATTTTTTGGACTGTACCAAAAATGATTCAAAATGTCAATTGGATCGTGCCTCAAGTTGAATAACCACTTTTTAAACCCTCATATGACCAAAATTGCCATTTTTACAGAGTTTTGCTTACTCAAAAGCTTCAATTTTGACCCGTTTCAGGCACAGAAATGACTCTAAACACACTTATTTTAGTTGAAAAAGTCATAATTCACATCCAACAGTCATTTAGAGTCAAAAGATTAAATGTTAAAATTTCATCATTATAGACCATTTTGGGAACGTTCGACATGTCCGGAGTCATCGTTTTTCATCCCAAAAATTTATTTTTTGGACTGTACCAAAAATTATTCAAAATGTCATTTGGATCGTGCCTCATGTTGAATAACCACTTTTTAAACCCTCACAGTGACCAAAATTGCCATTTTTACAGAGTTTTGCTTACTCAAAAGCTTCAATTTTGACCCATTTCAGGCACAGAAATGACTTTAAACACACTTATTTTAGTTGAAAAAGTCATAATTCACATCCAACAGTCATTTAGAGTCAAAAGATTAAATGCTAAAATTTCATCATTATATACCATTTTGGGATAATTCGACATGTCCGGAGTCATCGTTTTTCATCCGAACATTGATTTTTTGGACTGTACCAAAAATGATTCAAAATGTCAATTGGATCGTGCCTCATGTTGAATAACCACTTTTTAAACCCTCAGTTGACCAAAATTGCCATTTTTACAGAGTTTTGCTTACTCAAAAGCTTCAATTTTGACCCGTTTCAGGCACAGAAATGACTTTAAACACACTTATTTTAGTTGAAAAAGTCATAATTCACATCCAACAGTCATTTAGAGTCAAAAGATTAAATGTTAAAATTTCATCATTATAGACCATTTTGGGAACGTTCGACATGTCCGGAGTCATCGTTTTTCATCCCAAAAATTGATTTTTTGGACTGTACCAAAAATGATTCAAAATGTCAATTGGATCGTGCCTCATGTTGAATAACCACTTTTTAAACCCTCGCAGTGACCACAATTGCCATTTTAACAGAGTTTTGCTTAGTCAAAAGCTTCAATTTTGACCCGTTTCAGGCACAGAAATGACTTTAAACACACTTATTTTAGTTGAAAAAGTCATAATTCACATCCAACAGTCATTTAGAGTCAAAAGATTAAATGTTAAAATTTCATCATTATAGACCATTTTGGGAACGTTCGACATGTCCGGAGTCATCGTTTTTCATCCGAAAATTGATTTTTTGGACTGTACCAAAAATGATTCAAAATGTCAATTGGATCATGCCTCATGTTGAATAACCACTTTTTAAACCCTCACAGTGACCAAAATTGCCATTTTTACAGAGTTTTGCTTACTCAAAAGCTTCAATTTTGACCCGTTTCAGGCACAGAAATGACTTTAAACACACTTATTTCAGTTGAAAAAGTCATAATTCACATCCAACAGTCATTTAGAGTCAAAAGATTAAATGTTAAAATTTCATCATTATATACCATTTTGGAATAATTCGACATGTCCGGAGTCATCGTTTTTCATCCGAAAATTGATTTTTTGGACTGTACCAAAAATGATTCAAAATGTCAATTGGATCGTGCCTCAAGTTGAATAACCACTTTTTAAACCCTCATATGACCAAAATTGCCATTTTTACAGAGTTTTGCTTACTCAAAAGCTTCAATTTTGACCCGTTTCAGGCACAGAAATGACTCTAAACACACTTATTTTAGTTGAAAAAGTCATAATTCACATCCAACAGTCATTTAGAGTCAAAAGATTAAATGTTAAAATTTCATCATTATAGACCATTTTGGGAACGTTCGACATGTCCGGAGTCATCGTTTTTCATCCCAAAAATTGATTTTTTGGACTGTACCAAAAATGATTCAAAATGTCAATTGGATCGTGCCTCATGTTGAATAACCACTTTTTAAACCCTCGCAGTGACCACAATTGCCATTTTAACAGAGTTTTGCTTAGTCAAAAGCTTCAATTTTGACCCGTTTCAGGCACAGAAATGACTTTAAACACACTTATTTTAGTTGAAAAAGTCATAATTCACATCCAACAGTCATTTAGAGTCAAAAGATTAAATGTTAAAATTTCATCATTATAGACCATTTTGGGAACGTTCGACATGTCCGGAGTCATCGTTTTTCATCCGAAAATTGATTTTTTGGACTGTACCAAAAATGATTCAAAATGTCAATTGGATCATGCCTCATGTTGAATAACCACTTTTTAAACCCTCACAGTGACCAAAATTGCCATTTTTACAGAGTTTTGCTTACTCAAAAGCTTCAATTTTGACCCGTTTCAGGCACAGAAATGACTTTAAACACACTTATTTCAGTTGAAAAAGTCATAATTCACATCCAACAGTCATTTAGAGTCAAAAGATTAAATGTTAAAATTTCATCATTATATACCATTTTGGAATAATTCGACATGTCCGGAGTCATCGTTTTTCATCCGAACATTGATTTTTTGGACTGTACCAAAAATGATTCAAAATGTCAATTGGATCGTGCCTCATGTTGAATAACCACTTTTTAAACCCTCAGTTGACCAAAATTGCCATTTTTACAGAGTTTTGCTTACTCAAAAGCTTCAATTTTGACCCGTTTCAGGCACAGAAATGACTTTAAACACACTTATTTTAGTTGAAAAAGTCATAATTCACATCCAACAGTCATTTAGAGTCAAAAGATTAAATGTTAAAATTTCATAATTATAGACCATTTTGGGAACGTTCGACATGTCCGGAGTCATCGTTTTTCATCCCAAAAATTGATTTTTTGGACTGTACCAAAAATGATTCAAAATGTCAATTGGATCGTGCCTCATGTTGAATAACCACTTTTTAAACCCTCGCAGTGACCACAATTGCCATTTTAACAGAGTTTTGCTTACTCAAAAGCTTCAATTTTGACCCGTTTCAGGCACAGAAATGACTTTAAACACACTTATTTCAGTTGAAAAAGTCATAATTCACATCCAACAGTCATTTAGAGTCAAAAGATTAAATGTTAAAATTTCATCATTATATACCATTTTGGAATAATTCGACATGTCCGGAGTCATCGTTTTTCATCCGAAAATTGATTTTTTGGACTGTACCAAAAATGATTCAAAATGTCAATTGGATCGTGCCTCAAGTTGAATAACCACTTTTTAAACCCTCATATGACCAAAATTGCCATTTTTACAGAGTTTTGCTTACTCAAAAGCTTCAATTTTGACCCGTTTCAGGCACAGAAATGACTCTAAACACACTTATTTTAGTTGAAAAAGTCATAATTCACATCCAACAGTCATTTAGAGTCAAAAGATTAAATGTTAAAATTTCATCATTATATACCATTTTGGGATAATTCGACATGTCCGGAGTCATCGTTTTTCATCCGAAAATTGATTTTTTGGACTGTACCAAAAATGATTCAAAATGTCAATTGGATCGTGCCTCATGTTGAATAACCACTTTTTAAACCCTCAGTTGACCAAAATTGCCATTTTAACAGAGTTTTGCTTAGTCAAAAGCTTCAATTTTGACCCGTTTCAGGCACAGAAATGACTTTAAACACACTTATTTTAGTTGAAAAAGTCATAATTCACATCCAACAGTCATTTAGAGTCAAAAGATTAAATGTTAAAATTTCATCATTATAGACCATTTTGGGAACGTTCGACATGTCCGGAGTCATCGTTTTTCATCCGGAAATTGATTTTTTGGACTGTACCAAAAATGATTCAAAATGTCAATTGGATCATGCCTCATGTTGAATAACCACTTTTTAAACCCTCACAGTGACCAAAATTGCCATTTTTACAGAGTTTTGCTTACTCAAAAGCTTCAATTTTGACCCGTTTCAGGCACAGAAATGACTTTAAACACACTTATTTCAGTTGAAAAAGTCATAATTCACATCCAACAGTCATTTAGAGTCAAAAGATTAAATGTTAAAATTTCATCATTATATACCATTTTGGAATAATTCGACATGTCCGGAGTCATCGTTTTTCATCCGAAAATTGATTTTTTGGACTGTACCAAAAATGATTCAAAATGTCAATTGGATCGTGCCTCATGTTGAATAACCACTTTTTAAACCCTCAGTTGACCAAAATTGCCATTTTTACAGAGTTTTGCTTACTCAAAAGCTTCAATTTTGACCCGTTTCAGGCACAGAAATGACTTTAAACACACTTATTTTAGTTGAAAAAGTCATAATTCACATCCAACAGTCATTTAGAGTCAAAAGATTAAATGTTAAAATTTCATCATTATAGACCATTTTGGGAACGTTCGACATGTCCGGAGTCATCGTTTTTCATCCCAAAAATTGATTTTTTGGACTGTACCAAAAATGATTCAAAATGTCAATTGGATCGTGCCTCATGTTGAATAACCACTTTTTAAACCCTCGCAGTGACCACAATTACCATTTTAACAGAGTTTTGCTTAGTCAAAAGCTTCAATTTTGACCCGTTTCAGGCACAGAAATGACTTTAAACACACTTATTTTAGTTGAAAAAGTCATAATTCACATCCAACAGTCATTTAGAGTCAAAAGATTAAATGTTAAAATTTCATCATTATAGACCATTTTGGGAACGTTCGACATGTCCGGAGTCATCGTTTTTCATCCGAAAATTGATTTTTTGGACTGTACCAAAAATGATTCAAAATGTCAATTGGATCGTGCCTCAAGTTGAATAACCACTTTTTAAACCCTCATATGACCAAAATTGCCATTTTTACAGAGTTTTGCTTACTCAAAAGCTTCAATTTTGACCCGTTTCAGGCACAGAAATGACTCTAAACACACTTATTTTAGTTGAAAAAGTCATAATTCACATCCAACAGTCATTTAGAGTCAAAAGATTAAATGTTAAAATTTCATCATTATAGACCATTTTGGGAACGTTCGACATGTCCGGAGTCATCGTTTTTCATCCCAAAAATTTATTTTTTGGACTGTACCAAAAATTATTCAAAATGTCATTTGGATCGTGCCTCATGTTGAATAACCACTTTTTAAACCCTCACAGTGACCAAAATTGCCATTTTTACAGAGTTTTGCTTACTCAAAAGCTTCAATTTTGACCCATTTCAGGCACAGAAATGACTTTAAACACACTTATTTTAGTTGAAAAAGTCATAATTCACATCCAACAGTCATTTAGAGTCAAAAGATTAAATGTTAAAATGTCATCATTATAGACCATTTTGGGAACGATCGACATGTCCGGAGTCATCGTTTTTCATCCGAAAATTGATTTTTTGGACTGTACCAAAAATGATTCAAAATGTCAATTGGATCATGCCTCATGTTGAATAACCACTTTTTAAACCCTCACAGTGACCAAAATTGCCATTTTTACAGAGTTTTGCATACTCAAAAGCTTCAATTTTGACCCGTTTCAGGCACAGAAATGACTTTAAACACACTTATTTCAGTTGAAAAAGTCATAATTCACATCCAACAGTCATTTAGAGTCAAAAGATTAAATGTTAAAATTTCATCATTATATACCATTTTGGGATAATTCGACATGTCCGGAGTCATCGTTTTTCATCCGAACATTGATTTTTTGGACTGTACCAAAAATGATTCAAAATGTCAATTGGATCGTGCCTCATGTTGAATAACCACTTTTTAAACCCTCAGTTGACCAAAATTGCCATTTTTACAGAGTTTTGCTTACTCAAAAGCTTCAATTTTGACCCGTTTCAGGCACAGAAATGACTTTAAACACACTTATTTTAGTTGAAAAAGTCATAATTCACATCCAACAGTCATTTAGAGTCAAAAGATTAAATGTTAAAATTTCATCATTATAGACCATTTTGGGAACGTTCGACATGTCCGGAGTCATCGTTTTTCATCCCAAAAATTGATTTTTTGGACTGTACCAAAAATGATTCAAAATGTCAATTGGATCGTGCCTCATGTTGAATAACCACTTTTTAAACCCTCGCAGTGACCACAATTGCCATTTTAACAGAGTTTTGCTTAGTCAAAAGCTTCAATTTTGACCCGTTTCAGGCACAGAAATGACTTTAAACACACTTATTTTAGTTGAAAAAGTCATAATTCACATCCAACAGTCATTTAGAGTCAAAAGATTAAATGTTAAAATTTCATCATTATAGACCATTTTGGGAACGTTTGACATGTCCGGAGTCATCGTTTTTCATCCCAAAAATTGATTTTTTGGACTGTACCAAAAATGATTCAAAATGTCAATTGGATCGTGCCTCATGTTGAATAACCACTTTTTAAACCCTCGCAGTGACCACAATTGCCATTTTAACAGAGTTTTGCTTAGTCAAAAGCTTCAATTTTGACCCGTTTCAGGCACAGAAATGACTTTAAACACACTTATTTTAGTTGAAAAAGTCATAATTCACATCCAACAGTCATTTAGAGTCAAAAGATTAAATGTTAAAATTTCATCATTATAGACCATTTTGGGAACGTTCGACATGTCCGGAGTCATCGTTTTTCATCCGAAAATTGATTTTTTGGACTGTACCAAAAATGATTCAAAATGTCAATTGGATCATGCCTCATGTTGAATAACCACTTTTTAAACCCTCACAGTGACCAAAATTGCCATTTTTACAGAGTTTTGCTTACTCAAAAGCTTCAATTTTGACCCGTTTCAGGCACAGAAATGACTTTAAACACACTTATTTCAGTTGAAAAAGTCATAATTCACATCCAACAGTCATTTAGAGTCAAAAGATTAAATGTTAAAATTTCATCATTATATACCATTTTGGAATAATTCGACATGTCCGGAGTCATCGTTTTTCATCCGAAAATTGATTTTTTGGACTGTACCAAAAATGATTCAAAATGTCAATTGGATCGTGCCTCAAGTTGAATAACCACTTTTTAAACCCTCATATGACCAAAATTGCCATTTTTACAGAGTTTTGCTTACTCAAAAGCTTCAATTTTGACCCGTTTCAGGCACAGAAATGACTCTAAACACACTTATTTTAGTTGAAAAAGTCATAATTCACATCCAACAGTCATTTAGAGTCAAAAGATTAAATGTTAAAATTTCATCATTATAGACCATTTTGGGAACGTTCGACATGTCCGGAGTCATCGTTTTTCATCCCAAAAATTTATTTTTTGGACTGTACCAAAAATTATTCAAAATGTCATTTGGATCGTGCCTCATGTTGAATAACCACTTTTTAAACCCTCACAGTGACCAAAATTGCCATTTTTACAGAGTTTTGCTTACTCAAAAGCTTCAATTTTGACCCATTTCAGGCACAGAAATGACTTTAAACACACTTATTTTAGTTGAAAAAGTCATAATTCACATCCAACAGTCATTTAGAGTCAAAAGATTAAATGTTAAAATGTCATCATTATAGACCATTTTGGGAACGATCGACATGTCCGGAGTCATCGTTTTTCATCCGAAAATTGATTTTTTGGACTGTACCAAAAATGATTCAAAATGTCAATTGGATCATGCCTCATGTTGAATAACCACTTTTTAAACCCTCACAGTGACCAAAATTGCCATTTTTACAGAGTTTTGCATACTCAAAAGCTTCAATTTTGACCCGTTTCAGGCACAGAAATGACTTTAAACACACTTATTTCAGTTGAAAAAGTCATAATTCACATCCAACAGTCATTTAGAGTCAAAAGATTAAATGTTAAAATTTCATCATTATATACCATTTTGGGATAATTCGACATGTCCGGAGTCATCGTTTTTCATCCGAACATTGATTTTTTGGACTGTACCAAAAATGATTCAAAATGTCAATTGGATCGTGCCTCATGTTGAATAACCACTTTTTAAACCCTCAGTTGACCAAAATTGCCATTTTTACAGAGTTTTGCTTACTCAAAAGCTTCAATTTTGACCCGTTTCAGGCACAGAAATGACTTTAAACACACTTATTTTAGTTGAAAAAGTCATAATTCACATCCAACAGTCATTTAGAGTCAAAAGATTAAATGTTAAAATTTCATCATTATAGACCATTTTGGGAACGTTCGACATGTCCGGAGTCATCGTTTTTCATCCCAAAAATTGATTTTTTGGACTGTACCAAAAATGATTCAAAATGTCAATTGGATCGTGCCTCATGTTGAATAACCACTTTTTAAACCCTCGCAGTGACCACAATTGCCATTTTAACAGAGTTTTGCTTAGTCAAAAGCTTCAATTTTGACCCGTTTCAGGCACAGAAATGACTTTAAACACACTTATTTTAGTTGAAAAAGTCATAATTCACATCCAACAGTCATTTAGAGTCAAAAGATTAAATGTTAAAATTTCATCATTATAGACCATTTTGGGAACGTTCGACATGTCCGGAGTCATCGTTTTTCATCCGAAAATTGATTTTTTGGACTGTACCAAAAATGATTCAAAATGTCAATTGGATCATGCCTCATGTTGAATAACCACTTTTTAAACCCTCACAGTGACCAAAATTGCAATTTTTACAGAGTTTTGCTTACTCAAAAGCTTCAATTTTGACCCGTTTCAGGCACAGAAATGACTTTAAACACACTTATTTCAGTTGAAAAAGTCATAATTCACATCCAACAGTCATTTAGAGTCAAAAGATTAAATGTTAAAATTTCATCATTATATACCATTTTGGAATAATTCGACATGTCCGGAGTCATCGTTTTTCATCCGAAAATTGATTTTTTGGACTGTACCAAAAATGATTCAAAATGTCAATTGGATCGTGCCTCAAGTTGAATAACCACTTTTTAAACCCTCATATGACCAAAATTGCCATTTTTACAGAGTTTTGCTTACTCAAAAGCTTCAATTTTGACCCGTTTCAGGCACAGAAATGACTCTAAACACACTTATTTTAGTTGAAAAAGTCATAATTCACATCCAACAGTCATTTAGAGTCAAAAGATTAAATGTTAAAATTTCATCATTATAGACCATTTTGGGAACGTTCGACATGTCCGGAGTCATCGTTTTTCATCCCAAAAATTTATTTTTTGGACTGTACCAAAAATTATTCAAAATGTCATTTGGATCGTGCCTCATGTTGAATAACCACTTTTTAAACCCTCACAGTGACCAAAATTGCCATTTTTACAGAGTTTTGCTTACTCAAAAGCTTCAATTTTGACCCATTTCAGGCACAGAAATGACTTTAAACACACTTATTTTAGTTGAAAAAGTCATAATTCACATCCAACAGTCATTTAGAGTCAAAAGATTAAATGTTAAAATGTCATCATTATAGACCATTTTGGGAACGATCGACATGTCCGGAGTCATCGTTTTTCATCCGAAAATTGATTTTTTGGACTGTACCAAAAATGATTCAAAATGTCAATTGGATCATGCCTCATGTTGAATAACCACTTTTTAAACCCTCACAGTGACCAAAATTGCCATTTTTACAGAGTTTTGCATACTCAAAAGCTTCAATTTTGACCCGTTTCAGGCACAGAAATGACTTTAAACACACTTATTTCAGTTGAAAAAGTCATAATTCACATCCAACAGTCATTTAGAGTCAAAAGATTAAATGTTAAAATTTCATCATTATATACCATTTTGGGATAATTCGACATGTCCGGAGTCATCGTTTTTCATCCGAACATTGATTTTTTGGACTGTACCAAAAATGATTCAAAATGTCAATTGGATCGTGCCTCATGTTGAATACCCACTTTTTAAACCCTCAGTTGACCAAAATTGCCATTTTTACAGAGTTTTGCTTACTCAAAAGCTTCAATTTTGACCCGTTTCAGGCACAGAAATGACTTTAAACACACTTATTTTAGTTGAAAAAGTCATAATTCACATCCAACAGTCATTTAGAGTCAAAAGATTAAATGTTAAAATTTCATAATTATAGACCATTTTGGGAACGTTCGACATGTCCGGAGTCATCGTTTTTCATCCCAAAAATTGATTTTTTGGACTGTACCAAAAATGATTCAAAATGTCAATTGGATCGTGCCTCATGTTGAATAACCACTTTTTAAACCCTCGCAGTGACCACAATTGCCATTTTAACAGAGTTTTGCTTACTCAAAAGCTTCAATTTTGACCCGTTTCAGGCACAGAAATGACTTTAAACACACTTATTTCAGTTGAAAAAGTCATAATTCACATCCAACAGTCATTTAGAGTCAAAAGATTAAATGTTAAAATTTCATCATTATATACCATTTTGGAATAATTCGACATGTCCGGAGTCATCGTTTTTCATCCGAAAATTGATTTTTTGGACTGTACCAAAAATGATTCAAAATGTCAATTGGATCGTGCCTCAAGTTGAATAACCACTTTTTAAACCCTCATATGACCAAAATTGCCATTTTTACAGAGTTTTGCTTACTCAAAAGCTTCAATTTTGACCCGTTTCAGGCACAGAAATGACTCTAAACACACTTATTTTAGTTGAAAAAGTCATAATTCACATCCAACAGTCATTTAGAGTCAAAAGATTAAATGTTAAAATTTCATCATTATATACCATTTTGGGATAATTCGACATGTCCGGAGTCATCGTTTTTCATCCGAAAATTGATTTTTTGGACTGTACCAAAAATGATTCAAAATGTCAATTGGATCGTGCCTCATGTTGAATAACCACTTTTTAAACCCTCAGTTGACCAAAATTGCCATTTTAACAGAGTTTTGCTTAGTCAAAAGCTTCAATTTTGACCCGTTTCAGGCACAGAAATGACTTTAAACACACTTATTTTAGTTGAAAAAGTCATAATTCACATCCAACAGTCATTTAGAGTCAAAAGATTAAATGTTAAAATTTCATCATTATAGACCATTTTGGGAACGTTCGACATGTCCGGAGTCATCGTTTTTCATCCGGAAATTGATTTTTTGGACTGTACCAAAAATGATTCAAAATGTCAATTGGATCATGCCTCATGTTGAATAACCACTTTTTAAACCCTCACAGTGACCAAAATTGCCATTTTTACAGAGTTTTGCTTACTCAAAAGCTTCAATTTTGACCCGTTTCAGGCACAGAAATGACTTTAAACACACTTATTTCAGTTGAAAAAGTCATAATTCACATCCAACAGTCATTTAGAGTCAAAAGATTAAATGTTAAAATTTCATCATTATATACCATTTTGGAATAATTCGACATGTCCGGAGTCATCGTTTTTCATCCGAAAATTGATTTTTTGGACTGTACCAAAAATGATTCAAAATGTCAATTGGATCGTGCCTCAAGTTGAATAACCACTTTTTAAACCCTCATATGACCAAAATTGCCATTTTTACAGAGTTTTGCTTACTCAAAAGCTTCAATTTTGACCCGTTTCAGGCACAGAAATGACTCTAAACACACTTATTTTAGTTGAAAAAGTCATAATTCACATCCAACAGTCATTTAGAGTCAAAAGATTAAATGTTAAAATTTCATCATTATAGACCATTTTGGGAACGTTCGACATGTCCGGAGTCATCGTTTTTCATCCCAAAAATTTATTTTTTGGACTGTACCAAAAATTATTCAAAATGTCATTTGGATCGTGCCTCATGTTGAATAACCACTTTTTAAACCCTCACAGTGACCAAAATTGCCATTTTTACAGAGTTTTGCTTACTCAAAAGCTTCAATTTTGACCCATTTCAGGCACAGAAATGACTTTAAACACACTTATTTTAGTTGAAAAAGTCATAATTCACATCCAACAGTCATTTAGAGTCAAAAGATTAAATGTTAAAATGTCATCATTATAGACAATTTTGGGAACGATCGACATGTCCGGAGTCATCGTTTTTCATCCGAAAATTGATTTTTTGGACTGTACCAAAAATGATTCAAAATGTCAATTGGATCATGCCTCATGTTGAATAACCACTTTTTAAACCCTCACAGTGACCAAAATTGCCATTTTTACAGAGTTTTGCATACTCAAAAGCTTCAATTTTGACCCGTTTCAGGCACAGAAATGACTTTAAACACACTTATTTCAGTTGAAAAAGTCATAATTCACATCCAACAGTCATTTAGAGTCAAAAGATTAAATGTTAAAATTTCATCATTATATACCATTTTGGGATAATTCGACATGTCCGGAGTCATCGTTTTTCATCCGAACATTGATTTTTTGGACTGTACCAAAAATGATTCAAAATGTCAATTGGATCGTGCCTCATGTTGAATAACCACTTTTTAAACCCTCAGTTGACCAAAATTGCCATTTTTACAGAGTTTTGCTTACTCAAAAGCTTCAATTTTGACCCGTTTCAGGCACAGAAATGACTTTAAACACACTTATTTTAGTTGAAAAAGTCATAATTCACATCCAACAGTCATTTAGAGTCAAAAGATTAAATGTTAAAATTTCATCATTATAGACCATTTTGGGAACGTTCGACATGTCCGGAGTCATCGTTTTTCATCCCAAAAATTGATTTTTTGGACTGTACCAAAAATGATTCATAATGTCAATTGGATCGTGCCTCATGTTGAATAACCACTTTTTAAACCCTCGCAGTGACCACAATTGCCATTTTAACAGAGTTTTGCTTAGTCAAAAGCTTCAATTTTGACCCGTTTCAGGCACAGAAATGACTTTAAACACACTTATTTTAGTTGAAAAAGTCATAATTCACATCCAACAGTCATTTAGAGTCAAAAGATTAAATGTTAAAATTTCATCATTATAGACCATTTTGGGAACGTTCGACATGTCCGGAGTCATCGTTTTTCATCCGAAAATTGATTTTTTGGACTGTACCAAAAATGATTCAAAATGTCAATTGGATCATGCCTCATGTTGAATAACCACTTTTTAAACCCTCACAGTGACCAAAATTGCCATTTTTACAGAGTTTTGCTTACTCAAAAGCTTCAATTTTGACCCGTTTCAGGCACAGAAATGACTTTAAACACACTTATTTCAGTTGAAAAAGTCATAATTCACATCCAACAGTCATTTAGAGTCAAAAGATTAAATGTTAAAATTTCATCATTATATACCATTTTGGAATAATTCGACATGTCCGGAGTCATCGTTTTTCATCCGAAAATTGATTTTTTGGACTGTACCAAAAATGATTCAAAATGTCAATTGGATCGTGCCTCAAGTTGAATAACCACTTTTTAAACCCTCATATGACCAAAATTGCCATTTTTACAGAGTTTTGCTTACTCAAAAGCTTCAATTTTGACCCGTTTCAGGCACAGAAATGACTCTAAACACACTTATTTTAGTTGAAAAAGTCATAATTCACATCCAACAGTCATTTAGAGTCAAAAGATTAAATGTTAAAATTTCATCATTATAGACCATTTTGGGAACGTTCGACATGTCCGGAGTCATCGTTTTTCATCCCAAAAATTGATTTTTTGGACTGTACCAAAAATGATTCAAAATGTCAATTGGATCGTGCCTCATGTTGAATAACCACTTTTTAAACCCTCGCAGTGACCACAATTGCCATTTTAACAGAGTTTTGCTTAGTCAAAAGCTTCAATTTTGACCCGTTTCAGGCACAGAAATGACTTTAAACACACTTATTTTAGTTGAAAAAGTCATAATTCACATCCAACAGTCATTTAGAGTCAAAAGATTAAATGTTAAAATTTCATCATTATAGACCATTTTGGGAACGTTCGACATGTCCGGAGTCATCGTTTTTCATCCGAAAATTGATTTTTTGGACTGTACCAAAAATGATTCAAAATGTCAATTGGATCATGCCTCATGTTGAATAACCACTTTTTAAACCCTCACAGTGACCAAAATTGCCATTTTTACAGAGTTTTGCTTACTCAAAAGCTTCAATTTTGACCCGTTTCAGGCACAGAAATGACTTTAAACACACTTATTTCAGTTGAAAAAGTCATAATTCACATCCAACAGTCATTTAGAGTCAAAAGATTAAATGTTAAAATTTCATCATTATATACCATTTTGGAATAATTCGACATGTCCGGAGTCATCGTTTTTCATCCGAACATTGATTTTTTGGACTGTACCAAAAATGATTCAAAATGTCAATTGGATCGTGCCTCATGTTGAATAACCACTTTTTAAACCCTCAGTTGACCAAAATTGCCATTTTTACAGAGTTTTGCTTACTCAAAAGCTTCAATTTTGACCCGTTTCAGGCACAGAAATGACTTTAAACACACTTATTTTAGTTGAAAAAGTCATAATTCACATCCAACAGTCATTTAGAGTCAAAAGATTAAATGTTAAAATTTCATAATTATAGACCATTTTGGGAACGTTCGACATGTCCGGAGTCATCGTTTTTCATCCCAAAAATTGATTTTTTGGACTGTACCAAAAATGATTCAAAATGTCAATTGGATCGTGCCTCATGTTGAATAACCACTTTTTAAACCCTCGCAGTGACCACAATTGCCATTTTAACAGAGTTTTGCTTACTCAAAAGCTTCAATTTTGACCCGTTTCAGGCACAGAAATGACTTTAAACACACTTATTTCAGTTGAAAAAGTCATAATTCACATCCAACAGTCATTTAGAGTCAAAAGATTAAATGTTAAAATTTCATCATTATATACCATTTTGGAATAATTCGACATGTCCGGAGTCATCGTTTTTCATCCGAAAATTGATTTTTTGGACTGTACCAAAAATGATTCAAAATGTCAATTGGATCGTGCCTCAAGTTGAATAACCACTTTTTAAACCCTCATATGACCAAAATTGCCATTTTTACAGAGTTTTGCTTACTCAAAAGCTTCAATTTTGACCCGTTTCAGGCACAGAAATGACTCTAAACACACTTATTTTAGTTGAAAAAGTCATAATTCACATCCAACAGTCATTTAGAGTCAAAAGATTAAATGTTAAAATTTCATCATTATATACCATTTTGGGATAATTCGACATGTCCGGAGTCATCGTTTTTCATCCGAAAATTGATTTTTTGGACTGTACCAAAAATGATTCAAAATGTCAATTGGATCGTGCCTCATGTTGAATAACCACTTTTTAAACCCTCAGTTGACCAAAATTGCCATTTTAACAGAGTTTTGCTTAGTCAAAAGCTTCAATTTTGACCCGTTTCAGGCACAGAAATGACTTTAAACACACTTATTTTAGTTGAAAAAGTCATAATTCACATCCAACAGTCATTTAGAGTCAAAAGATTAAATGTTAAAATTTCATCATTATAGACCATTTTGGGAACGTTCGACATGTCCGGAGTCATCGTTTTTCATCCGGAAATTGATTTTTTGGACTGTACCAAAAATGATTCAAAATGTCAATTGGATCATGCCTCATGTTGAATAACCACTTTTTAAACCCTCACAGTGACCAAAATTGCCATTTTTACAGAGTTTTGCTTACTCAAAAGCTTCAATTTTGACCCGTTTCAGGCACAGAAATGACTTTAAACACACTTATTTCAGTTGAAAAAGTCATAATTCACATCCAACAGTCATTTAGAGTCAAAAGATTAAATGTTAAAATTTCATCATTATATACCATTTTGGAATAATTCGACATGTCCGGAGTCATCGTTTTTCATCCGAAAATTGATTTTTTGGACTGTACCAAAAATGATTCAAAATGTCAATTGGATCGTGCCTCATGTTGAATAACCACTTTTTAAACCCTCAGTTGACCAAAATTGCCATTTTTACAGAGTTTTGCTTACTCAAAAGCTTCAATTTTGACCCGTTTCAGGCACAGAAATGACTTTAAACACACTTATTTTAGTTGAAAAAGTCATAATTCACATCCAACAGTCATTTAGAGTCAAAAGATTAAATGTTAAAATTTCATCATTATAGACCATTTTGGGAACGTTCGACATGTCCGGAGTCATCGTTTTTCATCCCAAAAATTGATTTTTTGGACTGTACCAAAAATGATTCAAAATGTCAATTGGATCGTGCCTCATGTTGAATAACCACTTTTTAAACCCTCGCAGTGACCACAATTACCATTTTAACAGAGTTTTGCTTAGTCAAAAGCTTCAATTTTGACCCGTTTCAGGCACAGAAATGACTTTAAACACACTTATTTTAGTTGAAAAAGTCATAATTCACATCCAACAGTCATTTAGAGTCAAAAGATTAAATGTTAAAATTTCATCATTATAGACCATTTTGGGAACGTTCGACATGTCCGGAGTCATCGTTTTTCATCCGAAAATTGATTTTTTGGACTGTACCAAAAATGATTCAAAATGTCAATTGGATCGTGCCTCAAGTTGAATAACCACTTTTTAAACCCTCATATGACCAAAATTGCCATTTTTACAGAGTTTTGCTTACTCAAAAGCTTCAATTTTGACCCGTTTCAGGCACAGAAATGACTCTAAACACACTTATTTTAGTTGAAAAAGTCATAATTCACATCCAACAGTCATTTAGAGTCAAAAGATTAAATGTTAAAATTTCATCATTATAGACCATTTTGGGAACGTTCGACATGTCCGGAGTCATCGTTTTTCATCCCAAAAATTTATTTTTTGGACTGTACCAAAAATTATTCAAAATGTCATTTGGATCGTGCCTCATGTTGAATAACCACTTTTTAAACCCTCACAGTGACCAAAATTGCCATTTTTACAGAGTTTTGCTTACTCAAAAGCTTCAATTTTGACCCATTTCAGGCACAGAAATGACTTTAAACACACTTATTTTAGTTGAAAAAGTCATAATTCACATCCAACAGTCATTTAGAGTCAAAAGATTAAATGTTAAAATGTCATCATTATAGACCATTTTGGGAACGATCGACATGTCCGGAGTCATCGTTTTTCATCCGAAAATTGATTTTTTGGACTGTACCAAAAATGATTCAAAATGTCAATTGGATCATGCCTCATGTTGAATAACCACTTTTTAAACCCTCACAGTGACCAAAATTGCCATTTTTACAGAGTTTTGCATACTCAAAAGCTTCAATTTTGACCCGTTTCAGGCACAGAAATGACTTTAAACACACTTATTTCAGTTGAAAAAGTCATAATTCACATCCAACAGTCATTTAGAGTCAAAAGATTAAATGTTAAAATTTCATCATTATATACCATTTTGGGATAATTCGACATGTCCGGAGTCATCGTTTTTCATCCGAACATTGATTTTTTGGACTGTACCAAAAATGATTCAAAATGTCAATTGGATCGTGCCTCATGTTGAATAACCACTTTTTAAACCCTCAGTTGACCAAAATTGCCATTTTTACAGAGTTTTGCTTACTCAAAAGCTTCAATTTTGACCCGTTTCAGGCACAGAAATGACTTTAAACACACTTATTTTAGTTGAAAAAGTCATAATTCACATCCAACAGTCATTTAGAGTCAAAAGATTAAATGTTAAAATTTCATCATTATAGACCATTTTGGGAACGTTCGACATGTCCGGAGTCATCGTTTTTCATCCCAAAAATTGATTTTTTGGACTGTACCAAAAATGATTCAAAATGTCAATTGGATCGTGCCTCATGTTGAATAACCACTTTTTAAACCCTCGCAGTGACCACAATTGCCATTTTAACAGAGTTTTGCTTAGTCAAAAGCTTCAATTTTGACCCGTTTCAGGCACAGAAATGACTTTAAACACACTTATTTTAGTTGAAAAAGTCATAATTCACATCCAACAGTCATTTAGAGTCAAAAGATTAAATGTTAAAATTTCATCATTATAGACCATTTTGGGAACGTTCGACATGTCCGGAGTCATCGTTTTTCATCCGAAAATTGATTTTTTGGACTGTACCAAAAATGATTCAAAATGTCAATTGGATCATGCCTCATGTTGAATAACCACTTTTTAAACCCTCACAGTGACCAAAATTGCCATTTTTACAGAGTTTTGCTTACTCAAAAGCTTCAATTTTGACCCGTTTCAGGCACAGAAATGACTTTAAACACACTTATTTCAGTTGAAAAAGTCATAATTCACATCCAACAGTCATTTAGAGTCAAAAGATTAAATGTTAAAATTTCATCATTATATACCATTTTGGAATAATTCGACATGTCCGGAGTCATCGTTTTTCATCCGAAAATTGATTTTTTGGACTGTACCAAAAATGATTCAAAATGTCAATTGGATCGTGCCTCAAGTTGAATAACCACTTTTTAAACCCTCATATGACCAAAATTGCCATTTTTACAGAGTTTTGCTTACTCAAAAGCTTCAATTTTGACCCGTTTCAGGCACAGAAATGACTCTAAACACACTTATTTTAGTTGAAAAAGTCATAATTCACATCCAACAGTCATTTAGAGTCAAAAGATTAAATGTTAAAATGTCATCATTATAGACCATTTTGGGAACGTTCGACATGTCCGGAGTCATCGTTTTTCATCCCAAAAATTTATTTTTTGGACTGTACCAAAAATTATTCAAAATGTCATTTGGATCGTGCCTCATGTTGAATAACCACTTTTTAAACCCTCACAGTGACCAAAATTGCCATTTTTACAGAGTTTTGCTTACTCAAAAGCTTCAATTTTGACCCATTTCAGGCACAGAAATGACTTTAAACACACTTATTTTAGTTGAAAAAGTCATAATTCACATCCAACAGTCATTTAGAGTCAAAAGATTAAATGTTAAAATGTCATCATTATAGACCATTTTGGGAACGATCAACATGTCCGGAGTCATCGTTTTTCATCCGAAAATTGATTTTTTGGACTGTACCAAAAATGATTCAAAATGTCAATTGGATCATGCCTCATGTTGAATAACCACTTTTTAAACCCTCACAGTGACCAAAATTGCCATTTTTACAGAGTTTTGCATACTCAAAAGCTTCAATTTTGACCCGTTTCAGGCACAGAAATGACTTTAAACACACTTATTTCAGTTGAAAAAGTCATAATTCACATCCAACAGTCATTTAGAGTCAAAAGATTAAATGTTAAAATTTCATCATTATATACCATTTTGGGATAATTCGACATGTCCGGAGTCATCGTTTTTCATCCGAACATTGATTTTTTGGACTGTACCAAAAATTATTCAAAATGTCAATTGGATCGTGCCTCATGTTGAATAACCACTTTTTAAACCCTCAGTTGACCAAAATTGCCATTTTTACAGAGTTTTGCTTACTCAAAAGCTTCAATTTTGACCCGTTTCAGGCACAGAAATGACTTTAAACACACTTATTTTAGTTGAAAAAGTCATAATTCACATCCAACAGTCATTTAGAGTCAAAAGATTAAATGTTAAAATTTCATAATTATAGACCATTTTGGGAACGTTCGACATGTCCGGAGTCATCGTTTTTCATCCCAAAAATTGATTTTTTGGACTGTACCAAAAATGATTCAAAATGTCAATTGGATCGTGCCTCATGTTGAATAACCACTTTTTAAACCCTCGCAGTGACCACAATTGCCATTTTAACAGAGTTTTGCTTACTCAAAAGCTTCAATTTTGACCCGTTTCAGGCACAGAAATGACTTTAAACACACTTATTTCAGTTGAAAAAGTCATAATTCACATCCAACAGTCATTTAGAGTCAAAAGATTAAATGTTAAAATTTCATCATTATATACCATTTTGGAATAATTCGACATGTCCGGAGTCATCGTTTTTCATCCGAAAATTGATTTTTTGGACTGTACCAAAAATGATTCAAAATGTCAATTGGATCGTGCCTCAAGTTGAATAACCACTTTTTAAACCCTCATATGACCAAAATTGCCATTTTTACAGAGTTTTGCTTACTCAAAAGCTTCAATTTTGACCCGTTTCAGGCACAGAAATGACTCTAAACACACTTATTTTAGTTGAAAAAGTCATAATTCACATCCAACAGTCATTTAGAGTCAAAAGATTAAATGTTAAAATTTCATCATTATATACCATTTTGGGATAATTCGACATGTCCGGAGTCATCGTTTTTCATCCGAAAATTGATTTTTTGGACTGTACCAAAAATGATTCAAAATGTCAATTGGATCGTGCCTCATGTTGAATAACCACTTTTTAAACCCTCAGTTGACCAAAATTGCCATTTTTACAGAGTTTTGCTTACTCAAAAGCTTCAATTTTGACCCGTTTCAGGCACAGAAATGACTTTAAACACACTTATTTTAGTTGAAAAAGTCATAATTCACATCCAACAGTCATTTAGAGTCAAAAGATTAAATGTTAAAATTTCATCATTATATACCATTTGGAATAATTTGACATGTCCGGAGTCATCGTTTTTCATCCGAAAATTGATTTTTTGGACTGTACCAAAAATGATTCAAAATGTCAATTGGATCGTGCCTCATGTTGAATAACCACTTTTTAAACCCTCACATGACCAAAATTGCCATTTTTACAGAGTTTTGCTTACTCAAAAGCTTCAATTTTGACCCGTTTCAGGCACAGAAATGACTTTAAACACACTTATTTTAGTTGAAAAAGTCATAATTCACATCCAACAGTCATTTAGAGTCAAAAGATTAAATGTTAAAATTTCATCATTATAGACCATTTTGGGAACGTTCGACATGTCCGGAGTCATCGTTTTTCATCCGAAAATTGATTTTTTGGACTGTACCAAAAATGATTCAAAATGTCAATTGGATCGTGCCTCATGTTGAATACCCACTTTTTAAACCCTCATAGTGACCAAAATTGCCATTTTTACAGAGTTTTGCTTACTCAAAAGCTTCAAGTTTGACCCGTTTCAGGCACAGAAATGACTTTAAACACACTTATTTTAGTTGAAAAAGTCATAATTCACATCCAACAGTCATTTAGAGTCAAAAGATTAAATGTTAAAATGTCATCATTATAGACCATTTTGGGAACGTTCGACATGTCCGGAGTCATCGTTTTTCATCCCAAAAATTGATTTTTTGGACTGTACCAAAAATTATTCAAAATGTCAATTGGATCGTGCCTCATGTTGAATAACCACTTTTTAAACCCTCACAGTGACCAAAATTGTCATTTTTACAGAGTTTTGCTTACTCAAAAGCTTCAATTTTGACCCATTTCAGGCACAGAAATGACTTTAAACACACTTATTTTAGTTGAAAAAGTCATAATTCACATCCAACAGTCATTTAGAGTCATAAGAATAAATGTTAAAATGTCATCATTATAGACCATTTTGGGAACGTTCGACATGTCCGGAGTCATCGTTTTTCATTCGAAAATTGATTTTTTGGACTGTACCAAAAATGATTCAAAATGTCAATTGGATCATGCCTCATGTTGAATAACCACTTTTTAAACCCTCACAGTGACCAAAATTGCCATTTTTACAGAGTTTTGCTTACTCAAAAGCTTCAATTTTGACCCGTTTCAGGCACAGAAATGACTTTAAACACACTTATTTGAGTTGAAAAAGTCATAATTCACATCCAACAGTCATTTGGAGTCAAAAGATTAAATGTTAAAATTTCATCATTATATACCAATCTGGGATAATTCGACATGTCCGGAGTCATCGTTTTTCATCCGAAAATTGATTTTTTGGACTGTACCAAAAATGATTCAAAATGTCAATTGGATCGTGCCTCATGTTGAATAACCACTTTTTAAACCCTCAGTTGACCAAAATTGCCATTTTTACAGAGTTTTGCTTACTCAAAAGCTTCAATTTTGACCCGTTTCAGGCACAGAAATGACTTTAAACACACTTATTTTAGTTGAAAAAGTCATAATTCACATCCAACAGTCATTTAGAGTCAAAAGATTAAATGTTAAAATTTCATCATTATAGACCATTTTGGGAACGTTCGACATGTCCGGAGTCATCGTTTTTTATCCGAAAATTGATTTTAAGGACTGTACCAAAAATGATTCAAAATGTCAATTGGATCGTGCCTCATGTTGAATAACCACTTTTTAAACCCTCATAGTGACCAAAATTACCATTTTTACAGAGTTTTGCTTACTCAAAAGCTTCAATTTTGACCCGTTTCAGGCACAGAAATGACTTTAAACACACTTATTTTAGTTGAAAAAGTCATAATTCACATCCAACAGTCATTTAGAGTCAAAAGATTAAATGTTAAAATTTCATCATTATAGACCATTTTGGGAACGTTCGACATGTCCGGAGTCATCGTTTTTCATCCCAAAAATTGATTTTTTGGACTGTACCAAAAATGATTCAAAATGTCAATTGGATCGTGCCTCATGTTGAATAACCACTTTTTAAACCCTCACAGTGACCACAATTGCCATTTTAACAGAGTTTTGCTTAGTCAAAAGCTTCAATTTTGACCCGTTTCAGGCACAGAAATTACTTTAAACACACTTATTTTAGTTGAAAAAGTCATAATTCACATTCAACAGTCATTTAGAGTCAAAAGATTAAATGTTAAAATTTCATCATTATAGACCATTTTGGGAACGTTCGACATGTCCGGAGTCATCGTTTTTCATCCGAAAATTGATTTTTTGGACTGTACCAAAAATGATTCAAAATGTCAATTGGATCATGCCTCATGTTGAATAACCACTTTTTAAACCCTCACTGTGACCAAAATTGCCATTTTTACAGAGTTTTGCTTACTCAAAAGCTTCAATTTTGACCCGTTTCAGGCACAGAAATGACTTTAAACACACTTATTTCAGTTGAAAAAGTCATAATTCACATCCAACAGTCATTTAGAGTCAAAAGATTAAATGTTAAAATTTCATCATTATATACCATTTTGGAATAATTGTCCGGAGTCATCGTTTTTCATCCGAAAATTGATTTTTTGGACTGTACCAAAAATGATTCAAAATGTCAATTGGATCGTGCCTCATGTTGAATAACCACTTTTTAAACCCTCACATGACCAAAATTGCCATTTTTACAGAGTTTTGCTTACTAAAAAGCTTCAATTTTGACCCGTTTCAGGCACAGAAATGACTTTAAACACACTTATTTTAGTTGAAAAAGTCATAATTCACATCCAACAGTCATTTAGAGTCAAAAGATTAAATGTTAAAATTTCATCATTATAGACCATTTTGGGAACGTTCGACATGTCCTGAGTCATCGTTTTTCATCCCAAAAATTGATTTTTTGGACTGTACCAAAAATGATTCAAAATGTCAATTGGATCGTGCCTCATGTTGAATAACCACTTTTCAAACCCTCGCAGTGACCACAATTGCCATTTTAACAGAGTTTTGCTTAGTCAAAAGCTTCAATTTTGACCCGTTTCAGGCACAGAAATGACTTTAAACACACTTATTTTAGTTGAAAAAGTCATAATTCACATCCAACAGTCATTTAGAGTCAAAAGATTAAATGTTAAAATTTCATCATTATAGACTATTTTGGGAACGTTCGACATGTCCGGAGTCATCGTTTTTCATCCGAAAATTGATTTTTTGGACTGTACCAAAAATGATTCAAAATGTCAATTGGATCATGCCTCATGTTGAATAACCACTTTTTAAACCCTCACAGTGACCAAAATTGCCATTTTTACAGAGTTTTGCTTACTCAAAAGCTTCAATTTTGACCCGTTTCAGGCACAGAAATGACTTTAAACACACTTATTTCAGTTGAAAAAGTCATAATTCACATCCAACAGTCATTTAGAGTCAAAAGATTAAATGTTAAAATTTCATCATTATATACCATTTTGGAATAATTCGACATGTCCAGAGTCATCGTTTTTTATCCGAAAATTGATTTTTTGGACTGTACCAAAAATGATTCAAAATGTCAATTGGATCGTGCCTCAAGTTGAATAACCACTTTTTAAACCCTCATATGACCAAAATTGCCATTTTTACAGAGTTTTGCTTACTCAAAAGCTTCAATTTTGACCCGTTTCAGGCACAGAAATGACTCTAAACACACTTATTTTAGTTGAAAAAGTCATAATTCACATCCAACAGTCATTTAGAGTCAAAAGATTAAATGTTAAAATTTCATCATTATAGACCATTTTGGGAACGTTCGACATGTCCGTAGTCATCGTTTTTCATCCCAAAAATTTATTTTTTGGACTGTACCAAAAATTATTCAAAATGTCATTTGGATCGTGCCTCATGTTGAATAACCACTTTTTAAACCCTCACAGTGACCAAAATTGCCATTTTTACAGAGTTTTGCTTACTCAAAAGCTTCAATTTTGACCCATTTCAGGCACAGAAATGACTTTAAACACACTTATTTCAGTTGAAAAAGTCATAATTCACATCCAACAGTCATTTAGAGTCAAAAGATTAAATGTTAAAATTTCATCATTATATACCATTTTGGGATAATTCGACATGTCCGGAGTCATCGTTTTTCATCCGAACATTGATTTTTTGGACTGTACCAAAAATGATTCAAAATGTCAATTGGATCGTGCCTCATGTTGAATAACCACTTTTTAAACCCTCAGTTGACCAAAATTGCCATTTTTACAGAGTTTTGCTTACTCAAAAGCTTCAATTTTGACCCGTTTCAGGCACAGAAATGACTTTAAACACACTTATTTTAGTTGAAAAAGTCATAATTCACATCCAACAGTCATTTAGAGTCAAAAGATTAAAAGTTAAAATTTCATCATTATAGACCATTTTGGGAACGTTCGACATGTCCGGAGTCATCGTTTTTCATCCGAAAATTGATTTTTTGGACTGTACCAAAAATGATTCAAAATGTCAATTGGATCGTGCCTCATGTTGAATAACCACTTTTTAAACCCTCATAGTGACCAAAATTGCCATTTTTACAGAGTTTTGCTTATTCAAAAGCTTCAATTTTGACCCGTTTCAAGCACAGAAATGACTTTAAACACAATTATTTTAGTTGAAAAAGTCATAATTCACATCCAACAGTCATTTAGAGTCAAAAGATTAAATGTTAAAATTTCATCATTATAGACCATTTTGGGAACGTTCGACATGTCCGGAATCATCGTTTTTCATCCCAAAAATTGATTTTTTGGACTGTACCAAAAATGATTCAAAATGTCAATTGGATCGTGCCTCATGTTGAATAACCACTTTTTAAACCCTTGCAGTGACCACAATTGCCATTTTAACAGAGTTTTGCTTAGTCAAAAGCTTCAATTTTGACCCGTTTCAGGCACAGAAATGACTTTAAACACACTTATTTTAGTTGAAAAAGTCATAATTCACATCCAACTGTCATTTAGAGTCAAAAGATTAAATGTTAAAATTTCATCATTATAGACCATTTTGGGAACGTTCGACATGTCCGGAGTCATCGTTTTTCATCCGAAAATTGATTTTTTGGACTGTACCAAAAATGATTCAAAATGTCAATTGGATCATGCCTCATGTTGAATAACCACTTTTTAAACCCTCACAGTGACCAAAATTGCCATTTTTACAGAGTTTTGCTTACTCAAAAGCTTCAATTTTGACCCGTTTCAGGCACAGAAATGACTTTAAACACACTTATTTCAGTTGAAAAAGTCATAATTCACATCCAACAGTCATTTAGAGTCAAAAGATTAAATGTTAAAATTTCATCATTATATACCATTTTGGGATAATTCGACATGTCCGGAGTCATCGTTTTTCATCCGAAAATTGATTTTTTGGACTGTACCAAAAATGATTCAAAATGTCAATTGGATCGTGCCTCATGTTGAATAACCACTTTTTAAACCCTCAGTTGACCAAAATTGCCATTTTTACAGAGTTTTGCTTACTCAAAAGCTTCAATTTTGACCCGTTTCAGGCACAAAAATGACTTTAAACACACTTATTTTAGTTGAAAAAGTCATAATTCACATCCAACAGTCATTTAGAGTCAAAAGATTAAATGTTAAAATTTCATCATTATAGACTATTTTGGGAACGTTCGACATGTCCGGAGTCATCGTTTTTCATCCGAAAATTGATTTTTTGGACTGTACCAAAAATGATTCAAAATGTCAATTGGATCATGCCTCATGTTGAATAACCACTTTTTAAACCCTCACAGTGACCAAAATTGCCATTTTTACAGAGTTTTGCTTACTCAAAAGCTTCAATTTTGACCCGTTTCAGGCACAGAAATGACTTTAAACACACTTATTTCAGTTGAAAAAGTCATAATTCACATCCAACAGTCATTTAGAGTCAAAAGATTAAATGTTAAAATTTCATCATTATATACCATTTTGGAATAATTCGACATGTCCAGAGTCATCGTTTTTTATCCGAAAATTGATTTTTTGGACTGTACCAAAAATGATTCAAAATGTCAATTGGATCGTGCCTCAAGTTGAATAACCACTTTTTAAACCCTCATATGACCAAAATTGCCATTTTTACAGAGTTTTGCTTACTCAAAAGCTTCAATTTTGACCCGTTTCAGGCACAGAAATGACTCTAAACACACTTATTTTAGTTGAAAAAGTCATAATTCACATCCAACAGTCATTTAGAGTCAAAAGATTAAATGTTAAAATTTCATCATTATAGACCATTTTGGGAACGTTCGACATGTCCGTAGTCATCGTTTTTCATCCCAAAAATTTATTTTTTGGACTGTACCAAAAATTATTCAAAATGTCATTTGGATCGTGCCTCATGTTGAATAACCACTTTTTAAACCCTCACAGTGACCAAAATTGCCATTTTTACAGAGTTTTGCTTACTCAAAAGCTTCAATTTTGACCCATTTCAGGCACAGAAATGACTTTAAACACACTTATTTCAGTTGAAAAAGTCATAATTCACATCCAACAGTCATTTAGAGTCAAAAGATTAAATGTTAAAATTTCATCATTATATACCATTTTGGGATAATTCGACATGTCCGGAGTCATCGT
Organism: Lissotriton vulgaris; assembly: GCF_964263255.1. NCBI lineage: Eukaryota > Metazoa > Chordata > Amphibia > Caudata > Salamandridae > Lissotriton > Lissotriton vulgaris. Next base: position 396,247 of record NW_028250900.1, on the reverse strand, counting down.
TTTTCATCCGAACATTGATTTTTTGGACTGTACCAAAAATGATTCAAAATGTCAATTGGATCGTGCCTCATGTTGAATAACCACTTTTTAAACCCTCAGTTGACCAAAATTGCCATTTTTACAGAGTTTTGCTTACTCAAAAGCTTCAATTTTGACCCGTTTCAGGCACAGAAATGACTTTAAACACACTTATTTTAGTTGAAAAAGTCATAATTCACATCCAACAGTCATTTAGAGTCAAAAGATTAAATGTTAAAATTTCATCATTATAGACCATTTTGGGAACGTTCGACATGTCCGGAGTCATCGTTTTTCATCCGAAAATTGATTTTTTGGACTGTACCAAAAATGATTCAAAATGTCAATTGGATCGTGCCTCATGTTGAATAACCACTTTTTAAACCCTCATAGTGACCAAAATTGCCATTTTTACAGAGTTTTGCTTACTCAAAAGCTTCAATTTTGACCCGTTTCAAGCACAGAAATGACTTTAAACACAATTATTTTAGTTGAAAAAGTCATAATTCACATCCAACAGTCATTTAGAGTCAAAAGATTAAATGTTAAAATTTCATCATTATAGACCATTTTGGGAACGTTCGACATGTCCGGAATCATCGTTTTTCATCCCAAAAATTGATTTTTTGGACTGTACCAAAAATGATTCAAAATGTCAATTGGATCGTGCCTCATGTTGAATAATCACTTTTTAAACCCTTGCAGTGACCACAATTGCCATTTTAACAGAGTTTTGCTTAGTCAAAAGCTTCAATTTTGACCCTTTTCAGGCACAGAAATGACTTTAAACACACTTATTTTAGTTGAAAAAGTCATAATTCACATCCAACTGTCATTTAGAGTCAAAAGATTAAATGTTAAAATTTCATCATTATAGACCATTTTGGGAACGTTCGACATGTCCGGAGTCATCGTTTTTCATCCGAAAATTGATTTTTTGGACTGTACCAAAAATGATTCAAAATGTCAATTGGATCATGCCTCATGTTGAATAACCACTTTTTAAACCCTCACAGTGACCAAAATTGCCATTTTTACAGAGTTTTGCATACTCAAAAGCTTCAATTTTGACCCGTTTCAGGCACAGAAATGACTTTAAACACACTTATTTCAGTTGAAAAAGTCATAATTCACATCCAACAGTCATTTAGAGTCAAAAGATTAAATGTTAAAATTTCATCATTATATACCATTTTGGGATAATTCGACATGTCCGGAGTCATCGTTTTTCATCCGAAAATTGATTTTTTGGACTGTACCAAAAATGATTCAAAATGTCAATTGGATCGTGCCTCATGTTGAATAACCACTTTTTAAACCCTCAGTTGACCAAAATTGCCATTTTTACAGAGTTTTGCTTACTCAAAAGCTTCAATTTTGACCCGTTTCAGGCACAAAAATGACTTTAAACACACTTATTTTAGTTGAAAAAGTCATAATTCACATCCAACAGTCATTTAGAGTCAAAAGATTAAATGTTAAAATTTCATCATTATAGACCATTTTGGGAACGTTCGACATGTCCGGAGTCATCGTTTTTCATCCGAAAATTGATTTTTTGGACTGTACCAAAAATGATTCAAAATGTCAATTGGATCGTGCCTCATGTTGAATAACCACTTTTTAAACCCTCATAGTGACCAAAATTGCCATTTTTACAGAGTTTTGCTTACTCAAAAGCTTCAATTTTGACCCGTTTCAGGCACAGAAATGACTTTAAACACACTTATTTCAGTTGAAAAAGTCATAATTCACATCCAACAGTCATTTAGAGTCAAAAGATTAAATGTTAAAATTTCATCATTATATACCATTTTGGAATAATTTGACATGTCCGGAGTCATCGTTTTTCATCCGAAAATTGATTTTTTGGACTGTACCAAAAATGATTCAAAATGTCAATTGGATCGTGCCTCATGTTGAATAACCACTTTTTAAACCCTCACATGACCAAAATTGCCATTTTTACAGAGTTTTGCTTACTCAAAAGCTTCAATTTTGACCCGTTTCAGGCACAGAAATGACTTTAAACACACTTATTTTAGTTGAAAAAGTCATAATTCACATCCAACAGTCATTTAGAGTCAAAAGATTAAATGTTAAAATTTCATCATTATAGACCATTTTGGGAACGTTCGACATGTCCGGAGTCATCGTTTTTCATCCGAAAATTGATTTTTTGGACTGTACCAAAAATGATTCAAAATGTCAATTGGATCGTGCCTCATGTTGAATACCCACTTTTTAAACCCTCATAGTGACCAAAATTGCCATTTTTACAGAGTTTTGCTTACTCAAAAGCTTCAATTTTGACCCATTTCAGGCACAGAAATGACTTTAAACACACTTATTTTAGTTGAAAAAGTCATAATTCACATCCAACAGTCATTTAGAGTCAAAAGAATAAATGTTAAAATGTCATCATTATAGACCATTTTGGGAACGTTCGACATGTCCGGAGTCATCGTTTTTCATCCGAAAATTGATTTTTTGGACTGTACCAAAAATGATTCAAAATGTCAATTGGATCATGCCTCATGTTGAATAACCACTTTTTAAACCCTCACAGTGACCAAAATTGCCATTTTTACAGAGTTTTGCTTACTCAAAAGCTTCAATTTTGACCCGTTTCAGGCACAGAAATGACTTTAAACACACTTATTTGAGTTGAAAAAGTCATAATTCACATCCAACAGTCATTTGGAGTCAAAAGATTAAATGTTAAAATTTCATCATTATATACCAATCTGGGATAATTCGACATGTCCGGAGTCATCGTTTTTCATCCGAAAATTGATTTTTTGGACTGTACCAAAAATGATTCAAAATGTCAATTGGATCGTGCCTCATGTTGAATAACCACTTTTTAAACCCTCAGTTGACCAAAATTGCCATTTTTACAGAGTTTTGCTTAGTCAAAAGCTTCAATTTTGACCCGTTTCATGCACAGAAATGACTTTAAACACACTTATTTCAGTTGAAAAAGTCATAATTCACATCCAACAGTCATTTAGAGTCAAAAGATTAAATGTTAAAATTTCATCATTATAGACCATTTTGGGAACGTTCGGGATGTCCAGAGTCATCGTTTTTCATCCGAAAATTGATTTTTTGGACTGTACCAAAAATGATTCAAAATGTCAATTGGATCGTGCCTCATGTTGAATAACCACCTTTTTAAACCCTCACATGACCAAAATTGCCATTTTTACAGAGTTTTGCTTACTCAAAATCTTCAATTTTGACCCGTTTCAGGCAAAGAAATGACTTTAAACACACTTAATTTAGTTGAAAAAGTCATAATTCACATCCAACAGTCATTTAGAGTCAAAAGATTAAATGTTAAAATTTCATCATTATAGACCATTTTGGGATTGTTCGACATGTCCGGAGTCATCGTTTTTCATCCAAAACTTGATTTTTTGGACTGTACCAAAAATGATTCAAAATGTCAATTGGATCGTGCCTCATGTTGAATAACCACTTTTTAAACCCTCACAGTGACCAAAATTGCCATTTTTACAGAGTTTTGCTTACTCTAAAGCTTCAATTTTGACCCGTTTCAGGCACAGAAATGACTTTAAACACACTTATTTTAGTTGAAAAAGTCATAATTCACATCCAACAGTCATTTAGAGTCAAAAGATTAAATGTTACAATTTCATCATTATAGACCATTTTGGGAACGTTCGACATGTCCGGAGTCATCGTTTTTTATCCGAAAATTGATTTTAAGGACTGTACCAAAAATGATTCAAAATGTCAATTGGATCGTGCCTCATGTTGAATAACCACTTTTTAAACCCTCATAGTGACCAAAATTACCATTTTTACAGAGTTTTGCTTACTCAAAAGCTTCAATTTTGACCCGTTTCAGGCACAGAAATGACTTTAAACACACTTATTTTAGTTGAAAAAGTCATAATTCACATCCAACAGTCATTTAGAGTCAAAAGATTAAATGTTAAAATTTCATCATTATAGACCATTTTGGGAACGTTCGACATGTCCGGAGTCATCGTTTTTCATCCCAAAAATTGATTTTTTGGACTGTACCAAAAATGATTCAAAATGTCAATTGGATCGTGCCTCATGTTGAATAACCACTTTTTAAACCCTCACAGTGACCACAATTGCCATTTTAACAGAGTTTTGCTTAGTCAAAAGCTTCAATTTTGACCCGTTTCAGGCACAGAAATTACTTTAAACACACTTATTTTAGTTGAAAAAGTCATAATTCACATTCAACAGTCATTTAGAGTCAAAAGATTAAATGTTAAAATTTCATCATTATAGACCATTTTGGGAACGTTCGACATGTCCGGAGTCATCGTTTTTCATCCGAAAATTGATTTTTTGGACTGTACCAAAAATGATTCAAAATGTCAATTGGATCATGCCTCATGTTGAATAACCACTTTTTAAACCCTCACTGTGACCAAAATTGCCATTTTTACAGAGTTTTGCTTACTCAAAAGCTTCAATTTTGACCCGTTTCAGGCACAGAAATGACTTTAAACACACTTATTTCAGTTGAAAAAGTCATAATTCACATCCAACAGTCATTTAGAGTCAAAAGATTAAATGTTAAAATTTCATCATTATATACCATTTTGGAATAATTGTCCGGAGTCATCGTTTTTCATCCGAAAATTGATTTTTTGGACTGTACCAAAAATGATTCAAAATGTCAATTGGATCGTGCCTCATGTTGAATAACCACTTTTTAAACCCTCACATGACCACAATTGCCATTTTAACAGAGTTTTGCTTAGTCAAAAGCTTCAATTTTGACCCGTTTCAGGCACAGAAATGACTTTAAACACACTTATTTTAGTTGAAAAAGTCATAATTCACATCCAACAGTCATTTAGAGTCAAAAGATTAAATGTTAAAATTTCATCATTATAGACCATTTTGGGAACGTTCGACATGTCCGGAGTCATCGTTTTTCATCCGAAAATTGATTTTTTGGACTGTACCAAAAATGATTCAAAATGTCAATTGGATCATGCCTCATGTTGAATAACCACTTTTTAAACCCTCACAGTGACCAAAATTGCCATTTTTACAGAGTTTTGCTTACTCAAAAGCTTCAATTTTGACCCGTTTCAGGCACAGAAATGACTTTAAACACACTTATTTCAGTTGAAAAAGTCATAATTCACATCCAACAGTCATTTAGAGTCAAAAGATTAAATGTTAAAATTTCATCATTATATACCATTTTGGAATAATTCGACATGTCCGGAGTCATCGTTTTTCATCCGAAAATTGATTTTTTGGACTGTACCAAAAATGATTCAAAATGTCAATTGGATCGTGCCTCAAGTTGAATAACCACTTTTTAAACCCTCATATGACCAAAATTGCCATTTTTACAGAGTTTTGCTTACTCAAAAGCTTCAATTTTGACCCGTTTCAGGCACAGAAATGACTCTAAACACACTTATTTTAGTTGAAAAAGTCATAATTCACATCCAACAGTCATATAGAGTCAAAAGATTAAATGTTAAAATTTCATCATTATAGACCATTTTGGGAACGTTCGACATGTCCGGAGTCATCGTTTTTCATCCCAAAAATTTATTTTTTGGACTGTACCAAAAATTATTCAAAATGTCATTTGGATCGTGCCTCATGTTGAATAACCACTTTTTAAACCCTCACAGTGACCAACATTGCCATTTTTACAGAGTTTTGCTTACTCAAAAGCTTCAATTTTGACCCATTTCAGGCACAGAAATGACTTTAAACACACTTATTTTAGTTGAAAAAGTCATAATTCACATCCAACAGTCATTTAGAGTCAAAAGATTAAATGTTAAAATGTCATCATTATAGACCATTTTGGGAACGATCGACATGTCCGGAGTCATCGTTTTTCATCCGAAAATTGATTTTTTGGACTGTACCAAAAATGATTCAAAATGTCAATTGGATCATGCCTCATGTTGAATAACCACTTTTTAAACCCTCACAGTGACCAAAATTGCCATTTTTACAGAGTTTTGCATACTCAAAAGCTTCAATTTTGACCCGTTTCAGGCACAGAAATGACTTTAAACACACTTATTTCAGTTGAAAAAGTCATAATTCACATCCAACAGTCATTTAGAGTCAAAAGATTAAATGTTAAAATTTCATCATTATATACCATTTTGGGATAATTCGACATGTCCGGAGTCATCGTTTTTCATCCGAACATTGATTTTTTGGACTGTACCAAAAATTATTCAAAATGTCAATTGGATCGTGCCTCATGTTGAATAACCACTTTTTAAACCCTCAGTTGACCAAAATTGCCATTTTTACAGAGTTTTGCTTACTCAAAAGCTTCAATTTTGACCCGTTTCAGGCACAGAAATGACTTTAAACACACTTATTTTAGTTGAAAAAGTCATAATTCACATCCAACAGTCATTTAGAGTCAAAAGATTAAATGTTAAAATTTCATAATTATAGACCATTTTGGGAACGTTCGACATGTCCGGAGTCATCGTTTTTCATCCCAAAAATTGATTTTTTGGACTGTACCAAAAATGATTCAAAATGTCAATTGGATCGTGCCTCATGTTGAATAACCACTTTTTAAACCCTCGCAGTGACCACAATTGCCATTTTAACAGAGTTTTGCTTACTCAAAAGCTTCAATTTTGACCCGTTTCAGGCACAGAAATGACTTTAAACACACTTATTTCAGTTGAAAAAGTCATAATTCACATCCAACAGTCATTTAGAGTCAAAAGATTAAATGTTAAAATTTCATCATTATATACCATTTTGGAATAATTCGACATGTCCGGAGTCATCGTTTTTCATCCGAAAATTGATTTTTTGGACTGTACCAAAAATGATTCAAAATGTCAATTGGATCGTGCCTCAAGTTGAATAACCACTTTTTAAACCCTCATATGACCAAAATTGCCATTTTTACAGAGTTTTGCTTACTCAAAAGCTTCAATTTTGACCCGTTTCAGGCACAGAAATGACTCTAAACACACTTATTTTAGTTGAAAAAGTCATAATTCACATCCAACAGTCATTTAGAGTCAAAAGATTAAATGTTAAAATTTCATCATTATATACCATTTTGGGATAATTCGACATGTCCGGAGTCATCGTTTTTCATCCGAAAATTGATTTTTTGGACTGTACCAAAAATGATTCAAAATGTCAATTGGATCGTGCCTCATGTTGAATAACCACTTTTTAAACCCTCAGTTGACCAAAATTGCCATTTTTACAGAGTTTTGCTTACTCAAAAGCTTCAATTTTGACCCGTTTCAGGCACAGAAATGACTTTAAACACACTTATTTTAGTTGAAAAAGTCATAATTCACATCCAACAGTCATTTAGAGTCAAAAGATTAAATGTTAAAATTTCATCATTATATACCATTTGGAATAATTTGACATGTCCGGAGTCATCGTTTTTCATCCGAAAATTGATTTTTTGGACTGTACCAAAAATGATTCAAAATGTCAATTGGATCGTGCCTCATGTTGAATAACCACTTTTTAAACCCTCACATGACCAAAATTGCCATTTTTACAGAGTTTTGCTTACTCAAAAGCTTCAATTTTGACCCGTTTCAGGCACAGAAATGACTTTAAACACACTTATTTTAGTTGAAAAAGTCATAATTCACATCCAACAGTCATTTAGAGTCAAAAGATTAAATGTTAAAATTTCATCATTATAGACCATTTTGGGAACGTTCGACATGTCCGGAGTCATCGTTTTTCATCCGAAAATTGATTTTTTGGACTGTACCAAAAATGATTCAAAATGTCAATTGGATCGTGCCTCATGTTGAATACCCACTTTTTAAACCCTCATAGTGACCAAAATTGCCATTTTTACAGAGTTTTGCTTACTCAAAAGCTTCAAGTTTGACCCGTTTCAGGCACAGAAATGACTTTAAACACACTTATTTTAGTTGAAAAAGTCATAATTCACATCCAACAGTCATTTAGAGTCAAAAGATTAAATGTTAAAATTTCATCATTATAGACCATTTTGGGAACGTTCGACATGTCCGGAGTCATCGTTTTTCATCCCAAAAATAGATTTTTTGGACTGTACCAAAAATTATTCAAAATGTCAATTGGATCGTGCCTCATGTTGAATAACCACTTTTTAAACCCTCACAGTGACCAAAATTGTCATTTTTACAGAGTTTTGCTTACTCAAAAGCTTCAATTTTGACCCATTTCAGGCACAGAAATGACTTTAAACACACTTATTTTAGTTGAAAAAGTCATAATTCACATCCAACAGTCATTTAGAGTCATAAGAATAAATGTTAAAATGTCATCATTATAGACCATTTTGGGAACGTTCGACATGTCCGGAGTCATCGTTTTTCATTCGAAAATTGATTTTTTGGACTGTACCAAAAATGATTCAAAATGTCAATTGGATCATGCCTCATGTTGAATAACCACTTTTTAAACCCTCACAGTGACCAAAATTGCCATTTTTACAGAGTTTTGCTTACTCAAAAGCTTCAATTTTGACCCGTTTCAGGCACAGAAATGACTTTAAACACACTTATTTGAGTTGAAAAAGTCATAATTCACATCCAACAGTCATTTGGAGTCAAAAGATTAAATGTTAAAATTTCATCATTATATACCAATCTGGGATAATTCGACATGTCCGGAGTCATCGTTTTTCATCCGAAAATTGATTTTTTGGACTGTACCAAAAATGATTCAAAATGTCAATTGGATCGTGCCTCATGTTGAATAACCACTTTTTAAACCCTCAGTTGACCAAAATTGCCATTTTTACAGAGTTTTGCTTACTCAAAAGCTTCAATTTTGACCCGTTTCAGGCACAGAAATGACTTTAAACACACTTATTTTAGTTGAAAAAGTCATAATTCACATCCAACAGTCATTTAGAGTCAAAAGATTAAATGTTAAAATTTCATCATTATAGACCATTTTGGGAACGTTCGACATGTCCGGAGTCATCGTTTTTTATCCGAAAATTGATTTTAAGGACTGTACCAAAAATGATTCAAAATGTCAATTGGATCGTGCCTCATGTTGAATAACCACTTTTTAAACCCTCATAGTGACCAAAATTACCATTTTTACAGAGTTTTGCTTACTCAAAAGCTTCAATTTTGACCCGTTTCAGGCACAGAAATGACTTTAAACACACTTATTTTAGTTGAAAAAGTCATAATTCACATCCAACAGTCATTTAGAGTCAAAAGATTAAATGTTAAAATTTCATCATTATAGACCATTTTGGGAACGTTCGACATGTCCGGAGTCATCGTTTTTCATCCCAAAAATTGATTTTTTGGACTGTACCAAAAATGATTCAAAATGTCAATTGGATCGTGCCTCATGTTGAATAACCACTTTTTAAACCCTCACAGTGACCACAATTGCCATTTTAACAGAGTTTTGCTTAGTCAAAAGCTTCAATTTTGACCCGTTTCAGGCACAGAAATTACTTTAAACACACTTATTTTAGTTGAAAAAGTCATAATTCACATCCAACAGTCATTTAGAGTCAAAAGATTAAATGTTAAAATTTCATCATTATAGACCATTTTGGGAACGTTCGACATGTCCGGAGTCATCGTTTTTCATCCGAAAATTGATTTTTTGGACTGTACCAAAAATGATTCAAAATGTCAATTGGATCATGCCTCATGTTGAATAACCACTTTTTAAACCCTCACTGTGACCAAAATTGCCATTTTTACAGAGTTTTGCTTACTCAAAAGCTTCAATTTTGACCCGTTTCAGGCACAGAAATGACTTTAAACACACTTATTTCAGTTGAAAAAGTCATAATTCACATCCAACAGTCATTTAGAGTCAAAAGATTAAATGTTAAAATTTCATCATTATATACCATTTTGGAATAATTGTCCGGAGTCATCGTTTTTCATCCGAAAATTGATTTTTTGGACTGTACCAAAAATGATTCAAAATGTCAATTGGATCGTGCCTCATGTTGAATAACCACTTTTTAAACCCTCACATGACCAAAATTGCCATTTTTACAGAGTTTTGCTTACTAAAAAGCTTCAATTTTGACCCGTTTCAGGCACAGAAATGACTTTAAACACACTTATTTTAGTTGAAAAAGTCATAATTCACATCCAACAGTCATTTAGAGTCAAAAGATTAAATGTTAAAATTTCATCATTATAGACCATTTTGGGAACGTTCGACATGTCCGGAGTCATCGTTTTTCATCCGAAAATTGATTTTTTGGACTGTACCAAAAATGATTCAAAATGTCAATTGGATCGTGCCTCATGTTGAATAACCACTTTTTAAACCCTCATAGTGACCAAAATCGCCATTTTTACAGAGTTTTGCTTACTCAAAAGCTTCAATTTTGACCCGTTTCAGGCACAGAAATGACTTTAAACACACTTATTTTAGTTGAAAAAGTCATAATTCACATCCAACAGTCATTTAGAGTCAAAAGATTAAATGTTAAAATTTCTTCATTATAGACCATTTTGGGATAATTCGACATGTCCGGAGTCATCGTTTTTCATCCGAAAATTGATTTTTTGGACTGTACCAAAAAAGTTTCAAAATGTCAATTGGTTCGTGCCTCATGTTGAATAACCACTTTTTAAACCCTCACAGTGACCAAAATTGCCATTGTTACAGAGTTTTGCTTACTCAAAAGCTTCAATTTTGACCCGTTTCAGGCACAGAAATGACTTTAAATACACTTAATTTAGCTGAAAAAGTCATAATTCACATCCAACAGTCATTTAGAGTCAAAAGATTAATTGTTAAAATTTCATCATTATATACCATTTTGGAATAATTGTCCGGAGTCATCGTTTTTCATCCGAAAATTGATTTTTTGGACTGTACCAAAAATGATTCAAAATGTCAATTGGATCGTGCCTCATGTTGAATAACCACTTTTTAAACCCTCACATGACCACAATTGCCATTTTAACAGAGTTTTGCTTAGTCAAAAGCTTCAATTTTGACCCGTTTCAGGCACAGAAATGACTTTAAACACACTTATTTTAGTTGAAAAAGTCATAATTCACATCCAACAGTCATTTAGAGTCAAAAGATTAAATGTTAAAATTTCATCATTATAGACCATTTTGGGAACGTTCGACATGTCCGGAGTCATCGTTTTTCATCCGAAAATTGATTTTTTGGACTGTACCAAAAATGATTCAAAATGTCAATTGGATCATGCCTCATGTTGAATAACCACTTTTTAAACCCTCACAGTGACCAAAATTGCCATTTTTACAGAGTTTTGCTTACTCAAAAGCTTCAATTTTGACCCGTTTCAGGCACAGAAATGACTTTAAACACACTTATTTCAGTTGAAAAAGTCATAATTCACATCCAACAGTCATTTAGAGTCAAAAGATTAAATGTTAAAATTTCATCATTATATACCATTTTGGAATAATTCGACATGTCCGGAGTCATCGTTTTTCATCCGAAAATTGATTTTTTGGACTGTACCAAAAATGATTCAAAATGTCAATTGGATCGTGCCTCAAGTTGAATAACCACTTTTTAAACCCTCATATGACCAAAATTGCCATTTTTACAGAGTTTTGCTTACTCAAAAGCTTCAATTTTGACCCGTTTCAGGCACAGAAATGACTCTAAACACACTTATTTTAGTTGAAAAAGTCATAATTCACATCCAACAGTCATATAGAGTCAAAAGATTAAATGTTAAAATTTCATCATTATAGACCATTTTGGGAACGTTCGACATGTCCGGAGTCATCGTTTTTCATCCCAAAAATTTATTTTTTGGACTGTACCAAAAATTATTCAAAATGTCATTTGGATCGTGCCTCATGTTGAATAACCACTTTTTAAACCCTCACAGTGACCAACATTGCCATTTTTACAGAGTTTTGCTTACTCAAAAGCTTCAATTTTGACCCATTTCAGGCACAGAAATGACTTTAAACACACTTATTTTAGTTGAAAAAGTCATAATTCACATCCAACAGTCATTTAGAGTCAAAAGATTAAATGTTAAAATGTCATCATTATAGACCATTTTGGGAACGATCGACATGTCCGGAGTCATCGTTTTTCATCCGAAAATTGATTTTTTGGACTGTACCAAAAATGATTCAAAATGTCAATTGGATCATGCCTCATGTTGAATAACCACTTTTTAAACCCTCACAGTGACCAAAATTGCCATTTTTACAGAGTTTTGCATACTCAAAAGCTTCAATTTTGACCCGTTTCAGGCACAGAAATGACTTTAAACACACTTATTTCAGTTGAAAAAGTCATAATTCACATCCAACAGTCATTTAGAGTCAAAAGATTAAATGTTAAAATTTCATCATTATATACCATTTTGGGATAATTCGACATGTCCGGAGTCATCGTTTTTCATCCGAACATTGATTTTTTGGACTGTACCAAAAATTATTCAAAATGTCAATTGGATCGTGCCTCATGTTGAATAACCACTTTTTAAACCCTCAGTTGACCAAAATTGCCATTTTTACAGAGTTTTGCTTACTCAAAAGCTTCAATTTTGACCCGTTTCAGGCACAGAAATGACTTTAAACACACTTATTTTAGTTGAAAAAGTCATAATTCACATCCAACAGTCATTTAGAGTCAAAAGATTAAATGTTAAAATTTCATAATTATAGACCATTTTGGGAACGTTCGACATGTCCGGAGTCATCGTTTTTCATCCCAAAAATTGATTTTTTGGACTGTACCAAAAATGATTCAAAATGTCAATTGGATCGTGCCTCATGTTGAATAACCACTTTTTAAACCCTCGCAGTGACCACAATTGCCATTTTAACAGAGTTTTGCTTACTCAAAAGCTTCAATTTTGACCCGTTTCAGGCACAGAAATGACTTTAAACACACTTATTTCAGTTGAAAAAGTCATAATTCACATCCAACAGTCATTTAGAGTCAAAAGATTAAATGTTAAAATTTCATCATTATATACCATTTTGGAATAATTCGACATGTCCGGAGTCATCGTTTTTCATCCGAAAATTGATTTTTTGGACTGTACCAAAAATGATTCAAAATGTCAATTGGATCGTGCCTCAAGTTGAATAACCACTTTTTAAACCCTCATATGACCAAAATTGCCATTTTTACAGAGTTTTGCTTACTCAAAAGCTTCAATTTTGACCCGTTTCAGGCACAGAAATGACTCTAAACACACTTATTTTAGTTGAAAAAGTCATAATTCACATCCAACAGTCATTTAGAGTCAAAAGATTAAATGTTAAAATTTCATCATTATATACCATTTTGGGATAATTCGACATGTCCGGAGTCATCGTTTTTCATCCGAAAATTGATTTTTTGGACTGTACCAAAAATGATTCAAAATGTCAATTGGATCGTGCCTCATGTTGAATAACCACTTTTTAAACCCTCAGTTGACCAAAATTGCCATTTTTACAGAGTTTTGCTTACTCAAAAGCTTCAATTTTGACCCGTTTCAGGCACAGAAATGACTTTAAACACACTTATTTTAGTTGAAAAAGTCATAATTCACATCCAACAGTCATTTAGAGTCAAAAGATTAAATGTTAAAATTTCATCATTATATACCATTTGGAATAATTTGACATGTCCGGAGTCATCGTTTTTCATCCGAAAATTGATTTTTTGGACTGTACCAAAAATGATTCAAAATGTCAATTGGATCGTGCCTCATGTTGAATAACCACTTTTTAAACCCTCACATGACCAAAATTGCCATTTTTACAGAGTTTTGCTTACTCAAAAGCTTCAATTTTGACCCGTTTCAGGCACAGAAATGACTTTAAACACACTTATTTTAGTTGAAAAAGTCATAATTCACATCCAACAGTCATTTAGAGTCAAAAGATTAAATGTTAAAATTTCATCATTATAGACCATTTTGGGAACGTTCGACATGTCCGGAGTCATCGTTTTTCATCCGAAAATTGATTTTTTGGACTGTACCAAAAATGATTCAAAATGTCAATTGGATCGTGCCTCATGTTGAATACCCACTTTTTAAACCCTCATAGTGACCAAAATTGCCATTTTTACAGAGTTTTGCTTACTCAAAAGCTTCAAGTTTGACCCGTTTCAGGCACAGAAATGACTTTAAACACACTTATTTTAGTTGAAAAAGTCATAATTCACATCCAACAGTCATTTAGAGTCAAAAGATTAAATGTTAAAATTTCATCATTATAGACCATTTTGGGAACGTTCGACATGTCCGGAGTCATCGTTTTTCATCCCAAAAATAGATTTTTTGGACTGTACCAAAAATTATTCAAAATGTCAATTGGATCGTGCCTCATGTTGAATAACCACTTTTTAAACCCTCACAGTGACCAAAATTGTCATTTTTACAGAGTTTTGCTTACTCAAAAGCTTCAATTTTGACCCATTTCAGGCACAGAAATGACTTTAAACACACTTATTTTAGTTGAAAAAGTCATAATTCACATCCAACAGTCATTTAGAGTCATAAGAATAAATGTTAAAATGTCATCATTATAGACCATTTTGGGAACGTTCGACATGTCCGGAGTCATCGTTTTTCATTCGAAAATTGATTTTTTGGACTGTACCAAAAATGATTCAAAATGTCAATTGGATCATGCCTCATGTTGAATAACCACTTTTTAAACCCTCACAGTGACCAAAATTGCCATTTTTACAGAGTTTTGCTTACTCAAAAGCTTCAATTTTGACCCGTTTCAGGCACAGAAATGACTTTAAACACACTTATTTGAGTTGAAAAAGTCATAATTCACATCCAACAGTCATTTGGAGTCAAAAGATTAAATGTTAAAATTTCATCATTATATACCAATCTGGGATAATTCGACATGTCCGGAGTCATCGTTTTTCATCCGAAAATTGATTTTTTGGACTGTACCAAAAATGATTCAAAATGTCAATTGGATCGTGCCTCATGTTGAATAACCACTTTTTAAACCCTCAGTTGACCAAAATTGCCATTTTTACAGAGTTTTGCTTACTCAAAAGCTTCAATTTTGACCCGTTTCAGGCACAGAAATGACTTTAAACACACTTATTTTAGTTGAAAAAGTCATAATTCACATCCAACAGTCATTTAGAGTCAAAAGATTAAATGTTAAAATTTCATCATTATAGACCATTTTGGGAACGTTCGACATGTCCGGAGTCATCGTTTTTTATCCGAAAATTGATTTTAAGGACTGTACCAAAAATGATTCAAAATGTCAATTGGATCGTGCCTCATGTTGAATAACCACTTTTTAAACCCTCATAGTGACCAAAATTACAATTTTTACAGAGTTTTGCTTACTCAAAAGCTTCAATTTTGACCCGTTTCAGGCACAGAAATGACTTTAAACACACTTATTTTAGTTGAAAAAGTCATAATTCACATCCAACAGTCATTTAGAGTCAAAAGATTAAATGTTAAAATTTCATCATTATAGACCATTTTGGGAACGTTCGACATGTCCGGAGTCATCGTTTTTCATCCCAAAAATTGATTTTTTGGACTGTACCAAAAATGATTCAAAATGTCAATTGGATCGTGCCTCATGTTGAATAACCACTTTTTAAACCCTCACAGTGACCACAATTGCCATTTTAACAGAGTTTTGCTTAGTCAAAAGCTTCAATTTTGACCCGTTTCAGGCACAGAAATTACTTTAAACACACTTATTTTAGTTGAAAAAGTCATAATTCACATTCAACAGTCATTTAGAGTCAAAAGATTAAATGTTAAAATTTCATCATTATAGACCATTTTGGGAACGTTCGACATGTCCGGAGTCATCGTTTTTCATCCGAAAATTGATTTTTTGGACTGTACCAAAAATGATTCAAAATGTCAATTGGATCATGCCTCATGTTGAATAACCACTTTTTAAACCCTCACTGTGACCAAAATTGCCATTTTTACAGAGTTTTGCTTACTCAAAAGCTTCAATTTTGACCCGTTTCAGGCACAGAAATGACTTTAAACACACTTATTTCAGTTGAAAAAGTCATAATTCACATCCAACAGTCATTTAGAGTCAAAAGATTAAATGTTAAAATTTCATCATTATATACCATTTTGGAATAATTGTCCGGAGTCATCGTTTTTCATCCGAAAATTGATTTTTTGGACTGTACCAAAAATGATTCAAAATGTCAATTGGATCGTGCCTCATGTTGAATAACCACTTTTTAAACCCTCACATGACCAAAATTGCCATTTTTACAGAGTTTTGCTTACTAAAAAGCTTCAATTTTGACCCGTTTCAGGCACAGAAATGACTTTAAACACACTTATTTTAGTTGAAAAAGTCATAATTCACATCCAACAGTCATTTAGAGTCAAAAGATTAAATGTTAAAATTTCATCATTATAGACCATTTTGGGAACGTTCGACATGTCCGGAGTCATCGTTTTTCATCCGAAAATTGATTTTTTGGACTGTACCAAAAATGATTCAAAATGTCAATTGGATCGTGCCTCATGTTGAATAACCACTTTTTAAACCCTCATAGTGACCAAAATCGCCATTTTTACAGAGTTTTGCTTACTCAAAAGCTTCAATTTTGACCCGTTTCAGGCACAGAAATGACTTTAAACACACTTATTTTAGTTGAAAAAGTCATAATTCACATCCAACAGTCATTTAGAGTCAAAAGATTAAATGTTAAAATTTCATCATTATAGACCATTTTGGGAATGTTCGACATGTCCTGAGTCATCGTTTTTCATCCCAAAAATTGATTTTTTGGACTGTACCAAAAATGATTCAAAATGTCAATTGGATCGTGCCTCATGTTGAATAACCACTTTTCAAACCCTCGCAGTGACCACAATTGCCATTTTAACAGAGTTTTGCTTAGTCAAAAGCTTCAATTTTGACCCGTTTCAGGCACAGAAATGACTTTAAACACACTTATTTTAGTTGAAAAAGTCATAATTCACATCCAACAGTCATTTAGAGTCAAAAGATTAAATGTTAAAATTTCATCATTATAGACTATTTTGGGAACGTTCGACATGTCCGGAGTCATCGTTTTTCATCCGAAAATTGATTTTTTGGACTGTACCAAAAATGATTCAAAATGTCAATTGGATCATGCCTCATGTTGAATAACCACTTTTTAAACCCTCACAGTGACCAAAATTGCCATTTTTACAGAGTTTTGCTTACTCAAAAGCTTCAATTTTGACCCGTTTCAGGCACAGAAATGACTTTAAACACACTTATTTCAGTTGAAAAAGTCATAATTCACATCCAACAGTCATTTAGAGTCAAAAGATTAAATGTTAAAATTTCATCATTATATACCATTTTGGAATAATTCGACATGTCCAGAGTCATCGTTTTTTATCCGAAAATTGATTTTTTGGACTGTACCAAAAATGATTCAAAATGTCAATTGGATCGTGCCTCAAGTTGAATAACCACTTTTTAAACCCTCATATGACCAAAATTGCCATTTTTACAGAGTTTTGCTTACTCAAAAGCTTCAATTTTGACCCGTTTCAGGCACAGAAATGACTCTAAACACACTTATTTTAGTTGAAAAAGTCATAATTCACATCCAACAGTCATTTAGAGTCAAAAGATTAAATGTTAAAATGTCATCATTATAGACCATTTTGGGAACGTTCGACATGTCCGTAGTCATCGTTTTTCATCCCAAAAATTTATTTTTTGGACTGTACCAAAAATTATTCAAAATGTCATTTGGATCGTGCCTCATGTTGAATAACCACTTTTTAAACCCTCACAGTGACCAAAATTGCCATTTTTACAGAGTTTTGCTTACTCAAAAGCTTCAATTTTGACCCATTTCAGGCACAGAAATGACTTTAAACACACTTATTTCAGTTGAAAAAGTCATAATTCACATCCAACAGTCATTTAGAGTCAAAAGATTAAATGTTAAAATTTCATCATTATATACCATTTTGGGATAATTCGACATGTCCGGAGTCATCGTTTTTCATCCGAACATTGATTTTTTGGACTGTACCAAAAATGATTCAAAATGTCAATTGGATCGTGCCTCATGTTGAATAACCACTTTTTAAACCCTCAGTTGACCAAAATTGCCATTTTTACAGAGTTTTGCTTACTCAAAAGCTTCAATTTTGACCCGTTTCAGGCACAGAAATGACTTTAAACACACTTATTTTAGTTGAAAAAGTCATAATTCACATCCAACAGTCATTTAGAGTCAAAAGATTAAATGTTAAAATTTCATCATTATAGACCATTTTGGGAACGTTCGACATGTCCGGAGTCATCGTTTTTCATCCGAAAATTGATTTTTTGGACTGTACCAAAAATGATTCAAAATGTCAATTGGATCGTGCCTCATGTTGAATAACCACTTTTTAAACCCTCATAGTGACCAAAATTGCCATTTTTACAGAGTTTTGCTTATTCAAAAGCTTCAATTTTGACCCGTTTCAAGCACAGAAATGACTTTAAACACAATTATTTTAGTTGAAAAAGTCATAATTCACATCCAACAGTCATTTAGAGTCAAAAGATTAAATGTTAAAATTTCATCATTATAGACCATTTTGGGAACGTTCGACATGTCCGGAATCATCGTTTTTCATCCCAAAAATTGATTTTTTGGACTGTACCAAAAATGATTCAAAATGTCAATTGGATCGTGCCTCATGTTGAATAACCACTTTTTAAACCCTTGCAGTGACCACAATTGCCATTTTAACAGAGTTTTGCTTAGTCAAAAGCTTCAATTTTGACCCGTTTCAGGCACAGAAATGACTTTAAACACACTTATTTTAGTTGAAAAAGTCATAATTCACATCCAACTGTCATTTAGAGTCAAAAGATTAAATGTTAAAATTTCATCATTATAGACCATTTTGGGAACGTTCGACATGTCCGGAGTCATCGTTTTTCATCCGAAAATTGATTTTTTGGACTGTACCAAAAATGATTCAAAATGTCAATTGGATCGTGCCTCATGTTGAATAACCACTTTTTAAACCCTCAGTTGACCAAAATTGCCATTTTTACAGAGTTTTGCTTACTCAAAAGCTTCAATTTTGACCCGTTTCAGGCACAAAAATGACTTTAAACACACTTATTTTAGTTGAAAAAGTCATAATTCACATCCAACAGTCATTTAGAGTCAAAAGATTAAATGTTAAAATTTCATCATTATAGACTATTTTGGGAACGTTCGACATGTCCGGAGTCATCGTTTTTCATCCGAAAATTGATTTTTTGGACTGTACCAAAAATGATTCAAAATGTCAATTGGATCATGCCTCATGTTGAATAACCACTTTTTAAACCCTCACAGTGACCAAAATTGCCATTTTTACAGAGTTTTGCTTACTCAAAAGCTTCAATTTTGACCCGTTTCAGGCACAGAAATGACTTTAAACACACTTATTTCAGTTGAAAAAGTCATAATTCACATCCAACAGTCATTTAGAGTCAAAAGATTAAATGTTAAAATTTCATCATTATATACCATTTTGGAATAATTCGACATGTCCAGAGTCATCGTTTTTTATCCGAAAATTGATTTTTTGGACTGTACCAAAAATGATTCAAAATGTCAATTGGATCGTGCCTCAAGTTGAATAACCACTTTTTAAACCCTCATATGACCAAAATTGCCATTTTTACAGAGTTTTGCTTACTCAAAAGCTTCAATTTTGACCCGTTTCAGGCACAGAAATGACTCTAAACACACTTATTTTAGTTGAAAAAGTCATAATTCACATCCAACAGTCATTTAGAGTCAAAAGATTAAATGTTAAAATTTCATCATTATAGACCATTTTGGGAACGTTCGACATGTCCGTAGTCATCGTTTTTCATCCCAAAAATTTATTTTTTGGACTGTACCAAAAATTATTCAAAATGTCATTTGGATCGTGCCTCATGTTGAATAACCACTTTTTAAACCCTCACAGTGACCAAAATTGCCATTTTTACAGAGTTTTGCTTACTCAAAAGCTTCAATTTTGACCCATTTCAGGCACAGAAATGACTTTAAACACACTTATTTCAGTTGAAAAAGTCATAATTCACATCCAACAGTCATTTAGAGTCAAAAGATTAAATGTTAAAATTTCATCATTATATACCATTTTGGGATAATTCGACATGTCCGGAGTCATCGTTTTTCATCCGAACATTGATTTTTTGGACTGTACCAAAAATGATTCAAAATGTCAATTGGATCGTGCCTCATGTTGAATAACCACTTTTTAAACCCTCAGTTGACCAAAATTGCCATTTTTACAGAGTTTTGCTTACTCAAAAGCTTCAATTTTGACCCGTTTCAGGCACAGAAATGACTTTAAACACACTTATTTTAGTTGAAAAAGTCATAATTCACATCCAACAGTCATTTAGAGTCAAAAGATTAAATGTTAAAATTTCATCATTATAGACCATTTTGGGAACGTTCGACATGTCCGGAGTCATCGTTTTTCATCCGAAAATTGATTTTTTGGACTGTACCAAAAATGATTCAAAATGTCAATTGGATCGTGCCTCATGTTGAATAACCACTTTTTAAACCCTCATAGTGACCAAAATTGCCATTTTTACAGAGTTTTGCTTACTCAAAAGCTTCAATTTTGACCCGTTTCAAGCACAGAAATGACTTTAAACACAATTATTTTAGTTGAAAAAGTCATAATTCACATCCAACAGTCATTTAGAGTCAAAAGATTAAATGTTAAAATTTCATCATTATAGACCATTTTGGGAACGTTCGACATGTCCGGAATCATCGTTTTTCATCCCAAAAATTGATTTTTTGGACTGTACCAAAAATGATTCAAAATGTCAATTGGATCGTGCCTCATGTTGAATAACCACTTTTTAAACCCTTGCAGTGACCACAATTGCCATTTTAACAGAGTTTTGCTTAGTCAAAAGCTTCAATTTTGACCCGTTTCAGGCACAGAAATGACTTTAAACACACTTATTTTAGTTGAAAAAGTCATAATTCACATCCAACTGTCATTTAGAGTCAAAAGATTAAATGTTAAAATTTCATCATTATAGACCATTTTGGGAACGTTCGACATGTCCGGAGTCATCGTTTTTCATCCGAAAATTGATTTTTTGGACTGTACCAAAAATGATTCAAAATGTCAATTGGATCATGCCTCATGTTGAATAACCACTTTTTAAACCCTCACAGTGACCAAAATTGCCATTTTTACAGAGTTTTGCATACTCAAAAGCTTCAATTTTGACCCGTTTCAGGCACAGAAATGACTTTAAACACACTTATTTCAGTTGAAAAAGTCATAATTCACATCCAACAGTCATTTAGAGTCAAAAGATTAAATGTTAAAATTTCATCATTATATACCATTTTGGGATAATTCGACATGTCCGGAGTCATCGTTTTTCATCCGAAAATTGATTTTTTGGACTGTACCAAAAATGATTCAAAATGTCAATTGGATCGTGCCTCATGTTGAATAACCACTTTTTAAACCCTCAGTTGACCAAAATTGCCATTTTTACAGAGTTTTGCTTACTCAAAAGCTTCAATTTTGACCCGTTTCAGGCACAAAAATGACTTTAAACACACTTATTTTAGTTGAAAAAGTCATAATTCACATCCAACAGTCATTTAGAGTCAAAAGATTAAATGTTAAAATTTCATCATTATAGACCATTTTGGGAACGTTCGACATGTCCGGAGTCATCGTTTTTCATCCGAAAATTGATTTTTTGGACTGTACCAAAAATGATTCAAAATGTCAATTGGATCGTGCCTCATGTTGAATAACCACTTTTTAAACCCTCATAGTGACCAAAATTGCCATTTTTACAGAGTTTTGCTTACTCAAAAGCTTCAATTTTGACCCGTTTCAGGCACAGAAATGACTTTAAACACACTTATTTCAGTTGAAAAAGTCATAATTCACATCCAACAGTCATTTAGAGTCAAAAGATTAAATGTTAAAATTTCATCATTATATACCATTTTGGAATAATTTGACATGTCCGGAGTCATCGTTTTTCATCCGAAAATTGATTTTTTGGACTGTACCAAAAATGATTCAAAATGTCAATTGGATCGTGCCTCATGTTGAATAACCACTTTTTAAACCCTCACATGACCAAAATTGCCATTTTTACAGAGTTTTGCTTACTCAAAAGCTTCAATTTTGACCCATTTCAGGCACAGAAATGACTTTAAACACACTTATTTTAGTTGAAAAAGTCATAATTCACATCCAACAGTCATTTAGAGTCAAAAGAATAAATGTTAAAATGTCATCATTATAGACCATTTTGGGAACGTTCGACATGTCCGGAGTCATCGTTTTTCATCCGAAAATTGATTTTTTGGACTGTACCAAAAATGATTCAAAATGTCAATTGGATCATGCCTCATGTTGAATAACCACTTTTTAAACCCTCACAGTGACCAAAATTGCCATTTTTACAGAGTTTTGCTTACTCAAAAGCTTCAATTTTGACCCGTTTCAGGCACAGAAATGACTTTAAACACACTTATTTGAGTTGAAAAAGTCATAATTCACATCCAACAGTCATTTGGAGTCAAAAGATTAAATGTTAAAATTTCATCATTATATACCAATCTGGGATAATTCGACATGTCCGGAGTCATCGTTTTTCATCCGAAAATTGATTTTTTGGACTGTACCAAAAATGATTCAAAATGTCAATTGGATCGTGCCTCATGTTGAATAACCACTTTTTAAACCCTCAGTTGACCAAAATTGCCATTTTTACAGAGTTTTGCTTAGTCAAAAGCTTCAATTTTGACCCGTTTCATGCACAGAAATGACTTTAAACACACTTATTTCAGTTGAAAAAGTCATAATTCACATCCAACAGTCATTTAGAGTCAAAAGATTAAATGTTAAAATTTCATCATTATAGACCATTTTGGGAACGTTCGGGATGTCCAGAGTCATCGTTTTTCATCCGAAAATTGATTTTTTGGACTGTACCAAAAATGATTCAAAATGTCAATTGGATCGTGCCTCATGTTGAATAACCACCTTTTTAAACCCTCACATGACCAAAATTGCCATTTTTACAGAGTTTTGCTTACTCAAAATCTTCAATTTTGACCCGTTTCAGGCAAAGAAATGACTTTAAACACACTTAATTTAGTTGAAAAAGTCATAATTCACATCCAACAGTCATTTAGAGTCAAAAGATTAAATGTTAAAATTTCATCATTATAGACCATTTTGGGATTGTTCGACATGTCCGGAGTCATCGTTTTTCATCCGAAACTTGATTTTTTGGACTGTACCAAAAATGATTCAAAATGTCAATTGGATCGTGCCTCATGTTGAATAACCACTTTTTAAACCCTCACAGTGACCAAAATTGCCATTTTTACAGAGTTTTGCTTACTCTAAAGCTTCAATTTTGACCCGTTTCAGGCACAGAAATGACTTTAAACACACTTATTTTAGTTGAAACAGTCATAATTCACATCCAACAGTCATTTAGAGTCAAAAGATTAAATGTTACAATTTCATCATTATAGACCATTTTGGGAACGTTCGACATGTCCGGAGTCATCGTTTTTTATCCGAAAATTGATTTTAAGGACTGTACCAAAAATGATTCAAAATGTCAATTGGATCGTGCCTCATGTTGAATAACCACTTTTTAAACCCTCATAGTGACCAAAATTACCATTTTTACAGAGTTTTGCTTACTCAAAAGCTTCAATTTTGACCCGTTTCAGGCACAGAAATGACTTTAAACACACTTATTTTAGTTGAAAAAGTCATAATTCACATCCAACAGTCATTTAGAGTCAAAAGATTAAATGTTAAAATTTCATCATTATAGACCATTTTGGGAACGTTCGACATGTCCGGAGTCATCGTTTTTCATCCCAAAAATTGATTTTTTGGACTGTACCAAAAATGATTCAAAATGTCAATTGGATCGTGCCTCATGTTGAATAACCACTTTTTAAACCCTCACAGTGACCACAATTGCCATTTTAACAGAGTTTTGCTTAGTCAAAAGCTTCAATTTTGACCCGTTTCAGGCACAGAAATTACTTTAAACACACTTATTTTAGTTGAAAAAGTCATAATTCACATTCAACAGTCATTTAGAGTCAAAAGATTAAATGTTAAAATTTCATCATTATAGACCATTTTGGGAACGTTCGACATGTCCGGAGTCATCGTTTTTCATCCGAAAATTGATTTTTTGGACTGTACCAAAAATGATTCAAAATGTCAATTGGATCATGCCTCATGTTGAATAACCACTTTTTAAACCCTCACTGTGACCAAAATTGCCATTTTTACAGAGTTTTGCTTACTCAAAAGCTTCAATTTTGACCCGTTTCAGGCACAGAAATGACTTTAAACACACTTATTTCAGTTGAAAAAGTCATAATTCACATCCAACAGTCATTTAGAGTCAAAAGATTAAATGTTAAAATTTCATCATTATATACCATTTTGGAATAATTGTCCGGAGTCATCGTTTTTCATCCGAAAATTGATTTTTTGGACTGTACCAAAAATGATTCAAAATGTCAATTGGATCGTGCCTCATGTTGAATAACCACTTTTTAAACCCTCACATGACCACAATTGCCATTTTAACAGAGTTTTGCTTAGTCAAAAGCTTCAATTTTGACCCGTTTCAGGCACAGAAATGACTTTAAACACACTTATTTTAGTTGAAAAAGTCATAATTCACATCCAACAGTCATTTAGAGTCAAAAGATTAAATGTTAAAATTTCATCATTATAGACCATTTTGGGAACGTTCGACATGTCCGGAGTCATCGTTTTTCATCCGAAAATTGATTTTTTGGACTGTACCAAAAATGATTCAAAATGTCAATTGGATCATGCCTCATGTTGAATAACCACTTTTTAAACCCTCACAGTGACCAAAATTGCCATTTTTACAGAGTTTTGCTTACTCAAAAGCTTCAATTTTGACCCGTTTCAGGCACAGAAATGACTTTAAACACACTTATTTCAGTTGAAAAAGTCATAATTCACATCCAACAGTCATTTAGAGTCAAAAGATTAAATGTTAAAATTTCATCATTATATACCATTTTGGAATAATTCGACATGTCCGGAGTCATCGTTTTTCATCCGAAAATTGATTTTTTGGACTGTACCAAAAATGATTCAAAATGTCAATTGGATCGTGCCTCAAGTTGAATAACCACTTTTTAAACCCTCATATGACCAAAATTGCCATTTTTACAGAGTTTTGCTTACTCAAAAGCTTCAATTTTGACCCGTTTCAGGCACAGAAATGACTCTAAACACACTTATTTTAGTTGAAAAAGTCATAATTCACACCCAACAGTCATTTAGAGTCAAAAGATTAAATGTTAAAATTTCATCATTATAGACCATTTTGGGAACGTTCGGCATGTCCGGAGTCATCGTTTTTCATCCGAAAATTGATTTTTTGGTCTGTACCAAAAATGATTCAAAATGTCAATTGGATCATGCCTCATGTTGAATAACCACTTTTTAAACCCTCACAGTGACCAAAATTGCCATTTTTACAGAGTTTTGCTTAGTCAAAAGCTTCAATTTTGACCCGTTTCAGGCACAGAAATGACTTTAAACACACTTATTTTAGTTGAAAAATTCATAATTCACATCCAACAGTCATTTAGAGTCAAAAGATTAAATGTTAAAATTTCATCATTATAGACCATTTTGGGATTGTTCGACATGTCCGGACTCATCGTTTTTCATCCGAAAATTGATTTTTTGGACTGTACCAAAAATGATTCAAAATGTCAATTGGATCGTACCTCATGTTGAATAACCACTTTTTAAACCCTCACAGTGACCAAAATTGCCATTTTTACAGAGTTTTGCTTACTCAAAAGCTTCAATTTTGACCAGTTTCAGGCACAGAAATGACTTTAAACACACTTATTTTAGTTGAAAAAGTCATAATTCACATCCAACAGTCATTTAGAGTCAAAAGATTAAATGTTAAAATTTCATCATTATAGACCATTTTGGGAACGTTCGACATGTCCGGAGTCATCGTTTTTCATCCGAAAATTGATTTTTTGGACTGTACCAAAAATGATTCAAAATGTCAATTGGATCGTGCCTCATGTTTAATAACCACTTTTTAAACCCTCACAGTGACCAAAATTGCCATTTTCACAGAGTTTTGCATACTCAAAAGCTTCAATTTTGACCCGTTTCAGGCACAGAAATGACTTTAAACACACTTATTTCAGTTGAAAAAGTCATAATTCACATCCAACAGTCATTTAGAGTCAAAAGATTAAATGTTAAAATTTCATCATTATATACCATTTTGGGATAATTCGACATGTCCGGAGTCATCGTTTTTCATCCGAAAATTGATTTTTTGGACTGTACCAAAAATGATTCAAAATGTCAATTGGATCGTGCCTCATGTTGAATAACCACTTTTTAAACCCTCAGTTGACCAAAATTGCCATTTTTACAGAGTTTTGCTTACTCAAAAGCTTCAATTTTGACCCGTTTCAGGCACAAAAATGACTTTAAACACACTTATTTTAGTTGAAAAAGTCATAATTCACATCCAACAGTCATTTAGAGTCAAAAGATTAAATGTTAAAATTTCATCATTATAGACCATTTTGGGAACGTTCGACATGTCCGGAGTCATCGTTTTTCATCCGAAAATTGATTTTTTGGACTGTACCAAAAATGATTCAAAATGTCAATTGGATCGTGCCTCATGTTGAATAACCACTTTTTAAACCCTCATAGTGACCAAAATTGCCATTTTTACAGAGTTTTGCTTACTCAAAAGCTTCAATTTTGACCCGTTTCAGGCACAGAAATGACTTTAAACACACTTATTTCAGTTGAAAAAGTCATAATTCACATCCAACAGTCATTTAGAGTCAAAAGATTAAATGTTAAAATTTCATCATTATATACCATTTTGGAATAATTTGACATGTCCGGAGTCATCGTTTTTCATCCGAAAATTGATTTTTTGGACTGTACCAAAAATGATTCAAAATGTCAATTGGATCGTGCCTCATGTTGAATAACCACTTTTTAAACCCTCACATGACCAAAATTGCCATTTTTACAGAGTTTTGCTTACTCAAAAGCTTCAATTTTGACCCATTTCAGGCACAGAAATGACTTTAAACACACTTATTTTAGTTGAAAAAGTCATAATTCACATCCAACAGTCATTTAGAGTCAAAAGAATAAATGTTAAAATGTCATCATTATAGACCATTTTGGGAACGTTCGACATGTCCGGAGTCATCGTTTTTCATCCGAAAATTGATTTTTTGGACTGTACCAAAAATGATTCAAAATGTCAATTGGATCATGCCTCATGTTGAATAACCACTTTTTAAACCCTCACAGTGACCAAAATTGCCATTTTTACAGAGTTTTGCTTACTCAAAAGCTTCAATTTTGACCCGTTTCAGGCACAGAAATGACTTTAAACACACTTATTTGAGTTGAAAAAGTCATAATTCACATCCAACAGTCATTTGGAGTCAAAAGATTAAATGTTAAAATTTCATCATTATATACCAATCTGGGATAATTCGACATGTCCGGAGTCATCGTTTTTCATCCGAAAATTGATTTTTTGGACTGTACCAAAAATGATTCAAAATGTCAATTGGATCGTGCCTCATGTTGAATAACCACTTTTTAAACCCTCAGTTGACCAAAATTGCCATTTTTACAGAGTTTTGCTTAGTCAAAAGCTTCAATTTTGACCCGTTTCATGCACAGAAATGACTTTAAACACACTTATTTCAGTTGAAAAAGTCATAATTCACATCCAACAGTCATTTAGAGTCAAAAGATTAAATGTTAAAATTTCATCATTATAGACCATTTTGGGAACGTTCGGGATGTCCAGAGTCATCGTTTTTCATCCGAAAATTGATTTTTTGGACTGTACCAAAAATGATTCAAAATGTCAATTGGATCGTGCCTCATGTTGAATAACCACCTTTTTAAACCCTCACATGACCAAAATTGCCATTTTTACAGAGTTTTGCTTACTCAAAATCTTCAATTTTGACCCGTTTCAGGCAAAGAAATGACTTTAAACACACTTAATTTAGTTGAAAAAGTCATAATTCACATCCAACAGTCATTTAGAGTCAAAAGATTAAATGTTAAAATTTCATCATTATAGACCATTTTGGGATTGTTCGACATGTCCGGAGTCATCGTTTTTCATCCGAAACTTGATTTTTTGGACTGTACCAAAAATGATTCAAAATGTCAATTGGATCGTGCCTCATGTTGAATAACCACTTTTTAAACCCTCACAGTGACCAAAATTGCCATTTTTACAGAGTTTTGCTTACTCTAAAGCTTCAATTTTGACCCGTTTCAGGCACAGAAATGACTTTAAACACACTTATTTTAGTTGAAACAGTCATAATTCACATCCAACAGTCATTTAGAGTCAAAAGATTAAATGTTACAATTTCATCATTATAGACCATTTTGGGAACGTTCGACATGTCCGGAGTCATCGTTTTTTATCCGAAAATTGATTTTAAGGACTGTACCAAAAATGATTCAAAATGTCAATTGGATCGTGCCTCATGTTGAATAACCACTTTTTAAACCCTCATAGTGACCAAAATTACCATTTTTACAGAGTTTTGCTTACTCAAAAGCTTCAATTTTGACCCGTTTCAGGCACAGAAATGACTTTAAACACACTTATTTTAGTTGAAAAAGTCATAATTCACATCCAACAGTCATTTAGAGTCAAAAGATTAAATGTTAAAATTTCATCATTATAGACCATTTTGGGAACGTTCGACATGTCCGGAGTCATCGTTTTTCATCCCAAAAATTGATTTTTTGGACTGTACCAAAAATGATTCAAAATGTCAATTGGATCGTGCCTCATGTTGAATAACCACTTTTTAAACCCTCACAGTGACCACAATTGCCATTTTAACAGAGTTTTGCTTAGTCAAAAGCTTCAATTTTGACCCGTTTCAGGCACAGAAATTACTTTAAACACACTTATTTTAGTTGAAAAAGTCATAATTCACATTCAACAGTCATTTAGAGTCAAAAGATTAAATGTTAAAATTTCATCATTATAGACCATTTTGGGAACGTTCGACATGTCCGGAGTCATCGTTTTTCATCCGAAAATTGATTTTTTGGACTGTACCAAAAATGATTCAAAATGTCAATTGGATCATGCCTCATGTTGAATAACCACTTTTTAAACCCTCACTGTGACCAAAATTGCCATTTTTACAGAGTTTTGCTTACTCAAAAGCTTCAATTTTGACCCGTTTCAGGCACAGAAATGACTTTAAACACACTTATTTCAGTTGAAAAAGTCATAATTCACATCCAACAGTCATTTAGAGTCAAAAGATTAAATGTTAAAATTTCATCATTATATACCATTTTGGAATAATTGTCCGGAGTCATCGTTTTTCATCCGAAAATTGATTTTTTGGACTGTACCAAAAATGATTCAAAATGTCAATTGGATCGTGCCTCATGTTGAATAACCACTTTTTAAACCCTCACATGACCACAATTGCCATTTTAACAGAGTTTTGCTTAGTCAAAAGCTTCAATTTTGACCCGTTTCAGGCACAGAAATGACTTTAAACACACTTATTTTAGTTGAAAAAGTCATAATTCACATCCAACAGTCATTTAGAGTCAAAAGATTAAATGTTAAAATTTCATCATTATAGACCATTTTGGGAACGTTCGACATGTCCGGAGTCATCGTTTTTCATCCGAAAATTGATTTTTTGGACTGTACCAAAAATGATTCAAAATGTCAATTGGATCATGCCTCATGTTGAATAACCACTTTTTAAACCCTCACAGTGACCAAAATTGCCATTTTTACAGAGTTTTGCTTACTCAAAAGCTTCAATTTTGACCCGTTTCAGGCACAGAAATGACTTTAAACACACTTATTTCAGTTGAAAAAGTCATAATTCACATCCAACAGTCATTTAGAGTCAAAAGATTAAATGTTAAAATTTCATCATTATATACCATTTTGGAATAATTCGACATGTCCGGAGTCATCGTTTTTCATCCGAAAATTGATTTTTTGGACTGTACCAAAAATGATTCAAAATGTCAATTGGATCGTGCCTCAAGTTGAATAACCACTTTTTAAACCCTCATATGACCAAAATTGCCATTTTTACAGAGTTTTGCTTACTCAAAAGCTTCAATTTTGACCCGTTTCAGGCACAGAAATGACTCTAAACACACTTATTTTAGTTGAAAAAGTCATAATTCACATCCAACAGTCATATAGAGTCAAAAGATTAAATGTTAAAATTTCATCATTATAGACCATTTTGGGAACGTTCGACATGTCCGGAGTCATCGTTTTTCATCCCAAAAATTTATTTTTTGGACTGTACCAAAAATTATTCAAAATGTCATTTGGATCGTGCCTCATGTTGAATAACCACTTTTTAAACCCTCACAGTGACCAACATTGCCATTTTTACAGAGTTTTGCTTACTCAAAAGCTTCAATTTTGACCCATTTCAGGCACAGAAATGACTTTAAACACACTTATTTTAGTTGAAAAAGTCATAATTCACATCCAACAGTCATTTAGAGTCAAAAGATTAAATGTTAAAATGTCATCATTATAGACCATTTTGGGAACGATCGACATGTCCGGAGTCATCGTTTTTCATCCGAAAATTGATTTTTTGGACTGTACCAAAAATGATTCAAAATGTCAATTGGATCATGCCTCATGTTGAATAACCACTTTTTAAACCCTCACAGTGACCAAAATTGCCATTTTTACAGAGTTTTGCATACTCAAAAGCTTCAATTTTGACCCGTTTCAGGCACAGAAATGACTTTAAACACACTTATTTTAGTTGAAAAAGTCATAATTCACACCCAACAGTCATTTAGAGTCAAAAGATTAAATGTTAAAATTTCATCATTATAGACCATTTTGGGAACGTTCGGCATGTCCGGAGTCATCGTTTTTCATCCGAAAATTGATTTTTTGGTCTGTACCAAAAATGATTCAAA
The DNA here is from genome assembly GCF_964263255.1 of Lissotriton vulgaris. NCBI lineage: Eukaryota > Metazoa > Chordata > Amphibia > Caudata > Salamandridae > Lissotriton > Lissotriton vulgaris. Next base: position 365,154 of record NW_028250900.1, on the reverse strand, counting down.
ATGTCAATTGGATCATGCCTCATGTTGAATAACCACTTTTTAAACCCTCACAGTGACCAAAATTGCCATTTTTACAGAGTTTTGCTTAGTCAAAAGCTTCAATTTTGACCCGTTTCAGGCACAGAAATGACTTTAAACACACTTATTTTAGTTGAAAAATTCATAATTCACATCCAACAGTCATTTAGAGTCAAAAGATTAAATGTTAAAATTTCATCATTATAGACCATTTTGGGATTGTTCGACATGTCCGGACTCATCGTTTTTCATCCGAAAATTGATTTTTTGGACTGTACCAAAAATGATTCAAAATGTCAATTGGATCGTACCTCATGTTGAATAACCACTTTTTAAACCCTCACAGTGACCAAAATTGCCATTTTTACAGAGTTTTGCTTACTCAAAAGCTTCAATTTTGACCAGTTTCAGGCACAGAAATGACTTTAAACACACTTATTTTAGTTGAAAAAGTCATAATTCACATCCAACAGTCATTTAGAGTCAAAAGATTAAATGTTAAAATTTCATCATTATAGACCATTTTGGGAACGTTCGACATGTCCGGAGTCATCGTTTTTCATCCGAAAATTGATTTTTTGGACTGTACCAAAAATGATTCAAAATGTCAATTGGATCGTGCCTCATGTTTAATAACCACTTTTTAAACCCTCACAGTGACCAAAATTGCCATTTTCACAGAGTTTTGCTTACTCAAAAGCTTCAATTTTGACCCGTTTCAGGGACAGAAATGACTTTAAACACACTTATTTTAGTTGAAAAAGTCCTAATTCACATCCAACATTCATTTAGAGTCAAAAGATTAAATGTTAAAATTTCATCATTATAGACCATTTTGGGAACGTTCGACATGTCCGGAGTCATCGTTTTTCATCCGAAAATTGATTTTTTGGACTGTACCAAAAATGATTCAAAATGTCAATTGGATCATGCCTCATGTTGAATAACCACTTTTTAAACCCTCACAGTGACCAAAATTGCCATTTTTACAGAGTTTTGCTTAGTCAAAAGCTTCAATTTTGAACCGTTTCAGGCACAGAAATGACTTTAAACACACTTATTTTAGTTGAAAAATTCATAATTCACATCCAACAGTCATTTAGAGTCAAAAGATTAAATGTTAAAATTTCATCATTATAGACCATTTTGGGATTTTTCGACATGTCCGGAGTCATCGTTTTTCATCCGAAAATTGATTTTTTGGACTGTACCAAAAATGATTCAAAATGTCAATTGGATCGTACCTCATGTTGAATAACCACTTTTTAAACCCTCACAGTGACCAAAATTGCCATTTTTACAGAGTTTTGCTTACTCAAAAGCTTCAATTTTGACCCGTTTCAGGCACAGAAATGACTTTAAACACACTTATTTTAGTTGAAAAAGTCATAATTCACATCCAACAGTCATTTAGAGTCAAAAGATTAAATGTTAAAATTTCATCATTATAGACCATTTTGGGAACGTTCGGCATGTCCGGAGTCATCGTTTTTCATCCCAAAAATTGATTTTTTGGACTGTACCAAAAATGATTCAAAATGTCAATTGGATCGTGCCTCATGTTGAATAACCACTTTTTAAACCCTCGCTGTGACCAAAATTGCCATTTTAACAGAGTTTTGCTTAGTCAAAAGCTTCAATTTTGACCCGTTTAAGGCACAGAAATGACTTTAAACACACTTATTTTAGTTGAAAAAGTCATAATTCACATCCAACAGTCATTTAGAGTCAAAAGATTAAATGTTAAAATTTCATCATTATAGACCATTTTGGGAACGTTCGATATGTCCGGAGTCATCGTTTTTCATCCGAAAATTGATTTTTTGGACTGTACCAAAAATTGATTCAAAATGTCAATTGGATCATGCCTCATGTTGAATTACCACTTTTTAAACCCTCTCAGTGACCAAAATTGCCATTTTTACAGAGTTTTGCTTACTCAAAAGCTTCAATTTTGACCCGTTTCAGGCACAGAAATGACTTTAAACACACTTATTTTAGTTGAAAAAGTCATAATTCACATCCAACATTCATTTAGAGTCAAAAGATTAAATGTTAAAATTTCATCATTATAGACCATTTTGGGAACGTTCGACATGTCCGGAGTCATCGCTTTTCATCCGAAAATTGATTTTTTGGACTGTACCAAAAATGATTCAAAATGTCAATTGCATCGTGCCTCATGTTGAATAACCACTTTTTAAACCCTCATAGTGACCAAAATTGCCATTTTTACAGAGTTTTGCTTACTCAAAAGCTTCAATTTTGACCCGTTTCAGGCACAGAAATGACTTTAAACACACTTATTTTAGTTGAAAAAGTCCTAATTCACATCCAACATTCATTTAGAGTCAAAAGATTAAATGTTAAAATTTCATCATTATAGACCATTTTGGGAACGTTCGACATTTCCGGAGTCATCGTTTTTCATCCCAAAAATTGATTTTTTGGACTGTACCAAAAATGATTCAAAATGTCAATTGGATCGTGCCTCATGTTGAATAACCACTTTTTAAACCCTCGCTGTGACCAAAATTGCCATTTTAACAGAGTTTTGCTTAGTCAAAAGCTTCAATTTTGACCCGTTTAAGGCACAGAAATGACTTTAAACACACTTATTTTAGTTGAAAAAGTCATAATTCACATCCAACAGTCATTTAGAGTCAAAAGATTAAATGTTAAAATTTCATCATTATAGACCATTTTGGGAACGTTCGACATGTCCGGAGTCATCGTTTTTCATCCGAAAATTGATTTTTTGGACTGTACCAAAAATTGATTCAAAATGTCAATTGGATCATGCCTCATGTTGAATTACCACTTTTTAAACCCTCTCAGTGACCAAAATTGCCATTTTTACAGAGTTTTGCTTACTCAAAAGCTTCAATTTTGACCCGTTTCAGGCACAGAAATGACTTTAAACACACTTATTTTAGTTGAAAAAGTCATAATTCACATCCAACATTCATTTAGAGTCAAAAGATTAAATGTTAAAATTTCATCATTATAGACCATTTTGGGAACGTTCGACATGTCCGGAGTCATCGTTTTTCATCCGAAAATTGATTTTTTGGACTGTACCAAAAATGATTCAAAATGTCAATTGCATCGTGCCTCATGTTGAATAACCACTTTTTAAACCCTCATAGTGACCAAAATTGCCATTTTTACAGAGTTTTGCTTACTCAAAAGCTTCAATTTTGACCCGTTTCAGGCACAGAAATGACTTTAAACACACTTATTTTAGTTGAAAAAGTCCTAATTCACATCCAACATTCATTTAGAGTCAAAAGATTAAATGTTAAAATTTCATCATTATAGACCATTTTGGGAACGTTCGACATGTCCGGAGTCATCGTTTTTCATCCGAAAATTGATTTTTTGGACTGTACCAAAAATGATTCAAAATGTCAATTGGATCATGCCTCATGTTGAATAACCACTTTTTAAACCCTCACAGTGACCAAAATTGCCATTTTTACAGAGTTTTGCTTAGTCAAAAGCTTCAATTTTGACCCGTTTCAGGCACAGAAATGACTTTAAACACACTTATTTTAGTTGAAAAATTCATAATTCACATCCAACAGTCATTTAGAGTCAAAAGATTAAATGATAAAATTTCATCATTATAGACCATTTTGGGATTGTTCGACATGTCCGGAGTCATCGTTTTTCATCCGAAAATTGATTTTTTGGACTGTACCAAAAATGATTCAAAATGTCAATTGGATCGTGCCTCATGTTTAATAACCACTTTTTAAACCCTCACAGTGACCAAAATTGCCATTTTCACAGAGTTTTGCTTACTCAAAAGCTTCAATTTTGACCCGTTTCAGGCACAGAAATGACTTTAAACACACCTATTTTAGTTGAAAAAGTCATAATTCACATCCAACAGTCATTTAGAGTCAAAAGATTAAATGTTAAAATTTCATCATTATAGACCATTTTGGGAACGTTCGACATGTCCAGAGTCATCGTTTTTCATCCGAAAATTGATATTTTGGACTGTACCAAAAATGATTCAAAATGTCAATTGGATCGTGCCTCATGTTGAATAACCACTTTTTAAACCCTCACATGACCAAAATTGCCACTTTTACAGAGTTTTGCTTACTCAAAAGCTTCAATTTTGACCCATTTCAGGCACAGAAATGACTTTAAACACACTTATTTAAGTTGAAAAAGTCCTAATTCACATCCAACATTCATTTAGAGTCAAAAGATTAAATGTTAAATGTCATCATTATAGACCATTTTGGGAACGTTCGACATGTCCGGAGTCATCGTTTTTCATCCGAAAATTGATTTTTTGGACTGTACCAAAAATGATTCAAAATGTCAATTGGATCATGCCTCATGTTGAATAACCACTTTTTAAACCCTCACAGTGACCAAAATTGCCATTTTTACAGAGTTTTGCTTAGTCAAAAGCTTCAATTTTGAACCGTTTCAGGCACAGAAATGACTTTAAACACACTTATTTTAGTTGAAAAATTCATAATTCACATCCAACAGTCATTTAGAGTCAAAAGATTAAATGTTAAAATTTCATCATTATAGACCATTTTGGGATTGTTCGACATGTCCGGAGTCATCGTTTTTCATCCGAAAATTGATTTTTTTGGACTGTACCAAAAATGATTCAAAATGTCAATTGGATCGTACCTCATGTTGAATAACCACTTTTTAAACCCTCACAGTGACCAAAATTGCCATTTTTACAGAGTTTTGCTTACTAAAAAGCTTCAATTTTGACCCGTTTCAGGCACAGAAATGACTTTAAACACACTTATTTTAGTTGAAAAAGTCATAATTCACATCCAACAGTCATTTAGAGTCAAAAGATTAAATGTTAAAATGTCATCATTATAGACCATTTTGGGAACGTTCGACATGTCCGGAGTCATCGTTTTTCATCCGAAAATTGATTTTTTGGACTGTACCAAAAATGATTCAAAATGTCAATTGGACCATGCCTCATGTTGAATTACCACTTTTTAAACCCTCACAGTGACCAAAATTGCCATTTTTACAGAGTTTTGCTTACTCAAAAGCTTTAATTTTGACCCGTTTCAGGTACAGAAATGACTTTAAACACACTTATTTTAGTTGAAAAAGTCATAATTCACATCCAACAGTCATTTAGAGTCAAAAGATTAAATGTTAAAATTTCATCATTATAGACCATTTTGGGAACGTTCGACATGTCCAGAGTCATCGTTTTTCATCCGAAAATTGATTTTTTTGGACTGTACCAAAAATGATTCAAAATGTCAATTGGATCGTGCCTCATGTTGAATATCCACCTTTTTAAACCCTTACATGACCAAAATTGCCATTTTTACAGAGTTTTGCTTACTCAAAAGCTTCAATTTTGACCCGTTTCAGGCACAGAAATGACTTTAAACACACTTATTTCAGTTGAAAAAGTCATAATTCACATCCAACAGTCATTTAGAGTCAAAAGATTAAATGTTAAAATTTCATCATTATATACCATTTTGGAATAATTCGACATGTCCGGAGTCATCGTTTTTCATCCGAAAATTGATTTTTTGGACTGTACCAAAAATGATTCAAAATGTCAATTGGATCGTGCCTCAAGTTGAATAACCACTTTTTAAACCCTCATATGACCAAAATTGCCATTTTTACAGAGTTTTGCTTACTCAAAAGCTTCAATTTTGACCCGTTTCAGGCACAGAAATGACTCTAAACACACTTATTTTAGTTGAAAAAGTCATAATTCACATCCAACAGTCATATAGAGTCAAAAGATTAAATGTTAAAATTTCATCATTATAGACCATTTTGGGAACGTTCGACATGTCCGGAGTCATCGTTTTTCATCCCAAAAATTTATTTTTTGGACTGTACCAAAAATTATTCAAAATGTCATTTGGATCGTGCCTCATGTTGAATAACCACTTTTTAAACCCTCACAGTGACCAACATTGCCATTTTTACAGAGTTTTGCTTACTCAAAAGCTTCAATTTTGACCCATTTCAGGCACAGAAATAACTTTAAACACACTTATTTTAGTTGAAAAAGTCATAATTCACATCCAACAGTCATTTAGAGTCAAAAGATTAAATGTTAAAATGTCATCATTATAGACCATTTTGGGAACGATCGACATGTCCGGAGTCATCGTTTTTCATCCGAAAATTGATTTTTTGGACTGTACCAAAAATGATTCAAAATGTCAATTGGATCATGCCTCATGTTGAATAACCACTTTTTAAACCCTCACAGTGACCAAAATTGCCATTTTTACAGAGTTTTGCATACTCAAAAGCTTCAATTTTGACCCGTTTCAGGCACAGAAATGACTTTAAACACACTTATTTTAGTTGAAAAAGTCATAATTCACACCCAACAGTCATTTAGAGTCAAAAGATTAAATGTTAAAATTTCATCATTATAGACCATTTTGGGAACGTTCGGCATGTCCGGAGTCATCGTTTTTCATCCGAAAATTGATTTTTTGGTCTGTACCAAAAATGATTCAAAATGTCAATTGGATCATGCCTCATGTTGAATAACCACTTTTTAAACCCTCACAGTGACCAAAATTGCCATTTTTACAGAGTTTTGCTTAGTCAAAAGCTTCAATTTTGACCCGTTTCAGGCACAGAAATGACTTTAAACACACTTATTTTAGTTGAAAAATTCATAATTCACATCCAACAGTCATTTAGAGTCAAAAGATTAAATGTTAAAATTTCATCATTATAGACCATTTTGGGATTGTTCGACATGTCCGGACTCATCGTTTTTCATCCGAAAATTGATTTTTTGGACTGTACCAAAAATGATTCAAAATGTCAATTGGATCGTACCTCATGTTGAATAACCACTTTTTAAACCCTCACAGTGACCAAAATTGCCATTTTTACAGAGTTTTGCTTACTCAAAAGCTTCAATTTTGACCAGTTTCAGGCACAGAAATGACTTTAAACACACTTATTTTAGTTGAAAAAGTCATAATTCACATCCAACAGTCATTTAGAGTCAAAAGATTAAATGTTAAAATTTCATCATTATAGACCATTTTGGGAACGTTCGACATGTCCGGAGTCATCGTTTTTCATCCGAAAATTGATTTTTTGGACTGTACCAAAAATGATTCAAAATGTCAATTGGATCGTGCCTCATGTTTAATAACCACTTTTTAAACCCTCACAGTGACCAAAATTGCCATTTTCACAGAGTTTTGCTTACTCAAAAGCTTCAATTTTGACCCGTTTCAGGGACAGAAATGACTTTAAACACACTTATTTTAGTTGAAAAAGTCCTAATTCACATCCAACATTCATTTAGAGTCAAAAGATTAAATGTTAAAATTTCATCATTATAGACCATTTTGGGAACGTTCGACATGTCCGGAGTCATCGTTTTTCATCCGAAAATTGATTTTTTGGACTGTACCAAAAATGATTCAAAATGTCAATTGGATCATGCCTCATGTTGAATAACCACTTTTTAAACCCTCACAGTGACCAAAATTGCCATTTTTACAGAGTTTTGCTTAGTCAAAAGCTTCAATTTTGAACCGTTTCAGGCACAGAAATGACTTTAAACACACTTATTTTAGTTGAAAAATTCATAATTCACATCCAACAGTCATTTAGAGTCAAAAGATTAAATGTTAAAATTTCATCATTATAGACCATTTTGGGATTTTTCGACATGTCCGGAGTCATCGTTTTTCATCCGAAAATTGATTTTTTGGACTGTACCAAAAATGATTCAAAATGTCAATTGGATCGTACCTCATGTTGAATAACCACTTTTTAAACCCTCACAGTGACCAAAATTGCCATTTTTACAGAGTTTTGCTTACTCAAAAGCTTCAATTTTGACCCGTTTCAGGCACAGAAATGACTTTAAACACACTTATTTTAGTTGAAAAAGTCATAATTCACATCCAACAGTCATTTAGAGTCAAAAGATTAAATGTTAAAATTTCATCATTATAGACCATTTTGGGAACGTTCGGCATGTCCGGAGTCATCGTTTTTCATCCCAAAAATTGATTTTTTGGACTGTACCAAAAATGATTCAAAATGTCAATTGGATCGTGCCTCATGTTGAATAACCACTTTTTAAACCCTCGCTGTGACCAAAATTGCCATTTTAACAGAGTTTTGCTTAGTCAAAAGCTTCAATTTTGACCCGTTTAAGGCACAGAAATGACTTTAAACACACTTATTTTAGTTGAAAAAGTCATAATTTACATCCAACAGTCATTTAGAGTCAAAAGATTAAATGTTAAAATTTCATCATTATAGACCATTTTGGGAACGTTCGACATGTCCGGAGTCATCGTTTTTCATCCGAAAATTGATTTTTTGGACTGTACCAAAAATTGATTCAAAATGTCAATTGGATCATGCCTCATGTTGAATTACCACTTTTTAAACCCTCTCAGTGACCAAAATTGCCATTTTTACAGAGTTTTGCTTACTCAAAAGCTTCAATTTTGACCCGTTTCAGGCACAGAAATGACTTTAAACACACTTATTTTAGTTGAAAAAGTCATAATTCACATCCAACATTCATTTAGAGTCAAAAGATTAAATGTTAAAATTTCATCATTATAGACCATTTTGGGAACGTTCGACATGTCCGGAGTCATCGTTTTTCATCCGAAAATTGATTTTTTGGACTGTACCAAAAATGATTCAAAATGTCAATTGCATCGTGCCTCATGTTGAATAACCACTTTTTAAACCCTCATAGTGACCAAAATTGCCATTTTTACAGAGTTTTGCTTACTCAAAAGCTTCAATTTTGACCCGTTTCAGGCACAGAAATGACTTTAAACACACTTATTTTAGTTGAAAAAGTCCTAATTCACATCCAACATTCATTTAGAGTCAAAAGATTAAATGTTAAAATTTCATCATTATAGACCATTTTGGGAACGTTCGACATTTCCGGAGTCATCGTTTTTCATCCCAAAAATTGATTTTTTGGACTGTACCAAAAATGATTCAAAATGTCAATTGGATCGTGCCTCATGTTGAATAACCACTTTTTAAACCCTCGCTGTGACCAAAATTGCCATTTTAACAGAGTTTTGCTTAGTCAAAAGCTTCAATTTTGACCCGTTTAAGGCACAGAAATGACTTTAAACACACTTATTTTAGTTGAAAAAGTCATAATTCACATCCAACAGTCATTTAGAGTCAAAAGATTAAATGTTAAAATTTCATCATTATAGACCATTTTGGGAACGTTCGACATGTCCGGAGTCATCGTTTTTCATCCGAAAATTGATTTTTTGGACTGTACCAAAAATTGATTCAAAATGTCAATTGGATCATGCCTCATGTTGAATTACCACTTTTTAAACCCTCTCAGTGACCAAAATTGCCATTTTTACAGAGTTTTGCTTACTCAAAAGCTTCAATTTTGACCCGTTTCAGGCACAGAAATGACTTTAAACACACTTATTTTAGTTGAAAAAGTCATAATTCACATCCAACATTCATTTAGAGTCAAAAGATTAAATGTTAAAATTTCATCATTATAGACCATTTTGGGAACGTTCGACATGTCCGGAGTCATCGTTTTTCATCCGAAAATTGATTTTTTGGACTGTACCAAAAATGATTCAAAATGTCAATTGCATCGTGCCTCATGTTGAATAACCACTTTTTAAACCCTCATAGTGACCAAAATTGCCATTTTTACAGAGTTTTGCTTACTCAAAAGCTTCAATTTTGACCCGTTTCAGGCACAGAAATGACTTTAAACACACTTATTTTAGTTGAAAAAGTCCTAATTCACATCCAACATTCATTTAGAGTCAAAAGATTAAATGTTAAAATTTCATCATTATAGACCATTTTGGGAACGTTCGACATGTCCGGAGTCATCGTTTTTCATCCGAAAATTGATTTTTTGGACTGTACCAAAAATGATTCAAAATGTCAATTGGATCATGCCTCATGTTGAATAACCACTTTTTAAACCCTCACAGTGACCAAAATTGCCATTTTTACAGAGTTTTGCTTAGTCAAAAGCTTCAATTTTGACCCGTTTCAGGCACAGAAATGACTTTAAACACACTTATTTTAGTTGAAAAATTCATAATTCACATCCAACAGTCATTTAGAGTCAAAAGATTAAATGATAAAATTTCATCATTATAGACCATTTTGGGATTGTTCGACATGTCCGGAGTCATCGTTTTTCATCCGAAAATTGATTTTTTGGACTGTACCAAAAATGATTCAAAATGTCAATTGGATCGTGCCTCATGTTTAATAACCACTTTTTAAACCCTCACAGTGACCAAAATTGCCATTTTCACAGAGTTTTGCTTACTCAAAAGCTTCAATTTTGACCCGTTTCAGGCACAGAAATGACTTTAAACACACCTATTTTAGTTGAAAAAGTCATAATTCACATCCAACAGTCATTTAGAGTCAAAAGATTAAATGTTAAAATTTCATCATTATAGACCATTTTGGGAACGTTCGACATGTCCAGAGTCATCGTTTTTCATCCGAAAATTGATATTTTGGACTGTACCAAAAATGATTCAAAATGTCAATTGGATCGTGCCTCATGTTGAATAACCACTTTTTAAACCCTCACATGACCAAAATTGCCACTTTTACAGAGTTTTGCTTACTCAAAAGCTTCAATTTTGACCCATTTCAGGCACAGAAATGACTTTAAACACACTTATTTTAGTTGAAAAAGTCCTAATTCACATCCAACATTCATTTAGAGTCAAAAGATTAAATGTTAAATGTCATCATTATAGACCATTTTGGGAACGTTCGACATGTCCGGAGTCATCGTTTTTCATCCGAAAATTGATTTTTTGGACTGTACCAAAAATGATTCAAAATGTCAATTGGATCATGCCTCATGTTGAATAACCACTTTTTAAACCCTCACAGTGACCAAAATTGCCATTTTTACAGAGTTTTGCTTAGTCAAAAGCTTCAATTTTGAACCGTTTCAGGCACAGAAATGACTTTAAACACACTTATTTTAGTTGAAAAATTCATAATTCACATCCAACAGTCATTTAGAGTCAAAAGATTAAATGTTAAAATTTCATCATTATAGACCATTTTGGGATTGTTCGACATGTCCGGAGTCATCGTTTTTCATCCGAAAATTGATTTTTTTGGACTGTACCAAAAATGATTCAAAATGTCAATTGGATCGTACCTCATGTTGAATAACCACTTTTTAAACCCTCACAGTGACCAAAATTGCCATTTTTACAGAGTTTTGCTTACTAAAAAGCTTCAATTTTGACCCGTTTCAGGCACAGAAATGACTTTAAACACACTTATTTTAGTTGAAAAAGTCATAATTCACATCCAACAGTCATTTAGAGTCAAAAGATTAAATGTTAAAATGTCATCATTATAGACCATTTTGGGAACGTTCGACATGTCCGGAGTCATCGTTTTTCATCCGAAAATTGATTTTTTGGACTGTACCAAAAATGATTCAAAATGTCAATTGGACCATGCCTCATGTTGAATTACCACTTTTTAAACCCTCACAGTGACCAAAATTGCCATTTTTACAGAGTTTTGCTTACTCAAAAGCTTTAATTTTGACCCGTTTCAGGCACAGAAATGACTTTAAACACACTTATTTTAGTTGAAAAAGTCATAATTCACATCCAACAGTCATTTAGAGTCAAAAGATTAAATGTTAAAATTTCATCATTATAGACCATTTTGGGAACGTTCGACATGTCCAGAGTCATCGTTTTTCATCCGAAAATTGATTTTTTTGGACTGTACCAAAAATGATTCAAAATGTCAATTGGATCGTGCCTCATGTTGAATATCCACCTTTTTAAACCCTTACATGACCAAAATTGCCATTTTTACAGAGTTTTGCTTACTCAAAATCTTCAATTTTGAACCGTTTCAGGCACAGAAATGACTTTAAACACACTTAATTTAGCTGAAAAATTCATAATTCACATCCAACAGTCATTTAGAGTCAAAAGATTAAATGTTAAAATTTCATCATTATAGACCATTTTGGGATTGTTCGACATGTCCGGACTCATCGTTTTTCATCCGAAAATTGATTTTTTGGACTGTACCAAAAATGATTCAAAATGTCAATTGGATCGTACCTCATGTTGAATAACCACTTTTTAAACCCTCACAGTGACCAAAATTGCCATTTTTACAGAGTTTTGCTTACTCAAAAGCTTCAATTTTGACCAGTTTCAGGCACAGAAATGACTTTAAACACACTTATTTTAGTTGAAAAAGTCATAATTCACATCCAACAGTCATTTAGAGTCAAAAGATTAAATGTTAAAATTTCATCATTATAGACCATTTTGGGAACGTTCGACATGTCCGGAGTCATCGTTTTTCATCCGAAAATTGATTTTTTGGACTGTACCAAAAATGATTCAAAATGTCAATTGGATCGTGCCTCATGTTTAATAACCACTTTTTAAACCCTCACAGTGACCAAAATTGCCATTTTCACAGAGTTTTGCTTACTCAAAAGCTTCAATTTTGACCCGTTTCAGGGACAGAAATGACTTTAAACACACTTATTTTAGTTGAAAAAGTCCTAATTCACATCCAACATTCATTTAGAGTCAAAAGATTAAATGTTAAAATTTCATCATTATAGACCATTTTGGGAACGTTCGACATGTCCGGAGTCATCGTTTTTCATCCGAAAATTGATTTTTTGGACTGTACCAAAAATGATTCAAAATGTCAATTGGATCATGCCTCATGTTGAATAACCACTTTTTAAACCCTCACAGTGACCAAAATTGCCATTTTTACAGAGTTTTGCTTAGTCAAAAGCTTCAATTTTGAACCGTTTCAGGCACAGAAATGACTTTAAACACACTTATTTTAGTTGAAAAATTCATAATTCACATCCAACAGTCATTTAGAGTCAAAAGATTAAATGTTAAAATTTCATCATTATAGACCATTTTGGGATTTTTCGACATGTCCGGAGTCATCGTTTTTCATCCGAAAATTGATTTTTTGGACTGTACCAAAAATGATTCAAAATGTCAATTGGATCGTACCTCATGTTGAATAACCACTTTTTAAACCCTCACAGTGACCAAAATTGCCATTTTTACAGAGTTTTGCTTACTCAAAAGCTTCAATTTTGACCCGTTTCAGGCACAGAAATGACTTTAAACACACTTAATTTAGCTGAAAAATTCATAATTCACATCCAACAGTCATTTAGAGTCAAAAGATTAAATGTTAAAATTTCATCATTATAGACCATTTTGGGATTGTTCGACATGTCCGGACTCATCGTTTTTCATCCGAAAATTGATTTTTTGGACTGTACCAAAAATGATTCAAAATGTCAATTGGATCGTACCTCATGTTGAATAACCACTTTTTAAACCCTCACAGTGACCAAAATTGCCATTTTTACAGAGTTTTGCTTACTCAAAAGCTTCAATTTTGACCAGTTTCAGGCACAGAAATGACTTTAAACACACTTATTTTAGTTGAAAAAGTCATAATTCACATCCAACAGTCATTTAGAGTCAAAAGATTAAATGTTAAAATTTCATCATTATAGACCATTTTGGGAACGTTCGACATGTCCGGAGTCATCGTTTTTCATCCGAAAATTGATTTTTTGGACTGTACCAAAAATGATTCAAAATGTCAATTGGATCGTGCCTCATGTTTAATAACCACTTTTTAAACCCTCACAGTGACCAAAATTGCCATTTTCACAGAGTTTTGCTTACTCAAAAGCTTCAATTTTGACCCGTTTCAGGGACAGAAATGACTTTAAACACACTTATTTTAGTTGAAAAAGTCCTAATTCACATCCAACATTCATTTAGAGTCAAAAGATTAAATGTTAAAATTTCATCATTATAGACCATTTTGGGAACGTTCGACATGTCCGGAGTCATCGTTTTTCATCCGAAAATTGATTTTTTGGACTGTACCAAAAATGATTCAAAATGTCAATTGGATCATGCCTCATGTTGAATAACCACTTTTTAAACCCTCACAGTGACCAAAATTGCCATTTTTACAGAGTTTTGCTTAGTCAAAAGCTTCAATTTTGAACCGTTTCAGGCACAGAAATGACTTTAAACACACTTATTTTAGTTGAAAAATTCATAATTCACATCCAACAGTCATTTAGAGTCAAAAGATTAAATGTTAAAATTTCATCATTATAGACCATTTTGGGATTTTTCGACATGTCCGGAGTCATCGTTTTTCATCCGAAAATTGATTTTTTGGACTGTACCAAAAATGATTCAAAATGTCAATTGGATCGTACCTCATGTTGAATAACCACTTTTTAAACCCTCACAGTGACCAAAATTGCCATTTTTACAGAGTTTTGCTTACTCAAAAGCTTCAATTTTGACCCGTTTCAGGCACAGAAATGACTTTAAACACACTTATTTTAGTTGAAAAAGTCATAATTCACATCCAACAGTCATTTAGAGTCAAAAGATTAAATGTTAAAATTTCATCATTATAGACCATTTTGGGAACGTTCGACATGTCCGGAGTCATCGTTTTTCATCCGAAAATTGATTTTTTGGACTGTACCAAAAATGATTCAAAATGTCAATTGGATCGTGCCTCATGTTTAATAACCACTTTTTAAACCCTCACAGTGACCAAAATTGCCATTTTCACAGAGTTTTGCTTACTCAAAAGCTTCAATTTTGACCCGTTTCAGGGACAGAAATGACTTTAAACACACTTATTTTAGTTGAAAAAGTCCTAATTCACATCCAACATTCATTTAGAGTCAAAAGATTAAATGTTAAAATTTCATCATTATAGACCATTTTGGGAACGTTCGACATGTCCGGAGTCATCGTTTTTCATCCGAAAATTGATTTTTTGGACTGTACCAAAAATGATTCAAAATGTCAATTGGATCATGCCTCATGTTGAATAACCACTTTTTAAACCCTCACAGTGACCAAAATTGCCATTTTTACAGAGTTTTGCTTAGTCAAAAGCTTCAATTTTGAACCGTTTCAGGCACAGAAATGACTTTAAACACACTTATTTTAGTTGAAAAATTCATAATTCACATCCAACAGTCATTTAGAGTCAAAAGATTAAATGTTAAAATTTCATCATTATAGACCATTTTGGGATTTTTCGACATGTCCGGAGTCATCGTTTTTCATCCGAAAATTGATTTTTTGGACTGTACCAAAAATGATTCAAAATGTCAATTGGATCGTACCTCATGTTGAATAACCACTTTTTAAACCCTCACAGTGACCAAAATTGCCATTTTTACAGAGTTTTGCTTACTCAAAAGCTTCAATTTTGACCCGTTTCAGGCACAGAAATGACTTTAAACACACTTATTTTAGTTGAAAAAGTCATAATTCACATCCAACAGTCATTTAGAGTCAAAAGATTAAATGTTAAAATTTCATCATTATAGACCATTTTGGGAACGTTCGGCATGTCCGGAGTCATCGTTTTTCATCCCAAAAATTGATTTTTTGGACTGTACCAAAAATGATTCAAAATGTCAATTGGATCGTGCCTCATGTTGAATAACCACTTTTTAAACCCTCGCTGTGACCAAAATTGCCATTTTAACAGAGTTTTGCTTAGTCAAAAGCTTCAATTTTGACCCGTTTAAGGCACAGAAATGACTTTAAACACACTTATTTTAGTTGAAAAAGTCATAATTCACATCCAACATTCATTTAGAGTCAAAAGATTAAATGTTAAAATTTCATCATTATAGACCATTTTGGGAACGTTCGACATGTCCGGAGTCATCGTTTTTCATCCGAAAATTGATTTTTTGGACTGTACCAAAAATGATTCAAAATGTCAATTGCATCGTGCCTCATGTTGAATAACCACTTTTTAAACCCTCATAGTGACCAAAATTGCCATTTTTACAGAGTTTTGCTTACTCAAAAGCTTCAATTTTGACCCGTTTCAGGCACAGAAATGACTTTAAACACACTTATTTTAGTTGAAAAAGTCCTAATTCACATCCAACATTCATTTAGAGTCAAAAGATTAAATGTTAAAATTTCATCATTATAGACCATTTTGGGAACGTTCGACATGTCCGGAGTCATCGTTTTTCATCCGAAAATTGATTTTTTGGACTGTACCAAAAATGATTCAAAATGTCAATTGGATCATGCCTCATGTTGAATAACCACTTTTTAAACCCTCACAGTGACCAAAATTGCCATTTTTACAGAGTTTTGCTTAGTCAAAAGCTTCAATTTTGACCCGTTTCAGGCACAGAAATGACTTTAAACACACTTATTTTAGTTGAAAAATTCATAATTCACATCCAACAGTCATTTAGAGTCAAAAGATTAAATGTTAAAATTTCATCATTATAGACCATTTTGGGATTGTTCGACATGTCCGGAGTCATCGTTTTTCATCCGAAAATTGATTTTTTGGACTGTACCAAAAATGATTCAAAATGTCAATTGGATCGTGCCTCATGTTTAATAACCACTTTTTAAACCCTCACAGTGACCAAAATTGCCATTTTCACAGAGTTTTGCTTACTCAAAAGCTTCAATTTTGACCCGTTTCAGGCACAGAAATGACTTTAAACACACTTATTTTAGTTGAAAAAGTCATAATTCACATCCAACAGTCATTTAGAGTCAAAAGATTAAATGTTAAAATTTCATCATTATAGACCATTTTGGGAACGTTCGGCATGTCCGGAGTCATCGTTTTTCATCCCAAAAATTGATTTTTTGGACTGTACCAAAAATGATTCAAAATGTCAATTGGATCGTGCCTCATGTTGAATAACCACTTTTTAAACCCTCGCTGTGACCAAAATTGCCATTTTAACAGAGTTTTGCTTAGTCAAAAGCTTCAATTTTGACCCGTTTAAGGCACAGAAATGACTTTAAACACACTTATTTTAGTTGAAAAAGTCATAATTCACATCCAACAGTCATTTAGAGTCAAAAGATTAAATGTTAAAATTTCATCATTATAGACCATTTTGGGAACGTTCGACATGTCCGGAGTCATCGTTTTTCATCCGAAAATTGATTTTTTGGACTGTACCAAAAATTGATTCAAAATGTCAATTGGATCATGCCTCATGTTGAATTACCACTTTTTAAACCCTCTCAGTGACCAAAATTGCCATTTTTACAGAGTTTTGCTTACTCAAAAGCTTCAATTTTGACCCGTTTCAGGCACAGAAATGACTTTAAACACACTTATTTTAGTTGAAAAAGTCATAATTCACATCCAACATTCATTTAGAGTCAAAAGATTAAATGTTAAAATTTCATCATTATAGACCATTTTGGGAACGTTCGACATGTCCGGAGTCATCGTTTTTCATCCGAAAATTGATTTTTTGGACTGTACCAAAAATGATTCAAAATGTCAATTGCATCGTGCCTCATGTTGAATAACCACTTTTTAAACCCTCATAGTGACCAAAATTGCCATTTTTACAGAGTTTTGCTTACTCAAAAGCTTCAATTTTGACCCGTTTCAGGCACAGAAATGACTTTAAACACACTTATTTTAGTTGAAAAAGTCCTAATTCACATCCAACATTCATTTAGAGTCAAAAGATTAAATGTTAAAATTTCATCATTATAGACCATTTTGGGAACGTTCGACATGTCCGGAGTCATCGTTTTTCATCCGAAAATTGATTTTTTGGACTGTACCAAAAATGATTCAAAATGTCAATTGGATCATGCCTCATGTTGAATAACCACTTTTTAAACCCTCACAGTGACCAAAATTGCCATTTTTACAGAGTTTTGCTTAGTCAAAAGCTTCAATTTTGACCCGTTTCAGGCACAGAAATGACTTTAAACACACTTATTTTAGTTGAAAAATTCATAATTCACATCCAACAGTCATTTAGAGTCAAAAGATTAAATGTTAAAATTTCATCATTATAGACCATTTTGGGATTGTTCGACATGTCCGGAGTCATCGTTTTTCATCCGAAAATTGATTTTTTGGACTGTACCAAAAATGATTCAAAATGTCAATTGGATCGTGCCTCATGTTTAATAACCACTTTTTAAACCCTCACAGTGACCAAAATTGCCATTTTCACAGAGTTTTGCTTACTCAAAAGCTTCAATTTTGACCCGTTTCAGGCACAGAAATGACTTTAAACACACCTATTTTAGTTGAAAAAGTCATAATTCACATCCAACAGTCATTTAGAGTCAAAAGATTAAATGTTAAAATTTCATCATTATAGACCATTTTGGGAACGTTCGACATGTCCAGAGTCATCGTTTTTCATCCGAAAATTGATATTTTGGACTGTACCAAAAATGATTCAAAATGTCAATTGGATCGTGCCTCATGTTGAATAACCACTTTTTAAACCCTCACATGACCAAAATTGCCACTTTTACAGAGTTTTGCTTACTCAAAAGCTTCAATTTTGACCCATTTCAGGCACAGAAATTACTTTAAACACACTTATTTTAGTTGAAAAAGTCATAATTCACATCCAACAGTAATTTAGAGTCAAAAGATTAAATGTTAAAATTTCATCATTATAGACCATTTTGGGAACGTTCGGCATGTCCGGAGTCATCGTTTTTCATCCCAAAAATTGATTTTTTGGACTGTACCAAAAATGATTCAAAATGTCAATTGGATCGTGCCTCATGTTGAATAACCACTTTTTAAACCCTCGCTGTGACCAAAATTGCCATTTTAACAGAGTTTTGCTTAGTCAAAAGCTTCAATTTTGACCCGTTTAAGGCACAGAAATGACTTTAAACACACTTATTTTAGTTGAAAAAGTCATAATTCACATCCAACAGTCATTTAGAGTCAAAAGATTAAATGTTAAAATTTCATCATTATAGACCATTTTGGGAACGTTCGACATGTCCGGAGTCATCGTTTTTCATCCGAAAATTGATTTTTTGGACTGTACCAAAAATTGATTCAAAATGTCAATTGGATCATGCCTCATGTTGAATTACCACTTTTTAAACCCTCTCAGTGACCAAAATTGCCATTTTTACAGAGTTTTGCTTACTCAAAAGCTTCAATTTTGACCCGTTTCAGGCACAGAAATGACTTTAAACACACTTATTTTAGTTGAAAAAGTCATAATTCACATCCAACATTCATTTAGAGTCAAAAGATTAAATGTTAAAATTTCATCATTATAGACCATTTTGGGAACGTTCGACATGTCCGGAGTCATCGTTTTTCATCCGAAAATTGATTTTTTGGACTGTACCAAAAATGATTCAAAATGTCAATTGCATCGTGCCTCATGTTGAATAACCACTTTTTAAACCCTCATAGTGACCAAAATTGCCATTTTTACAGAGTTTTGCTTACTCAAAAGCTTCAATTTTGACCCGTTTCAGGCACAGAAATGACTTTAAACACACTTATTTTAGTTGAAAAAGTCCTAATTCACATCCAACATTCATTTAGAGTCAAAAGATTAAATGTTAAAATTTCATCATTATAGACCATTTTGGGAACGTTCGACATGTCCGGAGTCATCGTTTTTCATCCGAAAATTGATTTTTTGGACTGTACCAAAAATGATTCAAAATGTCAATTGGATCATGCCTCATGTTGAATAACCACTTTTTAAACCCTCACAGTGACCAAAATTACCATTTTTACAGAGTTTTGCTTAGTCAAAAGCTTCAATTTTGACCCGTTTCAGGCACAGAAATGACTTTAAACACACTTATTTTAGTTGAAAAATTCATAATTCACATCCAACAGTCATTTAGAGTCAAAAGATTAAATGTTAAAATTTCATCATTATAGACCATTTTGGGATTGTTCGACATGTCCGGAGTCATCGTTTTTCATCCGAAAATTGATTTTTTGGACTGTACCAAAAATGATTCAAAATGTCAATTGGATCGTGCCTCATGTTTAATAACCACTTTTTAAACCCTCACAGTGACCAAAATTGCCATTTTCACAGAGTTTTGCTTACTCAAAAGCTTCAATTTTGACCCGTTTCAGGCACAGAAATGACTTTAAACACACCTATTTTAGTTGAAAAAGTCATAATTCACATCCAACAGTCATTTAGAGTCAAAAGATTAAATGTTAAAATTTCATCATTATAGACCATTTTGGGAACGTTCGACATGTCCAGAGTCATCGTTTTTCATCCGAAAATTGATATTTTGGACTGTACCAAAAATGATTCAAAATGTCAATTGGATCGTGCCTCATGTTGAATAACCACTTTTTAAACCCTCACATGACCAAAATTGCCACTTTTACAGAGTTTTGCTTACTCAAAAGCTTCAATTTTGACCCATTTCAGGCACAGAAATTACTTTAAACACACTTATTTTAGTTGAAAAAGTCATAATTCACATCCAACAGTAATTTAGAGTCAAAAGATTAATTGTTAAATGTCATCATTATAGACCATTTTGGGAACGTTCGACATGTCCGGAGTCATCGTTTTTCATCCGAAAATTGATTTTTTGGACTGTACCAAAAATGATTCAAAATGTCAATTGGATCATGCCTCATGTTGAATAACCACTTTTTAAACCCTCACAGTGACCAAAATTGCCATTTTTACAGAGTTTTGCTTAGTCAAAAGCTTCAATTTTGAACCGTTTCAGGCACAGAAATGACTTTAAACACACTTATTTTAGTTGAAAAATTCATAATTCACATCCAACAGTCATTTAGAGTCAAAAGATTAAATGTTAAAATTTCATCATTATAGACCATTTTGGGATTGTTCGACATGTCCGGAGTCATCGTTTTTCATCCGAAAATTGATTTTTTTGGACTGTACCAAAAATGATTCAAAATGTCAATTGGATCGTACCTCATGTTGAATAACCACTTTTTAAACCCTCACAGTGACCAAAATTGCCATTTTTACAGAGTTTTGCTTACTAAAAAGCTTCAATTTTGACCCGTTTCAGGCACAGAAATGACTTTAAACACACTTATTTTAGTTGAAAAAGTCATAATTCACATCCAACAGTCATTTAGAGTCAAAAGATTAAATGTTAAAATTTCATCATTATAGACCATTTTGGGAACGTTCGACATGTCCGGAGTCATCGTTTTTCATCCGAAAATTGATTTTTTGGACTGTACCAAAAATGATTCAAAATGTCAATTGGACCATGCCTCATGTTGAATTACCACTTTTTAAACCCTCACAGTGACCAAAATTGCCATTTTTACAGAGTTTTGCTTACTCAAAAGCTTCAATTTTGACCAGTTTCAGGCACAGAAATGACTTTAAACACACTTATTTTAGTTGAAAAAGTCATAATTCACATCCAACAGTCATTTAGAGTCAAAAGATTAAATGTTAAAATTTCATCATTATAGACCATTTTGGGAACGTTCGACATGTCCGGAGTCATCGTTTTTCATCCGAAAATTGATTTTTTGGACTGTACCAAAAATGATTCAAAATGTCAATTGGATCGTGCCTCATGTTTAATAACCACTTTTTAAACCCTCACAGTGACCAAAATTGCCATTTTCACAGAGTTTTGCTTACTCAAAAGCTTCAATTTTGACCCGTTTCAGGGACAGAAATGACTTTAAACACACTTATTTTAGTTGAAAAAGTCCTAATTCACATCCAACATTCATTTAGAGTCAAAAGATTAAATGTTAAAATTTCATCATTATAGACCATTTTGGGAACGTTCGACATGTCCGGAGTCATCGTTTTTCATCCGAAAATTGATTTTTTGGACTGTACCAAAAATGATTCAAAATGTCAATTGGATCATGCCTCATGTTGAATAACCACTTTTTAAACCCTCACAGTGACCAAAATTGCCATTTTTACAGAGTTTTGCTTAGTCAAAAGCTTCAATTTTGAACCGTTTCAGGCACAGAAATGACTTTAAACACACTTATTTTAGTTGAAAAATTCATAATTCACATCCAACAGTCATTTAGAGTCAAAAGATTAAATGTTAAAATTTCATCATTATAGACCATTTTGGGATTTTTCGACATGTCCGGAGTCATCGTTTTTCATCCGAAAATTGATTTTTTGGACTGTACCAAAAATGATTCAAAATGTCAATTGGATCGTACCTCATGTTGAATAACCACTTTTTAAACCCTCACAGTGACCAAAATTGCCATTTTTACAGAGTTTTGCTTACTCAAAAGCTTCAATTTTGACCCGTTTCAGGCACAGAAATGACTTTAAACACACTTATTTTAGTTGAAAAAGTCATAATTCACATCCAACAGTCATTTAGAGTCAAAAGATTAAATGTTAAAATTTCATCATTATAGACCATTTTGGGAACGTTCGGCATGTCCGGAGTCATCGTTTTTCATCCCAAAAATTGATTTTTTGGACTGTACCAAAAATGATTCAAAATGTCAATTGGATCGTGCCTCATGTTGAATAACCACTTTTTAAACCCTCGCTGTGACCAAAATTGCCATTTTAACAGAGTTTTGCTTAGTCAAAAGCTTCAATTTTGACCCGTTTAAGGCACAGAAATGACTTTAAACACACTTATTTTAGTTGAAAAAGTCATAATTCACATCCAACAGTCATTTAGAGTCAAAAGATTAAATGTTAAAATTTCATCATTATAGACCATTTTGGGAACGTTCGACATGTCCGGAGTCATTGTTTTTCATCCGAAAATTGATTTTTTGGACTGTACCAAAAATTGATTCAAAATGTCAATTGGATCATGCCTCATGTTGAATTACCACTTTTTAAACCCTCTCAGTGACCAAAATTGCCATTTTTACAGAGTTTTGCTTACTCAAAAGCTTCAATTTTGACCCGTTTCAGGCACAGAAATGACTTTAAACACACTTATTTTAGTTGAAAAAGTCATAATTCACATCCAACATTCATTTAGAGTCAAAAGATTAAATGTTAAAATTTCATCATTATAGACCATTTTGGGAACGTTCGACATGTCCGGAGTCATCGTTTTTCATCCGAAAATTGATTTTTTGGACTGTACCAAAAATGATTCAAAATGTCAATTGCATCGTGCCTCATGTTGAATAACCACTTTTTAAACCCTCATAGTGACCAAAATTGCCATTTTTACAGAGTTTTGCTTACTCAAAAGCTTCAATTTTGACCCGTTTCAGGCACAGAAATGACTTTAAACACACTTATTTTAGTTGAAAAAGTCCTAATTCACATCCAACATTCATTTAGAGTCAAAAGATTAAATGTTAAAATTTCATCATTATAGACCATTTTGGGAACGTTCGACATGTCCGGAGTCATCGTTTTTCATCCGAAAATTGATTTTTTGGACTGTACCAAAAATGATTCAAAATGTCAATTGGATCATGCCTCATGTTGAATAACCACTTTTTAAACCCTCACAGTGACCAAAATTGCCATTTTTACAGAGTTTTGCTTAGTCAAAAGCTTCAATTTTGACCCGTTTCAGGCACAGAAATGACTTTAAACACACTTATTTTAGTTGAAAAATTCATAATTCACATCCAACAGTCATTTAGAGTCAAAAGATTAAATGTTAAAATTTCATCATTATAGACCATTTTGGGATTGTTCGACATGTCCGGAGTCATCGTTTTTCATCCGAAAATTGATTTTTTGGACTGTACCAAAAATGATTCAAAATGTCAATTGGATCATGCCTCATGTTGAATAACCACTTTTTAAACCCTCACAGTGACCAAAATTGCCATTTTTACAGAGTTTTGCTTAGTCAAAAGCTTCAATTTTGAACCGTTTCAGGCACAGAAATGACTTTAAACACACTTATTTTAGTTGAAAAATTCATAATTCACATCCAACAGTCATTTAGAGTCAAAAGATTAAATGTTAAAATTTCATCATTATAGACCATTTTGGGATTGTTCGACATGTCCGGAGTCATCGTTTTTCATCCGAAAATTGATTTTTTTGGACTGTACCAAAAATGATTCAAAATGTCAATTGGATCGTACCTCATGTTGAATAACCACTTTTTAAACCCTCACAGTGACCAAAATTGCCATTTTTACAGAGTTTTGCTTACTAAAAAGCTTCATTTTTGACCCGTTTCAGGCACAGAAATGACTTTAAACACACTTATTTTAGTTGAAAAAGTCATAATTCACATCCAACAGTCATTTAGAGTCAAAAGATTAAATGTTAAAATTTCATCATTATAGACCATTTTGGGAACGTTCGACATGTCCGGAGTCATCGTTTTTCATCCGAAAATTGATTTTTTGGACTGTACCAAAAATGATTCAAAATGTCAATTGGACCATGCCTCATGTTGAATTACCACTTTTTAAACCCTCACAGTGACCAAAATTGCCATTTTTACAGAGTTTTGCTTACTCAAAAGCTTTAATTTTGACCCGTTTCAGGCACAGAAATGACTTTAAACACACTTATTTTAGTTGAAAAAGTCATAATTCACATCCAACAGTCATTTAGAGTCAAAAGATTAAATGTTAAAATTTCATCATTATAGACCATTTTGGGAACGTTCGACATGTCCAGAGTCATCGTTTTTCATCCGAAAATTGATTTTTTTGGACTGTACCAAAAATGATTCAAAATGTCAATTGGATCGGGCCTCATGTTGAATATCCACCTTTTTAAACCCTTACATGACCAAAATTGCCATTTTTACAGAGTTTTGCTTACTCAAAATCTTCAATTTTGAACCGTTTCAGGCACAGAAATGACTTTAAACACACTTAATTTAGCTGAAAAAGTCATAATTCACATCCAACAGTCATTTAGAGTCAAAAGATTAAATGTTAAAATGTCATCATTATAGACCATTTTGGGAACGTTCGACATGTCCAGAGTCATCGTTTTTCATCCCAAAAATTGATTTTTTGGACTGTACCAAAAATGATTCAAAATGTCAATTGGATCGTGCCTCATGTTGAATAACCACTTTTTAAACCCTCACAGTGACCAAAATTGCCATTTCTACAGAGTTTTGCTTACTCAAAAGCTTCAATTTTGACCCGTTTCAGGCACAAAAATGACTTTAAACACACTTATTTTAGTTGAAAAAGTCATAATTCACATCCAACAGTCATTTAGAGTCAAAAGATTAAATGTTAAAATTTCATCATTATAGACCATTTTGGGAACGTTCGACATGTCCGGAGTCATCGTTTTTCATCCGAAAATTGATTTTTTGGACTGTACCAAAAATGATTCAAAATGTCAATTGGATCGTGCCTCATGTTGACTAACCACTTTTTAAACCCTCACAGTGACCAAAATTGCCATTTTTACAGAGTTTTGCTTAGTCAAAAGCTTCAATGTTGACCCGTTTCAGGCACAGAAATGACTTTAAACACACTTATTTTAGTTGAAAAAGTCATAATTCACATCCAACAGTCATTTAGAGTCAAAGATTAAATGTTAAAATTTCATCATTATAGACCATTTTGGGAACGTTCGACATGTCCGGAGTCATCGTTTTTCATCCGAAAATTGATTTTTTGGACTGTACCAAAAATGATTCAAAATGCCAATTGGATCGTGCCTCATGTTGAATAACCACTTTTTAAACCCTCATAGTGACCAAAATTGCCATTTTTACAGAGTTTTGCTTACTCAAAAGCTTCAATTTTGACCCGTTTCAGGCACAGAAATGACTTTAAACACACTTATTTTAGTTGAAAAAGTCATAATTCACATCCAACAGTCATTTAGAGTCAAAAGATTAAATGTTAAAATTTCATCATTATAGACCATTTTGGGAACGTTCGACATGTCCAGAGTCATCGTTTTTCACCCGAAAATTGATTTTTTTGGACTGTACCAAAAATGATTCAAAATGTCAATTGGATCGTGCCTCATGTTGAATTTCCACCTTTTTAAACCCTTACATGACCAAAATTGCCATTTTTACAGAGTTTTGCTTACTCAAAATCTTCAATTTTGACCCGTTTCAGGCACAGAAATGACTTTAAACACACTTAATTTAGCTGAAAAAGTCATAATTCACATCCAACAGTCATTTAGAGTCAAAAGATTAAATGTTAAAATGTCATCATTATAGACCATTTTGGGAACGTTCGACATGTCCAGAGTCATCGTTTTTCATCCGAAAATTGATTTTTTGGACTGTACCAAAAATGATTCAAAATGTCAATTGGATCGTGCCTCATGTTGACTAACCACTTTTTAAACCCTCACAGTGACCAAAATTGCCATTTTTACAGAGTTTTGCTTAGTCAAAAGCTTCAATGTTGACCCGTTTCAGGCACAGAAATGACTTTAAACACACTTATTTTAGTTGAAAAAGTCATAAATCACATCCAACAGTCATTTAGAGTCAAAGATTAAATGTTAAAATTTCATCATTATAGACCATTTTGGGAACGTTCGACATGTCCGGAGTCATCGTTTTTCATCCGAAAATTGATTTTTTGGACTGTACCAAAAATGATTCAAAATGTCAATTGGATCGTGCCTCATGTTGAATAACCACTTTTTAAACCCTCATAGTGACCAAAATTGCCATTTTTACAGAGTTTTGCTTACTCAAAAGCTTCAATTTTGACCCGTTTCAAGCACAGAAATGACTTTAAACACAATTATTTTAGTTGAAAAAGTCATAATTCACATCCAACAGTCATTTAGAGTCAAAAGATTAAATGTTAAAATTTCATCATTATAGACCATTTTGGGAACGTTCGACATGTCCGGAATCATCGTTTTTCATCCCAAAAATTGATTTTTTGGACTGTACCAAAAATGATTCAAAATGTCAATTGGATCGTGCCTCATGTTGAATAACCACTTTTTAAACCCTTGCAGTGACCACAATTGCCATTTTAACAGAGTTTTGCTTAGTCAAAAACTTCAATTTTGACCCGTTTCAGGCACAGAAATGACTTTAAACACACTTATTTTAGTTGAAAAAGTCATAATTCACATCCAACTGTCATTTAGAGTCAAAAGATTAAATGTTAAAATTTCATCATTATAGACCATTTTGGGAACGTTCGACATGTCCGGAGTCATCGTTTTTCATCCGAAAATTGATTTTTTGGACTGTACCAAAAATGATTCAAAATGTCAATTGGATCATGCCTCATGTTGAATAACCACTTTTTAAACCCTCACAGTGACCAAAATTGCCATTTTTACAGAGTTTTGCATACTCAAAAGCTTCAATTTTGACCCGTTTCAGGCACAGAAATGACTTTAAACACACTTATTTCAGTTGAAAAAGTCATAATTCACATCCAACAGTCATTTAGAGTCAAAAGATTAAATGTTAAAATTTCATCATTATATACCATTTTGGGATAATTCGACATGTCCGGAGTCATCGTTTTTCATCCGAAAATTGATTTTTTGGACTGTACCAAAAATGATTCAAAATGTCAATTGGATCGTGCCTCATGTTGAATAACCACTTTTTAAACCCTCAGTTGACCAAAATTGCCATTTTTACAGAGTTTTGCTTACTCAAAAGCTTCAATTTTGACCCGTTTCAGGCACAAAAATGACTTTAAACACACTTATTTTAGTTGAAAAAGTCATAATTCACATCCAACAGTCATTTAGAGTCAAAAGATTAAATGTTAAAATTTCATCATTATAGACCATTTTGGGAACGTTCGACATGTCCGGAGTCATCGTTTTTCATCCGAAAATTGATTTTTTGGACTGTACCAAAAATGATTCAAAATGTCAATTGGATCGTGCCTCATGTTGAATAACCACTTTTTAAACCCTCATAGTGACCAAAATTGCCATTTTTACAGAGTTTTGCTTACTCAAAAGCTTCAATTTTGACCCGTTTCAGGCACAGAAATGACTTTAAACACACTTATTTCAGTTGAAAAAGTCATAATTCACATCCAACAGTCATTTAGAGTCAAAAGATTAAATGTTAAAATTTCATCATTATAGACCATTTTGGGATTGTTCGACATGTCCGGAGTCATCGTTTTTCATCCGAAAATTGATTTTTTGGACTGTACCAAAAATGATTCAAAATGTCAATTGGATCGTGCCTCATGTTTAATAACCACTTTTTAAACCCTCACAGTGACCAAAATTGCCATTTTCACAGAGTTTTGCTTACTCAAAAGCTTCAATTTTGACCCGTTTCAGGCACAGAAATGACTTTAAACACACCTATTTTAGTTGAAAAAGTCATAATTCACATCCAACAGTCATTTAGAGTCAAAAGATTAAATGTTAAAATTTCATCATTATAGACCATTTTGGGAACGTTCGACATGTCCAGAGTCATCGTTTTTCATCCGAAAATTGATATTTTGGACTGTACCAAAAATGATTCAAAATGTCAATTGGATCGTGCCTCATGTTGAATAACCACTTTTTAAACCCTCACATGACCAAAATTGCCACTTTTACAGAGTTTTGCTTACTCAAAAGCTTCAATTTTGACCCATTTCAGGCACAGAAATTACTTTAAACACACTTATTTTAGTTGAAAAAGTCATAATTCACATCCAACAGTAATTTAGAGTCAAAAGATTAATTGTTAAATGTCATCATTATAGACCATTTTGGGAACGTTCGACATGTCCGGAGTCATCGTTTTTCATCCGAAAATTGATTTTTTGGACTGTACCAAAAATGATTCAAAATGTCAATTGGATCATGCCTCATGTTGAATAACCACTTTTTAAACCCTCACAGTGACCAAAATTGCCATTTTTACAGAGTTTTGCTTAGTCAAAAGCTTCAATTTTGAACCGTTTCAGGCACAGAAATGACTTTAAACACACTTATTTTAGTTGAAAAATTCATAATTCACATCCAACAGTCATTTAGAGTCAAAAGATTAAATGTTAAAATTTCATCATTATAGACCATTTTGGGATTGTTCGACATGTCCGGAGTCATCGTTTTTCATCCGAAAATTGATTTTTTTGGACTGTACCAAAAATGATTCAAAATGTCAATTGGATCGTACCTCATGTTGAATAACCACTTTTTAAACCCTCACAGTGACCAAAATTGCCATTTTTACAGAGTTTTGCTTACTAAAAAGCTTCAATTTTGACCCGTTTCAGGCACAGAAATGACTTTAAACACACTTATTTTAGTTGAAAAAGTCATAATTCACATCCAACAGTCATTTAGAGTCAAAAGATTAAATGTTAAAATTTCATCATTATAGACCATTTTGGGAACGTTCGACATGTCCGGAGTCATCGTTTTTCATCCGAAAATTGATTTTTTGGACTGTACCAAAAATGATTCAAAATGTCAATTGGACCATGCCTCATGTTGAATTACCACTTTTTAAACCCTCACAGTGACCAAAATTGCCATTTTTACAGAGTTTTGCTTACTCAAAAGCTTCAATTTTGACCAGTTTCAGGCACAGAAATGACTTTAAACACACTTATTTTAGTTGAAAAAGTCATAATTCACATCCAACAGTCATTTAGAGTCAAAAGATTAAATGTTAAAATTTCATCATTATAGACCATTTTGGGAACGTTCGACATGTCCGGAGTCATCGTTTTTCATCCGAAAATTGATTTTTTGGACTGTACCAAAAATGATTCAAAATGTCAATTGGATCGTGCCTCATGTTTAATAACCACTTTTTAAACCCTCACAGTGACCAAAATTGCCATTTTCACAGAGTTTTGCTTACTCAAAAGCTTCAATTTTGACCCGTTTCAGGGACAGAAATGACTTTAAACACACTTATTTTAGTTGAAAAAGTCCTAATTCACATCCAACATTCATTTAGAGTCAAAAGATTAAATGTTAAAATTTCATCATTATAGACCATTTTGGGAACGTTCGACATGTCCGGAGTCATCGTTTTTCATCCGAAAATTGATTTTTTGGACTGTACCAAAAATGATTCAAAATGTCAATTGGATCATGCCTCATGTTGAATAACCACTTTTTAAACCCTCACAGTGACCAAAATTGCCATTTTTACAGAGTTTTGCTTAGTCAAAAGCTTCAATTTTGAACCGTTTCAGGCACAGAAATGACTTTAAACACACTTATTTTAGTTGAAAAATTCATAATTCACATCCAACAGTCATTTAGAGTCAAAAGATTAAATGTTAAAATTTCATCATTATAGACCATTTTGGGATTTTTCGACATGTCCGGAGTCATCGTTTTTCATCCGAAAATTGATTTTTTGGACTGTACCAAAAATGATTCAAAATGTCAATTGGATCGTACCTCATGTTGAATAACCACTTTTTAAACCCTCACAGTGACCAAAATTGCCATTTTTACAGAGTTTTGCTTACTCAAAAGCTTCAATTTTGACCCGTTTCAGGCACAGAAATGACTTTAAACACACTTATTTTAGTTGAAAAAGTCATAATTCACATCCAACAGTCATTTAGAGTCAAAAGATTAAATGTTAAAATTTCATCATTATAGACCATTTTGGGAACGTTCGGCATGTCCGGAGTCATCGTTTTTCATCCCAAAAATTGATTTTTTGGACTGTACCAAAAATGATTCAAAATGTCAATTGGATCGTGCCTCATGTTGAATAACCACTTTTTAAACCCTCGCTGTGACCAAAATTGCCATTTTAACAGAGTTTTGCTTAGTCAAAAGCTTCAATTTTGACCCGTTTAAGGCACAGAAATGACTTTAAACACACTTATTTTAGTTGAAAAAGTCATAATTCACATCCAACAGTCATTTAGAGTCAAAAGATTAAATGTTAAAATTTCATCATTATAGACCATTTTGGGAACGTTCGACATGTCCGGAGTCATTGTTTTTCATCCGAAAATTGATTTTTTGGACTGTACCAAAAATTGATTCAAAATGTCAATTGGATCATGCCTCATGTTGAATTACCACTTTTTAAACCCTCTCAGTGACCAAAATTGCCATTTTTACAGAGTTTTGCTTACTCAAAAGCTTCAATTTTGACCCGTTTCAGGCACAGAAATGACTTTAAACACACTTATTTTAGTTGAAAAAGTCATAATTCACATCCAACATTCATTTAGAGTCAAAAGATTAAATGTTAAAATTTCATCATTATAGACCATTTTGGGAACGTTCGACATGTCCGGAGTCATCGTTTTTCATCCGAAAATTGATTTTTTGGACTGTACCAAAAATGATTCAAAATGTCAATTGCATCGTGCCTCATGTTGAATAACCACTTTTTAAACCCTCATAGTGACCAAAATTGCCATTTTTACAGAGTTTTGCTTACTCAAAAGCTTCAATTTTGACCCGTTTCAGGCACAGAAATGACTTTAAACACACTTATTTTAGTTGAAAAAGTCCTAATTCACATCCAACATTCATTTAGAGTCAAAAGATTAAATGTTAAAATTTCATCATTATAGACCATTTTGGGAACGTTCGACATGTCCGGAGTCATCGTTTTTCATCCGAAAATTGATTTTTTGGACTGTACCAAAAATGATTCAAAATGTCAATTGGATCATGCCTCATGTTGAATAACCACTTTTTAAACCCTCACAGTGACCAAAATTGCCATTTTTACAGAGTTTTGCTTAGTCAAAAGCTTCAATTTTGACCCGTTTCAGGCACAGAAATGACTTTAAACACACTTATTTTAGTTGAAAAATTCATAATTCACATCCAACAGTCATTTAGAGTCAAAAGATTAAATGTTAAAATTTCATCATTATAGACCATTTTGGGATTGTTCGACATGTCCGGAGTCATCGTTTTTCATCCGAAAATTGATTTTTTGGACTGTACCAAAAATGATTCAAAATGTCAATTGGATCATGCCTCATGTTGAATAACCACTTTTTAAACCCTCACAGTGACCAAAATTGCCATTTTTACAGAGTTTTGCTTAGTCAAAAGCTTCAATTTTGAACCGTTTCAGGCACAGAAATGACTTTAAACACACTTATTTTAGTTGAAAAATTCATAATTCACATCCAACAGTCATTTAGAGTCAAAAGATTAAATGTTAAAATTTCATCATTATAGACCATTTTGGGATTGTTCGACATGTCCGGAGTCATCGTTTTTCATCCGAAAATTGATTTTTTTGGACTGTACCAAAAATGATTCAAAATGTCAATTGGATCGTACCTCATGTTGAATAACCACTTTTTAAACCCTCACAGTGACCAAAATTGCCATTTTTACAGAGTTTTGCTTACTAAAAAGCTTCATTTTTGACCCGTTTCAGGCACAGAAATGACTTTAAACACACTTATTTTAGTTGAAAAAGTCATAATTCACATCCAACAGTCATTTAGAGTCAAAAGATTAAATGTTAAAATTTCATCATTATAGACCATTTTGGGAACGTTCGACATGTCCGGAGTCATCGTTTTTCATCCGAAAATTGATTTTTTGGACTGTACCAAAAATGATTCAAAATGTCAATTGGACCATGCCTCATGTTGAATTACCACTTTTTAAACCCTCACAGTGACCAAAATTGCCATTTTTACAGAGTTTTGCTTACTCAAAAGCTTTAATTTTGACCCGTTTCAGGCACAGAAATGACTTTAAACACACTTATTTTAGTTGAAAAAGTCATAATTCACATCCAACAGTCATTTAGAGTCAAAAGATTAAATGTTAAAATTTCATCATTATAGACCATTTTGGGAACGTTCGACATGTCCAGAGTCATCGTTTTTCATCCGAAAATTGATTTTTTTGGACTGTACCAAAAATGATTCAAAATGTCAATTGGATCGGGCCTCATGTTGAATATCCACCTTTTTAAACCCTTACATGACCAAAATTGCCATTTTTACAGAGTTTTGCTTACTCAAAATCTTCAATTTTGAACCGTTTCAGGCACAGAAATGACTTTAAACACACTTAATTTAGCTGAAAAAGTCATAATTCACATCCAACAGTCATTTAGAGTCAAAAGATTAAATGTTAAAATGTCATCATTATAGACCATTTTGGGAACGTTCGACATGTCCAGAGTCATCGTTTTTCATCCCAAAAATTGATTTTTTGGACTGTACCAAAAATGATTCAAAATGTCAATTGGATCGTGCCTCATGTTGAATAACCACTTTTTAAACCCTCACAGTGACCAAAATTGCCATTTCTACAGAGTTTTGCTTACTCAAAAGCTTCAATTTTGACCCGTTTCAGGCACAAAAATGACTTTAAACACACTTATTTTAGTTGAAAAAGTCATAATTCACATCCAACAGTCATTTAGAGTCAAAAGATTAAATGTTAAAATTTCATCATTATAGACCATTTTGGGAACGTTCGACATGTCCGGAGTCATCGTTTTTCATCCGAAAATTGATTTTTTGGACTGTACCAAAAATGATTCAAAATGTCAATTGGATCGTGCCTCATGTTGACTAACCACTTTTTAAACCCTCACAGTGACCAAAATTGCCATTTTTACAGAGTTTTGCTTAGTCAAAAGCTTCAATGTTGACCCGTTTCAGGCACAGAAATGACTTTAAACACACTTATTTTAGTTGAAAAAGTCATAATTCACATCCAACAGTCATTTAGAGTCAAAGATTAAATGTTAAAATTTCATCATTATAGACCATTTTGGGAACGTTCGACATGTCCGGAGTCATCGTTTTTCATCCGAAAATTGATTTTTTGGACTGTACCAAAAATGATTCAAAATGCCAATTGGATCGTGCCTCATGTTGAATAACCACTTTTTAAACCCTCATAGTGACCAAAATTGCCATTTTTACAGAGTTTTGCTTACTCAAAAGCTTCAATTTTGACCCGTTTCAGGCACAGAAATGACTTTAAACACACTTATTTTAGTTGAAAAAGTCATAATTCACATCCAACAGTCATTTAGAGTCAAAAGATTAAATGTTAAAATTTCATCATTATAGACCATTTTGGGAACGTTCGACATGTCCAGAGTCATCGTTTTTCACCCGAAAATTGATTTTTTTGGACTGTACCAAAAATGATTCAAAATGTCAATTGGATCGTGCCTCATGTTGAATTTCCACCTTTTTAAACCCTTACATGACCAAAATTGCCATTTTTACAGAGTTTTGCTTACTCAAAATCTTCAATTTTGACCCGTTTCAGGCACAGAAATGACTTTAAACACACTTAATTTAGCTGAAAAAGTCATAATTCACATCCAACAGTCATTTAGAGTCAAAAGATTAAATGTTAAAATGTCATCATTATAGACCATTTTGGGAACGTTCGACATGTCCAGAGTCATCGTTTTTCATCCGAAAATTGATTTTTTGGACTGTACCAAAAATGATTCAAAATGTCAATTGGATCGTGCCTCATGTTGACTAACCACTTTTTAAACCCTCACAGTGACCAAAATTGCCATTTTTACAGAGTTTTGCTTAGTCAAAAGCTTCAATGTTGACCCGTTTCAGGCACAGAAATGACTTTAAACACACTTATTTTAGTTGAAAAAGTCATAAATCACATCCAACAGTCATTTAGAGTCAAAGATTAAATGTTAAAATTTCATCATTATAGACCATTTTGGGAACGTTCGACATGTCCGGAGTCATCGTTTTTCATCCGAAAATTGATTTTTTGGACTGTACCAAAAATGATTCAAAATGTCAATTGGATCGTGCCTCATGTTGAATAACCACTTTTTAAACCCTCATAGTGACCAAAATTGCCATTTTTACAGAGTTTTGCTTACTCAAAAGCTTCAATTTTGACCCGTTTCAAGCACAGAAATGACTTTAAACACAATTATTTTAGTTGAAAAAGTCATAATTCACATCCAACAGTCATTTAGAGTCAAAAGATTAAATGTTAAAATTTCATCATTATAGACCATTTTGGGAACGTTCGACATGTCCGGAATCATCGTTTTTCATCCCAAAAATTGATTTTTTGGACTGTACCAAAAATGATTCAAAATGTCAATTGGATCGTGCCTCATGTTGAATAACCACTTTTTAAACCCTTGCAGTGACCACAATTGCCATTTTAACAGAGTTTTGCTTAGTCAAAAACTTCAATTTTGACCCGTTTCAGGCACAGAAATGACTTTAAACACACTTATTTTAGTTGAAAAAGTCATAATTCACATCCAACTGTCATTTAGAGTCAAAAGATTAAATGTTAAAATTTCATCATTATAGACCATTTTGGGAACGTTCGACATGTCCGGAGTCATCGTTTTTCATCCGAAAATTGATTTTTTGGACTGTACCAAAAATGATTCAAAATGTCAATTGGATCATGCCTCATGTTGAATAACCACTTTTTAAACCCTCACAGTGACCAAAATTGCCATTTTTACAGAGTTTTGCATACTCAAAAGCTTCAATTTTGACCCGTTTCAGGCACAGAAATGACTTTAAACACACTTATTTCAGTTGAAAAAGTCATAATTCACATCCAACAGTCATTTAGAGTCAAAAGATTAAATGTTAAAATTTCATCATTATATACCATTTTGGGATAATTCGACATGTCCGGAGTCATCGTTTTTCATCCGAAAATTGATTTTTTGGACTGTACCAAAAATGATTCAAAATGTCAATTGGATCGTGCCTCATGTTGAATAACCACTTTTTAAACCCTCAGTTGACCAAAATTGCCATTTTTACAGAGTTTTGCTTACTCAAAAGCTTCAATTTTGACCCGTTTCAGGCACAAAAATGACTTTAAACACACTTATTTTAGTTGAAAAAGTCATAATTCACATCCAACAGTCATTTAGAGTCAAAAGATTAAATGTTAAAATTTCATCATTATAGACCATTTTGGGAACGTTCGACATGTCCGGAGTCATCGTTTTTCATCCGAAAATTGATTTTTTGGACTGTACCAAAAATGATTCAAAATGTCAATTGGATCGTGCCTCATGTTGAATAACCACTTTTTAAACCCTCATAGTGACCAAAATTGCCATTTTTACAGAGTTTTGCTTACTCAAAAGCTTCAATTTTGACCCGTTTCAGGCACAGAAATGACTTTAAACACACTTATTTCAGTTGAAAAAGTCATAATTCACATCCAACAGTCATTTAGAGTCAAAAGATTAAATGTTAAAATTTCATCATTATATACCATTTTGGAATAATTTGACATGTCCGGAGTCATCGTTTTTCATCCGAAAATTGATTTTTTGGACTGTACCAAAAATGATTCAAAATGTCAATTGGATCGTGCCTCATGTTGAATAACCACTTTTTAAACCCTCACATGACCAAAATTGCCATTTTTACAGAGTTTTGCTTACTCAAAAGCTTCAATTTTGACCCGTTTCAGGCACAGAAATGACTTTAAACACACTTATTTTAGTTGAAAAAGTCATAATTCACATCCAACAGTCATTTAGAGTCAAAAGAATAAATGTTAAAATGTCATCATTATAGACCATTTTGGGAACGTTCGACATGTCCGGAGTCATCGTTTTTCATCCGAAAATTGATTTTTTGGACTGTACCAAAAATGATTCAAAATGTCAATTGGATCATGCCTCATGTTGAATAACCACTTTTTAAACCCTCACAGTGACCAAAATTGCCATTTTTACAGAGTTTTGCTTACTCAAAAGCTTCAATTTTGACCCGTTTCAGGCACAGAAATGACTTTAAACACACTTATTTGAGTTGAAAAAGTCATAATTCACATCCAACAGTCATTTGGAGTCAAAAGATTAAATGTTAAAATTTCATCATTATATACCAATCTGGGATAATTCGACATGTCCGGAGTCATCGTTTTTCATCCGAAAATTGATTTTTTGGACTGTACCAAAAATGATTCAAAATGTCAATTGGATCGTGCCTCATGTTGAATAACCACTTTTTAAACCCTCAGTTGACCAAAATTGCCATTTTTACAGAGTTTTGCTTACTCAAAAGCTTCAATTTTGACCCGTTTCAGGCACAGAAATGACTTTAAACACACTTATTTTAGTTGAAAAAGTCATAATTCACATCCAACAGTCATTTAGAGTCAAAAGATTAAATGTTACAATTTCATCATTATAGACCATTTTGGGAACGTTCGACATGTCCGGAGTCATCGTTTTTTATCCGAAAATTGATTTTAAGGACTGTACCAAAAATGATTCAAAATGTCAATTGGATCGTGCCTCATGTTGAATAACCACTTTTTAAACCCTCATAGTGACCAAAATTACCATTTTTACAGAGTTTTGCTTACTCAAAAGCTTCAATTTTGACCCGTTTCAGGCACAGAAATGACTTTAAACACACTTATTTTAGTTGAAAAAGTCATAATTCACATCCAACAGTCATTTAGAGTCAAAAGATTAAATGTTAAAATTTCATCATTATAGACCATTTTGGGAACGTTCGACATGTCCGGAGTCATCGTTTTTCATCCGAAAATTGATTTTTTGGACTGTACCAAAAATGATTCAAAATGTCAATTGGATCATGCCTCATGTTGAATAACCACTTTTTAAACCCTCACAGTGACCAAAATTGCCATTTTTACAGAGTTTTGCTTAGTCAAAAGCTTCAATTTTGAACCGTTTCAGGCACAGAAATGACTTTAAACACACTTATTTTAGTTGAAAAATTCATAATTCACATCCAACAGTCATTTAGAGTCAAAAGATTAAATGTTAAAATTTCATCATTATAGACCATTTTGGGATTTTTCGACATGTCCGGAGTCATCGTTTTTCATCCGAAAATTGATTTTTTGGACTGTACCAAAAATGATTCAAAATGTCAATTGGATCGTACCTCATGTTGAATAACCACTTTTTAAACCCTCACAGTGACCAAAATTGCCATTTTTACAGAGTTTTGCTTACTCAAAAGCTTCAATTTTGACCCGTTTCAGGCACAGAAATGACTTTAAACACACTTATTTTAGTTGAAAAAGTCATAATTCACATCCAACAGTCATTTAGAGTCAAAAGATTAAATGTTAAAATTTCATCATTATAGACCATTTTGGGAACGTTCGGCATGTCCGGAGTCATCGTTTTTCATCCCAAAAATTGATTTTTTGGACTGTACCAAAAATGATTCAAAATGTCAATTGGATCGTGCCTCATGTTGAATAACCACTTTTTAAACCCTCGCTGTGACCAAAATTGCCATTTTAACAGAGTTTTGCTTAGTCAAAAGCTTCAATTTTGACCCGTTTCAGGCACAGAAATGACTTTAAACACACTTATTTTAGTTGAAAAAGTCCTAATTCACATCCAACATTCATTTAGAGTCAAAAGATTAAATGTTAAAATTTCATCATTATAGACCATTTTGGGAACGTTCGACATGTCCGGAGTCATCGTTTTTCATCCGAAAATTGATTTTTTGGACTGTACCAAAAATGATTCAAAATGTCAATTGGATCATGCCTCATGTTGAATAACCACTTTTTAAACCCTCACAGTGACCAAAATTGCCATTTTTACAGAGTTTTGCTTAGTCAAAAGCTTCAATTTTGACCCGTTTCAGGCACAGAAATGACTTTAAACACACTTATTTTAGTTGAAAAATTCATAATTCACATCCAACAGTCATTTAGAGTCAAAAGATTAAATGTTAAAATTTCATCATTATAGACCATTTTGGGATTGTTCGACATGTCCGGAGTCATCGTTTTTCATCCGAAAATTGATTTTTTGGACTGTACCAAAAATGATTCAAAATGTCAATTGGATCATGCCTCATGTTGAATAACCACTTTTTAAACCCTCACAGTGACCAAAATTGCCATTTTTACAGAGTTTTGCTTAGTCAAAAGCTTCAATTTTGAACCGTTTCAGGCACAGAAATGACTTTAAACACACTTATTTTAGTTGAAAAATTCATAATTCACATCCAACAGTCATTTAGAGTCAAAAGATTAAATGTTAAAATTTCATCATTATAGACCATTTTGGGATTGTTCGACATGTCCGGAGTCATCGTTTTTCATCCGAAAATTGATTTTTTTGGACTGTACCAAAAATGATTCAAAATGTCAATTGGATCGTACCTCATGTTGAATAACCACTTTTTAAACCCTCACAGTGACCAAAATTGCCATTTTTACAGAGTTTTGCTTACTAAAAAGCTTCAATTTTGACCCGTTTCAGGCACAGAAATGACTTTAAACACACTTATTTTAGTTGAAAAAGTCATAATTCACATCCAACAGTCATTTAGAGTCAAAAGATTAAATGTTAAAATTTCATCATTATAGACCATTTTGGGAACGTTCGACATGTCCGGAGTCATCGTTTTTCATCCGAAAATTGATTTTTTGGACTGTACCAAAAATGATTCAAAATGTCAATTGGACCATGCCTCATGTTGAATTACCACTTTTTAAACCCTCACAGTGACCAAAATTGCCATTTTTACAGAGTTTTGCTTACTCAAAAGCTTTAATTTTGACCCGTTTCAGGCACAGAAATGACTTTAAACACACTTATTTTAGTTGAAAAAGTCATAATTCACATCCAACAGTCATTTAGAGTCAAAAGATTAAATGTTAAAATTTCATCATTATAGACCATTTTGGGAACGTTCGACATGTCCAGAGTCATCGTTTTTCATCCGAAAATTGATTTTTTTGGACTGTACCAAAAATGATTCAAAATGTCAATTGGATCGTGCCTCATGTTGAATATCCACCTTTTTAAACCCTTACATGACCAAAATTGCCATTTTTACAGAGTTTTGCTTACTCAAAATCTTCAATTTTGAACCGTTTCAGGCACAGAAATGACTTTAAACACACTTAATTTAGCTGAAAAAGTCATAATTCACATCCAACAGTCATTTAGAGTCAAAAGATTAAATGTTAAAATGTCATCATTATAGACCATTTTGGGAACGTTCGACATGTCCAGAGTCATCGTTTTTCATCCCAAAAATTGATTTTTTGGACTGTACCAAAAATGATTCAAAATGTCAATTGGATCGTGCCTCATGTTGAATAACCACTTTTTAAACCCTCACAGTGACCAAAATTGCCATTTCTACAGAGTTTTGCTTACTCAAAAGCTTCAATTTTGACCCGTTTCAGGCACAAAAATGACTTTAAACACACTTATTTTAGTTGAAAAAGTCATAATTCACATCCAACAGTCATTTAGAGTCAAAAGATTAAATGTTAAAATTTCATCATTATAGACCATTTTGGGAACGTTCGACATGTCCGGAGTCATCGTTTTTCATCCGAAAATTGATTTTTTGGACTGTACCAAAAATGATTCAAAATGTCAATTGGATCGTGCCTCATGTTGACTAACCACTTTTTAAACCCTCACAGTGACCAAAATTGCCATTTTTACAGAGTTTTGCTTAGTCAAAAGCTTCAATGTTGACCCGTTTCAGGCACAGAAATGACTTTAAACACACTTATTTTAGTTGAAAAAGTCATAATTCACATCCAACAGTCATTTAGAGTCAAAGATTAAATGTTAAAATTTCATCATTATAGACCATTTTGGGAACGTTCGACATGTCCGGAGTCATCGTTTTTCATCCGAAAATTGATTTTTTGGACTGTACCAAAAATGATTCAAAATGCCAATTGGATCGTGCCTCATGTTGAATAACCACTTTTTAAACCCTCATAGTGACCAAAATTGCCATTTTTACAGAGTTTTGCTTACTCAAAAGCTTCAATTTTGACCCGTTTCAGGCACAGAAATGACTTTAAACACACTTATTTTAGTTGAAAAAGTCATAATTCACATCCAACAGTCATTTAGAGTCAAAAGATTAAATGTTAAAATTTCATCATTATAGACCATTTTGGGAACGTTCGACATGTCCAGAGTCATCGTTTTTCACCCGAAAATTGATTTTTTTGGACTGTACCAAAAATGATTCAAAATGTCAATTGGATCGTGCCTCATGTTGAATTTCCACCTTTTAAAACCCTTACATGACCAAAATTGCCATTTTTACAGAGTTTTGCTTACTCAAAATCTTCAATTTTGACCCGTTTCAGGCACAGAAATGACTTTAAACACACTTAATTTAGCTGAAAAAGTCATAATTCACATCCAACAGTCATTTAGAGTCAAAAGATTAAATGTTAAAATGTCATCATTATAGACCATTTTGGGAACGTTCGACATGTCCAGAGTCATCGTTTTTCATCCGAAAATTGATTTTTTGGACTGTACCAAAAATGATTCAAAATGTCAATTGGATCGTGCCTCATGTTGACTAACCACTTTTTAAACCCTCACAGTGACCAAAATTGCCATTTTTACAGAGTTTTGCTTACTCAAAAGCTTCAATTTTGACCCGTTTCAAGCACAGAAATGACTTTAAACACAATTATTTTAGTTGAAAAAGTCATAATTCACATCCAACAGTCATTTAGAGTCAAAAGATTAAATGTTAAAATTTCATCATTATAGACCATTTTGGGAACGTTCGACATGTCCGGAATCATCGTTTTTCATCCCAAAAATTGATTTTTTGGACTGTACCAAAAATGATTCAAAATGTCAATTGGATCGTGCCTCATGTTGAATAACCACTTTTTAAACCCTTGCAGTGACCACAATTGCCATTTTAACAGAGTTTTGCTTAGTCAAAAGCTTCAATTTTGACCCGTTTCAGGCACAGAAATGACTTTAAACACACTTATTTTAGTTGAAAAAGTCATAATTCACATCCAACTGTCATTTAGAGTCAAAAGATTAAATGTTAAAATTTCATCATTATAGACCATTTTGGGAACGTTCGACATGTCCGGAGTCATCGTTTTTCATCCGAAAATTGATTTTTTGGACTGTACCAAAAATGATTCAAAATGTCAATTGGATCATGCCTCATGTTGAATAACCACTTTTTAAACCCTCACAGTGACCAAAATTGCCATTTTTACAGAGTTTTGCATACTCAAAAGCTTCAATTTTGACCCGTTTCAGGCACAGAAATGACTTTAAACACACTTATTTCAGTTGAAAAAGTCATAATTCACATCCAACAGTCATTTAGAGTCAAAAGATTAAATGTTAAAATTTCATCATTATATACCATTTTGGGATAATTCGACATGTCCGGAGTCATCGTTTTTCATCCGAAAATTGATTTTTTGGACTGTACCAAAAATGATTCAAAATGTCAATTGGATCGTGCCTCATGTTGAATAACCACTTTTTAAACCCTCAGTTGACCAAAATTGCCATTTTTACAGAGTTTTGCTTACTCAAAAGCTTCAATTTTGACCCGTTTCAGGCACAAAAATGACTTTAAACACACTTATTTTAGTTGAAAAAGTCATAATTCACATCCAACAGTCATTTAGAGTCAAAAGATTAAATGTTAAAATTTCATCATTATAGACCATTTTGGGAACGTTCGACATGTCCGGAGTCATCGTTTTTCATCCGAAAATTGATTTTTTGGACTGTACCAAAAATGATTCAAAATGTCAATTGGATCGTGCCTCATGTTGAATAACCACTTTTTAAACCCTCATAGTGACCAAAATTGCCATTTTTACAGAGTTTTGCTTACTCAAAAGCTTCAATTTTGACCCGTTTCAGGCACAGAAATGACTTTAAACACACTTATTTCAGTTGAAAAAGTCATAATTCACATCCAACAGTCATTTAGAGTCAAAAGATTAAATGTTAAAATTTCATCATTATATACCATTTTGGAATAATTTGACATGTCCGGAGTCATCGTTTTTCATCCGAAAATTGATTTTTTGGACTGTACCAAAAATGATTCAAAATGTCAATTGGATCGTGCCTCATGTTGAATAACCACTTTTTAAACCCTCACATGACCAAAATTGCCATTTTTACAGAGTTTTGCTTACTCAAAAGCTTCAATTTTGACCCGTTTCAGGCACAGAAATGACTTTAAACACACTTATTTTAGTTGAAAAAGTCATAATTCACATCCAACAGTCATTTAGAGTCAAAAGATTAAATGTTAAAATTTCATCATTATAGACCATTTTGGGAACGTTCGACATGTCCGGAGTCATCGTTTTTCATCCGAAAATTGATTTTTTGGACTGTACCAAAAATGATTCAAAATGTCAATTGGATCGTGCCTCATGTTGAATACCCACTTTTTAAACCCTCATAGTGACCAAAATTGCCATTTTTACAGAGTTTTGCTTACTCAAAAGCTTCAATTTTGACCCATTTCAGGCACAGAAATGACTTTAAACACACTTATTTTAGTTGAAAAAGTCATAATTCACATCCAACAGTCATTTAGAGTCAAAAGAATAAATGTTAAAATGTCATCATTATAGACCATTTTGGGAACGTTCGACATGTCCGGAGTCATCGTTTTTCATCCGAAAATTGATTTTTTGGACTGTACCAAAAATGATTCAAAATGTCAATTGGATCGTGCCTCATGTTGAATAACCACTTTTTAAACCCTCACATGACCAAAATTGCCATTTTTACAGAGTTTTGCTTACTCAAAAGCTTCAATTTTGACCCGTTTCAGGCACAGAAATGACTTTAAACACACTTATTTGAGTTGAAAAAGTCATAATTCACATCCAACAGTCATTTGGAGTCAAAAGATTAAATGTTAAAATTTCATCATTATATACCAATCTGGGATAATTCGACATGTCCGGAGTCATCGTTTTTCATCCGAAAATTGATTTTTTGGACTGTACCAAAAATGATTCAAAATGTCAATTGGATCGTGCCTCATGTTGAATAACCACTTTTTAAACCCTCACAGTGACCAAAATTGCCATTTTTACAGAGTTTTGCTTACTCAAAAGCTTCAATTTTGACCCGTTTCAGGCACAGAAATGACTTTAAACACACTTATTTTAGTTGAAAAAGTCATAATTCACATCCAACAGTCATTTAGAGTCAAAAGATTAAATGTTACAATTTCATCATTATAGACCATTTTGGGAACGTTCGACATGTCCGGAGTCATCGTTTTTTATCCGAAAATTGATTTTAAGGACTGTACCAAAAATGATTCAAAATGTCAATTGGATCGTGCCTCATGTTGAATAACCACTTTTTAAACCCTCATAGTGACCAAAATTACCATTTTTACAGAGTTTTGCTTACTCAAAAGCTTCAATTTTGACCCGT
This sequence comes from Lissotriton vulgaris, assembly GCF_964263255.1. NCBI lineage: Eukaryota > Metazoa > Chordata > Amphibia > Caudata > Salamandridae > Lissotriton > Lissotriton vulgaris. The sequence continues at coordinate 321,172 of NW_028250900.1, read as the reverse complement.
TTCAGGCACAGAAATGACTTTAAACACACTTATTTTAGTTGAAAAAGTCATAATTCACATCCAACAGTCATTTAGAGTCAAAAGATTAAATGTTAAAATTTCATCATTATAGACCATTTTGGGAACGTTCGACATGTCCGGAGTCATCGTTTTTCATCCCAAAAATTGATTTTTTGGACTGTACCAAAAATGATTCAAAATGTCAATTGGATCGTGCCTCATGTTGAATAACCACTTTTTAAACCCTCACAGTGACCACAATTGCCATTTTAACAGAGTTTTGCTTAGTCAAAAGCTTCAATTTTGACCCGTTTCAGGCACAGAAATTACTTTAAACACACTTATTTTAGTTGAAAAAGTCATAATTCACATTCAACAGTCATTTAGAGTCAAAAGATTAAATGTTAAAATTTCATCATTATAGACCATTTTGGGAACGTTCGACATGTCCGGAGTCATCGTTTTTCATCCGAAAATTGATTTTTTGGACTGTACCAAAAATGATTCAAAATGTCAATTGGATCATGCCTCATGTTGAATAACCACTTTTTAAACCCTCACTGTGACCAAAATTGCCATTTTTACAGAGTTTTGCTTACTCAAAAGCTTCAATTTTGACCCGTTTCAGGCACAGAAATGACTTTAAACACACTTATTTCAGTTGAAAAAGTCATAATTCACATCCAACAGTCATTTAGAGTCAAAAGATTAAATGTTAAAATTTCATCATTATATACCATTTTGGAATAATTGTCCGGAGTCATCGTTTTTCATCCGAAAATTGATTTTTTGGACTGTACCAAAAATGATTCAAAATGTCAATTGGATCGTGCCTCATGTTGAATAACCACTTTTTAAACCCTCACATGACCAAAATTGCCATTTTTACAGAGTTTTGCTTACTCAAAAGCTTCAATTTTGACCCGTTTCAGGCACAGAAATGACTTTAAACACACTTATTTTAGTTGAAAAAGTCATAATTCACATCCAACAGTCATTTAGAGTCAAAAGATTAAATGTTAAAATTTCATCATTATAGACCATTTTGGGAACGTTCGACATGTCCGGAGTCATCGTTTTTCATCCGAAAATTGATTTTTTGGACTGTACCAAAAATGATTCAAAATGTCAATTGGATCGTGCCTCATGTTGAATACCCACTTTTTAAACCCTCATAGTGACCAAAATTGCCATTTTTACAGAGTTTTGCTTACTCAAAAGCTTCAATTTTGACCCATTTCAGGCACAGAAATGACTTTAAACACACTTATTTTAGTTGAAAAAGTCATAATTCACATCCAACAGTCATTTAGAGTCAAAAGAATAAATGTTAAAATGTCATCATTATAGACCATTTTGGGAACGTTCGACATGTCCGGAGTCATCGTTTTTCATCCGAAAATTGATTTTTTGGACTGTACCAAAAATGATTCAAAATGTCAATTGGATCATGCCTCATGTTGAATAACCACTTTTTAAACCCTCACAGTGACCAAAATTGCCATTTTTACAGAGTTTTGCTTACTCAAAAGCTTCAATTTTGACCCGTTTCAGGCACAGAAATGACTTTAAACACACTTATTTGAGTTGAAAAAGTCATAATTCACATCCAACAGTCATTTGGAGTCAAAAGATTAAATGTTAAAATTTCATCATTATATACCAATCTGGGATAATTCGACATGTCCGGAGTCATCGTTTTTCATCCGAAAATTGATTTTTTGGACTGTACCAAAAATGATTCAAAATGTCAATTGGATCGTGCCTCATGTTGAATAACCACTTTTTAAACCCTCACATGACCAAAATTGCCATTTTTACAGAGTTTTGCTTACTCAAAAGCTTCAATTTTGACCCGTTTCAGGCACAGAAATGACTTTAAACACACTTATTTGAGTTGAAAAAGTCATAATTCACATCCAACAGTCATTTGGAGTCAAAAGATTAAATGTTAAAATTTCATCATTATATACCAATCTGGGATAATTCGACATGTCCGGAGTCATCGTTTTTCATCCGAAAATTGATTTTTTGGACTGTACCAAAAATGATTCAAAATGTCAATTGGATCGTGCCTCATGTTGAATAACCACTTTTTAAACCCTCACAGTGACCAAAATTGCCATTTTTACAGAGTTTTGCTTACTCAAAAGCTTCAATTTTGACCCGTTTCAGGCACAGAAATGACTTTAAACACACTTATTTTAGTTGAAAAAGTCATAATTCACATCCAACAGTCATTTAGAGTCAAAAGATTAAATGTTACAATTTCATCATTATAGACCATTTTGGGAACGTTCGACATGTCCGGAGTCATCGTTTTTTATCCGAAAATTGATTTTAAGGACTGTACCAAAAATGATTCAAAATGTCAATTGGATCGTGCCTCATGTTGAATAACCACTTTTTAAACCCTCATAGTGACCAAAATTACCATTTTTACAGAGTTTTGCTTACTCAAAAGCTTCAATTTTGACCCGTTTCAGGCACAGAAATGACTTTAAACACACTTATTTTAGTTGAAAAAGTCATAATTCACATCCAACAGTCATTTAGAGTCAAAAGATTAAATGTTAAAATTTCATCATTATAGACCATTTTGGGAACGTTCGACATGTCCGGAGTCATCGTTTTTCATCCCAAAAATTGATTTTTTGGACTGTACCAAAAATGATTCAAAATGTCAATTGGATCGTGCCTCATGTTGAATAACCACTTTTTAAACCCTCACAGTGACCACAATTGCCATTTTAACAGAGTTTTGCTTAGTCAAAAGCTTCAATTTTGACCCGTTTCAGGCACAGAAATTACTTTAAACACACTTATTTTAGTTGAAAAAGTCATAATTCACATTCAACAGTCATTTAGAGTCAAAAGATTAAATGTTAAAATTTCATCATTATAGACCATTTTGGGAACGTTCGACATGTCCGGAGTCATCGTTTTTCATCCGAAAATTGATTTTTTGGACTGTACCAAAAATGATTCAAAATGTCAATTGGATCATGCCTCATGTTGAATAACCACTTTTTAAACCCTCACTGTGACCAAAATTGCCATTTTTACAGAGTTTTGCTTACTCAAAAGCTTCAATTTTGACCCGTTTCAGGCACAGAAATGACTTTAAACACACTTATTTCAGTTGAAAAAGTCATAATTCACATCCAACAGTCATTTAGAGTCAAAAGATTAAATGTTAAAATTTCATCATTATATACCATTTTGGAATAATTGTCCGGAGTCATCGTTTTTCATCCGAAAATTGATTTTTTGGACTGTACCAAAAATGATTCAAAATGTCAATTGGATCGTGCCTCATGTTGAATAACCACTTTTTAAACCCTCACATGACCAAAATTGCCATTTTTACAGAGTTTTGCTTACTCAAAAGCTTCAATTTTGACCCGTTTCAGGCACAGAAATGACTTTAAACACACTTATTTTAGTTGAAAAAGTCATAATTCACATCCAACAGTCATTTAGAGTCAAAAGATTAAATGTTAAAATTTCATCATTATAGACCATTTTGGGAACGTTCGACATGTCCGGAGTCATCGTTTTTCATCCGAAAATTGATTTTTTGGACTGTACCAAAAATGATTCAAAATGTCAATTGGATCGTGCCTCATGTTGAATACCCACTTTTTAAACCCTCATAGTGACCAAAATTGCCATTTTTACAGAGTTTTGCTTACTCAAAAGCTTCAATTTTGACCCATTTCAGGCACAGAAATGACTTTAAACACACTTATTTTAGTTGAAAAAGTCATAATTCACATCCAACAGTCATTTAGAGTCAAAAGAATAAATGTTAAAATGTCATCATTATAGACCATTTTGGGAACGTTCGACATGTCCGGAGTCATCGTTTTTCATCCGAAAATTGATTTTTTGGACTGTACCAAAAATGATTCAAAATGTCAATTGGATCATGCCTCATGTTGAATAACCACTTTTTAAACCCTCACAGTGACCAAAATTGCCATTTTTACAGAGTTTTGCTTACTCAAAAGCTTCAATTTTGACCCGTTTCAGGCACAGAAATGACTTTAAACACACTTATTTGAGTTGAAAAAGTCATAATTCACATCCAACAGTCATTTGGAGTCAAAAGATTAAATGTTAAAATTTCATCATTATATACCAATCTGGGATAATTCGACATGTCCGGAGTCATCGTTTTTCATCCGAAAATTGATTTTTTGGACTGTACCAAAAATGATTCAAAATGTCAATTGGATCGTGCCTCATGTTGAATAACCACTTTTTAAACCCTCAGTTGACCAAAATTGCCATTTTTACAGAGTTTTGCTTACTCAAAAGCTTCAATTTTGACCCGTTTCAGGCACAGAAATGACTTTAAACACACTTATTTTAGTTGAAAAAGTCATAATTCACATCCAACAGTCATTTAGAGTCAAAAGATTAAATGTTACAATTTCATCATTATAGACCATTTTGGGAACGTTCGACATGTCCGGAGTCATCGTTTTTTATCCGAAAATTGATTTTAAGGACTGTACCAAAAATGATTCAAAATGTCAATTGGATCGTGCCTCATGTTGAATAACCACTTTTTAAACCCTCATAGTGACCAAAATTACCATTTTTACAGAGTTTTGCTTACTCAAAAGCTTCAATTTTGACCCGTTTCAGGCACAGAAATGACTTTAAACACACTTATTTTAGTTGAAAAAGTCATAATTCACATCCAACAGTCATTTAGAGTCAAAAGATTAAATGTTAAAATTTCATCATTATAGACCATTTTGGGAACGTTCGACATGTCCGGAGTCATCGTTTTTCATCCCAAAAATTGATTTTTTGGACTGTACCAAAAATGATTCAAAATGTCAATTGGATCGTGCCTCATGTTGAATAACCACTTTTTAAACCCTCACAGTGACCACAATTGCCATTTTAACAGAGTTTTGCTTAGTCAAAAGCTTCAATTTTGACCCGTTTCAGGCACAGAAATTACTTTAAACACACTTATTTTAGTTGAAAAAGTCATAATTCACATTCAACAGTCATTTAGAGTCAAAAGATTAAATGTTAAAATTTCATCATTATAGACCATTTTGGGAACGTTCGACATGTCCGGAGTCATCGTTTTTCATCCGAAAATTGATTTTTTGGACTGTACCAAAAATGATTCAAAATGTCAATTGGATCATGCCTCATGTTGAATAACCACTTTTTAAACCCTCACTGTGACCAAAATTGCCATTTTTACAGAGTTTTGCTTACTCAAAAGCTTCAATTTTGACCCGTTTCAGGCACAGAAATGACTTTAAACACACTTATTTCAGTTGAAAAAGTCATAATTCACATCCAACAGTCATTTAGAGTCAAAAGATTAAATGTTAAAATTTCATCATTATATACCATTTTGGAATAATTGTCCGGAGTCATCGTTTTTCATCCGAAAATTGATTTTTTGGACTGTACCAAAAATGATTCAAAATGTCAATTGGATCGTGCCTCATGTTGAATAACCACTTTTTAAACCCTCACATGACCACAATTGCCATTTTAACAGAGTTTTGCTTAGTCAAAAGCTTCAATTTTGACCCGTTTCAGGCACAGAAATGACTTTAAACACACTTATTTTAGTTGAAAAAGTCATAATTCACATCCAACAGTCATTTAGAGTCAAAAGATTAAATGTTAAAATTTCATCATTATAGACCATTTTGGGAACGTTCGACATGTCCGGAGTCATCGTTTTTCATCCGAAAATTGATTTTTTGGACTGTACCAAAAATGATTCAAAATGTCAATTGGATCATGCCTCATGTTGAATAACCACTTTTTAAACCCTCACAGTGACCAAAATTGCCATTTTTACAGAGTTTTGCTTACTCAAAAGCTTCAATTTTGACCCGTTTCAGGCACAGAAATGACTTTAAACACACTTATTTCAGTTGAAAAAGTCATAATTCACATCCAACAGTCATTTAGAGTCAAAAGATTAAATGTTAAAATTTCATCATTATATACCATTTTGGAATAATTCGACATGTCCGGAGTCATCGTTTTTCATCCGAAAATTGATTTTTTGGACTGTACCAAAAATGATTCAAAATGTCAATTGGATCGTGCCTCATGTTGAATAACCACTTTTTAAACCCTCATAGTGACCAAAATTACCATTTTTACAGAGTTTTGCTTACTCAAAAGCTTCAATTTTGACCCGTTTCAGGCACAGAAATGACTCTAAACACACTTATTTTAGTTGAAAAAGTCATAATTCACATCCAACAGTCATATAGAGTCAAAAGATTAAATGTTAAAATTTCATCATTATAGACCATTTTGGGAACGTTCGACATGTCCGGAGTCATCGTTTTTCATCCCAAAAATTTATTTTTTGGACTGTACCAAAAATTATTCAAAATGTCATTTGGATCGTGCCTCATGTTGAATAACCACTTTTTAAACCCTCACAGTGACCAACATTGCCATTTTTACAGAGTTTTGCTTACTCAAAAGCTTCAATTTTGACCCATTTCAGGCACAGAAATGACTTTAAACACACTTATTTTAGTTGAAAAAGCCATAATTCACATCCAACAGTCATTTAGAGTCAAAAGATTAAATGTTAAAATGTCATCATTATAGACCATTTTGCGAACGATCGACATGTCCGGAGTCATCGTTTTTCATCCGAAAATTGATTTTTTGGACTGTACCAAAAATGATTCAAAATGTCAATTGGATCATGCCTCATGTTGAATAACCACTTTTTAAACCCTCACAGTGACCAAAATTGCCATTTTTACAGAGTTTTGCATACTCAAAAGCTTCAATTTTGACCCGTTTCAGGCACAGAAATGACTTTAAACACACTTATTTTAGTTGAAAAAGTCATAATTCACACCCAACAGTCATTTAGAGTCAAAAGATTAAATGTTAAAATTTCATCATTATAGACCATTTTGGGAACGTTCGGCATGTCCGGAGTCATCGTTTTTCATCCGAAAATTGATTTTTTGGTCTGTACCAAAAATGATTCAAAATGTCAATTGGATCATGCCTCATGTTGAATAACCACTTTTTAAACCCTCACAGTGACCAAAATTGCCATTTTTACAGAGTTTTGCTTAGTCAAAAGCTTCAATTTTGACCCGTTTCAGGCACAGAAATGACTTTAAACACACTTATTTTAGTTGAAAAATTCATAATTCACATCCAACAGTCATTTAGAGTCAAAAGATTAAATGTTAAAATTTCATCATTATAGACCATTTTGGGATTGTTCGACATGTCCGGACTCATCGTTTTTCATCCGAAAATTGATTTTTTGGACTGTACCAAAAATGATTCAAAATGTCAATTGGATCGTACCTCATGTTGAATAACCACTTTTTAAACCCTCACAGTGACCAAAATTGCCATTTTTACAGAGTTTTGCTTACTCAAAAGCTTCAATTTTGACCAGTTTCAGGCACAGAAATGACTTTAAACACACTTATTTTAGTTGAAAAAGTCATAATTCACATCCAACAGTCATTTAGAGTCAAAAGATTAAATGTTAAAATTTCATCATTATAGACCATTTTGGGAACGTTCGACATGTCCGGAGTCATCGTTTTTCATCCGAAAATTGATTTTTTGGACTGTACCAAAAATGATTCAAAATGTCAATTGGATCGTGCCTCATGTTTAATAACCACTTTTTAAACCCTCACAGTGACCAAAATTGCCATTTTCACAGAGTTTTGCTTACTCAAAAGCTTCAATTTTGACCCGTTTCAGGGACAGAAATGACTTTAAACACACTTATTTTAGTTGAAAAAGTCCTAATTCACATCCAACATTCATTTAGAGTCAAAAGATTAAATGTTAAAATTTCATCATTATAGACCATTTTGGGAACGTTCGACATGTCCGGAGTCATCGTTTTTCATCCGAAAATTGATTTTTTGGACTGTACCAAAAATGATTCAAAATGTCAATTGGATCATGCCTCATGTTGAATAACCACTTTTTAAACCCTCACAGTGACCAAAATTGCCATTTTTACAGAGTTTTGCTTAGTCAAAAGCTTCAATTTTGAACCGTTTCAGGCACAGAAATGACTTTAAACACACTTATTTTAGTTGAAAAATTCATAATTCACATCCAACAGTCATTTAGAGTCAAAAGATTAAATGTTAAAATTTCATCATTATAGACCATTTTGGGATTTTTCGACATGTCCGGAGTCATCGTTTTTCATCCGAAAATTGATTTTTTGGACTGTACCAAAAATGATTCAAAATGTCAATTGGATCGTACCTCATGTTGAATAACCACTTTTTAAACCCTCACAGTGACCAAAATTGCCATTTTTACAGAGTTTTGCTTACTCAAAAGCTTCAATTTTGACCCGTTTCAGGCACAGAAATGACTTTAAACACACTTATTTTAGTTGAAAAAGTCATAATTCACATCCAACAGTCATTTAGAGTCAAAAGATTAAATGTTAAAATTTCATCATTATAGACCATTTTGGGAACGTTCGGCATGTCCGGAGTCATCGTTTTTCATCCCAAAAATTGATTTTTTGGACTGTACCAAAAATGATTCAAAATGTCAATTGGATCGTGCCTCATGTTGAATAACCACTTTTTAAACCCTCGCTGTGACCAAAATTGCCATTTTAACAGAGTTTTGCTTAGTCAAAAGCTTCAATTTTGACCCGTTTAAGGCACAGAAATGACTTTAAACACACTTATTTTAGTTGAAAAAGTCATAATTCACATCCAACAGTCATTTAGAGTCAAAAGATTAAATGTTAAAATTTCATCATTATAGACCATTTTGGGAACGTTCGACATGTCCGGAGTCATCGTTTTTCATCCGAAAATTGATTTTTTGGACTGTACCAAAAATTGATTCAAAATGTCAATTGGATCATGCCTCATGTTGAATTACCACTTTTTAAACCCTCTCAGTGACCAAAATTGCCATTTTTACAGAGTTTTGCTTACTCAAAAGCTTCAATTTTGACCCGTTTCAGGCACAGAAATGACTTTAAACACACTTATTTTAGTTGAAAAAGTCATAATTCACATCCAACATTCATTTAGAGTCAAAAGATTAAATGTTAAAATTTCATCATTATAGACCATTTTGGGAACGTTCGACATGTCCGGAGTCATCGTTTTTCATCCGAAAATTGATTTTTTGGACTGTACCAAAAATGATTCAAAATGTCAATTGCATCGTGCCTCATGTTGAATAACCACTTTTTAAACCCTCATAGTGACCAAAATTGCCATTTTCACAGAGTTTTGCTTACTCAAAAGCTTCAATTTTGACCCGTTTCAGGCACAGAAATGACTTTAAACACACTTATTTTAGTTGAAAAAGTCCTAATTCACATCCAACATTCATTTAGAGTCAAAAGATTAAATGTTAAAATTTCATCATTATAGACCATTTTGGGAACGTTCGACATGTCCGGAGTCATCGTTTTTCATCCGAAAATTGATTTTTTGGACTGTACCAAAAATGATTCAAAATGTCAATTGGATCATGCCTCATGTTGAATAACCACTTTTTAAACCCTCACAGTGACCAAAATTGCCATTTTTACAGAGTTTTGCTTAGTCAAAAGCTTCAATTTTGACCCGTTTCAGGCACAGAAATGACTTTAAACACACTTATTTTAGTTGAAAAATTCATAATTCACATCCAACAGTCATTTAGAGTCAAAAGATTAAATGTTAAAATTTCATCATTATAGACCATTTTGGGATTGTTCGACATGTCCGGAGTCATCGTTTTTCATCCGAAAATTGATTTTTTGGACTGTACCAAAAATGATTCAAAATGTCAATTGGATCGTGCCTCATGTTTAATAACCACTTTTTAAACCCTCACAGTGACCAAAATTGCCATTTTCACAGAGTTTTGCTTACTCAAAAGCTTCAATTTTGACCCGTTTCAGGCACAGAAATGACTTTAAACACACCTATTTTAGTTGAAAAAGTCATAATTCACATCCAACAGTCATTTAGAGTCAAAAGATTAAATGTTAAAATTTCATCATTATAGACCATTTTGGGATTGTTCGACATGTCCGGAGTCATCGTTTTTCATCCGAAAATTGATTTTTTTGGACTGTACCAAAAATGATTCAAAATGTCAATTGGATCGTACCTCATGTTGAATAACCACTTTTTAAACCCTCACAGTGACCAAAATTGCCATTTTTACAGAGTTTTGCTTACTAAAAAGCTTCAATTTTGAACCGTTTCAGGCACAGAAATGACTTTAAACACACTTATTTTAGTTGAAAAAGTCATAATTCACATCCAACAGTCATTTAGAGTCAAAAGATTAAATGTTAAAATTTCATCATTATAGACCATTTTGGGAACGTTCGACATGTCCGGAGTCATCGTTTTTCATCCGAAAATTGATTTTTTGGACTGTACCAAAAATGATTCAAAATGTCAATTGGACCATGCCTCATGTTGAATTACCACTTTTTAAACCCTCACAGTGACCAAAATTGCCATTTTTACAGAGTTTTGCTTACTCAAAAGCTTTAATTTTGACCCGTTTCAGGCACAGAAATGACTTTAAACACACTTATTTTAGTTGAAAAAGTCATAATTCACATCCAACAGTCATTTAGAGTCAAAAGATTAAATGTTAAAATTTCATCATTATAGACCATTTTGGGAACGTTCGACATGTCCAGAGTCATCGTTTTTCATCCGAAAATTGATTTTTTTGGACTGTACCAAAAATGATTCAAAATGTCAATTGGATCGTGCCTCATGTTGAATATCCACCTTTTTAAACCCTTACATGACCAAAATTGCCATTTTTACAGAGTTTTGCTTACTCAAAATCTTCAATTTTGAACCGTTTCAGGCACAGAAATGACTTTAAACACACTTAATTTAGCTGCAAAATTCATAATTCACATCCAACAGTCATTTAGAGTCAAAAGATTAAATGTTAAAATTTCATCATTATAGACCATTTTGGGATTGTTCGACATGTCCGGACTCATCGTTTTTCATCCGAAAATTGATTTTTTGGACTGTACCAAAAATGATTCAAAATGTCAATTGGATCGTACCTCATGTTGAATAACCACTTTTTAAACCCTCACAGTGACCAAAATTGCCATTTTTACAGAGTTTTGCTTACTCAAAAGCTTCAATTTTGACCAGTTTCAGGCACAGAAATGACTTTAAACACACTTATTTTAGTTGAAAAAGTCATAATTCACATCCAACAGTCATTTAGAGTCAAAAGATTAAATGTTAAAATTTCATCATTATAGACCATTTTGGGAACGTTCGACATGTCCGGAGTCATCGTTTTTCATCCGAAAATTGATTTTTTGGACTGTACCAAAAATGATTCAAAATGTCAATTGGATCGTGCCTCATGTTTAATAACCACTTTTTAAACCCTCACAGTGACCAAAATTGCCATTTTCACAGAGTTTTGCTTACTCAAAAGCTTCAATTTTGACCCGTTTCAGGGACAGAAATGACTTTAAACACACTTATTTTAGTTGAAAAAGTCCTAATTCACATCCAACATTCATTTAGAGTCAAAAGATTAAATGTTAAAATTTCATCATTATAGACCATTTTGGGAACGTTCGACATGTCCGGAGTCATCGTTTTTCATCCGAAAATTGATTTTTTGGACTGTACCAAAAATGATTCAAAATGTCAATTGGATCATGCCTCATGTTGAATAACCACTTTTTAAACCCTCACAGTGACCAAAATTGCCATTTTTACAGAGTTTTGCTTAGTCAAAAGCTTCAATTTTGAACCGTTTCAGGCACAGAAATGACTTTAAACACACTTATTTTAGTTGAAAAAGTCATAATTCACACCCAACAGTCATTTAGAGTCAAAAGATTAAATGTTAAAATTTCATCATTATAGACCATTTTGGGAACGTTCGGCATGTCCGGAGTCATCGTTTTTCATCCGAAAATTGATTTTTTGGTCTGTACCAAAAATGATTCAAAATGTCAATTGGATCATGCCTCATGTTGAATAACCACTTTTTAAACCCTCACAGTGACCAAAATTGCCATTTTTACAGAGTTTTGCTTAGTCAAAAGCTTCAATTTTGACCCGTTTCAGGCACAGAAATGACTTTAAACACACTTATTTTAGTTGAAAAATTCATAATTCACATCCAACAGTCATTTAGAGTCAAAAGATTAAATGTTAAAATTTCATCATTATAGACCATTTTGGGATTGTTCGACATGTCCGGACTCATCGTTTTTCATCCGAAAATTGATTTTTTGGACTGTACCAAAAATGATTCAAAATGTCAATTGGATCGTACCTCATGTTGAATAACCACTTTTTAAACCCTCACAGTGACCAAAATTGCCATTTTTACAGAGTTTTGCTTACTCAAAAGCTTCAATTTTGACCAGTTTCAGGCACAGAAATGACTTTAAACACACTTATTTTAGTTGAAAAAGTCATAATTCACATCCAACAGTCATTTAGAGTCAAAAGATTAAATGTTAAAATTTCATCATTATAGACCATTTTGGGAACGTTCGACATGTCCGGAGTCATCGTTTTTCATCCGAAAATTGATTTTTTGGACTGTACCAAAAATGATTCAAAATGTCAATTGGATCGTGCCTCATGTTTAATAACCACTTTTTAAACCCTCACAGTGACCAAAATTGCCATTTTCACAGAGTTTTGCTTACTCAAAAGCTTCAATTTTGACCCGTTTCAGGGACAGAAATGACTTTAAACACACTTATTTTAGTTGAAAAAGTCCTAATTCACATCCAACATTCATTTAGAGTCAAAAGATTAAATGTTAAAATTTCATCATTATAGACCATTTTGGGAACGTTCGACATGTCCGGAGTCATCGTTTTTCATCCGAAAATTGATTTTTTGGACTGTACCAAAAATGATTCAAAATGTCAATTGGATCATGCCTCATGTTGAATAACCACTTTTTAAACCCTCACAGTGACCAAAATTGCCATTTTTACAGAGTTTTGCTTAGTCAAAAGCTTCAATTTTGAACCGTTTCAGGCACAGAAATGACTTTAAACACACTTATTTTAGTTGAAAAATTCATAATTCACATCCAACAGTCATTTAGAGTCAAAAGATTAAATGTTAAAATTTCATCATTATAGACCATTTTGGGATTTTTCGACATGTCCGGAGTCATCGTTTTTCATCCGAAAATTGATTTTTTGGACTGTACCAAAAATGATTCAAAATGTCAATTGGATCGTACCTCATGTTGAATAACCACTTTTTAAACCCTCACAGTGACCAAAATTGCCATTTTTACAGAGTTTTGCTTACTCAAAAGCTTCAATTTTGACCCGTTTCAGGCACAGAAATGACTTTAAACACACTTATTTTAGTTGAAAAAGTCATAATTCACATCCAACAGTCATTTAGAGTCAAAAGATTAAATGTTAAAATTTCATCATTATAGACCATTTTGGGAACGTTCGGCATGTCCGGAGTCATCGTTTTTCATCCCAAAAATTGATTTTTTGGACTGTACCAAAAATGATTCAAAATGTCAATTGGATCGTGCCTCATGTTGAATAACCACTTTTTAAACCCTCGCTGTGACCAAAATTGCCATTTTAACAGAGTTTTGCTTAGTCAAAAGCTTCAATTTTGACCCGTTTAAGGCACAGAAATGACTTTAAACACACTTATTTTAGTTGAAAAAGTCATAATTCACATCCAACAGTCATTTAGAGTCAAAAGATTAAATGTTAAAATTTCATCATTATAGACCATTTTGGGAACGTTCGACATGTCCGGAGTCATCGTTTTTCATCCGAAAATTGATTTTTTGGACTGTACCAAAAATTGATTCAAAATGTCAATTGGATCATGCCTCATGTTGAATTACCACTTTTTAAACCCTCTCAGTGACCAAAATTGCCATTTTTACAGAGTTTTGCTTACTCAAAAGCTTCAATTTTGACCCGTTTCAGGCACAGAAATGACTTTAAACACACTTATTTTAGTTGAAAAAGTCATAATTCACATCCAACATTCATTTAGAGTCAAAAGATTAAATGTTAAAATTTCATCATTATAGACCATTTTGGGAACGTTCGACATGTCCGGAGTCATCGTTTTTCATCCGAAAATTGATTTTTTGGACTGTACCAAAAATGATTCAAAATGTCAATTGCATCGTGCCTCATGTTGAATAACCACTTTTTAAACCCTCATAGTGACCAAAATTGCCATTTTTACAGAGTTTTGCTTACTCAAAAGCTTCAATTTTGACCCGTTTCAGGCACAGAAATGACTTTAAACACACTTATTTTAGTTGAAAAAGTCCTAATTCACATCCAACATTCATTTAGAGTCAAAAGATTAAATGTTAAAATTTCATCATTATAGACCATTTTGGGAACGTTCGACATGTCCGGAGTCATCGTTTTTCATCCGAAAATTGATTTTTTGGACTGTACCAAAAATGATTCAAAATGTCAATTGGATCATGCCTCATGTTGAATAACCACTTTTTAAACCCTCACAGTGACCAAAATTGCCATTTTTACAGAGTTTTGCTTAGTCAAAAGCTTCAATTTTGACCCGTTTCAGGCACAGAAATGACTTTAAACACACTTATTTTAGTTGAAAAATTCATAATTCACATCCAACAGTCATTTAGAGTCAAAAGATTAAATGTTAAAATTTCATCATTATAGACCATTTTGGGATTGTTCGACATGTCCGGAGTCATCGTTTTTCATCCGAAAATTGATTTTTTGGACTGTACCAAAAATGATTCAAAATGTCAATTGGATCGTGCCTCATGTTTAATAACCACTTTTTAAACCCTCACAGTGACCAAAATTGCCATTTTCACAGAGTTTTGCTTACTCAAAAGCTTCAATTTTGACCCGTTTCAGGCACAGAAATGACTTTAAACACACCTATTTTAGTTGAAAAAGTCATAATTCACATCCAACAGTCATTTAGAGTCAAAAGATTAAATGTTAAAATTTCATCATTATAGACCATTTTGGGATTGTTCGACATGTCCGGAGTCATCGTTTTTCATCCGAAAATTGATTTTTTTGGACTGTACCAAAAATGATTCAAAATGTCAATTGGATCGTACCTCATGTTGAATAACCACTTTTTAAACCCTCACAGTGACCAAAATTGCCATTTTTACAGAGTTTTGCTTACTAAAAAGCTTTAATTTTGAACCGTTTCAGGCACAGAAATGACTTTAAACACACTTATTTTAGTTGAAAAAGTCATAATTCACATCCAACAGTCATTTAGAGTCAAAAGATTAAATGTTAAAATTTCATCATTATAGACCATTTTGGGAACGTTCGACATGTCCAGAGTCATCGTTTTTCATCCGAAAATTGATTTTTTTGGACTGTACCAAAAATGATTCAAAATGTCAATTGGATCGTGCCTCATGTTGAATATCCACCTTTTTAAACCCTTACATGACCAAAATTGCCATTTTTACAGAGTTTTGCTTACTCAAAATCTTCAATTTTGAACCGTTTCAGGCACAGAAATGACTTTAAACACACTTAATTTAGCTGAAAAATTCATAATTCACATCCAACAGTCATTTAGAGTCAAAAGATTAAATGTTAAAATTTCATCATTATAGACCATTTTGGGATTGTTCGACATGTCCGGACTCATCGTTTTTCATCCGAAAATTGATTTTTTGGACTGTACCAAAAATGATTCAAAATGTCAATTGGATCGTACCTCATGTTGAATAACCACTTTTTAAACCCTCACAGTGACCAAAATTGCCATTTTTACAGAGTTTTGCTTACTCAAAAGCTTCAATTTTGACCAGTTTCAGGCACAGAAATGACTTTAAACACACTTATTTTAGTTGAAAAAGTCATAATTCACATCCAACAGTCATTTAGAGTCAAAAGATTAAATGTTAAAATTTCATCATTATAGACCATTTTGGGAACGTTCGACATGTCCGGAGTCATCGTTTTTCATCCGAAAATTGATTTTTTGGACTGTACCAAAAATGATTCAAAATGTCAATTGGATCGTGCCTCATGTTTAATAACCACTTTTTAAACCCTCACAGTGACCAAAATTGCCATTTTCACAGAGTTTTGCTTACTCAAAAGCTTCAATTTTGACCCGTTTCAGGGACAGAAATGACTTTAAACACACTTATTTTAGTTGAAAAAGTCCTAATTCACATCCAACATTCATTTAGAGTCAAAAGATTAAATGTTAAAATTTCATCATTATAGACCATTTTGGGAACGTTCGACATGTCCGGAGTCATCGTTTTTCATCCGAAAATTGATTTTTTGGACTGTACCAAAAATGATTCAAAATGTCAATTGGATCATGCCTCATGTTGAATAACCACTTTTTAAACCCTCACAGTGACCAAAATTGCCATTTTTACAGAGTTTTGCTTAGTCAAAAGCTTCAATTTTGAACCGTTTCAGGCACAGAAATGACTTTAAACACACTTATTTTAGTTGAAAAATTCATAATTCACATCCAACAGTCATTTAGAGTCAAAAGATTAAATGTTAAAATTTCATCATTATAGACCATTTTGGGATTTTTCGACATGTCCGGAGTCATCGTTTTTCATCCGAAAATTGATTTTTTGGACTGTACCAAAAATGATTCAAAATGTCAATTGGATCGTACCTCATGTTGAATAACCACTTTTTAAACCCTCACAGTGACCAAAATTGCCATTTTTACAGAGTTTTGCTTACTCAAAAGCTTCAATTTTGACCCGTTTCAGGCACAGAAATGACTTTAAACACACTTATTTTAGTTGAAAAAGTCATAATTCACATCCAACAGTCATTTAGAGTCAAAAGATTAAATGTTAAAATTTCATCATTATAGACCATTTTGGGAACGTTCGGCATGTCCGGAGTCATCGTTTTTCATCCCAAAAATTGATTTTTTGGACTGTACCAAAAATGATTCAAAATGTCAATTGGATCGTGCCTCATGTTGAATAACCACTTTTTAAACCCTCGCTGTGACCAAAATTGCCATTTTAACAGAGTTTTGCTTAGTCAAAAGCTTCAATTTTGACCCGTTTAAGGCACAGAAATGACTTTAAACACACTTATTTTAGTTGAAAAAGTCATAATTCACATCCAACAGTCATTTAGAGTCAAAAGATTAAATGTTAAAATTTCATCATTATAGACCATTTTGGGAACGTTCGACATGTCCGGAGTCATCGTTTTTCATCCGAAAATTGATTTTTTGGACTGTACCAAAAATTGATTCAAAATGTCAATTGCATCGTGCCTCATGTTGAATAACCACTTTTTAAACCCTCATAGTGACCAAAATTGCCATTTTTACAGAGTTTTGCTTACTCAAAAGCTTCAATTTTGACCCGTTTCAGGCACAGAAATGACTTTAAACACACTTATTTTAGTTGAAAAAGTCCTAATTCACATCCAACATTCATTTAGAGTCAAAAGATTAAATGTTAAAATTTCATCATTATAGACCATTTTGGGAACGTTCGACATGTCCGGAGTCATCGTTTTTCATCCGAAAATTGATTTTTTGGACTGTACCAAAAATGATTCAAAATGTCAATTGGATCATGCCTCATGTTGAATAACCACTTTTTAAACCCTCACAGTGACCAAAATTGCCATTTTTACAGAGTTTTGCTTAGTCAAAAGCTTCAATTTTGACCCGTTTCAGGCACAGAAATGACTTTAAACACACTTATTTTAGTTGAAAAATTCATAATCCACATCCAACAGTCATTTAGAGTCAAAAGATTAAATGTTAAAATTTCATCATTATAGACCATTTTGGGATTGTTCGACATGTCCGGAGTCATCGTTTTTCATCCGAAAATTGATTTTTTGGACTGTACCAAAAATGATTCAAAATGTCAATTGGATCGTGCCTCATGTTTAATAACCACTTTTTAAACCCTCACAGTGACCAAAATTGCCATTTTCACAGAGTTTTGCTTACTCAAAAGCTTCAATTTTGACCCGTTTCAGGCACAGAAATGACTTTAAACACACCTATTTTAGTTGAAAAAGTCATAATTCACATCCAACAGTCATTTAGAGTCAAAAGATTAAATGTTAAAATTTCATCATTATAGACCATTTTGGGAACGTTCGACATGTCCAGAGTCATCGTTTTTCATCCGAAAATTGATATTTTGGACTGTACCAAAAATGATTCAAAATGTCAATTGGATCGTGCCTCATGTTGAATACCCACTTTTTAAACCCTCACATGACCAAAATTGCCACTTTTACAGAGTTTTGCTTACTCAAAAGCTTCAATTTTGACCCATTTCAGGCACAGAAATTACTTTAAACACACTTATTTTAGTTGAAAAAGTCATAATTCACATCCAACAGTAATTTAGAGTCAAAAGATTAAATGTTAAATGTCATCATTATAGACCATTTTGGGAACGTTCGACATGTCCGGAGTCATCGTTTTTCATCCGAAAATTGATTTTTTGGACTGTACCAAAAATGATTCAAAATGTCAATTGGATCATGCCTCATGTTGAATAACCACTTTTTAAACCCTCACAGTGACCAAAATTGCCATTTTTACAGAGTTTTGCTTAGTCAAAAGCTTCAATTTTGAACCGTTTCAGGCACAGAAATGACTTTAAACACACTTATTTTAGTTGAAAAATTCATAATTCACATCCAACAGTCATTTAGAGTCAAAAGATTAAATGTTAAAATTTCATCATTATAGACCATTTTGGGATTGTTCGACATGTCCGGAGTCATCGTTTTTCATCCGAAAATTGATTTTTTTGGACTGTACCAAAAATGATTCAAAATGTCAATTGGATCGTACCTCATGTTGAATAACCACTTTTTAAACCCTCACAGTGACCAAAATTGCCATTTTTACAGAGTTTTGCTTACTAAAAAGCTTCAATTTTGACCCGTTTCAGGCACAGAAATGACTTTAAACACACTTATTTTAGTTGAAAAAGTCATAATTCACATCCAACAGTCATTTAGAGTCAAAAGATGAAATGTTAAAATTTCATCATTATAGACCATTTTGGGAACGTTCGACATGTCCGGAGTCATCGTTTTTCATCCGAAAATTGATTTTTTGGACTGTACCAAAAATGATTCAAAATGTCAATTGGACCATGCCTCATGTTGAATTACCACTTTTTAAACCCTCACAGTGACCAAAATTGCCATTTTTACAGAGTTTTGCTTACTCAAAAGCTTTAATTTTGACCCGTTTCAGGCACAGAAATGACTTTAAACACACTTATTTTAGTTGAAAAAGTCATAATTCACATCCAACAGTCATTTAGAGTCAAAAGATTAAATGTTAAAATTTCATCATTATAGACCATTTTGGGAACGTTCGACATGTCCAGAGTCATCGTTTTTCATCCGAAAATTGATTTTTTTGGACTGTACCAAAAATGATTCAAAATGTCAATTGGATCGTGCCTCATGTTGAATATCCACCTTTTTAAACCCTTACATGACCAAAATTGCCATTTTTACAGAGTTTTGCTTACTCAAAATCTTCAATTTTGAACCGTTTCAGGCACAGAAATGACTTTAAACACACTTAATTTAGCTGAAAAAGTCATAATTCACATCCAACAGTCATTTAGAGTCAAAAGATTAAATGTTAAAATGTCATCATTATAGACCATTTTGGGAACGTTCGACATGTCCAGAGTCATCGTTTTTCATCCCAAAAATTGATTTTTTGGACTGTACCAAAAATGATTCAAAATGTCAATTGGATCGTGCCTCATGTTGAATAACCACTTTTTAAACCCTCACAGTGACCAAAATTGCCATTTCTACAGAGTTTTGCTTACTCAAAAGCTTCAATTTTGACCCGTTTCAGGCACAGAAATGACTTTAAACACACTTATTTTAGTTGAAAAAGTCATAATTCACATCCAACAGTCATTTAGAGTCAAAAGATTAAATGTTAAAATTTCATCATTATAGACCATTTTGGGAACGTTCGACATGTCCGGAGTCATCGTTTTTCATCCGAAAATTGATTTTTTGGACTGTACCAAAAATGATTCAAAATGTCAATTGGATCGTGCCTCATGTTGACTAACCACTTTTTAAACCCTCACAGTGACCAAAATTGCCATTTTTACAGAGTTTTGCTTAGTCAAAAGCTTCAATGTTGACCCGTTTCAGGCACAGAAATGACTTTAAACACACTTATTTTAGTTGAAAAAGTCATAATTCACATCCAACAGTCATTTAGAGTCAAAAGATTAAATGTTAAAATTTCATCATTATAGACCATTTTGGGAACGTTCGACATGTCCGGAGTCATCGTTTTTCATCCGAAAATTGATTTTTTGGACTGTACCAAAAATTGATTCAAAATGTCAATTGGATCATGCCTCATGTTGAATTACCACTTTTTAAACCCTCTCAGTGACCAAAATTGCCATTTTTACAGAGTTTTGCTTACTCAAAAGCTTCAATTTTGACCCGTTTCAGGCACAGAAATGACTTTAAACACACTTATTTTAGTTGAAAAAGTCATAATTCACATCCAACATTCATTTAGAGTCAAAAGATTAAATGTTAAAATTTCATCATTATAGACCATTTTGGGAACGTTCGACATGTCCGGAGTCATCGTTTTTCATCCGAAAATTGATTTTTTGGACTGTACCAAAAATGATTCAAAATGTCAATTGCATCGTGCCTCATGTTGAATAACCACTTTTTAAACCCTCATAGTGACCAAAATTGCCATTTTTACAGAGTTTTGCTTACTCAAAAGCTTCAATTTTGACCCGTTTCAGGCACAGAAATGACTTTAAACACACTTATTTTAGTTGAAAAAGTCCTAATTCACATCCAACATTCATTTAGAGTCAAAAGATTAAATGTTAAAATTTCATCATTATAGACCATTTTGGGAACGTTCGACATGTCCGGAGTCATCGTTTTTCATCCGAAAATTGATTTTTTGGACTGTACCAAAAATGATTCAAAATGTCAATTGGATCATGCCTCATGTTGAATAACCACTTTTTAAACCCTCACAGTGACCAAAATTGCCATTTTTACAGAGTTTTGCTTAGTCAAAAGCTTCAATTTTGACCCGTTTCAGGCACAGAAATGACTTTAAACACACTTATTTTAGTTGAAAAATTCATAATTCACATCCAACAGTCATTTAGAGTCAAAAGATTAAATGTTAAAATTTCATCATTATAGACCATTTTGGGATTGTTCGACATGTCCGGAGTCATCGTTTTTCATCCGAAAATTGATTTTTTGGACTGTACCAAAAATGATTCAAAATGTCAATTGGATCGTGCCTCATGTTTAATAACCACTTTTTAAACCCTCACAGTGACCAAAATTGCCATTTTCACAGAGTTTTGCTTACTCAAAAGCTTCAATTTTGACCCGTTTCAGGCACAGAAATGACTTTAAACACACCTATTTTAGTTGAAAAAGTCATAATTCACATCCAACAGTCATTTAGAGTCAAAAGATTAAATGTTAAAATTTCATCATTATAGACCATTTTGGGATTGTTCGACATGTCCGGAGTCATCGTTTTTCATCCGAAAATTGATTTTTTTGGACTGTACCAAAAATGATTCAAAATGTCAATTGGATCGTACCTCATGTTGAATAACCACTTTTTAAACCCTCACAGTGACCAAAATTGCCATTTTTACAGAGTTTTGCTTACTAAAAAGCTTCAATTTTGAACCGTTTCAGGCACAGAAATGACTTTAAACACACTTATTTTAGTTGAAAAAGTCATAATTCACATCCAACAGTCATTTAGAGTCAAAAGATTAAATGTTAAAATTTCATCATTATAGACCATTTTGGGAACGTTCGACATGTCCGGAGTCATCGTTTTTCATCCGAAAATTGATTTTTTGGACTGTACCAAAAATGATTCAAAATGTCAATTGGACCATGCCTCATGTTGAATTACCACTTTTTAAACCCTCACAGTGACCAAAATTGCCATTTTTACAGAGTTTTGCTTACTCAAAAGCTTTAATTTTGACCCGTTTCAGGCACAGAAATGACTTTAAACACACTTATTTTAGTTGAAAAAGTCATAATTCACATCCAACAGTCATTTAGAGTCAAAAGATTAAATGTTAAAATTTCATCATTATAGACCATTTTGGGAACGTTCGACATGTCCAGAGTCATCGTTTTTCATCCGAAAATTGATTTTTTTGGACTGTACCAAAAATGATTCAAAATGTCAATTGGATCGTGCCTCATGTTGAATATCCACCTTTTTAAACCCTTACATGACCAAAATTGCCATTTTTACAGAGTTTTGCTTACTCAAAATCTTCAATTTTGAACCGTTTCAGGCACAGAAATGACTTTAAACACACTTAATTTAGCTGAAAAATTCATAATTCACATCCAACAGTCATTTAGAGTCAAAAGATTAAATGTTAAAATTTCATCATTATAGACCATTTTGGGATTGTTCGACATGTCCGGACTCATCGTTTTTCATCCGAAAATTGATTTTTTGGACTGTACCAAAAATGATTCAAAATGTCAATTGGATCGTACCTCATGTTGAATAACCACTTTTTAAACCCTCACAGTGACCAAAATTGCCATTTTTACAGAGTTTTGCTTAGTCAAAAGCTTCAATTTTGAACCGTTTCAGGCACAGAAATGACTTTAAACACACTTATTTTAGTTGAAAAAGTCATAATTCACACCCAACAGTCATTTAGAGTCAAAAGATTAAATGTTAAAATTTCATCATTATAGACCATTTTGGGAACGTTCGGCATGTCCGGAGTCATCGTTTTTCATCCGAAAATTGATTTTTTGGTCTGTACCAAAAATGATTCAAAATGTCAATTGGATCATGCCTCATGTTGAATAACCACTTTTTAAACCCTCACAGTGACCAAAATTGCCATTTTTACAGAGTTTTGCTTAGTCAAAAGCTTCAATTTTGACCCGTTTCAGGCACAGAAATGACTTTAAACACACTTATTTTAGTTGAAAAATTCATAATTCACATCCAACAGTCATTTAGAGTCAAAAGATTAAATGTTAAAATTTCATCATTATAGACCATTTTGGGATTGTTCGACATGTCCGGACTCATCGTTTTTCATCCGAAAATTGATTTTTTGGACTGTACCAAAAATGATTCAAAATGTCAATTGGATCGTACCTCATGTTGAATAACCACTTTTTAAACCCTCACAGTGACCAAAATTGCCATTTTTACAGAGTTTTGCTTACTCAAAAGCTTCAATTTTGACCAGTTTCAGGCACAGAAATGACTTTAAACACACTTATTTTAGTTGAAAAAGTCATAATTCACATCCAACAGTCATTTAGAGTCAAAAGATTAAATGTTAAAATTTCATCATTATAGACCATTTTGGGAACGTTCGACATGTCCGGAGTCATCGTTTTTCATCCGAAAATTGATTTTTTGGACTGTACCAAAAATGATTCAAAATGTCAATTGGATCGTGCCTCATGTTTAATAACCACTTTTTAAACCCTCACAGTGACCAAAATTGCCATTTTCACAGAGTTTTGCTTACTCAAAAGCTTCAATTTTGACCCGTTTCAGGGACAGAAATGACTTTAAACACACTTATTTTAGTTGAAAAAGTCCTAATTCACATCCAACATTCATTTAGAGTCAAAAGATTAAATGTTAAAATTTCATCATTATAGACCATTTTGGGAACGTTCGACATGTCCGGAGTCATCGTTTTTCATCCGAAAATTGATTTTTTGGACTGTACCAAAAATGATTCAAAATGTCAATTGGATCATGCCTCATGTTGAATAACCACTTTTTAAACCCTCACAGTGACCAAAATTGCCATTTTTACAGAGTTTTGCTTAGTCAAAAGCTTCAATTTTGAACCGTTTCAGGCACAGAAATGACTTTAAACACACTTATTTTAGTTGAAAAATTCATAATTCACATCCAACAGTCATTTAGAGTCAAAAGATTAAATGTTAAAATTTCATCATTATAGACCATTTTGGGATTTTTCGACATGTCCGGAGTCATCGTTTTTCATCCGAAAATTGATTTTTTGGACTGTACCAAAAATGATTCAAAATGTCAATTGGATCGTACCTCATGTTGAATAACCACTTTTTAAACCCTCACAGTGACCAAAATTGCCATTTTTACAGAGTTTTGCTTACTCAAAAGCTTCAATTTTGACCCGTTTCAGGCACAGAAATGACTTTAAACACACTTATTTTAGTTGAAAAAGTCATAATTCACATCCAACAGTCATTTAGAGTCAAAAGATTAAATGTTAAAATTTCATCATTATAGACCATTTTGGGAACGTTCGGCATGTCCGGAGTCATCGTTTTTCATCCCAAAAATTGATTTTTTGGACTGTACCAAAAATGATTCAAAATGTCAATTGGATCGTGCCTCATGTTGAATAACCACTTTTTAAACCCTCGCTGTGACCAAAATTGCCATTTTAACAGAGTTTTGCTTAGTCAAAAGCTTCAATTTTGACCCGTTTAAGGCACAGAAATGACTTTAAACACACTTATTTTAGTTGAAAAAGTCATAATTCACATCCAACAGTCATTTAGAGTCAAAAGATTAAATGTTAAAATTTCATCATTATAGACCATTTTGGGAACGTTCGACATGTCCGGAGTCATCGTTTTTCATCCGAAAATTGATTTTTTGGACTGTACCAAAAATTGATTCAAAATGTCAATTGGATCATGCCTCATGTTGAATTACCACTTTTTAAACCCTCTCAGTGACCAAAATTGCCATTTTTACAGAGTTTTGCTTACTCAAAAGCTTCAATTTTGACCCGTTTCAGGCACAGAAATGACTTTAAACACACTTATTTTAGTTGAAAAAGTCATAATTCACATCCAACATTCATTTAGAGTCAAAAGATTAAATGTTAAAATTTCATCATTATAGACCATTTTGGGAACGTTCGACATGTCCGGAGTCATCGTTTTTCATCCGAAAATTGATTTTTTGGACTGTACCAAAAATGATTCAAAATGTCAATTGCATCGTGCCTCATGTTGAATAACCACTTTTTAAACCCTCATAGTGACCAAAATTGCCATTTTTACAGAGTTTTGCTTACTCAAAAGCTTCAATTTTGACCCGTTTCAGGCACAGAAATGACTTTAAACACACTTATTTTAGTTGAAAAAGTCCTAATTCACATCCAACATTCATTTAGAGTCAAAAGATTAAATGTTAAAATTTCATCATTATAGACCATTTTGGGAACGTTCGACATGTCCGGAGTCATCGTTTTTCATCCGAAAATTGATTTTTTGGACTGTACCAAAAATGATTCAAAATGTCAATTGGATCATGCCTCATGTTGAATAACCACTTTTTAAACCCTCACAGTGACCAAAATTGCCATTTTTACAGAGTTTTGCTTAGTCAAAAGCTTCAATTTTGACCCGTTTCAGGCACAGAAATGACTTTAAACACACTTATTTTAGTTGAAAAATTCATAATTCACATCCAACAGTCATTTAGAGTCAAAAGATTAAATGTTAAAATTTCATCATTATAGACCATTTTGGGATTGTTCGACATGTCCGGAGTCATCGTTTTTCATCCGAAAATTGATTTTTTGGACTGTACCAAAAATGATTCAAAATGTCAATTGGATCGTGCCTCATGTTTAATAACCACTTTTTAAACCCTCACAGTGACCAAAATTGCCATTTTCACAGAGTTTTGCTTACTCAAAAGCTTCAATTTTGACCCGTTTCAGGCACAGAAATGACTTTAAACACACCTATTTTAGTTGAAAAAGTCATAATTCACATCCAACAGTCATTTAGAGTCAAAAGATTAAATGTTAAAATTTCATCATTATAGACCATTTTGGGATTGTTCGACATGTCCGGAGTCATCGTTTTTCATCCGAAAATTGATTTTTTTGGACTGTACCAAAAATGATTCAAAATGTCAATTGGATCGTACCTCATGTTGAATAACCACTTTTTAAACCCTCACAGTGACCAAAATTGCCATTTTTACAGAGTTTTGCTTACTAAAAAGCTTCAATTTTGAACCGTTTCAGGCACAGAAATGACTTTAAACACACTTATTTTAGTTGAAAAAGTCATAATTCACATCCAACAGTCATTTAGAGTCAAAAGATTAAATGTTAAAATTTCATCATTATAGACCATTTTGGGAACGTTCGACATGTCCGGAGTCATCGTTTTTCATCCGAAAATTGATTTTTTGGACTGTACCAAAAATGATTCAAAATGTCAATTGGATCGTGCCTCATGTTTAATAACCACTTTTTAAACCCTCACAGTGACCAAAATTGCCATTTTCACAGAGTTTTGCTTACTCAAAAGCTTCAATTTTGACCCGTTTCAGGGACAGAAATGACTTTAAACACACTTATTTTAGTTGAAAAAGTCCTAATTCACATCCAACATTCATTTAGAGTCAAAAGATTAAATGTTAAAATTTCATCATTATAGACCATTTTGGGAACGTTCGACATGTCCGGAGTCATCGTTTTTCATCCGAAAATTGATTTTTTGGACTGTACCAAAAATGATTCAAAATGTCAATTGGATCATGCCTCATGTTGAATAACCACTTTTTAAACCCTCACAGTGACCAAAATTGCCATTTTTACAGAGTTTTGCTTAGTCAAAAGCTTCAATTTTGAACCGTTTCAGGCACAGAAATGACTTTAAACACACTTATTTTAGTTGAAAAATTCATAATTCACATCCAACAGTCATTTAGAGTCAAAAGATTAAATGTTAAAATTTCATCATTATAGACCATTTTGGGATTTTTCGACATGTCCGGAGTCATCGTTTTTCATCCGAAAATTGATTTTTTGGACTGTACCAAAAATGATTCAAAATGTCAATTGGATCGTACCTCATGTTGAATAACCACTTTTTAAACCCTCACAGTGACCAAAATTGCCATTTTTACAGAGTTTTGCTTACTCAAAAGCTTCAATTTTGACCCGTTTCAGGCACAGAAATGACTTTAAACACACTTATTTTAGTTGAAAAAGTCATAATTCACATCCAACAGTCATTTAGAGTCAAAAGATTAAATGTTAAAATTTCATCATTATAGACCATTTTGGGAACGTTCGGCATGTCCGGAGTCATCGTTTTTCATCCCAAAAATTGATTTTTTGGACTGTACCAAAAATGATTCAAAATGTCAATTGGATCGTGCCTCATGTTGAATAACCACTTTTTAAACCCTCGCTGTGACCAAAATTGCCATTTTAACAGAGTTTTGCTTAGTCAAAAGCTTCAATTTTGACCCGTTTAAGGCACAGAAATGACTTTAAACACACTTATTTTAGTTGAAAAAGTCATAATTCACATCCAACAGTCATTTAGAGTCAAAAGATTAAATGTTAAAATTTCATCATTATAGACCATTTTGGGAACGTTCGACATGTCCGGAGTCATCGTTTTTCATCCGAAAATTGATTTTTTGGACTGTACCAAAAATTGATTCAAAATGTCAATTGCATCGTGCCTCATGTTGAATAACCACTTTTTAAACCCTCATAGTGACCAAAATTGCCATTTTTACAGAGTTTTGCTTACTCAAAAGCTTCAATTTTGACCCGTTTCAGGCACAGAAATGACTTTAAACACACTTATTTTAGTTGAAAAAGTCCTAATTCACATCCAACATTCATTTAGAGTCAAAAGATTAAATGTTAAAATTTCATCATTATAGACCATTTTGGGAACGTTCGACATGTCCGGAGTCATCGTTTTTCATCCGAAAATTGATTTTTTGGACTGTACCAAAAATGATTCAAAATGTCAATTGGATCATGCCTCATGTTGAATAACCACTTTTTAAACCCTCACAGTGACCAAAATTGCCATTTTTACAGAGTTTTGCTTAGTCAAAAGCTTCAATTTTGACCCGTTTCAGGCACAGAAATGACTTTAAACACACTTATTTTAGTTGAAAAATTCATAATCCACATCCAACAGTCATTTAGAGTCAAAAGATTAAATGTTAAAATTTCATCATTATAGACCATTTTGGGATTGTTCGACATGTCCGGAGTCATCGTTTTTCATCCGAAAATTGATTTTTTGGACTGTACCAAAAATGATTCAAAATGTCAATTGGATCGTGCCTCATGTTTAATAACCACTTTTTAAACCCTCACAGTGACCAAAATTGCCATTTTCACAGAGTTTTGCTTACTCAAAAGCTTCAATTTTGACCCGTTTCAGGCACAGAAATGACTTTAAACACACCTATTTTAGTTGAAAAAGTCATAATTCACATCCAACAGTCATTTAGAGTCAAAAGATTAAATGTTAAAATTTCATCATTATAGACCATTTTGGGAACGTTCGACATGTCCAGAGTCATCGTTTTTCATCCGAAAATTGATATTTTGGACTGTACCAAAAATGATTCAAAATGTCAATTGGATCGTGCCTCATGTTGAATAACCACTTTTTAAACCCTCACATGACCAAAATTGCCACTTTTACAGAGTTTTGCTTACTCAAAAGCTTCAATTTTGACCCATTTCAGGCACAGAAATTACTTTAAACACACTTATTTTAGTTGAAAAAGTCATAATTCACATCCAACAGTAATTTAGAGTCAAAAGATTAAATGTTAAATGTCATCATTATAGACCATTTTGGGAACGTTCGACATGTCCGGAGTCATCGTTTTTCATCCGAAAATTGATTTTTTGGACTGTACCAAAAATGATTCAAAATGTCAATTGGATCATGCCTCATGTTGAATAACCACTTTTTAAACCCTCACAGTGACCAAAATTGCCATTTTTACAGAGTTTTGCTTAGTCAAAAGCTTCAATTTTGAACCGTTTCAGGCACAGAAATGACTTTAAACACACTTATTTTAGTTGAAAAATTCATAATTCACATCCAACAGTCATTTAGAGTCAAAAGATTAAATGTTAAAATTTCATCATTATAGACCATTTTGGGATTGTTCGACATGTCCGGAGTCATCGTTTTTCATCCGAAAATTGATTTTTTTGGACTGTACCAAAAATGATTCAAAATGTCAATTGGATCGTACCTCATGTTGAATAACCACTTTTTAAACCCTCACAGTGACCAAAATTGCCATTTTTACAGAGTTTTGCTTACTAAAAAGCTTCAATTTTGACCCGTTTCAGGCACAGAAATGACTTTAAACACACTTATTTTAGTTGAAAAAGTCATAATTCACATCCAACAGTCATTTAGAGTCAAAAGATGAAATGTTAAAATTTCATCATTATAGACCATTTTGGGAACGTTCGACATGTCCGGAGTCATCGTTTTTCATCCGAAAATTGATTTTTTGGACTGTACCAAAAATGATTCAAAATGTCAATTGGACCATGCCTCATGTTGAATTACCACTTTTTAAACCCTCACAGTGACCAAAATTGCCATTTTTACAGAGTTTTGCTTACTCAAAAGCTTTAATTTTGACCCGTTTCAGGCACAGAAATGACTTTAAACACACTTATTTTAGTTGAAAAAGTCATAATTCACATCCAACAGTCATTTAGAGTCAAAAGATTAAATGTTAAAATTTCATCATTATAGACCATTTTGGGAACGTTCGACATGTCCAGAGTCATCGTTTTTCATCCGAAAATTGATTTTTTTGGACTGTACCAAAAATGATTCAAAATGTCAATTGGATCGTGCCTCATGTTGAATATCCACCTTTTTAAACCCTTACATGACCAAAATTGCCATTTTTACAGAGTTTTGCTTACTCAAAATCTTCAATTTTGAACCGTTTCAGGCACAGAAATGACTTTAAACACACTTAATTTAGCTGAAAAAGTCATAATTCACATCCAACAGTCATTTAGAGTCAAAAGATTAAATGTTAAAATGTCATCATTATAGACCATTTTGGGAACGTTCGACATGTCCAGAGTCATCGTTTTTCATCCCAAAAATTGATTTTTTGGACTGTACCAAAAATGATTCAAAATGTCAATTGGATCGTGCCTCATGTTGAATAACCACTTTTTAAACCCTCACAGTGACCAAAATTGCCATTTCTACAGAGTTTTGCTTACTCAAAAGCTTCAATTTTGACCCGTTTCAGGCACAGAAATGACTTTAAACACACTTATTTTAGTTGAAAAAGTCATAATTCACATCCAACAGTCATTTAGAGTCAAAAGATTAAATGTTAAAATTTCATCATTATAGACCATTTTGGGAACGTTCGACATGTCCGGAGTCATCGTTTTTCATCCGAAAATTGATTTTTTGGACTGTACCAAAAATGATTCAAAATGTCAATTGGATCGTGCCTCATGTTGACTAACCACTTTTTAAACCCTCACAGTGACCAAAATTGCCATTTTTACAGAGTTTTGCTTAGTCAAAAGCTTCAATGTTGACCCGTTTCAGGCACAGAAATGACTTTAAACACACTTATTTTAGTTGAAAAAGTCATAATTCACATCCAACAGTCATTTAGAGTCAAAGATTAAATGTTAAAATTTCATCATTATAGACCATTTTGGGAACGTTCGACATGTCCGGAGTCATCGTTTTTCATCCGAAAATTGATTTTTTGGACTGTACCAAAAATGATTCAAAATGTCAATTGGATCGTGCCTCATGTTGAATAACCACTTTTTAAACCCTCATAGTGACCAAAATTGCCATTTTTACAGAGTTTTGCTTACTCAAAAGCTTCAATTTTGACCCGTTTCAGGCACAGAAATGACTTTAAACACACTTATTTTAGTTGAAAAAGTCATAATTCACATCCAACAGTCATTTAGAGTCAAAAGATTAAATGTTAAAATTTCATCATTATAGACCATTTTGGGAACGTTCGACATGTCCGGAGTCATCGTTTTTCATCCGAAAATTGATTTTTTGGACTGTACCAAAAATGATTCAAAATGTCAATTGGATCGTGCCTCATGTTGACTAACCACTTTTTAAACCCTCACAGTGACCAAAATTGCCATTTTTACAGAGTTTTGCTTAGTCAAAAGCTTCAATGTTGACCCGTTTCAGGCACAGAAATGACTTTAAACACACTTATTTTAGTTGAAAAAGTCATAATTCACATCCAACAGTCATTTAGAGTCAAAAGATTAAATGTTAAAATTTCATCATTATAGACCATTTTGGGAACGTTCGACATGTCCAGAGTCATCGTTTTTCACCCGAAAATTGATTTTTTTGGACTGTACCAAAAATGATTCAAAATGTCAATTGGATCGTGCCTCATGTTGAATTTCCACCTTTTTAAACCCTTACATGACCAAAATTGCCATTTTTACAGAGTTTTGCTTACTCAAAATCTTCAATTTTGACCCGTTTCAGGCACAGAAATGACTTTAAACACACTTAACTTAGCTGAAAAAGTCATAATTCACATCCAACAGTCATTTAGAGTCAAAAGATTAAATGTTAAAATGTCATCATTATAGACCATTTTGGGAACGTTCGACATGTCCAGAGTCATCGTTTTTCATCCGAAAATTGATTTTTTGGACTGTACCAAAAATGATTCAAAATGTCAATTGGATCGTGCCTCATGTTGACTAACCACTTTTTAAACCCTCACAGTGACCAAAATTGCCATTTTTACAGAGTTTTGCTTAGTCAAAAGCTTCAATGTTGACCCGTTTCAGGCACAGAAATGACTTTAAACACACTTATTTTAGTTGAAAAAGTCATAATTCACATCCAACAGTCATTTAGAGTCAAAGATTAAATGTTAAAATTTCATCATTATAGACCATTTTGGGAACGTTCGACATGTCCGGAGTCATCGTTTTTCATCCGAAAATTGATTTTTTGGACTGTACCAAAAATGATTCAAAATGTCAATTGGATCGTGCCTCATGTTGAATAACCACTTTTTAAACCCTCATAGTGACCAAAATTGCCATTTTTACAGAGTTTTGCTTACTCAAAAGCTTCAATTTTGACCCGTTTCAGGCACAGAAATGACTTTAAACACACTTATTTTAGTTGAAAAAGTCATAATTCACATCCAACAGTCATTTAGAGTCAAAAGATTAAATGTTAAAATTTCATCATTATAGACCATTTTGGGAACGTTCGACATGTCCGGAGTCATCGTTTTTCATCCGAAAATTGATTTTTTGGACTGTACCAAAAATGATTCAAAATGTCAATTGGATCGTGCCTCATGTTGACTAACCACTTTTTAAACCCTCACAGTGACCAAAATTGCCATTTTTACAGAGTTTTGCTTAGTCAAAAGCTTCAATGTTGACCCGTTTCAGGCACAGAAATGACTTTAAACACACTTATTTTAGTTGAAAAAGTCATAATTCACATCCAACAGTCATTTAGAGTCAAAAGATTAAATGTTAAAATTTCATCATTATAGACCATTTTGGGAACGTTCGACATGTCCAGAGTCATCGTTTTTCACCCGAAAATTGATTTTTTTGGACTGTACCAAAAATGATTCAAAATGTCAATTGGATCGTGCCTCATGTTGAATTTCCACCTTTTTAAACCCTTACATGACCAAAATTGCCATTTTTACAGAGTTTTGCTTACTCAAAATCTTCAATTTTGACCCGTTTCAGGCACAGAAATGACTTTAAACACACTTAACTTAGCTGAAAAAGTCATAATTCACATCCAACAGTCATTTAGAGTCAAAAGATTAAATGTTAAAATGTCATCATTATAGACCATTTTGGGAACGTTCGACATGTCCAGAGTCATCGTTTTTCATCCGAAAATTGATTTTTTGGACTGTACCAAAAATGATTCAAAATGTCAATTGGATCGTGCCTCATGTTGACTAACCACTTTTTAAACCCTCACAGTGACCAAAATTGCCATTTTTACAGAGTTTTGCTTAGTCAAAAGCTTCAATGTTGACCCGTTTCAGGCACAGAAATGACTTTAAACACACTTATTTTAGTTGAAAAAGTCATAATTCACATCCAACAGTCATTTAGAGTCAAAGATTAAATGTTAAAATTTCATCATTATAGACCATTTTGGGAACGTTCGACATGTCCGGAGTCATCGTTTTTCATCCGAAAATTGATTTTTTGGACTGTACCAAAAATGATTCAAAATGTCAATTGGATCGTGCCTCATGTTGAATAACCACTTTTTAAACCCTCATAGTGACCAAAATTGCCATTTTTACAGAGTTTTGCTTACTCAAAAGCTTCAATTTTGACCCGTTTCAGGCACAGAAATGACTTTAAACACACTTATTTTAGTTGAAAAAGTCATAATTCACATCCAACAGTCATTTAGAGTCAAAAGATTAAATGTTAAAATTTCATCATTATAGACCATTTTGGGAACGTTCGACATGTCCGGAGTCATCGTTTTTCATCCGAAAATTGATTTTTTGGACTGTACCAAAAATGATTCAAAATGTCAATTGGATCGTGCCTCATGTTGAATAACCACTTTTTAAACCCTCACAGTGACCAAAATTGCCATTTTTACAGAGTTTTGCTTACTCAAAAGCTTCAATTTTGACCCGTTTCAGGCACAGAAATGACTTTAAACACACTTATTTTAGTTGAAAAAGTCATAATTCACATCCAACAGTCATTTAGAGTCAAAAGATTAAATGTTAAAATTTCATCATTATAGACCATTTTGGGAACGTTCGACATGTCCGGAGTCATCGTTTTTCATCCGAAAATTGATTTTTTGGACTGTACCAAAAATGATTCAAAATGTCAATTGGATCGTGCCTCATGTTGACTAACCACTTTTTAAACCCTCACAGTGACCAAAATTGCCATTTTTACAGAGTTTTGCTTAGTCAAAAGCTTCAATGTTGACCCGTTTCAGGCACAGAAATGACTTTAAACACACTTATTTTAGTTGAAAAAGTCATAATTCACATCCAACAGTCATTTAGAGTCAAAGATTAAATGTTAAAATTTCATCATTATAGACCATTTTGGGAACGTTCGACATGTCCGGAGTCATCGTTTTTCATCCGAAAATGGATTTTTTGGACTGTACCAAAAATGATTCAAAATGTCAATTGGATCATGCCTCATGTTGAATAACCACTTTTTAAACCCTCATAGTGACCAAAATTGCCATTTTTACAGAGTTTTGCTTACTCAAAAGCTTCAATTTTGACCCGTTTCAGGCACAAAAATGACTTTAAACACACTTATTTTAGTTGAAAAAGTCATAATTCACATCCAACAGTCATTTAGAGTCAAAAGATTAAATGTTAAAATTTCATCATTATAGACCATTTTGGGAACGTTCGACATGTCCGGAGTCATCGTTTTTCATCCGAAAATTGATTTTTTGGACTGTACCAAAAATGATTCAAAATGTCAATTGGATCGTGCCTCATGTTGAATAACCACTTTTTAAACCCTCACAGTGACCAAAATTGCCATTTTTACAGAGTTTTGCTTAGTCAAAAGCTTCAATTTTGACCAGTTTCAGGCACAGAAATGACTTTAAACACACTTATTTTAGTTGAAAAAGTCATAATTCACATCCAACAGTCATTTAGAGTCAAAAGATTAAATGTTAAAATTTCATCATTATAGACCATTTTGGGAACGTTCGACATGTCATGAGTCATCGTTTTTCATCCGAAAATTGATTTTTTGGACTGTACCAAAAATGATTCAAAATGTCAATTGGATCGTGCCTCATGTTGAATAACCACTTTTTAAACCCTCACAGTGACCAAAATTACCATTTTTACAGAGTTTTGCTTACTCAAAAGCTTCAATTTTGACCCGTTTCAGGCACAGAAATGACTTTAAACACACTTATTTTAGTTGAAAAATTCATAATTCACATCCAACAGTCATTTAGAGTCAAAAGATTAAATGTTAAAATTTCATCATTATAGACCATTTTGGGAACGTTCGACATGTCCAGAGTCATCGTTTTTCATCCGAAAATTGATTTTTTGGACTGTACCAAAAATGATTCAAACTGTCAATTGGATCGTGCCTCATGTTGAATAACCACTTTTTAAACCCTCACAGTGACCAAAATTGCCATTTTTACAGAGTTTTGCTTAGTCAAAAGCTTCAATTTTGATCCGTTTCAGGCACAGAAATGACTTTAAACACACTTATTTTAGTTGAAAAAGTCATAATTCACATCCAACAGTCATTTAGAGTCAATAGATTAAATGTTAAAATTTCATCATTATAGACCATTTTGGGAACGTTCAACATGTCCGGAATCATAGTTTTTCATCCGAAAATTGATTTTTTGGACGTACCAAAAATGATTCAAAATGTGAATTGGATCGTGCCTCATGTTGAATAACCACTTTTTAAACCCTCACAGTGACCAAAATTGCCATTTTTACAGAGTTTTGCTTACTCAAAAGCTTCAATTTTGACCCGTTTCAGGCACAGAAATGACTTTAAACACACTTATTTTAGTTGAAAAAGTCATAATTCACTTCCAACAGTCATTTAGAGTCAAAAGATTAAATGTTAAAATGTCATCATTATAGACCATTTTGGGAACGTTCGACATGTCCAGAGTCATCGTTTTTCATCCGAAAATTGATTTTTTTGGACTGTACCAAAAATGATTCAAAATGTCAATTGGATCGTGCCTCATGTTGAATAACCACCTTTTTAAACCCTTACATGACCAAAATTGCCATTTTTACAGAGTTTTGCTTACTCAAAATCTTCAATTTTGACCCGTTTCAGGCACAGAAATGACTTTAAACACACTTAATTTAGCTGAAAAAGTCATAATTCACATCCAACAGTCATTTAGAGTCAAAAGATTAAATGTTAAAATGTCATCATTATAGACCATTTTGGGAACGTTCGACATGTCCAGAGTCATCGTTTTTCATCCCAAAAATTGATTTTTTGGACTGTACCAAAAATGATTCAAAATGTCAATTGGATCGTGCCTCATGTTGAATAACCACTTTTTAAACCCTCACAGTGACCAAAATTGCCATTTTTACAGAGTTTTGCTTACTCAAAAGCTTCAATTTTGACCCGTTTCAGGCACAGAAATGACTTTAAACACACTTATTTTAGTTGAAAAAGTCATAATTTACATCCAACAGTCATTTAGAGTCAAAAGATTAAATGTTAAAATTTAATCATAATAGACCATTTTGGGAACGTTCGATATGTCCGGAGTCATCGTTTTTCATCCGAAAATTGATTTTTTGGACTGTACCAAAAATGATTCAAAATGTCAATTGGATCGTGCCTCATGTTGAATAACCACTTTTTAAACCCTCACATGACCACAATTGCCATTTTAACAGAGTTTTGCTTAGTCAAAAGCTTCAATTTTGACCCGTTTCAGGCACAGAAATGACTTTAAACACACTTATTTTAGTTGAAAAAGTCATAATTCACATCCAACAGTCATTTAGAGTCAAAAGATTAAATGTTAAAATTTCATCATTATAGACCATTTTGGGAACGTTCGACATGTCCGGAGTCATCGTTTTTCA
The DNA here is from genome assembly GCF_964263255.1 of Lissotriton vulgaris. NCBI lineage: Eukaryota > Metazoa > Chordata > Amphibia > Caudata > Salamandridae > Lissotriton > Lissotriton vulgaris. The sequence goes on along the minus strand of NW_028250900.1, from coordinate 284,630 downwards.
TCCGAAAATTGATTTTTTGGACTGTACCAAAAATGATTCAAAATGTCAATTGGATCATGCCTCATGTTGAATAACCACTTTTTAAACCCTCACAGTGACCAAAATTGCCATTTTTACAGAGTTTTGCTTACTCAAAAGCTTCAATTTTGACCCGTTTCAGGCACAGAAATGACTTTAAACACACTTATTTCAGTTGAAAAAGTCATAATTCACATCCAACAGTCATTTAGAGTCAAAAGATTAAATGTTAAAATTTCATCATTATATACCATTTTGGAATAATTCGACATGTCCGGAGTCATCGTTTTTCATCCGAAAATTGATTTTTTGGACTGTACCAAAAATGATTCAAAATGTCAATTGGATCGTGCCTCAAGTTGAATAACCACTTTTTAAACCCTCATATGACCAAAATTGCCATTTTTACAGAGTTTTGCATACTCAAAAGCTTCAATTTTGACCCGTTTCAGGCACAGAAATGACTTTAAACACACTTATTTTAGTTGAAAAATTCATAATTCACATCCAACAGTCATTTAGAGTCAAAAGATTAAATGTTAAAATTTCATCATTATAGACCATTTTGGGATTGTTCGACATGTCCGGACTCATCGTTTTTCATCCGAAAATTGATTTTTTGGACTGTACCAAAAATGATTCAAAATGTCAATTGGATCGTACCTCATGTTGAATAACCACTTTTTAAACCCTCACAGTGACCAAAATTGCCATTTTTACAGAGTTTTGCTTAGTCAAAAGCTTCAATTTTGACCCGTTTCAGGCACAGAAATGACTTTAAACACACTTATTTTAGTTGAAAAATTCATAATTCACATCCAACAGTCATTTAGAGTCAAAAGATTAAATGTTAAAATTTCATCATTATAGACCATTTTGGGATTGTTCGACATGTCCGGACTCATCGTTTTTCATCCGAAAATTGATTTTTTGGACTGTACCAAAAATGATTCAAAATGTCAATTGGATCGTACCTCATGTTGAATAACCACTTTTTAAACCCTCACAGTGACCAAAATTGCCATTTTTACAGAGTTTTGCTTACTCAAAAGCTTCAATTTTGACCAGTTTCAGGCACAGAAATGACTTTAAACACACTTATTTTAGTTGAAAAAGTCATAATTCACATCCAACAGTCATTTAGAGTCAAAAGATTAAATGTTAAAATTTCATCATTATAGACCATTTTGGGAACGTTCGACATGTCCGGAGTCATCGTTTTTCATCCGAAAATTGATTTTTTGGACTGTACCAAAAATGATTCAAAATGTCAATTGGATCGTGCCTCATGTTTAATAACCACTTTTTAAACCCTCACAGTGACCAAAATTGCCATTTTCACAGAGTTTTGCTTACTCAAAAGCTTCAATTTTGACCCGTTTCAGGGACAGAAATGACTTTAAACACACTTATTTTAGTTGAAAAAGTCCTAATTCACATCCAACATTCATTTAGAGTCAAAAGATTAAATGTTAAAATTTCATCATTATAGACCATTTTGGGAACGTTCGACATGTCCGGAGTCATCGTTTTTCATCCGAAAATTGATTTTTTGGACTGTACCAAAAATGATTCAAAATGTCAATTGGATCATGCCTCATGTTGAATAACCACTTTTTAAACCCTCACAGTGACCAAAATTGCCATTTTTACAGAGTTTTGCTTAGTCAAAAGCTTCAATTTTGAACCGTTTCAGGCACAGAAATGACTTTAAACACACTTATTTTAGTTGAAAAATTCATAATTCACATCCAACAGTCATTTAGAGTCAAAAGATTAAATGTTAAAATTTCATCATTATAGACCATTTTGGGATTTTTCGACATGTCCGGAGTCATCGTTTTTCATCCGAAAATTGATTTTTTGGACTGTACCAAAAATGATTCAAAATGTCAATTGGATCGTACCTCATGTTGAATAACCACTTTTTAAACCCTCACAGTGACCAAAATTGCCATTTTTACAGAGTTTTGCTTACTCAAAAGCTTCAATTTTGACCCGTTTCAGGCACAGAAATGACTTTAAACACACTTATTTTAGTTGAAAAAGTCATAATTCACATCCAACAGTCATTTAGAGTCAAAAGATTAAATGTTAAAATTTCATCATTATAGACCATTTTGGGAACGTTCGGCATGTCCGGAGTCATCGTTTTTCATCCCAAAAATTGATTTTTTGGACTGTACCAAAAATGATTCAAAATGTCAATTGGATCGTGCCTCATGTTGAATAACCACTTTTTAAACCCTCGCTGTGACCAAAATTGCCATTTTAACAGAGTTTTGCTTAGTCAAAAGCTTCAATTTTGACCCGTTTAAGGCACAGAAATGACTTTAAACACACTTATTTTAGTTGAAAAAGTCATAATTCACATCCAACAGTCATTTAGAGTCAAAAGATTAAATGTTAAAATTTCATCATTATAGACCATTTTGGGAACGTTCGACATGTCCGGAGTCATCGTTTTTCATCCGAAAATTGATTTTTTGGACTGTACCAAAAATTGATTCAAAATGTCAATTGGATCATGCCTCATGTTGAATTACCACTTTTTAAACCCTCTCAGTGACCAAAATTGCCATTTTTACAGAGTTTTGCTTACTCAAAAGCTTCAATTTTGACCCGTTTCAGGCACAGAAATGACTTTAAACACACTTATTTTAGTTGAAAAAGTCATAATTCACATCCAACATTCATTTAGAGTCAAAAGATTAAATGTTAAAATTTCATCATTATAGACCATTTTGGGAACGTTCGACATGTCCGGAGTCATCGTTTTTCATCCGAAAATTGATTTTTTGGACTGTACCAAAAATGATTCAAAATGTCAATTGCATCGTGCCTCATGTTGAATAACCACTTTTTAAACCCTCATAGTGACCAAAATTGCCATTTTTACAGAGTTTTGCTTACTCAAAAGCTTCAATTTTGACCCGTTTCAGGCACAGAAATGACTTTAAACACACTTATTTTAGTTGAAAAAGTCCTAATTCACATCCAACATTCATTTAGAGTCAAAAGATTAAATGTTAAAATTTCATCATTATAGACCATTTTGGGAACGTTCGACATGTCCGGAGTCATCGTTTTTCATCCGAAAATTGATTTTTTGGACTGTACCAAAAATGATTCAAAATGTCAATTGGATCATGCCTCATGTTGAATAACCACTTTTTAAACCCTCACAGTGACCAAAATTGCCATTTTTACAGAGTTTTGCTTAGTCAAAAGCTTCGCTTCAATTTTGACCCGTTTCAGGCACAGAAATGACTTTAAACACACTTATTTTAGTTGAAAAAGTCATAATTCACATCCAACAGTCATTTAGAGTCAAAAGATTAAATGTTAAAATTTCATCATTATAGACCATTTTGGGAACGTTCGGCATGTCCGGAGTCATCGTTTTTCATCCCAAAAATTGATTTTTTGGACTGTACCAAAAATGATTCAAAATGTCAAATGGATCGTGCCTCATGTTGAATAACCACTTTTTAAACCCTCGCAGTGACCAAAATTGCCATTTTAACAGAGTTTTGCTTAGTCAAAAGCTTCAATTTTGACCCGTTTCAGGCACAGAAATGACTTTAAACACACTTATTTTAGTTGAAAAAGTCATAATTCACATCCAACAGTCATTTAGGGTCAAAAGATTAAATGTTAAAATTTCATCATTATAGACCATTTTGGGAACGTTCGACATGTCCGGAGTCATCGTTTTTCATCCGAAAATTGATTTTTTGGACTGTACCAAAAATGATTCAAAATGTCAATTGGATCGTGCCTCATGTTGAATAACCACTTTTTAAACCCTCGCAGTGACCAAAATTGCCATTTTAACAGAGTTTTGCTTAGTCAAAAGCTTCAATTTTGACCCGTTTCAGGCACAGAAATGACTTTAAACACACTTATTTTAGTTGAAAAATTCATAATTCACATCCAACAGTCATTTAGAGTCAAAAGATTAAATTTTAAAATTTCATCATTATAGACCATTTTGGGAACGTTCGACATGTCCAGAGTCATCGTTTTTCATCCGAAAATTGATTTTTTGGACTGTACCAAAAATGATTCAAAATGTGAATTGGATCGTGCCTCATGTTGAATAACCACTTTTCAAACCCTCACAGTGACCAAAATTGCCATTTTTACAGAGTTTTGCTTACTCAAAAGCTTCAATTTTGACCCGTTTCAGGCACAGAAATGACTTTAAACACACTTATTTTAGTTGAAAAAGTCATAATTCACATCCAACAGTCATTTAGAGTCAAAAGATTAAATGTTAAAATTTCATCATTATAGACCATTTTGGGAACGTTCGACATGTTCAGAGTCATCGTTTTTCATCCGAAAATTGATTTTTTTGGACTGTACCAAAAATGATTCAAAATGTCAATTGGATCGTGCCTCATGTTCAATAACCACCTTTTTAAACCCTTACATGACCAAAATTGCCATTTTTACAGAGTTTTGCTTACTCAAAATCTTCAATTTTGACCCGTTTCAGGCACAGAAATGACTTTAAACACACTTAATTTAGCTGAAAAAGTCATAATTCACATCCAACAGTCATTTAGAGTCAAAAGATTAAATGTTAAAATGTCATCATTATAGACCATTTTGGGAACGTTCGACATGTCCAGAGTCATCGTTTTTCATCCCAAAAATTGATTTTTTGGACTGTACCAAAAATGATTCAAAATGTCAATTGGATCGTGCCTCATGTTGAATAACCGCTTTTTAAACCCTCACAGTGACCAAAATTGCCATTTTTACAGAGTTTTGCTTACTCAAAATCTTCAATTTTGACCCGTTTCAGGCAAAGAAATGACTTTAAACACACTTAATTTAGTTGAAAAAGTCATAATTCACATCCAACAGTCATTTAGAGTCAAAAGATTAAATGTTAAAATTTCATCATTATAGACCATTTTGGGATTGTTCGACATGTCCGGAGTCATCGTTTTTCATCCGAAACTTGATTTTTTGGACTGTACCAAAAATGATTCAAAATGTCAATTGGATCGTGCCTCATGTTGAATAACCACTTTTTAAACCCTCACAGTGACCAAAATTGCCATTTTTACAGAGTTTTGCTTACTCAAAAGCTTCAATTTTGACCCGTTTCAGGCACAGAAATGACTTTAAACACACTTATTTTAGTTGAAAAAGTCATAATTCACATCCAACAGTCATTTAGAGTCAAAAGATTAAATGTTAAAATTTCATCATTATAGACCATTTTGGGAACGTTCGGCATGTCCGGAGTCATCGTTTTTCATCCCAAAAATTGATTTTTTGGACTGTACCAAAAATGATTCAAAATGTCAAATGGATCGTGCCTCATGTTGAATAACCACTTTTTAAACCCTCGCAGTGACCAAAATTGCCATTTTAACAGAGTTTTGCTTAGTCAAAAGCTTCAATTTTGACCCGTTTCAGGCACAGAAATGACTTTAAACACACTTATTTTAGTTGAAAAAGTCATAATTCACATCCAACAGTCATTTAGGGTCAAAAGATTAAATGTTAAAATTTCATCATTATAGACCATTTTGGGAACGTTCGACATGTCCGGAGTCATCGTTTTTCATCCGAAAATTGATTTTTTGGACTGTACCAAAAATGATTCAAAATGTCAATTGGATCGTGCCTCATGTTGAATAACCACTTTTTAAACCCTCGCAGTGACCAAAATTGCCATTTTAACAGAGTTTTGCTTAGTCAAAAGCTTCAATTTTGACCCGTTTCAGGCACAGAAATGACTTTAAACACACTTATTTTAGTTGAAAAATTCATAATTCACATCCAACAGTCATTTAGAGTCAAAAGATTAAATTTTAAAATTTCATCATTATAGACCATTTTGGGAACGTTCGACATGTCCAGAGTCATCGTTTTTCATCCGAAAATTGATTTTTTGGACTGTACCAAAAATGATTCAAAATGTGAATTGGATCGTGCCTCATGTTGAATAACCACTTTTCAAACCCTCACAGTGACCAAAATTGCCATTTTTACAGAGTTTTGCTTACTCAAAAGCTTCAATTTTGACCCGTTTCAGGCACAGAAATGACTTTAAACACACTTATTTTAGTTGAAAAAGTCATAATTCACATCCAACAGTCATTTAGAGTCAAAAGATTAAATGTTAAAATTTCATCATTATAGACCATTTTGGGAACGTTCGACATGTTCAGAGTCATCGTTTTTCATCCGAAAATTGATTTTTTTGGACTGTACCAAAAATGATTCAAAATGTCAATTGGATCGTGCCTCATGTTCAATAACCACCTTTTTAAACCCTTACATGACCAAAATTGCCATTTTTACAGAGTTTTGCTTACTCAAAATCTTCAATTTTGACCCGTTTCAGGCACAGAAATGACTTTAAACACACTTAATTTAGCTGAAAAAGTCATAATTCACATCCAACAGTCATTTAGAGTCAAAAGATTAAATGTTAAAATGTCATCATTATAGACCATTTTGGGAACGTTCGACATGTCCAGAGTCATCGTTTTTCATCCCAAAAATTGATTTTTTGGACTGTACCAAAAATGATTCAAAATGTCAATTGGATCGTGCCTCATGTTGAATAACCGCTTTTTAAACCCTCACAGTGACCAAAATTGCCATTTTTACAGAGTTTTGCTTACTCAAAAGCTTCAATTTTGACCCGTTTCAGGCACAGAAATGACTTTAAACACACTTATTTTAGTTGACAAAGTCATAATTTACATCCAACAGTCATTTAGAGTCAAAAGATTAAATGTTAAAATTTAATCATTATAGACCATTTTGGGAACGTTCGATATGTCCGGAGTCATCATTTTTCATCCGAAAATTGATTTTTTGGACTGTACCAAAAATGATTCAAAATGTCAATTGGATCGTGCCTCATGTTGAATAACCACTTTTTAAACCCTCACAGTGACCAAAATTGCCATTTTTACAGAGTTTTGCTTATTCAAAAGCTTCAATTTTGACCCGTTTCAGGCACAGAAATGACTTTAAACACACTTATTTTAGTTGAAAAAGTCATAATTCACATCCAACAGTCATTTAGAGTCAAAAGATTAAATGTTAAAATTTCATCATTATAGACCATTTTGGGAACGTTCGACAAGTCCAGAGTCATTGTTTTTCATCCGAAAATTGATTTTTTGGACTGTACCAAAAATGATTCAAAATGTCAATTGGATCGTGCCTCATGTTGAATAACCACTTTTTAAACCCTCACAGTGACCAAAATTGCCATTTTTACAGAGTTTTGCTTAGTCAAAAGCTTCAATTTTGACCCGTTTCATGCACAGAAATGACTTTAAACACACTTATTTCAGTTGAAAAAGTCATAATTCACATCCAACAGTCATTTAGAGTCAAAAGATTAAATGTTAAAATTTCATCATTATAGACCATTTTGGGAACGTTCGGGATGTCCAGAGTCATCGTTTTTCATCCGAAAATTGATTTTTTGGACTGTACCAAAAATGATTCAAAATGTCAATTGGATCGTGCCTCATGTTGAATAACCACCTTTTTAAACCCTCACATGACCAAAATTGCCATTTTTACAGAGTTTTGCTTACTCAAAATCTTCAATTTTGACCCGTTTCAGGCAAAGAAATGACTTTAAACACACTTAATTTAGTTGAAAAAGTCATAATTCACATCCAACAGTCATTTAGAGTCAAAAGATTAAATGTTAAAATTTCATCATTATAGACCATTTTGGGATTGTTCGACATGTCCGGAGTCATCGTTTTTCATCCGAAACTTGATTTTTTGGACTGTACCAAAAATGATTCAAAATGTCAATTGGATCGTGCCTCATGTTGAATAACCACTTTTTAAACCCTCACAGTGACCAAAATTGCCATTTTTACAGAGTTTTGCTTACTCAAAAGCTTCAATTTTGACCCGTTTCAGGCACAGAAATGACTTTAAACACACTTATTTTAGTTGAAAAAGTCATAATTCACATCCAACAGTCATTTAGAGTCAAAAGATTAAATGTTAAAATTTCATCATTATAGACCATTTTGGGAACGTTCGGCATGTCCGGAGTCATCGTTTTTCATCCCAAAAATTGATTTTTTGGACTGTACCAAAAATGATTCAAAATGTCAAATGGATCGTGCCTCATGTTGAATAACCACTTTTTAAACCCTCGCAGTGACCAAAATTGCCATTTTAACAGAGTTTTGCTTAGTCAAAAGCTTCAATTTTGACCCGTTTCAGGCACAGAAATGACTTTAAACACACTTATTTTAGTTGAAAAAGTCATAATTCACATCCAACAGTCATTTAGGGTCAAAAGATTAAATGTTAAAATTTCATCATTATAGACCATTTTGGGAACGTTCGACATGTCCGGAGTCATCGTTTTTCATCCGAAAATTGATTTTTTGGACTGTACCAAAAATGATTCAAAATGTCAATTGGATCGTGCCTCATGTTGAATAACCACTTTTTAAACCCTCGCAGTGACCAAAATTGCCATTTTAACAGAGTTTTGCTTAGTCAAAAGCTTCAATTTTGACCCGTTTCAGGCACAGAAATGACTTTAAACACACTTATTTTAGTTGAAAAATTCATAATTCACATCCAACAGTCATTTAGAGTCAAAAGATTAAATTTTAAAATTTCATCATTATAGACCATTTTGGGAACGTTCGACATGTCCAGAGTCATCGTTTTTCATCCGAAAATTGATTTTTTGGACTGTACCAAAAATGATTCAAAATGTGAATTGGATCGTGCCTCATGTTGAATAACCACTTTTCAAACCCTCACAGTGACCAAAATTGCCATTTTTACAGAGTTTTGCTTACTCAAAAGCTTCAATTTTGACCCGTTTCAGGCACAGAAATGACTTTAAACACACTTATTTTAGTTGAAAAAGTCATAATTCACATCCAACAGTCATTTAGAGTCAAAAGATTAAATGTTAAAATTTCATCATTATAGACCATTTTGGGAACGTTCGACATGTTCAGAGTCATCGTTTTTCATCCGAAAATTGATTTTTTTGGACTGTACCAAAAATGATTCAAAATGTCAATTGGATCGTGCCTCATGTTCAATAACCACCTTTTTAAACCCTTACATGACCAAAATTGCCATTTTTACAGAGTTTTGCTTACTCAAAATCTTCAATTTTGACCCGTTTCAGGCACAGAAATGACTTTAAACACACTTAATTTAGCTGAAAAAGTCATAATTCACATCCAACAGTCATTTAGAGTCAAAAGATTAAATGTTAAAATGTCATCATTATAGACCATTTTGGGAACGTTCGACATGTCCAGAGTCATCGTTTTTCATCCCAAAAATTGATTTTTTGGACTGTACCAAAAATGATTCAAAATGTCAATTGGATCGTGCCTCATGTTGAATAACCGCTTTTTAAACCCTCACAGTGACCAAAATTGCCATTTTTACAGAGTTTTGCTTACTCAAAAGCTTCAATTTTGACCCGTTTCAGGCACAGAAATGACTTTAAACACACTTATTTTAGTTGACAAAGTCATAATTTACATCCAACAGTCATTTAGAGTCAAAAGATTAAATGTTAAAATTTAATCATTATAGACCATTTTGGGAACGTTCGATATGTCCGGAGTCATCATTTTTCATCCGAAAATTGATTTTTTGGACTGTACCAAAAATGATTCAAAATGTCAATTGGATCGTGCCTCATGTTGAATAACCACTTTTTAAACCCTCACAGTGACCAAAATTGCCATTTTTACAGAGTTTTGCTTATTCAAAAGCTTCAATTTTGACCCGTTTCAGGCACAGAAATGACTTTAAACACACTTATTTTAGTTGAAAAAGTCATAATTCACATCCAACAGTCATTTAGAGTCAAAAGATTAAATGTTAAAATTTCATCATTATAGACCATTTTGGGAACGTTCGACAAGTCCAGAGTCATTGTTTTTCATCCGAAAATTGATTTTTTGGACTGTACCAAAAATGATTCAAAATGTCAATTGGATCGTGCCTCATGTTGAATAACCACTTTTTAAACCCTCACAGTGACCAAAATTGCCATTTTTACAGAGTTTTGCTTAGTCAAAAGCTTCAATTTTGACCCGTTTCATGCACAGAAATGACTTTAAACACACTTATTTCAGTTGAAAAAGTCATAATTCACATCCAACAGTCATTTAGAGTCAAAAGATTAAATGTTAAAATTTCATCATTATAGACCATTTTGGGAACGTTCGGGATGTCCAGAGTCATCGTTTTTCATCCGAAAATTGATTTTTTGGACTGTACCAAAAATGATTCAAAATGTCAATTGGATCGTGCCTCATGTTGAATAACCACCTTTTTAAACCCTCACATGACCAAAATTGCCATTTTTACAGAGTTTTGCTTACTCAAAATCTTCAATTTTGACCCGTTTCAGGCAAAGAAATGACTTTAAACACACTTAATTTAGTTGAAAAAGTCATAATTCACATCCAACAGTCATTTAGAGTCAAAAGATTAAATGTTAAAATTTCATCATTATAGACCATTTTGGGATTGTTCGACATGTCCGGAGTCATCGTTTTTCATCCGAAACTTGATTTTTTGGACTGTACCAAAAATGATTCAAAATGTCAATTGGATCGTGCCTCATGTTGAATAACCACTTTTTAAACCCTCACAGTGACCAAAATTGCCATTTTTACAGAGTTTTGCTTACTCAAAAGCTTCAATTTTGACCCGTTTCAGGCACAGAAATGACTTTAAACACACTTATTTTAGTTGAAAAAGTCATAATTCACATCCAACAGTCATTTAGAGTCAAAAGATTAAATGTTAAAATTTCATCATTATAGACCATTTTGGGAACGTTCGGCATGTCCGGAGTCATCGTTTTTCATCCCAAAAATTGATTTTTTGGACTGTACCAAAAATGATTCAAAATGTCAAATGGATCGTGCCTCATGTTGAATAACCACTTTTTAAACCCTCGCAGTGACCAAAATTGCCATTTTAACAGAGTTTTGCTTAGTCAAAAGCTTCAATTTTGACCCGTTTCAGGCACAGAAATGACTTTAAACACACTTATTTTAGTTGAAAAAGTCATAATTCACATCCAACAGTCATTTAGGGTCAAAAGATTAAATGTTAAAATTTCATCATTATAGACCATTTTGGGAACGTTCGACATGTCCGGAGTCATCGTTTTTCATCCGAAAATTGATTTTTTGGACTGTACCAAAAATGATTCAAAATGTCAATTGGATCATGCCTCATGTTGAATTACCACTTTTAAAACCCTCACAGTGACCAAAATTGCCATTTTTACAGAGTTTTGCTTACTCAAAAGCTTCAATTTTGACCCGTTTCAGGCACAGAAATGACTTTAAACACACTTATTTTAGTTGAAAAAGTCATAATTCACATCCAACAGTCATTTAGAGTCAAAAGATTAAATGTTAAAATTTCATCATTATAGACCATTTTGGGAACGTTCGACATGTCCGGAGTCATCGTTTTTCATCCGAAAATTGATTTTTTGGACTGTACCAAAAATGATTCAAAATGTCAATTGGATCGTGCCTCATGTTGAATAACCACTTTTTAAACCCTCATAGTGACCAAAATTGCCATTTTTACAGAGTTTTGCTTACTCAAAAGCTTCAATTTTGACCTGTTTCAGGCACAGAAATGACTTTAAACACACTTATTTTAGTTGAAAAAGTCATAATTCACATCCAACAGTCATTTAGAGTCAAAAGATTAAATGTTAAAATTTCATCATTATAGACCATTTTGGGAACGTTCGACATGTCCGGAGTCATCGTTTTTCATCCCAAAAATTGATTTTTTGGACTGTACCAAAAATTATTCAAAATGTCAATTGGATCGTGCCTCATGTTGAATAACCACTTTTTAAACCCTCACAGTGACCAAAATTGCCATTTTTACAGAGTTTTGTTTACTCAAAAGCTTCAATTTTGACCCGTTTCAGGCACAGAAATGACTTTAAACACACTTATTTTAGTTGAAAAAGTCCTAATTCACATCCAACATTCATTTAGAGTCAAAAGATTTAAATGTTAAAATTTCATCATTATAGACCATTTTGGGAACGTTCGACATGTCCGGAGTCATCGTTTTTCATCCGAAAATTGATTTTTTGGACTGTACCAAAAATGATTCAAAATGTCAATTGGATCGTGCCTCATGTTGAATAACCACTTTTTAAACCCTCACAGTGACCAAAATTGCCGTTTTTACAGAGTTTTGCTTACTCAAAAGCTTCAATTTTGACCCATTTCAGGCACAGAAATGACTTTAAACACACTTATTTTAGTTGAAAAAGTCATAATTCACATCCAACAGTCATTTAGAGTCAAAAGATTAAATGTTAAAATGTCATCATTATAGACCATTTTGGGAACGTTCGACATGTCCGGAGTCATCGTTTTTCATCCGAAAATTGATTTTTTGGACTGTACCAAAAATGATTCAAAATGTCAATTGGATCATGCCTCATGTTGAATAACCACTTTTTAAACCCTCACAGTGACCAAAAATGCCATTTTTACAGAGTTTTGCTTAGTCAAAAGCTTCAATTTTGAACTGTTTCAGGCACAGAAATGACTTTAAACACACTTATTTTAGTTGAAAAATTCATAATTCACATCCAACAGTCATTTAGAGTCAAAAGATTAAATGTTAAAATTTCATCATTATAGACCATTTTGGGAACGTTCGACATGTCCAGAGTCATCGTTTTTCATCCGAAAATTGATTTTTTGGACTGTACCAAAAATGATTCAAAATGTCAATTGGATCGTGCCTCATGTTGAATAACCACTTTTTAAACCCTCACAGTGACCAAAATTGCCATTTTTACAGAGTTTTGCTTAGTCAAAAGCTTCAATTTTGACCAGTTTCAGGCACAGAAATGACTTTAAACACACTTATTTTAGTTGAAAAAGTCATAATTCACATCCAACAGTCATTTAGACTCAAAAGATTAAATGTTAAAATTTCATCATTATAGACCATTTTGGGAACGTTCGACATGTCATGAGTCATCGTTTTTCATCCGAAAATTGATTTTTTGGACTGTACCAAAAATGATTCAAAATGTCAATTGGATCGTGCCTCATGTTGAATAACCACTTTTTAAACCCTCACAGTGACCAAAATTACCATTTTTACAGAGTTTTGCTTACTCAAAAGCTTCAATTTTGACCCGTTTCAGGCACAGAAATGACTTTAAACACACTTATTTTAGTTGAAAAATTCATAATTCACATCTAACAGTCATTTAGAGTCAAAAGATTAAATGTTAAAATTTCATCATTATAGACCATTTTGGGAACGTTCGACATGTCCAGAGTCATCGTTTTTCATCCGAAAATTGATTTTTTGGACTGTATAATAAAAATGATTCAAAATGTCAATTGGATCGTGCCTCATGTTGAATAACCACTTTTTAAACCCTCACAGTGACCAAAATTGCCATTTTTACAGAGTTTTGCTTAGTCAAAATCTTCAATTTTGACCCGTTTCAGGCAAAGAAATGACTTTAAACACACTTATTTTAGTTGAAAAAGTCATAATTCACATCCAACAGTCATTTAGAGTCAAAAGATTAAATGTTAAAATTTCATCATTATAGACCATTTTGGGATTGTTCGACATGTCCGGAGTCATCGTTTTTCATCCGAAAATTGATTTTTTGGACTGTACCAAAAATGATTCAAAATGTGAATTGGATCGTGCCTCATGTTGAATAACCACTTTTTAAACCCTCACAGTGACCAAAATTGCCATTTTTACAGAGTTTTGCTTACTCAAAAGCTTCAATTTTGACCCGTTTCAGGCACAGAAATGACTTTAAACACACTTATTTTAGTTGAAAAAGTCATAATTCACATCCAACAGTCATTTAGAGTCAAAAGATTAAATGTTAAAATGTCATCATTATAGACCATTTTGGGAACGTTCGACATGTCCAGAGTCATCGTTTTTCATCCGAAAATTGATTTTTTTGGACTGTACCAAAAATGATTCAAAATGTCAATTGGATCGTGCCTCATGTTGAATAACCACCTTTTTAAACCCTTACATGACCAAAATTGCCATTTTTACAGAGTTTTGCTTACTCAAAATCTTCAACTTTGACCCGTTTCAGGCACAGAAATGACTTTAAACACACTTAATTTAGCTGAAAAAGTCATAATTCACATCCAACAGTCATTTAGAGTCAAAAGATTAAATGTTAAAATGTCATCATTATACACCATTTTGGGAACGTTCGACATGTCCAGAGTCATCATTTTTCATCCCAAAAATTGATTTTTTGGACTGTACCAAAAATGATTCAAAATGTCAATTGGATCGTGCCTCATGTTGAATAACCACTTTTTAAACCCTCACAGTGACCAAAATTGCCATTTTTACAGAGTTTTGCTTACTCAAAAGCTTCAATTTTGACCCGTTTCAGGCACAGAAATGACTTTAAACACACTTATTTTAGTTGAAAAAGTCATAATTTACATCCAACAGTCATTTAGAGTCAAAAGATTAAATGTTAAAATTTAATCATTATAGACCATTTTGGGAACGTTCGATATGTCCGGAGTCATCGTTTTTCATCAGAAAATTGATTTTTTGGACTGTACCAAAAATGATTCAAAATGTCAATTGGATCGTGCCTCATGTTGAATAACCAATTTTTAAACCCTCACAGTGACCAAAATTGCCATTTTTACAGAGTTTTGCTTAGTCAAAAGCTTCAATTTTGACCCGTTTCAGGCACAGAAATGACTTTAAACACACTTATTTTAGTTGAAAAAGTCATAATTCACATCCAACAGTCATTTAGAGTCAAAAGATTAAATGTTAAAATTTCATCATTATAGACCATTTTGGGAACGTTCGACATGTCCCGAGTCATCGTTTTTCATCCGAAAATTGATTTTTTGGACTGTACCAAAAATGATTCAAAATGTCAATTGGATCGTGCCTCATGTTGAATAACCACTTTTTAAACCCTCACAGTGACCAAAATTGCCATTTTTACAGAGTTTTGCTTATTCAAAAGCTTCAATTTTGACCCGTTTCAGGCACAGAAATGACTTTAAACACACTTATTTTAGTTGAAAAAGTCATAATTCACATCCAACAGTCATTTAGAGTCAAAAGATTAAATGTTAAAATTTCTTCATTATAGACCATTTTGGGATAATTCGACATGTCCGGAGTCATCGTTTTTCATCCGAAAATTGATTTTTTGGACTGTACCAAAAATGATTCAAAATGTCAATTGGATCGTGCCTCATGTTGAATAACCACTTTTTAAACCCTCACAGTGACCAAAATTGCCATTTTTACAGAGTTTTGCTTAGTCAAAAGCTTCAATTCTGACCCGTTTCATGCACAGAAATGACTTTAAACACACTTATTTCAGTTGAAAAAGTCATAATTCAAATCCAACAGTCATTTAGAGTCAAAAGATTAAATGTTAAAATTTCATCATTATAGACCATTTTGGGAACGTTCGACATGTCCAGAGTCATCGTTTTTGATCCGAAAATTGATTTTTTGGACTGTACCAAAAAGGATTCAAAATGTCAATTGGATCGTGCCTCATGTTGAATAACCACCTTTTTAAACCCTCACATGACCAAAATTGCCATTTTTACAGAGTTTTGCTTACTCAAAATCTTCAATTTTGACCCGTTTCAGGCAAAGAAATGACTTTAAACACACTTAATTTAGTTGAAAAAGTCATAATTCACATCCAACAGTCATTTAGAGTCAAAAGATTAAATGTTAAAATTTCATCATTATAGACCATTTTGGGATTGTTCGACATGTCCGGAGTCATCGTTTTTCATCCGAAAATTGATTTTTTGGACTGTACCAAAAATGATTCAAAATGTCAATTGGATCGTGCCTCATGTTGAATAACCTCTTTTTAAACCCTCACAGTGACCAAAATTGCCATTTTTACAGAGTTTTGCTTACTCAAAAGCTTCAATTTTGACCCGTTTCAGGCACAGAAATGACTTTAAACACACTTATTTTAGTTGAAAAAGTCATAATTCACATCCAACAGTCATTTAGAGTCAAAAGATTAAATGTTAAAATTTCATCATTATAGACCATTTTGGGAACGTTCGGCATGTCCGGAGTCATCGTTTTTCATCCCAAAAATTGATTTTTTGGACTGTACCAAAAATGATTCAAAATGTCAATTGGATCGTGCCTCATGTTGAATAACCACTTTTTAAACCCTCGCAGTGACCAAAATTGCCATTTTAACAGAGTTTTGCTTAGTCAAAAGCTTCAATTTTGACCCGTTTCAGGCACAGAAATGACTTTAAACACACTTATTTTAGTTGAAAAAGTCATAATTCACATCCAACAGTCATTTAGAGTCAAAAGATTAAATGTTAAAATTTCATCATTATAGACCATTTTGGGAACATTCGACATGTCCGGAGTCATCGTTTTTCATCCGAAAATTGATTTTTTGGACTGTACCAAAAATGATTCAAAATGTCAATTGGATCGTGCCTCATGTTGAATAACCACTTTTTAAACCCTCACAGTGACCAAAATTGCCATTTTTACAGAGTTTTGCTTACTCAAAAGCTTCAATTTTGACCCGTTTCAGGCACAGAAATGACTTTAAACACACTTATTTTAGTTGAAAAAGTCATAATTCACATCCAACAGTCTTTTAGAGTCAAAAGATTAAATGTTAAAATTTCATCATTATAGACCATTTTGGGAACGTTCGACATGTCCAGAGTCATCGTTTTTCATCCGAAAATTGATTTTTTGGACTGTACCAAAAATTATTCAAAATGTCAATTGGATCGTGCCTCATGTTGAATAACCACTTTTTAAACCCTCACAGTGACCAAAATTGCCATTTTTACAGAGTTTTGCTTAGTCAAAAGCTTCAATTTTGACCAGTTTCAGGCACAGAAATGACTTTAAACACACTTATTTTAGTTGAAAAAGTCATAATTCACATCCAACAGTCATTTAGACTCAAAAGATTAAATGTTAAAATTTCATCATTATAGACCATTTTGGGAACGTTCGACATGTCCGGAGTCATCGTTTTTCATCCGAAAATTGATTTTTTGGACTGTACCAAAAATGATTCAAACTGTCAATTGGATCGTGCCTCATGTTGAATAACCACTTTTTAAACCCTCACAGTGACCAAAATTGCCATTTTTACAGAGTTTTGCTTAGTCAAAAGCTTCAATTCTGACCCGTTTCATGCACAGAAATGACTTTAAACACACTTATTTCAGTTGAAAAAGTCATAATTCAAATCCAACAGTCATTTAGAGTCAAAAGATTAAATGTTAAAATTTCATCATTATAGACCATTTTGGGAACGTTCGACATGTCCAGAGTCATCGTTTTTGATCCGAAAATTGATTTTTTGGACTGTACCAAAAAGGATTCAAAATGTCAATTGGATCGTGCCTCATGTTGAATAACCACTTTTTAAACCCTCGCAGTGACCAAAATTGCCATTTTAACAGAGTTTTGCTTAGTCAAAAGCTTCAATTTTGACCCGTTTCAGGCACAGAAATGACTTTAAACACACTTATTTTAGTTGAAAAAGTCATAATTCACATCCAACAGTCATTTAGAGTCAAAAGATTAAATGTTAAAATTTCATCATTATAGACCATTTTGGGAACGTTGGACATGTCCGGAGTCATCGTTTTTCATCCGAAAATTGATTTTTTGGACTGTACCAAAAATGATTCAAAATGTCAATTGGATCGTGCCTCATGTTGAATAACCACTTTTTAAACCCTCACAGTGACCAAAATTGCCATTTTTACAGAGTTTTGCTTACTCAAAAGCTTCAATTTTGACCCGTTTCAGGCACAGAAATGACTTTAAACACACTTATTTTAGTTGAAAAAGTCATAATTCACATCCAACAGTCTTTTAGAGTCAAAAGATTAAATGTTAAAATTTCATCATTATAGACCATTTTGGGAACGTTCGACATGTCCAGAGTCATCGTTTTTCATCCGAAAATTGATTTTTTGGACTGTACCAAAAATTATTCAAAATGTCAATTGGATCGTGCCTCATGTTGAATAACCACTTTTTAAACCCTCACAGTGACCAAAATTGCCATTTTTACAGAGTTTTGCTTAGTCAAAAGCTTCAATTTTGACCAGTTTCAGGCACAGAAATGACTTTAAACACACTTATTTTAGTTGAAAAAGTCATAATTCACATCCAACAGTCATTTAGACTCAAAAGATTAAATGTTAAAATTTCATCATTATAGACCATTTTGGGAACGTTCGACATGTCCGGAGTCATCGTTTTTCATCCGAAAATTGATTTTTTGGACTGTACCAAAAATGATTCAAACTGTCAATTGGATCGTGCCTCATGTTGAATAACCACTTTTTAAACCCTCACAGTGACCAAAATTGCCATTTTTACAGAGTTTTGCTTAGTCAAAAGCTTCAATTTTGACCCGTTTCAGGCACAGAAATGACTTTAAACACACTTATTTTAGTTGAAAAAGTCATAATTCACATCCAACAGTCATTTAGAGTCAATAGAATAAATGTTAAAATTTCATCATTATAGACCATTTTGGGAATGTTCAACATGTCCGGAGTCATAGTTTTTCATCCGAAAATTGATTTTTTGGACTGTACCAAAAATGATTCAAAATGTGAATTGGATCGTGCCTCATGTTGAATAACCACTTTTTAAACCCTCACAGTGACCAAAATTGCCATTTTTACAGAGTTTTGCTTACTCAAAAGCTTCAATTTTGACCCGTTTCAGGCACAGAAATGACTTTAAACACACTTATTTTAGTTGAAAAAGTCATAATTCACATCCAACAGTCATTTAGAGTCAAAAGATTAAATGTTAAAATTTCATCATTATAGACCATTTTGGGAACGTTCGACATGTCCAGAGTCATCGTTTTTCATCCGAAAATTGATTTTTTTGGACTGTACCAAAAATGATTCAAAATGTCAATTGGATCGTGCCTCATGTTGAATAACCACCTTTTTAAACCCTTACATGACCAAAATTGCCATTTTTACAGAGTTTTGCTTACTCAAAATCTTCAATTTTGACCCGTTTCAGGCACAGAAATGACTTTAAACACACTTAATTTAGCTGAAAAAGTCATAATTCACATCCAACAGTCATTTAGAGTCAAAAGATTAAATGTTAAAATTTAATCATTATAGACCATTTTGGGAACGTTCGACATGTCCCGAGTAATCGTTTTTCATCCGAAAATTGATTTTTTGGACTGTACCAAAAATGATTCAAAATGTCAATTGGATCGTGCCTCATGTTGAATAACCACTTTTTAAACCCTCACAGTGACCAAAATTGCCATTTTTACAGAGTTTTGCTTATTCAAAAGCTTCAATTTTGACCCGTTTCAGGCACAGAAATGACTTTAAACACACTTATTTTAGTTGAAAAAGTCATAATTCACATCCAACAGTCATTTAGAGTCAAAAGATTAAATGTTAAAATTTCATCATTATAGACCATTTTGGGAACGTTCGACATGTCCAGAGTCATCGTTTTTCATCCGAAAATTGATTTTTTTGGACTGTACCAAAAATGATTCAAAATGTCAATTGGATCGTGCCTCATGTTGAATAACCACCTTTTTAAACCCTCACATGACCAAAATTGCCATTTTTACAGAGTTTTGCTTACTCAAAAGCTTCAATTTTGACCCGTTTCAGGCACAGAAATGACTTTAAACACACTTATTTTAGTTGAAAAAGTCATAATTCACATCCAACAGTCATTTAGAGTCAAAAGATTAAATGTTAAAATTTCATCATTATAGACCATTTTGGGAACGTTCGGCATGTCCGGAGTCATCGTTTTTCATCCCAAAAATTGATTTTTTGGACTGTACCAAAAATGATTCAAAATGTCAATTGGATCGTGCCTCATGTTGAATAACCACTTTTTAAACCCTCGCAGTGACCAAAATTGCCATTTTAACAGAGTTTTGCTTAGTCAAAAGCTTCAATTTTGACCCGTTTCAGGCACAGAAATGACTTTAAACACACTTATTTTAGTTGAAAAAGTCATAATTCACATCCAACAGTCATTTAGAGTCAAAAGATTAAATGTTAAAATTTCATCATTATAGACCATTTTGGGAACGTTCGACATGTCCGGAGTCATCGTTTTTCATCCGAAAATTGATTTTTTGGACTGTACCAAAAATGATTCAAAATGTCAATTGGATCATGCCTCATGTTGAATTACCACTTTTTAAACCCTCACAGTGACCAAAATTGCCATTTTTACAGAGTTTTGCTTACTCAAAAGCTTCAATTTTGACCCGTTTCAGGCACAGAAATGACTTTAAACACACCTATTTTAGTTGAAAAAGTCATAATTCACATCCAACAGTCATTTAGAGTCAAAAGATTAAATGTTAAAATTTCATCATTATAGACCATTTTGGGAACGTTCGACATGTCCGGAGTCATCGTTTTTCATCCGAAAATTGATTTTTTGGACTGTACAAAAAATGATTCAAAATGTCAATTGGATCGTGCCTCATGTTGAATAACCACTTTTTAAACCCTCACAGTGACCAAAATTGCCATTTTTACAGAGTTTTGCTTACTCAAAAGCTTCAATTTTGACCCATTTCAGGCACAGAAATGACTTTAAACACACTTATTTTAGTTGAAAAAGTCATAATTCACATCCAACAGTCATTTAGAGTCAAAAGATTAAATGTTAAAATGTCATCATTATAGACCATTTTGGGAACGTTCGACATGTCCGGAGTCATCGTTTTTCATCCGAAAATTGATTTTTTGGACTGTACCAAAAATGATTCAAAATGTCAATTGGATCATGCCTCATGTTGAATAATCACTTTTTAAACCCTCACAGTGACCAAAATTGCCATTTTTACAGAGTTTTGCTTAGTCAAAAGCTTCAATTTTGAACTGTTTCAGGCACAGAAATGACTTTAAA
This sequence comes from Lissotriton vulgaris, assembly GCF_964263255.1. NCBI lineage: Eukaryota > Metazoa > Chordata > Amphibia > Caudata > Salamandridae > Lissotriton > Lissotriton vulgaris. The sequence continues at coordinate 263,588 of NW_028250900.1, read as the reverse complement.
CACTCTTATTTCAGTTGAAAAATTCATAATTCACATCCAACAGTCATTTAGAGTCAAAAGATTAAATGTTAAAATTTCATCATTATAGACCATTTTGGGATTGTTCGACATGTCCGGAGTCATCGTTTTTCATCCGAAAATTGATTTTTTGGACTGTACCAAAAATGATTCAAAATGTCAATTGGATCGTACCTCATGTTGAATAACCACTTTTTAAACCCTCACAGTGACCAAAATTGCCATTTTTACAGAGTTTTGCTTACTCAAAAGCTTCAATTTTGACCCGTTTGAGGCACAGAAATGACTTTAAACACACTTATTTTAGTTGAAAAAGTCATAATTCACATCCAACAGTCATTTAGAGTCAAAAGATTAAATGTTAAAATTTCATCATTATAGACCATTTTGGGAACGTTCGACATGTCCAGAGTCATCGTTTTTCATCCGAAAATTGATTTTTTGGACTGTACCAAAAATGATTCAAAATGTCGATTGGATCGTGCCTCATGTTGAATAACCACTTTTTAAACCCTCACAGTGACCAAAATTGCCATTTTTACAGAGTTTTGCTTAGTCAAAAGCTTCAATTTTGACCAGTTTCAGGCACAGAAATGACTTTAAACACACTTATTTTAGTTGAAAAAGTCATAATTCACATCCAACAGTCATTTAGACTCAAAAGATTAAATGTTAAAATTTCATCATTATAGACCATTTTGGGAACGTTCGACATGTCATGAGTCATCGTTTTTCATCCGAAAATTGATTTTTTGGACTGTACCAAAAATGATTCAAAATGTCAATTGGATCGTGCCTCATGTTGAATAACCACTTTTTAAACCCTCACAGTGACCAAAATTACCATTTTTACAGAGTTTTGCTTACTCAAAAGCTTCAATTTTGACCCGTTTCAGGCACAGAAATGACTTTAAACACACTTATTTTAGTTGAAAAATTCATAATTCACATCTAACAGTCATTTAGAGTCAAAAGATTAAATGTTAAAATTTCATCATTATAGACCATTTTTTGTGAACGTTCGACATGTCCAGAGTCATCGTTTTTCATCCGAAAATTGATTTTTTGGACTGTATAATAAAAATGATTCAAAATGTCAATTGGATCGTGCCTCATGTTGAATAACCACTTTTTAAACCCTCACAGTGACCAAAATTGCCATTTTTACAGAGTTTTGCTTAGTCAAAATCTTCAGTTTTGACCCGTTTCAGGCAAAGAAATGACTTTAAACACACTTATTTTAGTTGAAAAAGTCATAATTCACATCCAACAGTCATTTAGAGTCAAAAGATTAAATGTTAAAATTTCATCATTATAGACCATTTTGGGATTGTTCGACATGTCCGGAGTCATCGTTTTTCATCCGAAAATTGATTTTTTGGACTGTACCAAAAATGATTCAAAATGTCAATTGGATCGTGCCTCATGTTGAATAACCACTTTTTAAACCCTCACAGTGACCAAAATTGCCATTTTTACAGAGTTTTGCTTACTCAAAAGCTTCAATTTTGACCCGTTTCAGGCACAGAAATGACTTTAAACACACTTATTTTAGTTGAAAAAGTCATAATTCACATCCAACAGTCATTTAGAGTCAAAAGATTAAATGTTAAAATTTCATCATTATAGACCATTTTGGGAACGTTCGACATGTCCAGAGTCATCGTTTTTCATCCGAAAATTGTTTTTTTTGGACTGTACCAAAAATGATTCAAAATGTCAATTGGATCGTGCCTCATGTTGAATAACCACCTTTTTAAACCCTCACATGACCAAAATTGCCATTTTTACAGAGTTTTGCTTACTCAAAATCTTCAATTTTGACCCGTTTCAGGCACAGAAATGACTTTAAACACACTTAATTTAGCTGAAAAAGTCACAATTCACATCCAACAGTCATTTAGAGTCAAAAGATTAAATATTAAAATGTCATCATTATAGACCATTTTGGGAACGTTCGACATGTCCAGAGTCATCGTTTTTCATCCCAAAAATTGATTTTTTGGACTGTACCAAAAATGATTCAAAATGTCAATTGGATCGTGCCTCATGTTGAATAACCACTTTTTAAACCCTCACAGTGACCAAAATTGCCATTTTTACAGAGTTTTGCTTACTCAAAAGCTTCAATTTTGACCCGTTTCAGGCACAGAAATGACTTTAAACACACTTATTTTAGTTGAAAAAGTCATAATTCACATCCAACAGTCATTTAGAGTCAAAAGATTAAATGTTAAAATGTCATCATTATAGACCATTTTGGGAACGTTCGACATGTCCGGAGTCATCGTTTTTCATCCGAAAATTGATTTTTTGGACTGTACCAAAAATGATTAAAAATGTCAATTGGATCATGCCGCATGTTGAATAACCACTTTTTAAACCCTCACAGTGACCAAAATTGCCATTTTTACAGAGTTTTGCTTACTCAAAAGCTTCAATTTTGACCCGTTTCAGGCACAAAAATGACTTTAAACACACTTATTTTAGTTGAAAAAGTCATAATTCACATCCAACAGTCATTTAGAGTCAAAAGATTAAATGTTAAAATTTCATCATTATAGACCATTTTGGGAACGTTCGACATGTCCGGAGTCATCGTTTTTAATCCGAAAATTGATTTTTTGGACTGTACCAAAAATGATTCAAAATGTCAATTGGATCGTGCCTCATGTTGAATAACCACTTTTTAAACCCTCATAGTGACCAAAATTGCCATTTTTACAGAGTTTTGCTTACTCAAAAGCTTCAATTTTGACCCGTTTCAGGCACAGAAATGACTTTAAAGACACTTATTTTAGTTGAAAAAGTCATAATTCACATCCAACAGTCATTTAGAGTCAAAAGATTAAATGTTAAAATTTCATCATTATAGACCATTTTGGGAACGTTCGACATGTCCGGAGTCATCGTTTTTCATCCGAAAATTGATTTTTTGGACTGTATAATAAAAATGATTCAAAATGTCAATTGGATCGTGCCTCATGTTGAATAACCACTTTTTAAACCCTCATAGTGACCAAAATTGCCATTTTTACAGAGTTTTGCTTACTCAAAAGCTTCAATTTTGACCCGTTTCAGGCACAGAAATGACTTTAAACACACTTATTTTAGTTGAAAAAGTCATAATTCACATCCAACAGTCATTTAGAGTCAAAAGATTAAATGTTAAAATTTCATCATTATAGACCATTTTGGGAACGTTCGACATGTCCGGAGTCATCGTTTTTCATCCGAAAATTGATTTTTTGGACTGTATAATAAAAATGATTCAAAATGTCAATTGGATCGTGCCTCATGTTGAATAACCACTTTTTAAACCCTCATAGTGACCAAAATTGCCATTTTTACAGAGTTTTGCTTACTCAAAAGCTTCAATTTTGACCCGTTTCAGGCACAGAAATGACTTTAAACACACTTATTTTAGTTGAAAAAGTCATAATTCACATCCAACAGTCATTTAGAGTCAAAAGATTAAATGTTAAAATTTCATCATTATAGACCATTTTGGGAACGTTCGACATGTCCGGAGTCATCGTTTTTCATCCGAAAATTGATTTTTTGGACTGTACCAAAAATGATTCAAAATGTCAATTGGATCGTGCCTCATGTTGAATAACCACTTTTTAAACCCTCACAGTGACCAAAATTGCCATTTTTACAGAGTTTTGCTTACTCAAAAGCTTCAATTTTGACCCATTTCAGGCACAGAAATGACTTTAAACACACTTATTTTAGTTGAAAAAGTCATAATTCACATCCAACAGTCATTTAGAGTCAAAAGATTAAATGTTAAAATGTCATCATTATAGACCATTTTGGGAACGTTCGACATGTCCGGAGTCATCGTTTTTCATCCGAAAATTGATTTTTTGGACTGTACCAAAAATGATTCAAAATGTCAATTGGATCATGCCTCATGTTGAATAACCACTTTTTAAACCCTCACAGTGACCAAAATTGCCATTTTTACAGAGTTTTGCTTAGTCAAAAGCTTCAATTTTGAACTGTTTCAGGCACAGAAATGACTTTAAACACACTTATTTTAGTTGAAAAATTCATAATTCACATCCAACAGTCATTTAGAGTCAAAAGATTAAATGTTAAAATTTCATCATTATAGACCATTTTGGGATTGTTCGACATGTCCGGAGTCATCGTTTCTCATCCGAAAATTGATTTTTTGGACTGTACCAAAAATGATTCAAAATGTCAATTGGATCGTACCTCATGTTGAATAACCACTTTTTAAACCCTCACAGTGACCAAAATTGCCATTTTTACAGAGTTTTGCTTAGTCAAAAGCTTCAATTTTGACCAGTTTCAGCACAGAAATGACTTTAAACACACGTATTTTAGTTGAAAAAGTCATAATTCACATCCAACAGTCATTTAGACTCAAAAGATTAAATGTTAAAATGTCATCATTATAGACCATTTTGGGAACGTTCGACATGTCCGGAGTCATCGTTTTTCATCCGAAAATTGATTTTTTGGACTGTACCAAAAATGATTCAAAATGTCAATTGGATCATGCCTCATGTTGAATTACCACTTTTTAAACCCTCACAGTGACCAAAATTGCCATTTTTACAGAGTTTTGCTTACTCAAAAGCTTCAATTTTGACCCGTTTCAGGCACAGAAATGACTTTAAACACACCTATTTTAGTTGAAAAAGTCATAATTCACATCCAACAGTCATTTAGAGTCAAAAGATTAAATGTTAAAATTTCATCATTATAGACCATTTTGGGAACGTTCGACATGTCCGGAGTCATCGTTTTTCATCCGAAAATTGATTTTTTGGACTGTACCAAAAATGATTCAAAATGTCAATTGGATCGTGCCTCATGTTGAATAACCACTTTTTAAACCCTCACAGTGACCAAAATTGCCATTTTTACAGAGTTTTGTTTACTCAAAAGCTTCAATTTTGACCCGTTTCAGGCACAGAAATGACTTTAAACACACTTATTTTAGTTGAAAAAGTCCTAATTCACATCCAACATTCATTTAGAGTCAAAAGATTTAAATGTTAAAATTTCATCATTATAGACCATTTTGGGAACGTTCGACATGTCCGGAGTCATCGTTTTTCATCCGAAAATTGATTTTTTGGACTGTACCAAAAATGATTCAAAATGTCAATTGGATCGTGCGTCATGTTGAATAACCACTTTTTAAACCCTCACAGTGACCAAAATTGCCATTTTTACAGAGTTTTGCTTACTCAAAAGCTTCAATTTTGACCCATTTCAGGCACAGAAATGACTTTAAACACACTTATTTTAGTTGAAAAAGTCATAATTCACATCCAACAGTCATTTAGAGTCAGAAGATTAAATGTTAAAATGTCATCATTATAGACCATTTTGGGAACGTTCGACATGTCCGGAGTCATCGTTTTTCATCCGAAAATTGATTTTTTGGACTGTACCAAAAATGATTCAAAATGTCAATTGGATCATGCCTCATGTTGAATAATCACTTTTTAAACCCTCACAGTGACCAAAATTGCCATTTTTACAGAGTTTTGCTTAGTCAAAAGCTTCAATTTTGAACTGTTTCAGGCACAGAAATGACTTTAAACACTCTTATTTCAGTTGAAAAATTCATAATTCACATCCAACAGTCATTTAGAGTCAAAAGATTAAATGTTAAAATTTCATCATTATAGACCATTTTGGGATTGTTCGACATGTCCGGAGTCATCGTTTTTCATCCGAAAATTGATTTTTTGGACTGTACCAAAAATGATTCAAAATGTCAATTGGATCGTACCTCATGTTGAATAACCACTTTTTAAACCCTCACAGTGACCAAAATTGCCATTTTTACAGAGTTTTGCTTACTCAAAAGCTTCAATTTTGACCCGTTTGAGGCACAGAAATGACTTTAAACACACTTATTTTAGTTGAAAAAGTCATAATTCACATCCAACAGTCATTTAGAGTCAAAAGATTAAATGTTAAAATTTCATCATTATAGACCATTTTGGGAACGTTCGACATGTCCAGAGTCATCGTTTTTCATCCGAAAATTGATTTTTTGGACTGTACCAAAAATGATTCAAAATGTCGATTGGATCGTGCCTCATGTTGAATAACCACTTTTTAAACCCTCACAGTGACCAAAATTGCCATTTTTACAGAGTTTTGCTTAGTCAAAAGCTTCAATTTTGACCAGTTTCAGGCACAGAAATGACTTTAAACACACTTATTTTAGTTGAAAAAGTCATAATTCACATCCAACAGTCATTTAGACTCAAAAGATTAAATGTTAAAATTTCATCATTATAGACCATTTTGGGAACGTTCGACATGTCATGAGTCATCGTTTTTCATCCGAAAATTGATTTTTTGGACTGTACCAAAAATGATTCAAAATGTCAATTGGATCGTGCCTCATGTTGAATAACCACTTTTTAAACCCTCACAGTGACCAAAATTACCATTTTTACAGAGTTTTGCTTACTCAAAAGCTTCAATTTTGACCCGTTTCAGGCACAGAAATGACTTTAAACACACTTATTTTAGTTGAAAAATTCATAATTCACATCTAACAGTCATTTAGAGTCAAAAGATTAAATGTTAAAATTTCATCATTATAGACCATTTTTTGTGAACGTTCGACATGTCCAGAGTCATCGTTTTTCATCCGAAAATTGATTTTTTGGACTGTATAATAAAAATGATTCAAAATGTCAATTGGATCGTGCCTCATGTTGAATAACCACTTTTTAAACCCTCACAGTGACCAAAATTGCCATTTTTACAGAGTTTTGCTTAGTCAAAATCTTCAATTTTGACCCGTTTCAGGCAAAGAAATGACTTTAAACACACTTATTTTAGTTGAAAAAGTCATAATTCACATCCAACAGTCATTTAGAGTCAAAAGATTAAATGTTAAAATTTCATCATTATAGACCATTTTGGGATTGTTCGACATGTCCGGAGTCATCGTTTTTCATCCGAAAATTGATTTTTTGGACTGTACCAAAAATGATTCAAAATGTCAATTGGATCGTGCCTCATGTTGAATAACCACTTTTTAAACCCTCACAGTGAACAAAATTGCCATTTTTACAGAGTTTTGCTTACTCAAAAGCTTCAATTTTGACCCGTTTCAGGCACAGAAATGACTTTAAACACACTTATTTTAGTTGAAAAAGTCATAATTCACATCCAACAGTCATTTAGAGTCAAAAGATTAAATGTTAAAATTTCATCATTATAGACCATTTTGGGAACGTTCGACATGTCCAGAGTCATCGTTTTTCATCCGAAAATTGTTTTTTTTGGACTGTACCAAAAATGATTCAAAATGTCAATTGGATCGTGCCTCATGTTGAATAACCACCTTTTTAAACCCTCACAAGACCAAAATTGCCATTTTTACAGAGTTTTGCTTACTCAAAATCTTCAATTTTGACCCGTTTCAGGCACAGAAATGACTTTAAACACACTTATTTTAGTTGAAAAAGTCCTAATTCACATCCAACATTCATTTAGAGTCAAAAGATTTAAATGTTAAAATTTCATCATTATAGACCATTTTGGGAACGTTCGACATGTCCGGAGTCATCGTTTTTCATCTGAAAATTGATTTTTTGGACTGTACCAAAAATGATTCAAAATGTCAATTGGATCGTGCCTCATGTTGAATAACCACTTTTTAAACCCTCATAGTGACCAAAATTGCCATTTTTACAGAGTTTTGCTTACTCAAAAGCTTCAATTTTGACCCGTTTCAGGCACAGAAATGACTTTAAACACACTTATTTTAGTTGAAAAAGTCATAATTCACATCCAACAGTCATTTAGAGTCAAAAGATTAAATGTTAAAATTTCATCATTATAGACCATTTTGGGAACGTTCGACATGTCCGGAGTCATCGTTTTTCATCCCAAAAATTGATTTTTTGGACTGTACCAAAAATTATTCAAAATGTCAATTGGATCGTGCCTCATGTTGAATAACCACTTTTTAAACCCTCACAGTGACCAAAATTGCCATTTTTACAGAGTTTTGTTTACTCAAAAGCTTCAATTTTGACCCGTTTCAGGCACAGAAATGACTTTAAACACACTTATTTTAGTTGAAAAAGTCCTAATTCACATCCAACATTCATTTAGAGTCAAAAGATTTAAATGTTAAAATTTCATCATTATAGACCATTTTGGGAACGTTCGACATGTCCGGAGTCATCGTTTTTCATCCGAAAATTGATTTTTTGGACTGTACCAAAAATGATTCAAAATGTCAATTGGATCGTGCGTCATGTTGAATAACCACTTTTTAAACCCTCACAGTGACCAAAATTGCCATTTTTACAGAGTTTTTCTTACTCAAAAGCTTCAATTTCGACCCATTTCAGGCACAGAAATGACTTTAAACACACTTATTTTAGTTGAAAAAGTCATAATTCACATCCAACAGTCATTTAGAGTCAGAAGATTAAATGTTAAAATGTCATCATTATAGACCATTTTGGGAACGTTCGACATGTCCGGAGTCATCGTTTTTCATCCGAAAATTGATTTTTTGGACTGTACCAAAAATGATTCAAAATGTCAATTGGATCATGCCTCATGTTGAATAATCACTTTTTAAACCCTCACAGTGACCAAAATTGCCATTTTTACAGAGTTTTGCTTAGTCAAAAGCTTCAATTTTGAACTGTTTCAGGCACAGAAATGACTTTAAACACTCTTATTTCAGTTGAAAAATTCATAATTCACATCCAACAGTCATTTAGAGTCAAAAGATTAAATGTTAAAATTTCATCATTATAGACCATTTTGGGATTGTTCGACATGTCCGGAGTCATCGTTTTTCATCCGAAAATTGATTTTTTGGACTGTACCAAAAATGATTCAAAATGTCAATTGGATCGTACCTCATGTTGAATAACCACTTTTTAAACCCTCACAGTGACCAAAATTGCCATTTTTACAGAGTTTTGCTTACTCAAAAGCTTCAATTTTGACCCGTTTGAGGCACAGAAATGACTTTAAACACACTTATTTTAGTTGAAAAAGTCATAATTCACATCCAACAGTCATTTAGAGTCAAAAGATTAAATGTTAAAATTTCATCATTATAGACCATTTTGGGAACGTTCGACATGTCCAGAGTCATCGTTTTTCATCCGAAAATTGATTTTTTGGACTGTACCAAAAATGATTCAAAATGTCGATTGGATCGTGCCTCATGTTGAATAACCACTTTTTAAACCCTCACAGTGACCAAAATTGCCATTTTTACAGAGTTTTGCTTAGTCAAAAGCTTCAATTTTGACCAGTTTCAGGCACAGAAATGACTTTAAACACACTTATTTTAGTTGAAAAAGTCATAATTCACATCCAACAGTCATTTAGACTCAAAAGATTAAATGTTAAAATTTCATCATTATAGACCATTTTGGGAACGTTCGACATGTCATGAGTCATCGTTTTTCATCCGAAAATTGATTTTTTGGACTGTACCAAAAATGATTCAAAATGTCAATTGGATCGTGCCTCATGTTGAATAACCACTTTTTAAACCCTCACAGTGACCAAAATTACCATTTTTACAGAGTTTTGCTTACTCAAAAGCTTCAATTTTGACCCGTTTCAGGCACAGAAATGACTTTAAACACACTTATTTTAGTTGAAAAATTCATAATTCACATCTAACAGTCATTTAGAGTCAAAAGATTAAATGTTAAAATTTCATCATTATAGACCATTTTTTGTGAACGTTCGACATGTCCAGAGTCATCGTTTTTCATCCGAAAATTGATTTTTTGGACTGTATAATAAAAATGATTCAAAATGTCAATTGGATCGTGCCTCATGTTGAATAACCACTTTTTAAACCCTCACAGTGACCAAAATTGCCATTTTTACAGAGTTTTGCTTAGTCAAAATCTTCAATTTTGACCCGTTTCAGGCAAAGAAATGACTTTAAACACACTTATTTTAGTTGAAAAAGTCATAATTCACATCCAACAGTCATTTAGAGTCAAAAGATTAAATGTTAAAATTTCATCATTATAGACCATTTTGGGATTGTTCGACATGTCCGGAGTCATCGTTTTTCATCCGAAAATTGATTTTTTGGACTGTACCAAAAATGATTCAAAATGTCAATTGGATCGTGCCTCATGTTGAATAACCACTTTTTAAACCCTCACAGTGAACAAAATTGCCATTTTTACAGAGTTTTGCTTACTCAAAAGCTTCAATTTTGACCCGTTTCAGGCACAGAAATGACTTTAAACACACTTATTTTAGTTGAAAAAGTCATAATTCACATCCAACAGTCATTTAGAGTCAAAAGATTAAATGTTAAAATTTCATCATTATAGACCATTTTGGGAACGTTCGACATGTCCAGAGTCATCGTTTTTCATCCGAAAATTGTTTTTTTTGGACTGTACCAAAAATGATTCAAAATGTCAATTGGATCGTGCCTCATGTTGAATAACCACCTTTTTAAACCCTCACAAGACCAAAATTGCCATTTTTACAGAGTTTTGCTTACTCAAAATCTTCAATTTTGACCCGTTTCAGGCACAGAAATGACTTTAAACACACTTAATTTAGCTGAAAAAGTCACAATTCACATCCAACAGTCATTTAGAGTCAAAAGATTAAATATTAAAATGTCATCATTATAGACCATTTTGGGAACGTTCGACATGTCCAGAGTCATCGTTTTTCATCCCAAAAATTGATTTTTTGGACTGTACCAAAAATGATTCAAAATGTCAATTGGATCGTGCCTCATGTTGAATAACCACCTTTTTAAACCCTCACAAGACCAAAATTGCCATTTTTACAGAGTTTTGCTTACTCAAAATCTTCAATTTTGACCCGTTTCAGGCACAGAAATGACTTTAAACACACTTAATTTAGCTGAAAAAGTCACAATTCACATCCAACAGTCATTTAGAGTCAAAAGATTAAATGTTAAAATGTCATCATTATAGACCATTTTGGGAACGTTCGACATGTCCGGAGTCATCGTTTTTCATCCGAAAATTGATTTTTTGGACTGTACCAAAAATGATTAAAAATGTCAATTGGATCATGCCTCATGTTGAATAACCACTTTTTAAACCCTCACAGTGACCAAAATTGCCTTTTTTACAGAGTTTTGCTTACTCAAAAGCTTCAATTTTGACCCGTTTCAGGCACAAAAATGACTTTAAACACACTTATTTTAGTTGAAAAAGTCATAATTCACATCCAACAGTCATTTAGAGTCAAAAGATTAAATGTTAAAATGTCATCATTATAGACCATTTTGGGAACGTTCGACATGTCCGGAGTCATCGTTTTTAATCCGAAAATTGATTTTTTGGACTGTACCAAAAATGATTCAAAATGTCAATTGGATCGTGCCTCATGTTGAATAACCACTTTTTAAACCCTCATAGTGACCAAAATTGCCATTTTTACAGAGTTTTGCTTACTCAAAAGCTTCAATTTTGACCCGTTTCAGGCACAGAAATGACTTTAAACACACTTATTTTAGTTGAAAAAGTCATAATTCACATCCAACAGTCATTTAGAGTCAAAAGATTAAATGTTAAAATTTCATCATTATAGACCATTTTGGGAACGTTCGACATGTCCGGAGTCATCGTTTTTCATCCGAAAATTGATTTTTTGGACTGTATAATAAAAATGATTCAAAATGTCAATTGGATCGTGCCTCATGTTGAATAACCACTTTTTAAACCCTCATAGTGACCAAAATTGCCATTTTTACAGAGTTTTGCTTACTCAAAAGCTTCAATTTTGACCCGTTTCAGGCACAGAAATGACTTTAAACACACTTATTTTAGTTGAAAAAGTCATAATTCACATCCAACAGTCATTTAGAGTCAAAAGATTAAATGTTAAAATTTCATCATTATAGACCATTTTGGGAACGTTCGACATGTCCGGAGTCATCGTTTTTCATCCGAAGATTGATTTTTTGGACTGTACCAAAAATGATTCAAAATGTCAATTGGATCGTGCCTCATGTTGAATAACCACTTTTTAAACCCTCACAGTGACCAAAATTGCCATTTTTACAGAGTTTTGCTTACTCAAAAGCTTCAATTTTGACCCATTTCAGGCACAGAAATGACTTTAAACACACTTAATTTAGCTGAAAAAGTCACAATTCACATCCAACAGTCATTTAGAGTCAAAAGATTAAATATTAAAATGTCATCATTATAGACCATTTTGGGAACGTTCGACATGTCCAGAGTCATCGTTTTTCATCCCAAAAATTGATTTTTTGGACTGTACCAAAAATGATTCAAAATGTCAATTGGATCGTGCCTCATGTTGAATAACCACTTTTTAAACCCTCACAGTGACCAAAATTGCCATTTTTACAGAGTTTTGCTTACTCAAAAGCTTCAATTTTGACCCGTTTCAGGCACAGAAATGACTTTAAACACACTTATTTTAGTTGAAAAAGTCATAATTCACATCCAACAGTCATTTAGAGTCAAAAGATTAAATGTTAAAATGTCATCATTATAGACCATTTTGGGAACGTTCGACATGTCCGGAGTCATCGTTTTTCATCCGAAAATTGATTTTTTGGACTGTACCAAAAATGATTAAAAATGTCAATTGGATCATGCCTCATGTTGAATAACCACTTTTTAAACCCTCACAGTGACCAAAATTGCCATTTTTACAGAGTTTTGCTTACTCAAAAGCTTCAATTTTGACCCGTTTCAGGCACAAAAATGACTTTAAACACACTTATTTTAGTTGAAAAAGTCATAATTCACATCCAACAGTCATTTAGAGTCAAAAGATTAAATGTTAAAATGTCATCATTATAGACCATTTTGGGAACGTTCGACATGTCCGGAGTCATCGTTTTTCATCCGAAGATTGATTTTTTGGACTGTACCAAAAATGATTCAAAATGTCAATTGGATCGTGCCTCATGTTGAATAACCACTTTTTAAACCCTCACAGTGACCAAAATTGCCATTTTTACAGAGTTTTGCTTACTCAAAAGCTTCAATTTTGACCCATTTCAGGCACAGAAATGACTTTAAACACACTTATTTTAGTTGAAAAAGTCATAATTCACATCCAACAGTCATTTAGAGTCAAAAGATTAAATGTTAAAATTTCATCATTATAGACCATTTTGGGATTGTTCGACATGTCCGGAGTCATCGTTTTTCATCCGAAAATTGATTTTTTGGACTGTACCAAAAATGATTCAAAATGTCAATTGGATCGTGCCTCATGTTGAATAACCACTTTTTAAACCCTCACAGTGAACAAAATTGCCATTTTTACAGAGTTTTGCTTACTCAAAAGCTTCAATTTTGACCCGTTTCAGGCACAGAAATGACTTTAAACACACTTATTTTAGTTGAAAAAGTCATAATTCACATCCAACAGTCATTTAGAGTCAAAAGATTAAATGTTAAAATTTCATCATTATAGACCATTTTGGGAACGTTCGACATGTCCAGAGTCATCGTTTTTCATCCGAAAATTGTTTTTTTTGGACTGTACCAAAAATGATTCAAAATGTCAATTGGATCGTGCCTCATGTTGAATAACCACCTTTTTAAACCCTCACAAGACCAAAATTGCCATTTTTACAGAGTTTTGCTTACTCAAAATCTTCAATTTTGACCCGTTTCAGGCACAGAAATGACTTTAAACACACTTAATTTAGCTGAAAAAGTCACAATTCACATCCAACAGTCATTTAGAGTCAAAAGATTAAATATTAAAATGTCATCATTATAGACCATTTTGGGAACGTTCGACATGTCCAGAGTCATCGTTTTTCATCCCAAAAATTGATTTTTTGGACTGTACCAAAAATGATTCAAAATGTCAATTGGATCGTGCCTCATGTTGAATAACCACTTTTTAAACCCTCACAGTGACCAAAATTGCCATTTTTACAGAGTTTTGCTTACTCAAAAGCTTCAATTTTGACCCGTTTCAGGCACAGAAATGACTTTAAACACACTTATTTTAGTTGAAAAAGTCATAATTCACATCCAACAGTCATTTAGAGTCAAAAGATTAAATGTTAAAATGTCATCATTATAGACCATTTTGGGAACGTTCGACATGTCCGGAGTCATCGTTTTTCATCCGAAAATTGATTTTTTGGACTGTACCAAAAATGATTAAAAATGTCAATTGGATCATGCCTCATGTTGAATAACCACTTTTTAAACCCTCACAGTGACCAAAATTGCCATTTTTACAGAGTTTTGCTTACTCAAAAGCTTCAATTTTGACCCGTTTCAGGCACAAAAATGACTTTAAACACACTTATTTTAGTTGAAAAAGTCATAATTCACATCCAACAGTCATTTAGAGTCAAAAGATTAAATGTTAAAATTTCATCATTATAGACCATTTTGGGAACGTTCGACATGTCCGGAGTCATCGTTTTTAATCCGAAAATTGATTTTTTGGACTGTACCAAAAATGATTCAAAATGTCAATTGGATCGTGCCTCATGTTGAATAACCACTTTTTAAACCCTCATAGTGACCAAAATTGCCATTTTTACAGAGTTTTGCTTACTCAAAAGCTTCAATTTTGACCCGTTTCAGGCACAGAAATGACTTTAAACACACTTATTTTAGTTGAAAAAGTCATAATTCACATCCAACAGTCATTTAGAGTCAAAAGATTAAATGTTAAAATTTCATCATTATAGACCATTTTGGGAACGTTCGACATGTCCGGAGTCATCGTTTTTCATCCGAAAATTGATTTTTTGGACTGTATAATAAAAATGATTCAAAATGTCAATTGGATCGTGCCTCATGTTGAATAACCACTTTTTAAACCCTCATAGTGACCAAAATTGCCATTTTTACAGAGTTTTGCTTACTCAAAAGCTTCAATTTTGACCCGTTTCAGGCACAGAAATGACTTTAAACACACTTATTTTAGTTGAAAAAGTCATAATTCACATCCAACAGTCATTTAGAGTCAAAAGATTAAATGTTAAAATTTCATCATTATAGACCATTTTGGGAACGTTCGACATGTCCGGAGTCATCGTTTTTCATCCGAAGATTGATTTTTTGGACTGTACCAAAAATGATTCAAAATGTCAATTGGATCGTGCCTCATGTTGAATAACCACTTTTTAAACCCTCACAGTGACCAAAATTGCCATTTTTACAGAGTTTTGCTTACTCAAAAGCTTCAATTTTGACCCATTTCAGGCACAGAAATGACTTTAAACACACTTATTTTAGTTGAAAAAGTCATAATTCACATCCAACAGTCATTTAGAGTCAAAAGATTAAATGTTAAAATGTCATCATTATAGACCATTTTGGGAACGTTCGACATGTCCGGAGTCATCGTTTTTCATCCGAAAATTGATTTTTTGGACTGTACCAAAAATTATTCAAAATGTCAATTGGATCATGCCTCATGTTGAATAACCACTTTTTAAACCCTCACAGTGACCAAAATTGCCATTTTTACAGAGTTTTGCTTAGTCAAAAGCTTCAATTTTGAACTGTTTCAGGCACAGAAATGACTTTAAACACACTTATTTTAGTTGAAAAATTCATAATTCACATCCAACAGTCATTTAGAGTCAAAAGATTAAATGTTAAAATTTCATCATTATAGACCATTTTGGGATTGTTCGACATGTCCGGAGTCATCGTTTCTCATCCGAAAATTGATTTTTTGGACTGTACCAAAAATGATTCAAAATGTCAATTGGATCGTACCTCATGTTGAATAACCACTTTTTAAACCCTCACAGTGACCAAAATTGCCATTTTTACAGAGTTTTGCTTACTCAAAAGCTTCAATTTTGACCCGTTTGAGGCACAGAAATGACTTTAAACACACTTATTTTAGTTGAAAAAGTCATAATTCACATCCAACAGTCATTTAGAGTCAAAAGATTAAATGTTAAAATTTCATCATTATAGACCATTTTGGGAACGTTCGACATGTCCAGAGTCATCGTTTTTCATCCGAAAATTGATTTTTTGGACTGTACCAAAAATGATTCAAAATGTCAATTGGATCGTGCCTCATGTTGAATAACCACTTTTTAAACCCTCACAGTGACCAAAATTGCCATTTTTACAGAGTTTTGCTTAGTCAAAAGCTTCAATTTTGACCAGTTTCAGCACAGAAATGACTTTAAACACACGTATTTTAGTTGAAAAAGTCATAATTCACATCCAACAGTCATTTAGACTCAAAAGATTAAATGTTAAAATTTCATCATTATAGACCATTTTGGGAACGTTCGACATGTCATGAGTCATCGTTTTTCATCCGAAAATTGATTTTTTGGACTGTACCAAAAATGATTCAAAATGTCAATTGGATCGTGCCTCATGTTGAATAACCACTTTTTAAACCCTCACAGTGACCAAAATTACCATTTTTACAGAGTTTTGCTTACTCAAAAGCTTCAATTTTGACCCGTTTCAGGCACAGAAATGACTTTAAACACACTTATTTTAGTTGAAAAAGTCATAATTCACATCCAACAGTCATTTAGAGTCAAAAGATTAAATGTTAAAATTTCATCATTATAGACCATTTTGGGAACGTTCGACATGTCCGGAGTCATCGTTTTTCATCCGAAAATTGATTTTTTGGACTGTACCAAAAATGATTCAAAATGTCAATTGGATCGTGCCTCATGTTGAATAACCACTTTTTAAACCCTCACAGTGAGCAAAATTGCCATTTTTACAGAGTTTTGCTTACTCAAAAGCTTCAATTTTGACCCATTTCAGGCACAGAAATGACTTTAAACACACTTATTTTAGTTGAAAAAGTCATAATTCACATCCAACAGTCATTTAGAGTCAAAAGATTAAATGTTAAAATGTCATCATTATAGACCATTTTGGGAACGTTCGACATGTCCGGAGTCATCGTTTTTCATCCGAAAATTGATTTTTTGGACTGTACCAAAAATGATTCAAAATGTCAATTGGATCATGCCTCATGTTGAATAACCACTTTTTAAACCCTCACAGTGACCAAAATTGCCATTTTTACAGAGTTTTGCTTAGTCAAAAGCTTCAATTTTGAACTGTTTCAGGCACAGAAATGACTTTAAACACACTTATTTTAGTTGAAAAATTCATAATTCACATCCAACAGTCATTTAGAGTCAAAAGATTAAATGTTAAAATTTCATCATTATAGACCATTTTGGGAACGTTCGACATGTCCAGAGTCATCGTTTTTCATCCGAAAATTGATTTTTTGGACTGTACCAAAAATGATTCAAAATGTCAATTGGATCGTGCCTCATGTTGAATAACCACTTTTTAAACCCTCACAGTGACCAAAATTGCCATTTTTACAGAGTTTTGCTTAGTCAAAAGCTTCAATTTTGACCAGTTTTAGCACAGAAATGACTTTAAACACACTTATTTTAGTTGAAAAAGTCATAATTCACATCCAACAGTCATTTAGACTCAAAAGATTAAATGTTAAAATTTCATCATTATAGACCATTTTGGGAACGTTCGACATGTCATGAGTCATCGTTTTTCATCCGAAAATTGATTTTTTGGACTGTACCAAAAATGATTCAAAATGTCAATTGGATCGTGCCTCATGTTGAATAACCACTTTTTAAACCCTCACAGTGACCAAAATTACCATTTTTACAGAGTTTTGCTTACTCAAAAGCTTCAATTTTGACCCGTTTCAGGCACAGAAATGACTTTAAACACACTTATTTTAGTTGAAAAATTCATAATTCACATCTAACAGTCATTTAGAGTCAAAAGATTAAATGTTAAAATTTCATCATTATAGACCATTTTGGGAATGTTCGACATGTCCAGAGTCATCGTTTTTCATCCGAAAATTGATTTTTTGGACTGTATAATAAAAATGATTCAAAATGTCAATTGGATCGTGCCTCATGTTGAATAACCACTTTTTAAACTCTCACAGTGACCAAAATTGCCATTTTTACAGAGTTTTGCTTAGTCAAAATCTTCAATTTTGACCCGTTTCAGGCAAAGAAATGACTTTAAACACACTTATTTTAGTTGAAAAAGTCATAATTCACATCCAACAGTCATTTAGAGTCAAAAATTTAAATGTTAAAATTTCATCATTATAGACCATTTTGGGATTGTTCGACATGTCCGGAGTCATCGTTTTTCATCCGAAAATTGATTTTTTGGACTGTACCAAAAATGATTCAAAATGTCAATTGGATCGTGCCTCATGTTGAATAACCACTTTTTAAACCCTCACAGTGACCAAAATTGCCATTTTTACAGAGTTTTGCTTACTCAAAAGCTTCAATTTTGACCCGTTTCAGGCACAGAAATGACTTTAAACACACTTATTTTAGTTGAAAAAGTCATAATTCACATCCAACAGTCATTTAGAGTCAAAAGATTAAATGTTAAAATTTCATCATTATAGACCATTTTGGGAACGTTCGACATGTCCAGAGTCATCGTTTTTCATCCGAAAATTGATTTTTTTGGACTGTACCAAAAATGATTCAAAATGTCAATTGGATCGTGCCTCATGTTGAATAACCACCTTTTAAAACCCTCACATGACCAAAATTGCCATTTTTACAGAGTTTTGCTTACTCAAAATCTTCAATTTTGACCCGTTTCAGGCACAGAAATGACTTTAAACACACTTAATTTAGCTGAAAAAGTCATAATTCACATCCAACAGTCATTTAGAGTCAAAAGATTAAATGTTAAAATGTCATCATTATAGACCATTTTGGGAACGTTCGACATGTCCAGAGTCATCGTTTTTCATCCCAAAAATTGATTTTTTGGACTGTACCAAAAATGATTCAAAATATCAATTGGATCGTGCCTCATGTTGAATAACCACTTTTTAAACCCTCACAGTGACCAAAATTGCCATTTTTACAGAGTTTTGCTTACTCAAAAGCTTCAATTTTGACCCGTTTCAGGCACAGAAATGACTTTAAACACACTTATTTTAGTTGAAAAAGTCATAATTCACATCCAACAGTCATTTAGAGTCAAAAGATTAAATGTTAAAATGTCATCATTATAGACCATTTTGGGAACGTTCGACATGTCCGGAGTCATCGTTTTTCATCCGAAAATTGATTTTTTGGACTGTACCAAAAATGATTCAAAATGTCAATTGGATCATGCCTCATGTTGAATAACCACTTTTTAAACCCTCACAGTGACCAAAATTGCCATTTTTACAGAGTTTTGCTTAGGTAAAAGCTTCAATTTTGAACCGTTTCAGGCACAGAAATGACTTTAAACACACTTATTTTAGTTGAAAAATTCATAATTCACATCCAACAGTCATTTAGAGTCAAAAGATTAAATGTTAAAATTTCATCATTATAGACCATTTTGGGATTGTTCGACATGTCCGGAGTCATCGTTTTTCATCCGAAAATTGATTTTTTGGACTGTATAATAAAAATGATTCAAAATGTCAATTGGATCGTGCCTCATGTTGAATAACCACTTTTTAAACCCTCACAGTGACCAAAATTGCCATTTTTACAGAGTTTTGCTTAGTCAAAATCTTCAATTTTGACCCGTTTCAGGCAAAGAAATGACTTTAAACACACTTATTTTAGTTGAAAAAGTCATAATTCACATCCAACAGTCATTTAGAGTCAAAAAATTAAATGTTAAAATTTCATCATTATAGACCATTTTGGGATTGTTCGACATGTCCGGAGTCATCGTTTTTCATCCGAAAATTGATTTTTTGGACTGTACCAAAAATGATTCAAAATGTCAATTGGATCGTGCCTCATGTTGAATAACCACTTTTTAAACCCTCACAGTGACCAAAATTGCCATTTTTACAGAGTTTTGCTTACTCAAAAGCTTCAATTTTGACCCGTTTCAGGCACAGAAATGACTTTAAACACACTTATTTTAGTTGAAAAAGTCATAATTCACATCCAACAGTCATTTAGAGTCAAAAGATTAAATGTTAAAATTTCATCATTATAGACCATTTTGGGAACGTTCGACATGTCCAGAGTCATCGTTTTTCATCTGAAAACTGATTTTTTTGGACTGTACCAAAAATGATTCAAAATGTCAATTGGATCGTGCCTCATGTTGAATAACCACCTTTTTAAACCCTCACATGACCAAAATTGCCATTTTTACAGAGTTTTGCTTACTCAAAATCTTCAATTTTGACCCGTTTCAGGCACAGAAATGACTTTAAACACACTTAATTTAGCTGAAAAAGTCATAATTCACATCCAACAGTCATTTAGAGTCAAAAGATTAAATGTTAAAATGTCATCATTATAGACCATTTTGGGAACGTTCGACATGTCCAGAGTCATCGTTTTTCATCCCAAAAATTGATTTTTTGGACTGTACCAAAAATGATTCAAAATATCAATTGGATCGTGCCTCATGTTGAATAACCACTTTTTAAACCCTCACAGTGACCAAAATTGCCATTTTTACAGAGTTTTGCTTACTCAAAAGCTTCAATTTTGACCCGTTTCAGGCACAGAAATGACTTTAAACACACTTATTTTAGTTGAAAAAGTCAGAATTCACATCCAACAGTCATTTAGAGTCAAAAGATTAAATGTTAAAATGTCATCATTATAGACCATTTTGGGAACGTTCGACATGTCCGGAGTCATCGTTTTTCATCCGAAAATTGATTTTTTGGACTGTACCAAAAATGATTCAAAATGTCAATTGGATCATGCCTCATGTTGAATAACCACTTTTTAAACCCTCACAGTGACCAAAATTGCCATTTTTACAGAGTTTTGCTTAGTTAAAAGCTTCAATTTTGAACCGTTTCAGGCACAGAAATGACTTTAAACACACTTATTTTAGTTGAAAAATTCATAATTCACATCCAACAGTCATTTAGAGTCAAAAGATTATATGTTAAAATTTCATCATTATAGACCATTTTGGGATTGTTCGACATGTCCGGAGTCATCGTTTTTCATCCGAAAATTGATTTTTTTGGACTGTACCAAAAATGATTCAAAATGTCAATTGGATCGTACCTCATGTTGAATAACCACTTTTTAAACCCTCACAGTGACCAAAATTGCCATTTTTACAGAGTTTTGCTTACTCAAAAGCTTCAATTTTGACCCGTTTCAGGCACAAAAATGACTTTAAACACACTTATTTTAGTTGAAAAAGTCATAATTCACATCCAACAGTCATTTAGAGTCAAAAGATTAAATGTTAAAATTTCATCATTATAGACCATTTTGGGAACGTTCGACATGTCCGGAGTCATCGTTTTTCATCCGAAAATTGATTTTTTGGACTGTACCAAAAATGATTCAAAATGTCAATTGGATCGTGCCTCATGTTGAATAACCACTTTTTAAACCCTCATAGTGACCAAAATTGCCATTTTTACAGAGTTTTGCTTACTCAAAAGCTTCAATTTTGACCCGTTTCAGGCACAGAAATGACTTTAAACACACTTATTTTAGTTGAAAAAGTCATAATTCACATCCAACAGTCATTTAGAGTCAAAAGATTAAATGTTAAAATTTCATCATTATAGACCATTTTGGGAACGTTCGACATGTCCGGAGTCATCGTTTTTCATCCCAAAAATTGATTTTTTGGACTGTACCAAAAATTATTCAAAATGTCAATTGAATCGTGCCTCATGTTGAATAACCACTTTCTAAACCCTCACAGTGACCAAAATTGCCATTTTTACAGAGTTTTGTTTACTCAAAAGCTTCAATTTTGACCCGTTTCAGGCACAGAAATGACTTTAAACACACTTATTTTAGTTGAAAAAGTCCTAATTCACATCCAACATTCATTTAGAGTCAAAAGATTTAAATGTTAAAATGTCATCATTATAGACCATTTTGGGAACGTTCGACATGTCCGGAGTCATCGTTTTTCATCCGAAAATTGATTTTTTGGACTGTATAATAAAAATGATTCAAAATGTCAATTGGATCGTGCCTCATGTTCAATAACCACTTTTTAAACCCTCACAGTGACCAAAATTGCCATTTTTACAGAGTTTTGCTTAGTCAAAATCTTCAATTTTGACCCGTTTCAGGCAAAGAAATGACTTTAAACACACTTATTTTAGTTGAAAAAGTCATAATTCACATCCAACAGTCATTTAGAGTCAAAAGATTAAATGTTAAAATTTCATCATTATAGACCATTTTGGGATTGTTCGACATGTCCGGAGTCATCGTTTTTCATCCGAAAATTGATTTTTTGGACTGTACCAAAAATGATTCAAAATGTCAATTGGATCGTGCCTCATGTTGAATAACCACTTTTTAAACCCTCACAGTGACCAAAATTGCCATTTTTACAGAGTTTTGCCTACTCAAAAGCTTCAATTTTGACCCGTTTCAGGCACAGAAATGACTTTAAACACACTTATTTTAGTTGAAAAAGTCATAATTCACATCCAACAGTCATTTAGAGTCAAAAGATTAAATGTTAAAATTTCATCATTATAGACCATTTTGGGAACGTTCGACATGTCCGGAGTCATCGTTTTTCATCCGAAAATTGATTTTTTTGGACTGTACCAAAAATGATTCAAAATGTCAATTGGATCGTGCCTCATGTTGAATAACCACCTTTTTAAACCCTCACATGACCAAAATTGCCATTTTTACAGAGTTTTGCTTACTCAAAATCTTCAATTTTGACCCGTTTCAGGCACAGAAATGACTTTAAACACACTTAATTTAGCTGAAAAAGTCATAATTCACATCCAACAGTCATTTAGAGTCAAAAGATTAAATGTTAAAATGTCATCATTATAGACCATTTTGGGAACGTTCGACATGTCCGGAGTCATCGTTTTTCATCCGAAAATTGATTTTTTGGACTGTACCAAAAATGATTCAAAATGTCAATTGGATCATGCCTCATGTTGAATAACCACTTTTTAAACCCTCACAGTGACCAAAATTGCCATTTTTACAGAGTTTTGCTTAGTCAAAAGCTTCAATTTTGAACCGTTTCAGGCACAGAAATGACTTTAAACACACTTATTTTAGTTGAAAAATTCATAATTCACATCCAACAGTCATTTAGAGTCAAAAGATTAAATGTTAAAATTTCATCATTATAGACCATTTTGGGATTGTTCGACATGTCCGGAGTCATCGTTTTTCATCCGAAAATTGATTTTTTTGGACTGTACCAAAAATGATTCAAAATGTCAATTGGATCGTACCTCATGTTGAATAACCACTTTTTAAACCCTCACAGTGACCAAAATTGCCATTTTTACAGAGTTTTGCTTACTCAAAAGCTTCAATTTTGACCCGTTTCAGGCACATTAATGACTTTAAACACACTTATTTTAGTTGAAAAAGTCATAATTCACATCCAACAGTCATTTAGAGTCAAAAGATTAAATGTTAAAATTTCATCATTATAGACCATTTTGGGAACGTTCGACATGTCCGGAGTCATCGTTTTTCATCCGAAAATTGATTTTTTGGACTGTACCAAAAATGATTCAAAATGTCAATTGGATCGTGCCTCATGTTGAATAACCACTTTTTAAACCCTCATAGTGACCAAAATTGCCATTTTTACAGAGTTTTGCTTACTCAAAAGCTTCAATTTTGACCCGTTTCAGGCACAGAAATGACTTTAAACACACTTATTTTAGTTGAAAAAGTCATAATTCACATCCAACAGTCATTTAGAGTCAAAAGATTAAACGTTAAAATTTCATCATTATAGACCATTTTGGGAACGTTCGACATGTCCGGAGTCATCGTTTTTCATCCGAAAATTGATTTTTTGGACTGTACCAAAAATGATTCAAAATGTCAATTGGATCGTGCCTCATGTTGAATAACCACTTTTTAAACCCTCACAGTGACCAAAATTGCCATTTTTACAGAGTTTTGCTTACTCAAAAGCTTCAATTTTGACCCATTTCAGGCACAGAAATGACTTTAAACACACTTATTTTAGTTGAAAAAGTCATAATTCACATCCACCAGTCATTTAGAGTCAAAAGATTAAATGTTAAAATGTCATCATTATAGACCATTTTGGGAACGTTCGACATGTCCGGAGTCATCGTTTTTCATCCGAAAATTGATTTTTTTGGACTGTACCAAAAATGATTCAAAATGTCAATTGGATCATGCCTCATGTTGAATAACCACTTTTTAAACCCTCACAGTGACCAAAATTGCCATTTTTACAGAGTTTTGCTTAGTCAAAAGCTTCAATTTTGAACTGTTTCAGGCACAGAAATGACTTTAAACACACTTATTTTAGTTGAAAAATTCATAATTCACATCCAACAGTCATTTAGAGTCAAAAGATTAAATGTTAAAATTTCATCATTATAGACCATTTTGGGATTGTTCGACATGTCCGGAGTCATCGTTTTTCATCCGAAAATTGTTTTTTTGGACTGTACCAAAAATGATTCAAAATGTCAATTGGATCGTACCTCATGTTGAATAACCACTTTTTAAACCCTCACAGTGACCAAAATTGCCATTTTTACAGAGTTTTGCTTACTCAAAAGCTTCAATTTTGACCCGTTTGAGGCACAGAAATGACTTTAAACACACTTATTTTAGTTGAAAAAGTCATAATTCACATCCAACAGTCATTTAGAGTCAAAAGATTAAATGTTAAAATTTCATCATTATAGACCATTTTGGGAACGTTCGACATGTCCAGAGTCATCGTTTTTCATCCGAAAATTGATTTTTTGGACTGTACCAAAAATGATTCAAAATGTCAATTGGATCGTGCCTCATGTTGAATAACCACTTTTTAAACCCTCACAGTGACCAAAATTGCCATTTTTACAGAGTTTTGCTTAGTCAAAAGCTTCAATTTTGACCAGTTTCAGGCACAGAAATGACTTTAAACACACTTATTTTAGTTGAAAAAGTCATAATTCACATCCAACAGTCATTTAGACTCAAAAGATTAAATGTTAAAATTTCATCATTATAGACCATTTTGGGAACGTTCGACATGTCCAGAGTCATCGTTTTTCATCCGAAAATTGATTTTTTGGACTGTATAATAAAAATGATTCAAAATGTCAATTGGATCGTGCCTCATGTTGAATAACCACTTTTTAAACCCTCACAGTGACCAAAATTGCCATTTTTACAGAGTTTTGCTTAGTCAAAAGCTTCAATTTTTACCCGTTTCAGGCACAGAAATGACTTTAAACACACTTATTTTAGTTGAAAAAGTGATAATTCACATCCAACAGTCATTTAGAGTCAAAAGATTAAATGTTAAAATTTCATCATTATAGACCATTTTGGGAACGTTCGACATGTCCAGAGTCATCGTTTTTCATCCGAAAATTGATTTTTTTGGACTGTACCAAAAATGATTCAAAATGTCAATTGGATCGTGCCTCATGTTGAATAACCACCTTTTTAAACCCTCACATGACCAAAATTGCCATTTTTACAGAGTTTTGCTTACTCAAAATCTTCAATTTTGACCCGTTTCAGGCACAGAAATGACTTTAAACACACTTAATTTAGCTGAAAAAGTCATAATTCACATCCAACAGTCATTTAGAGTCAAAAGATTAAATGTTAATATGTCATCATTATAGACCATTTTGGGAACGTTCGACATGTCCAGAGTCATCGTTTTTCATCCGAAAAATTGATTTTTTGGACTGTACCAAAAATGATTCAAAATGTCAATTGGATCGTGCCTCATGTTGAATAACCACTTTTTAAACCCTCACAGTGACCAAAATTGCCATTTTTACAGAGTTTTGCTTACTCAAAAGCTTCAATTTTGACCCGTTTCAGGCACAGAAATGACTTTAAACACACTTATTTTAGTTGAAAAAGTCATAATTCACATCCAACAGTCATTTAGAGTCAAAAGATTAAATGTTAAAATGTCATCATTATAGACCATTTTGGGAACGTTCGACATGTCCAGAGTCATCGTTTTTCATCCGAAAATTGATTTTGTGACTGTACCAAAAATGATTCAAAATGTCAATTGGATCGTGCCTCATGTTGAATAACCACTTTTTAAACCCACACAGTGACCAAAATTGCCATTTTTACAGAGTTTTGCTTACTCAAAAGCTTCAATGTTGACCCGTTTCAGGCACAGAAATGACTTTAAACACACTTATTTTAGTTGAAAAAGTCATAATTCACATCCAACAGTCATTTAGAGTCAAAAGATTAAATGTTAAAATTTCATCATTATAGACCATTTTGGGAACGTTCGACATGTCCGGAGTCATCGCTTTTCATCCCAAAAATTGATTTTTTGGACTGTACCAAAAATGATTCAAAATGTCAATTGGATCGTGCCTCATGTTGAATAACCACTTTTTAAACCCTCGCAGTGACCAAAATTGCCATTTTAACAGAGTTTTGCTTAGTCAAAAGCTTCAATTTTGACCCGTTTCAGGCACAGAAATGACTTTAAACACACTATTTTAGTTGAAAAAGTCATAATTCACATCCAACAGTCATTTAGAGTCAAAAGATTAAATGTTAAAATTTCATCATTATAGACCATTTTGGGAACGTTCGACATGTCCGGAGTCATCGTTTTTCATCCGAAAATTGATTTTTTGGACTGTACCAAAAATGATTCAAAATGTCAATTGGATCGTGCCTCATGTTGAATAACCACTTTTTAAACCCTCACATGACCAAAATTGCCACTTTTACAGAGTTTTGCTTACTCAAAAGCTTCAATTTTGACCCGTTTCAGGCACAGAAATGACTTTAAACACACTTATTTTAGTTGAAAAAGTCATAATTCACATCCAACAGTCACTTAGAGTCAAAAGATTAAATGTTAAAATTTCATCATTATAGACCATTTTGGGAACGTTCGACATGTCCGGAGTCATCGTTTTTCATCCGAAAATTGATTTTTTGGACTGTACCAAAAATGATTCAAAATGTCAATTGGATCGTGCCTCATGTTGAATAACTACTTTTTAAACCGTCATAGTGACCAAAATTGCCATTTTTACAGAGTTTTGCTTACTCAAAAGCTTCAATTTTGACCCGTTTCAGGCACATTAATGACTTTAAACACACTTATTTTAGTTGAAAAAGTCATAATTCACATCCAACAGTCATTTAGAGTCAAAAGATTAAATGTTAAAATTTCATCATTATAGACCATTTTGGGAACGTTCGACATGTCCGGAGTCATCGTTTTTCATCCGAAAATTGATTTTTTGGACTGTACCAAAAATGATTCAAAATGTCAATTGGATCGTGCCTCATGTTGAATAACCACTTTTTAAACCCTCATAGTGACCAAAATTGCCATTTTTACAGAGTTTTGCTTACTCAAAAGCTTCAATTTTGACCCGTTTCAGGCACAGAAATGACTTTAAACACACTTATTTTAGTTGAAAAAGTCATAATTCACATCCAACAGTCATTTAGAGTCAAAAGATTAAATGTTAAAATTTCATCATTATAGACCATTTTGGGAACGTTCGACATGTCCGGAGTCATCGTTTTTCATCCGAAAATTGATTTTTTGGACTGTACCAAAAATGATTCAAAATGTCAATTGGATCGTGCCTCATGTTGAATAACCACTTTTTAAACCCTCACAGTGACCAAAATTGCCATTTTTACAGAGTTTTGCTTACTCAAAAGCTTCAATTTTGACCCATTTCAGGCACAGAAATGACTTTAAACACACTTATTTTAGTTGAAAAAGTCATAATTCACATCCACCAGTCATTTAGAGTCAAAAGATTAAATGTTAAAATGTCATCATTATAGACCATTTTGGGAACGTTCGACATGTCCGGAGTCATCGTTTTTCATCCGAAAATTGATTTTTTTGGACTGTACCAAAAATGATTCAAAATGTCAATTGGATCATGCCTCATGTTGAATAACCACTTTTTAAACCCTCACAGTGACCAAAATTGCCATTTTTACAGAGTTTTGCTTAGTCAAAAGCTTCAATTTTGAACTGTTTCAGGCACAGAAATGACTTTAAACACACTTATTTTAGTTGAAAAATTCATAATTCACATCCAACAGTCATTTAGAGTCAAAAGATTAAATGTTAAAATTTCATCATTATAGACCATTTTGGGATTGTTCGACATGTCCGGAGTCATCGTTTTTCATCCGAAAATTGTTTTTTTGGACTGTACCAAAAATGATTCAAAATGTCAATTGGATCGTACCTCATGTTGAATAACCACTTTTTAAACCCTCACAGTGACCAAAATTGCCATTTTTACAGAGTTTTGCTTACTCAAAAGCTTCAATTTTGACCCGTTTGAGGCACAGAAATGACTTTAAACACACTTATTTTAGTTGAAAAAGTCATAATTCACATCCAACAGTCATTTAGAGTCAAAAGATTAAATGTTAAAATTTCATCATTATAGACCATTTTGGGAACGTTCGACATGTCCAGAGTCATCGTTTTTCATCCGAAAATTGATTTTTTGGACTGTACCAAAAATGATTCAAAATGTCAATTGGATCGTGCCTCATGTTGAATAACCACTTTTTAAACCCTCACAGTGACCAAAATTGCCATTTTTACAGAGTTTTGCTTAGTCAAAAGCTTCAATTTTGACCAGTTTCAGGCACAGAAATGACTTTAAACACACTTATTTTAGTTGAAAAAGTCATAATTCACATCCAACAGTCATTTAGACTCAAAAGATTAAATGTTAAAATTTCATCATTATAGACCATTTTGGGAACGTTCGACATGTCCAGAGTCATCGTTTTTCATCCGAAAATTGATTTTTTGGACTGTATAATAAAAATGATTCAAAATGTCAATTGGATCGTGCCTCATGTTGAATAACCACTTTTTAAACCCTCACAGTGACCAAAATTGCCATTTTTACAGAGTTTTGCTTAGTCAAAAGCTTCAATTTTTACCCGTTTCAGGCACAGAAATGACTTTAAACACACTTATTTTAGTTGAAAAAGTGATAATTCACATCCAACAGTCATTTAGAGTCAAAAGATTAAATGTTAAAATTTCATCATTATAGACCATTTTGGGAACGTTCGACATGTCCAGAGTCATCGTTTTTCATCCGAAAATTGATTTTTTTGGACTGTACCAAAAATGATTCAAAATGTCAATTGGATCGTGCCTCATGTTGAATAACCACCTTTTTAAACCCTCACATGACCAAAATTGCCATTTTTACAGAGTTTTGCTTACTCAAAATCTTCAATTTTGACCCGTTTCAGGCACAGAAATGACTTTAAACACACTTAATTTAGCTGAAAAAGTCATAATTCACATCCAACAGTCATTTAGAGTCAAAAGATTAAATGTTAATATGTCATCATTATAGACCATTTTGGGAACGTTCGACATGTCCAGAGTCATCGTTTTTCATCCGAAAAATTGATTTTTTGGACTGTACCAAAAATGATTCAAAATGTCAATTGGATCGTGCCTCATGTTGAATAACCACTTTTTAAACCCTCACAGTGACCAAAATTGCCATTTTTACAGAGTTTTGCTTACTCAAAAGCTTCAATTTTGACCCGTTTCAGGCACAGAAATGACTTTAAACACACTTATTTTAGTTGAAAAAGTCATAATTCACATCCAACAGTCATTTAGAGTCAAAAGATTAAATGTTAAAATGTCATCATTATAGACCATTTTGGGAACGTTCGACATGTCCAGAGTCATCGTTTTTCATCCGAAAATTGATTTTGTGACTGTACCAAAAATGATTCAAAATGTCAATTGGATCGTGCCTCATGTTGAATAACCACTTTTTAAACCCACACAGTGACCAAAATTGCCATTTTTACAGAGTTTTGCTTACTCAAAAGCTTCAATGTTGACCCGTTTCAGGCACAGAAATGACTTTAAACACACTTATTTTAGTTGAAAAAGTCATAATTCACATCCAACAGTCATTTAGAGTCAAAAGATTAAATGTTAAAATTTCATCATTATAGACCATTTTGGGAACGTTCGACATGTCCGGAGTCATCGCTTTTCATCCCAAAAATTGATTTTTTGGACTGTACCAAAAATGATTCAAAATGTCAATTGGATCGTGCCTCATGTTGAATAACCACTTTTTAAACCCTCGCAGTGACCAAAATTGCCATTTTAACAGAGTTTTGCTTAGTCAAAAGCTTCAATTTTGACCCGTTTCAGGCACAGAAATGACTTTAAACACACTATTTTAGTTGAAAAAGTCATAATTCACATCCAACAGTCATTTAGAGTCAAAAGATTAAATGTTAAAATTTCATCATTATAGACCATTTTGGGAACGTTCGACATGTCCGGAGTCATCGTTTTTCATCCGAAAATTGATTTTTTGGACTGTACCAAAAATGATTCAAAATGTCAATTGGATCGTGCCTCATGTTGAATAACCACTTTTTAAACCCTCACATGACCAAAATTGCCACTTTTACAGAGTTTTGCTTACTCAAAAGCTTCAATTTTGACCCGTTTCAGGCACAGAAATGACTTTAAACACACTTATTTTAGTTGAAAAAGTCATAATTCACATCCAACAGTCACTTAGAGTCAAAAGATTAAATGTTAAAATTTCATCATTATAGACCATTTTGGGAACGTTCGACATGTCCGGAGTCATCGTTTTTCATCCGAAAATTGATTTTTTGGACTGTACCAAAAATGATTCAAAATGTCAATTGGATCGTGCCTCATGTTGAATAACTACTTTTTAAACCGTCATAGTGACCAAAATTGCCATTTTTACAGAGTTTTGCTTACTCAAAAGCTTCAATTTTGACCCGTTTCAGGCACAGAAATGACTTTAAACACACTTATTTTAGTTGAAAAAGTCATAATTCACATCCAACAGTCATTTAGAGTCAAAAGATTAAATGTTAAAATTTCATCATTATAGACCATTTTGGGAACGTTCGACATGTCCGGAGTCATCGTTTTTCATCCCAAAAATTGATTTTTTGGACTGTACCAGAAATTATTCAAAATGTCAATTGGATCGTGCCTCATGTTGAATAACCACTTTTTAAACCCTCACAGTGACCAAAATTGCCATTTTTACAGAGTTTTGCTTACTCAAAAGCTTCAATTTTGACCCATTTCAGGCACAGAAATGACTTTAAACACACTTATTTTAGTTGAAAAAGTCATAATTCACATCCAACAGTCATTTAGAGTCAAAGATTAAATGTTAAAATTTCATCATTATAGACCATTTTGGGAACGTTCAACATGTCCGGAGTCATCGTTTTTCATCCGAAAATTGATTTTTTGGACTGTACCAAAAATGATTCAAAATGTCAATTGGATCGTGCCTCATGTTGAATAACCACTTTTTAAACCCTCATAGTGACCAAAATTGCCATTTTTACAGAGTTTTGCTTACTCAAAAGCTTCAATTTTGACCCGTTTCAGGCACAGAAATGACTTTAAACACACTTATTTTAGTTGAAAAAGTCATAATTCACATCCAACAGTCATTTAGAGTCAAAAGATTAAATGTTAAAACTTCATCATTATAGACCATTTTGGGAACTTTCAACATGTCCGGAGTCATCGTTTTTCATCCCAAAAATTGATTTTTTGGACTGTACCAAAAATTATTCAAAATGTCAATTGGATCGTGCCTCATGTTGAATAACCACTTTTTAAACCCTCACAGTGACCAAAATTGCCATTTTTACAGAGTTTTGTTTACTCAAAAGCTTCAATTTTGACCCGTTTCAGGCACAGAAATGACTTTAAACACACTTATTTTAGTTGAAAAAGTCCTAATTCACATCCAACAGTCATTTAGAGTCAAAAGATTAAATGTTAATATGTCATCATTATAGACCATTTTGGGAACGTTCGACATGTCCAGAGTCATCGTTTTTCATCCGAAAATTGATTTTTTGGACTGTACCAAAAATGATTCAAAATGTCAATTGGATCGTGCCTCATGTTGAATAACCACTTTTTAAACCCTCACAGTGACCAAAATTGCCATTTTTACAGAGTTTTGCTTACTCAAAAGCTTCAATTTTGACCCGTTTCAGGCACAGAAATGACTTTAAACACACTTATTTTAGTTGAAAAAGTCATAATTCACATCCAACAGTCATTTAGAGTCAAAAGATTAAATGTTAAAATTTCATCATTATAGACCATTTTGGGAACGTTCGACATGTCCGGAGTCATCGTTTTTCATCCCGAAAATTGATTTTTTGGACTTTACCAAAAATTATTCAAAATGTCAATTGGATCGTGCCTCATGTTGAATAACCACTTTTTAAACCCACACAGTGACCAAAATTGCCATTTTTACAGAGTTTTGCTTACTCAAAAGCTTCAATGTTGACCCGTTTCAGGCACAGAAATGACTTTAAACACACTTATTTTAGTTGAAAAAGTCATAATTCACATCCAACAGTCATTTAGAGTCAAAAGATTAAATGTTAAAATTTCATCATTATAGACCATTTTGGGAACGTTCGACATGTCCGGAGTCATCGCTTTTCATCCCAAAAATTGATTTTTTGGACTGTACCAAAAATGATTCAAAATGTCAATTGGATCGTGCCTCATGTTGAATAATCACTTTTTAAACCCTCGCAGTGACCAAAATTGCCATTTTAACAGAGTTTTGCTTAGTCAAAAGCTTCAATTTTGACCCGTTTCAGGCACAGAAATGACTTTAAACACACTATTTTAGTTGAAAAAGTCATAATTCACATCCAACAGTCATTTAGAGTCAAAAGATTAAATGTTAAAATTTCATCATTATAGACCATTTTGGGAACGTTCGACATGTCCGGAGTCATCGTTTTTCATCCGAAAATTGATTTTTTGGACTGTACCAAAAATGATTCAAAATGTCAATTGGATCGTGCCTCATGTTGAATAACTACTTTTTAAACCGTCATAGTGACCAAAATTGCCATTTTTACAGAGTTTTGCTTACTCAAAAGCTTCAATTTTGACCCGTTTCAGGCACAGAAATGACTTTAAACACACTTATTTTAGTTGAAAAAGTCATAATTCACATCCAACAGTCATTTAGAGTCAAAAGATTAAATGTTAAAATTTCATCATTATAGACCATTTTGGGAACGTTCGACATGTCCGGAGTCATCGTTTTTCATCCCAAAAATTGATTTTTTGGACTGTACCAGAAATTATTCAAAATGTCAATTGGATCGTGCCTCATGTTGAATAACCACTTTTTAAACCCTCACAGTGACCAAAATTGCCATTTTTACAGAGTTTTGCTTACTCAAAAGCTTCAATTTTGACCCATTTCAGGCACAGAAATGACTTTAAACACACTTATTTTAGTTGAAAAAGTCATAATTCACATCCAACAGTCATTTAGAGTCAAAGATTAAATGTTAAAATTTCATCATTATAGACCATTTTGGGAACGTTCGACATGTCCGGAGTCATCGTTTTTCATCCGAAAATTGATTTTTTGGACTGTACCAAAAATGATTCAAAATGTCAATTGGATCGTGCCTCATGTTGAATAACCACTTTTTAAACCCTCATAGTGACCAAAATTGCCATTTTTACAGAGTTTTGCTTACTCAAAAGCTTCAATTTTGACCCGTTTCAGGCACAGAAATGACTTTAAACACACTTATTTTAGTTGAAAAAGTCATAATTCACATCCAACAGTCATTTAGAGTCAAAAGATTAAATGTTAAAATTTCATCATTATAGACCATTTTGGGAACGTTCGACATGTCCGGAGTCATCGTTTTTCATCCCGAAAATTGATTTTTTGGACTTTACCAAAAATTATTCAAAATGTCAATTGGATCGTGCCTCATGTTGAATAACCACTTTTTAAACCCACACAGTGACCAAAATTGCCATTTTTACAGAGTTTTGCTTACTCAAAAGCTTCAATGTTGACCCGTTTCAGGCACAGAAATGACTTTAAACACACTTATTTTAGTTGAAAAAGTCATAATTCACATCCAACAGTCATTTAGAGTCAAAAGATTAAATGTTAAAATGTCATCATTATAGACCATTTTGGGAACGTTCGACATGTCCGGAGTCATCGTTTTTCATCCGAAAATTGATTTTTTGGACTGTACCAAAAATGATTCAAAATGTCAATTGGATCATGCCTCATGTTGAATAACCACTTTTTAAACCCTCACAGTGACCAAAATTGCCATTTTTACAGAGTTTTGCTTAGTCAAAAGCTTCAATTTTGAACTGTTTCAGGCACAGAAATGACTTTAAACACACTTATTTTAGTTGAAAAATTCATAATTCACATCCAACAGTCATTTAGAGTCAAAAGATTAAATGTTAAAATTTCATCATTATAGACCATTTTGGGAACGTTCGACATGTCCAGAGTCATCGTTTTTCATCCGAAAATTGATTTTTTGGACTGTACCAAAAATGATTCAAAATGTCAATTGGATCGTGCCTCATGTTGAATAACCACTTTTTAAACCCTCACAGTGACCAAAATTGCCATTTTTACAGAGTTTTGCTTAGTCAAAAGCTTCAATTTTGACCAGTTTTAGCACAGAAATGACTTTAAACACACTTATTTTAGTTGAAAAAGTCATAATTCACATCCAACAGTCATTTAGACTCAAAAGATTAAATGTTAAAATTTCATCATTATAGACCATTTTGGGAACGTTCGACATGTCATGAGTCATCGTTTTTCATCCGAAAATTGATTTTTTGGACTGTACCAAAAATGATTCAAAATGTCAATTGGATCGTGCCTCATGTTGAATAACCACTTTTTAAACCCTCACAGTGACCAAAATTACCATTTTTACAGAGTTTTGCTTACTCAAAAGCTTCAATTTTGACCCGTTTCAGGCACAGAAATGACTTTAAACACACTTATTTTAGTTGAAAAATTCATAATTCACATCTAACAGTCATTTAGAGTCAAAAGATTAAATGTTAAAATTTCATCATTATAGACCATTTTGGGAATGTTCGACATGTCCAGAGTCATCGTTTTTCATCCGAAAATTGATTTTTTGGACTGTATAATAAAAATGATTCAAAATGTCAATTGGATCGTGCCTCATGTTGAATAACCACTTTTTAAACTCTCACAGTGACCAAAATTGCCATTTTTACAGAGTTTTGCTTAGTCAAAATCTTCAATTTTGACCCGTTTCAGGCAAAGAAATGACTTTAAACACACTTATTTTAGTTGAAAAAGTCATAATTCACATCCAACAGTCATTTAGAGTCAAAAATTTAAATGTTAAAATTTCATCATTATAGACCATTTTGGGATTGTTCGACATGTCCGGAGTCATCGTTTTTCATCCGAAAATTGATTTTTTGGACTGTACCAAAAATGATTCTATATGTCAATTGGATCGTGCCTCATGTTGAATAACCACTTTTTAAACCCTCACAGTGACCAAAATTGCCATTTTTACAGAGTTTTGCTTACTCAAAAGCTTCAATTTTGACCCGTTTCAGGCACAGAAATGACTTTAAACACACTTATTTTAGTTGAAAAAGTCATAATTCACATCCAACAGTCATTTAGAGTCAAAAGATTAAATGTTAAAATTTCATCATTATAGACCATTTTGGGAACGTTCGACATGTCCAGAGTCATCGTTTTTCATCCGAAAATTGATTTTTTGGACTGTACCAAAAATGATTCAAAATGTCAATTGGATCGTGCCTCATGTTGAATAACCACTTTTTAAAACCCTCACAGTGAGCAAAATTGCCATTTTTACAGAGTTTTGCTTACTCAAAAGCTTCAATTTTGACCCATTTCAGGCACAGAAATGACTTTAAACACACTTATTTTAGTTGAAAAAGTCATAATTCACATCCAACAGTCATTTAGAGTCAAAAGATTAAATGTTAAAATGTCATCATTATAGACCATTTTGGGAACGTTCGACATGTCCGGAGTCATCGTTTTTCATCCGAAAATTGATTTTTTGGACTGTACCAAAAATGATTCAAAATGTCAATTGGATCATGCCTCATGTTGAATAACCACTTTTTAAACCCTCACAGTGACCAAAATTGCCATTTTTACAGAGTTTTGCTTAGTCAAAAGCTTCAATTTTGAACTGTTTCAGGCACAGAAATGACTTTAAACACACTTATTTTAGTTGAAAAATTCATAATTCACATCCAACAGTCATTTAGAGTCAAAAGATTAAATGTTAAAATTTCATCATTATAGACCATTTTGGGAACGTTCGACATGTCCAGAGTCATCGTTTTTCATCCGAAAATTGATTTTTTGGACTGTACCAAAAATGATTCAAAATGTCAATTGGATCGTGCCTCATGTTGAATAACCACTTTTTAAACCCTCACAGTGACCAAAATTGCCATTTTTACAGAGTTTTGCTTAGTCAAAAGCTTCAATTTTGACCAGTTTTAGCACAGAAATGACTTTAAACACACTTATTTTAGTTGAAAAAGTCATAATTCACATCCAACAGTCATTTAGACTCAAAAGATTAAATGTTAAAATTTCATCATTATAGACCATTTTGGGAACGTTCGACATGTCATGAGTCATCGTTTTTCATCCGAAAATTGATTTTTTGGACTGTACCAAAAATGATTCAAAATGTCAATTGGATCGTGCCTCATGTTGAATAACCACTTTTTAAACCCTCACAGTGACCAAAATTACCATTTTTACAGAGTTTTGCTTACTCAAAAGCTTCAATTTTGACCCGTTTCAGGCACAGAAATGACTTTAAACACACTTATTTTAGTTGAAAAATTCATAATTCACATCTAACAGTCATTTAGAGTCAAAAGATTAAATGTTAAAATTTCATCATTATAGACCATTTTGGGAATGTTCGACATGTCCAGAGTCATCGTTTTTCATCCGAAAATTGATTTTTTGGACTGTATAATAAAAATGATTCAAAATGTCAATTGGATCGTGCCTCATGTTGAATAACCACTTTTTAAACTCTCACAGTGACCAAAATTGCCATTTTTACAGAGTTTTGCTTAGTCAAAATCTTCAATTTTGACCCGTTTCAGGCAAAGAAATGACTTTAAACACACTTATTTTAGTTGAAAAAGTCATAATTCACATCCAACAGTCATTTAGAGTCAAAAATTTAAATGTTAAAATTTCATCATTATAGACCATTTTGGGATTGTTCGACATGTCCGGAGTCATCGTTTTTCATCCGAAAATTGATTTTTTGGACTGTACCAAAAATGATTCAAAATGTCAATTGGATCGTGCCTCATGTTGAATAACCACTTTTTAAACCCTCACAGTGACCAAAATTGCCATTTTTACAGAGTTTTGCTTACTCAAAAGCTTCAATTTTGACCCGTTTCAGGCACAGAAATGACTTTAAACACACTTATTTTAGTTGAAAAAGTCATAATTCACATCCAACAGTCATTTAGAGTCAAAAGATTAAATGTTAAAATTTCATCATTATAGACCATTTTGGGAACGTTCGACATGTCCAGAGTCATCGTTTTTCATCCGAAAATTGATTTTTTTGGACTGTACCAAAAATGATTCAAAATGTCAATTGGATCGTGCCTCATGTTGAATAACCACCTTTTAAAACCCTCACATGACCAAAATTGCCATTTTTACAGAGTTTTGCTTACTCAAAATCTTCAATTTTGACCCGTTTCAGGCACAGAAATGACTTTAAACACACTTAATTTAGCTGAAAAAGTCATAATTCACATCCAACAGTCATTTAGAGTCAAAAGATTAAATGTTAAAATGTCATCATTATAGACCATTTTGGGAACGTTCGACATGTCCAGAGTCATCGTTTTTCATCCCAAAAATTGATTTTTTGGACTGTACCAAAAATGATTCAAAATATCAATTGGATCGTGCCTCATGTTGAATAACCACTTTTTAAACCCTCACAGTGACCAAAATTGCCATTTTTACAGAGTTTTGCTTACTCAAAAGCTTCAATTTTGACCCGTTTCAGGCACAGAAATGACTTTAAACACACTTATTTTAGTTGAAAAAGTCATAATTCACATCCAACAGTCATTTAGAGTCAAAAGATTAAATGTTAAAATGTCATCATTATAGACCATTTTGGGAACGTTCGACATGTCCGGAGTCATCGTTTTTCATCCGAAAATTGATTTTTTGGACTGTACCAAAAATGATTCAAAATGTCAATTGGATCATGCCTCATGTTGAATAACCACTTTTTAAACCCTCACAGTGACCAAAATTGCCATTTTTACAGAGTTTTGCTTAGGTAAAAGCTTCAATTTTGAACCGTTTCAGGCACAGAAATGACTTTAAACACACTTATTTTAGTTGAAAAATTCATAATTCACATCCAACAGTCATTTAGAGTCAAAAGATTAAATGTTAAAATTTCATCATTATAGACCATTTTGGGATTGTTCGACATGTCCGGAGTCATCGTTTTTCATCCGAAAATTGATTTTTTGGACTGTATAATAAAAATGATTCAAAATGTCAATTGGATCGTGCCTCATGTTGAATAACCACTTTTTAAACCCTCACAGTGACCAAAATTGCCATTTTTACAGAGTTTTGCTTAGTCAAAATCTTCAATTTTGACCCGTTTCAGGCAAAGAAATGACTTTAAACACACTTATTTTAGTTGAAAAAGTCATAATTCACATCCAACAGTCATTTAGAGTCAAAAAATTAAATGTTAAAATTTCATCATTATAGACCATTTTGGGATTGTTCGACATGTCCGGAGTCATCGTTTTTCATCCGAAAATTGATTTTTTGGACTGTACCAAAAATGATTCAAAATGTCAATTGGATCGTGCCTCATGTTGAATAACCACTTTTTAAACCCTCACAGTGACCAAAATTGCCATTTTTACAGAGTTTTGCTTACTCAAAAGCTTCAATTTTGACCCGTTTCAGGCACAGAAATGACTTTAAACACACTTATTTTAGTTGAAAAAGTCATAATTCACATCCAACAGTCATTTAGAGTCAAAAGATTAAATGTTAAAATTTCATCATTATAGACCATTTTGGGAACGTTCGACATGTCCAGAGTCATCGTTTTTCATCTGAAAACTGATTTTTTTGGACTGTACCAAAAATGATTCAAAATGTCAATTGGATCGTGCCTCATGTTGAATAACCACCTTTTTAAACCCTCACATGACCAAAATTGCCATTTTTACAGAGTTTTGCTTACTCAAAATCTTCAATTTTGACCCGTTTCAGGCACAGAAATGACTTTAAACACACTTAATTTAGCTGAAAAAGTCATAATTCACATCCAACAGTCATTTAGAGTCAAAAGATTAAATGTTAAAATGTCATCATTATAGACCATTTTGGGAACGTTCGACATGTCCAGAGTCATCGTTTTTCATCCCAAAAATTGATTTTTTGGACTGTACCAAAAATGATTCAAAATATCAATTGGATCGTGCCTCATGTTGAATAACCACTTTTTAAACCCTCACAGTGACCAAAATTGCCATTTTTACAGAGTTTTGCTTACTCAAAAGCTTCAATTTTGACCCGTTTCAGGCACAGAAATGACTTTAAACACACTTATTTTAGTTGAAAAAGTCAGAATTCACATCCAACAGTCATTTAGAGTCAAAAGATTAAATGTTAAAATGTCATCATTATAGACCATTTTGGGAACGTTCGACATGTCCGGAGTCATCGTTTTTCATCCGAAAATTGATTTTTTGGACTGTACCAAAAATGATTCAAAATGTCAATTGGATCATGCCTCATGTTGAATAACCACTTTTTAAACCCTCACAGTGACCAAAATTGCCATTTTTACAGAGTTTTGCTTAGTTAAAAGCTTCAATTTTGAACCGTTTCAGGCACAGAAATGACTTTAAACACACTTATTTTAGTTGAAAAATTCATAATTCACATCCAACAGTCATTTAGAGTCAAAAGATTATATGTTAAAATTTCATCATTATAGACCATTTTGGGATTGTTCGACATGTCCGGAGTCATCGTTTTTCATCCGAAAATTGATTTTTTTGGACTGTACCAAAAATGATTCAAAATGTCAATTGGATCGTACCTCATGTTGAATAACCACTTTTTAAACCCTCACAGTGACCAAAATTGCCATTTTTACAGAGTTTTGCTTACTCAAAAGCTTCAATTTTGACCCGTTTCAGGCACAAAAATGACTTTAAACACACTTATTTTAGTTGAAAAAGTCATAATTCACATCCAACAGTCATTTAGAGTCAAAAGATTAAATGTTAAAATTTCATCATTATAGACCATTTTGGGAACGTTCGACATGTCCGGAGTCATCGTTTTTCATCCGAAAATTGATTTTTTGGACTGTACCAAAAATGATTCAAAATGTCAATTGGATCGTGCCTCATGTTGAATAACCACTTTTTAAACCCTCATAGTGACCAAAATTGCCATTTTTACAGAGTTTTGCTTACTCAAAAGCTTCAATTTTGACCCGTTTCAGGCACAGAAATGACTTTAAACACACTTATTTTAGTTGAAAAAGTCATAATTCACATCCAACAGTCATTTAGAGTCAAAAGATTAAATGTTAAAATTTCATCATTATAGACCATTTTGGGAACGTTCGACATGTCCGGAGTCATCGTTTTTCATCCCAAAAATTGATTTTTTGGACTGTACCAAAAATTATTCAAAATGTCAATTGAATCGTGCCTCATGTTGAATAACCACTTTCTAAACCCTCACAGTGACCAAAATTGCCATTTTTACAGAGTTTTGTTTACTCAAAAGCTTCAATTTTGACCCGTTTCAGGCACAGAAATGACTTTAAACACACTTATTTTAGTTGAAAAAGTCCTAATTCACATCCAACATTCATTTAGAGTCAAAAGATTTAAATGTTAAAATGTCATCATTATAGACCATTTTGGGAACGTTCGACATGTCCGGAGTCATCGTTTTTCATCCGAAAATTGATTTTTTGGACTGTATAATAAAAATGATTCAAAATGTCAATTGGATCGTGCCTCATGTTCAATAACCACTTTTTAAACCCTCACAGTGACCAAAATTGCCATTTTTACAGAGTTTTGCTTAGTCAAAATCTTCAATTTTGACCCGTTTCAGGCAAAGAAATGACTTTAAACACACTTATTTTAGTTGAAAAAGTCATAATTCACATCCAACAGTCATTTAGAGTCAAAAGATTAAATGTTAAAATTTCATCATTATAGACCATTTTGGGATTGTTCGACATGTCCGGAGTCATCGTTTTTCATCCGAAAATTGATTTTTTGGACTGTACCAAAAATGATTCAAAATGTCAATTGGATCGTGCCTCATGTTGAATAACCACTTTTTAAACCCTCACAGTGACCAAAATTGCCATTTTTACAGAGTTTTGCCTACTCAAAAGCTTCAATTTTGACCCGTTTCAGGCACAGAAATGACTTTAAACACACTTATTTTAGTTGAAAAAGTCATAATTCACATCCAACAGTCATTTAGAGTCAAAAGATTAAATGTTAAAATTTCATCATTATAGACCATTTTGGGAACGTTCGACATGTCCGGAGTCATCGTTTTTCATCCGAAAATTGATTTTTTTGGACTGTACCAAAAATGATTCAAAATGTCAATTGGATCGTGCCTCATGTTGAATAACCACCTTTTTAAACCCTCACATGACCAAAATTGCCATTTTTACAGAGTTTTGCTTACTCAAAATCTTCAATTTTGACCCGTTTCAGGCACAGAAATGACTTTAAACACACTTAATTTAGCTGAAAAAGTCATAATTCACATCCAACAGTCATTTAGAGTCAAAAGATTAAATGTTAAAATGTCATCATTATAGACCATTTTGGGAACGTTCGACATGTCCGGAGTCATCGTTTTTCATCCGAAAATTGATTTTTTGGACTGTACCAAAAATGATTCAAAATGTCAATTGGATCATGCCTCATGTTGAATAACCACTTTTTAAACCCTCACAGTGACCAAAATTGCCATTTTTACAGAGTTTTGCTTAGTCAAAAGCTTCAATTTTGAACCGTTTCAGGCACAGAAATGACTTTAAACACACTTATTTTAGTTGAAAAATTCATAATTCACATCCAACAGTCATTTAGAGTCAAAAGATTAAATGTTAAAATTTCATCATTATAGACCATTTTGGGATTGTTCGACATGTCCGGAGTCATCGTTTTTCATCCGAAAATTGATTTTTTTGGACTGTACCAAAAATGATTCAAAATGTCAATTGGATCGTACCTCATGTTGAATAACCACTTTTTAAACCCTCACAGTGACCAAAATTGCCATTTTTACAGAGTTTTGCTTACTCAAAAGCTTCAATTTTGACCCGTTTCAGGCACATTAATGACTTTAAACACACTTATTTTAGTTGAAAAAGTCATAATTCACATCCAACAGTCATTTAGAGTCAAAAGATTAAATGTTAAAATTTCATCATTATAGACCATTTTGGGAACGTTCGACATGTCCGGAGTCATCGTTTTTCATCCGAAAATTGATTTTTTGGACTGTACCAAAAATGATTCAAAATGTCAATTGGATCGTGCCTCATGTTGAATAACCACTTTTTAAACCCTCATAGTGACCAAAATTGCCATTTTTACAGAGTTTTGCTTACTCAAAAGCTTCAATTTTGACCCGTTTCAGGCACAGAAATGACTTTAAACACACTTATTTTAGTTGAAAAAGTCATAATTCACATCCAACAGTCATTTAGAGTCAAAAGATTAAATGTTAAAATTTCATCATTATAGACCATTTTGGGAACGTTCGACATGTCCGGAGTCATCGTTTTTCATCCGAAAATTGATTTTTTGGACTGTACCAAAAATGATTCAAAATGTCAATTGGATCGTGCCTCATGTTGAATAACCACTTTTTAAACCCTCACAGTGACCAAAATTGCCATTTTTACAGAGTTTTGCTTACTCAAAAGCTTCAATTTTGACCCATTTCAGGCACAGAAATGACTTTAAACACACTTATTTTAGTTGAAAAAGTCATAATTCACATCCACCAGTCATTTAGAGTCAAAAGATTAAATGTTAAAATGTCATCATTATAGACCATTTTGGGAACGTTCGACATGTCCGGAGTCATCGTTTTTCATCCGAAAATTGATTTTTTTGGACTGTACCAAAAATGATTCAAAATGTCAATTGGATCATGCCTCATGTTGAATAACCACTTTTTAAACCCTCACAGTGACCAAAATTGCCATTTTTACAGAGTTTTGCTTAGTCAAAAGCTTCAATTTTGAACTGTTTCAGGCACAGAAATGACTTTAAACACACTTATTTTAGTTGAAAAATTCATAATTCACATCCAACAGTCATTTAGAGTCAAAAGATTAAATGTTAAAATTTCATCATTATAGACCATTTTGGGATTGTTCGACATGTCCGGAGTCATCGTTTTTCATCCGAAAATTGTTTTTTTGGACTGTACCAAAAATGATTCAAAATGTCAATTGGATCGTACCTCATGTTGAATAACCACTTTTTAAACCCTCACAGTGACCAAAATTGCCAT
Source organism: Lissotriton vulgaris (assembly GCF_964263255.1). NCBI lineage: Eukaryota > Metazoa > Chordata > Amphibia > Caudata > Salamandridae > Lissotriton > Lissotriton vulgaris. Next base: position 220,046 of record NW_028250900.1, on the reverse strand, counting down.
TTTTACAGAGTTTTGCTTACTCAAAAGCTTCAATTTTGACCCGTTTGAGGCACAGAAATGACTTTAAACACACTTATTTTAGTTGAAAAAGTCATAATTCACATCCAACAGTCATTTAGAGTCAAAAGATTAAATGTTAAAATTTCATCATTATAGACCATTTTGGGAACGTTCGACATGTCCAGAGTCATCGTTTTTCATCCGAAAATTGATTTTTTGGACTGTACCAAAAATGATTCAAAATGTCAATTGGATCGTGCCTCATGTTGAATAACCACTTTTTAAACCCTCACAGTGACCAAAATTGCCATTTTTACAGAGTTTTGCTTAGTCAAAAGCTTCAATTTTGACCAGTTTCAGGCACAGAAATGACTTTAAACACACTTATTTTAGTTGAAAAAGTCATAATTCACATCCAACAGTCATTTAGACTCAAAAGATTAAATGTTAAAATTTCATCATTATAGACCATTTTGGGAACGTTCGACATGTCCAGAGTCATCGTTTTTCATCCGAAAATTGATTTTTTGGACTGTATAATAAAAATGATTCAAAATGTCAATTGGATCGTGCCTCATGTTGAATAACCACTTTTTAAACCCTCACAGTGACCAAAATTGCCATTTTTACAGAGTTTTGCTTAGTCAAAAGCTTCAATTTTTACCCGTTTCAGGCACAGAAATGACTTTAAACACACTTATTTTAGTTGAAAAAGTGATAATTCACATCCAACAGTCATTTAGAGTCAAAAGATTAAATGTTAAAATTTCATCATTATAGACCATTTTGGGAACGTTCGACATGTCCAGAGTCATCGTTTTTCATCCGAAAATTGATTTTTTTGGACTGTACCAAAAATGATTCAAAATGTCAATTGGATCGTGCCTCATGTTGAATAACCACCTTTTTAAACCCTCACATGACCAAAATTGCCATTTTTACAGAGTTTTGCTTACTCAAAATCTTCAATTTTGACCCGTTTCAGGCACAGAAATGACTTTAAACACACTTAATTTAGCTGAAAAAGTCATAATTCACATCCAACAGTCATTTAGAGTCAAAAGATTAAATGTTAATATGTCATCATTATAGACCATTTTGGGAACGTTCGACATGTCCAGAGTCATCGTTTTTCATCCGAAAAATTGATTTTTTGGACTGTACCAAAAATGATTCAAAATGTCAATTGGATCGTGCCTCATGTTGAATAACCACTTTTTAAACCCTCACAGTGACCAAAATTGCCATTTTTACAGAGTTTTGCTTACTCAAAAGCTTCAATTTTGACCCGTTTCAGGCACAGAAATGACTTTAAACACACTTATTTTAGTTGAAAAAGTCATAATTCACATCCAACAGTCATTTAGAGTCAAAAGATTAAATGTTAAAATGTCATCATTATAGACCATTTTGGGAACGTTCGACATGTCCAGAGTCATCGTTTTTCATCCGAAAATTGATTTTGTGACTGTACCAAAAATGATTCAAAATGTCAATTGGATCGTGCCTCATGTTGAATAACCACTTTTTAAACCCACACAGTGACCAAAATTGCCATTTTTACAGAGTTTTGCTTACTCAAAAGCTTCAATGTTGACCCGTTTCAGGCACAGAAATGACTTTAAACACACTTATTTTAGTTGAAAAAGTCATAATTCACATCCAACAGTCATTTAGAGTCAAAAGATTAAATGTTAAAATTTCATCATTATAGACCATTTTGGGAACGTTCGACATGTCCGGAGTCATCGCTTTTCATCCCAAAAATTGATTTTTTGGACTGTACCAAAAATGATTCAAAATGTCAATTGGATCGTGCCTCATGTTGAATAACCACTTTTTAAACCCTCGCAGTGACCAAAATTGCCATTTTAACAGAGTTTTGCTTAGTCAAAAGCTTCAATTTTGACCCGTTTCAGGCACAGAAATGACTTTAAACACACTATTTTAGTTGAAAAAGTCATAATTCACATCCAACAGTCATTTAGAGTCAAAAGATTAAATGTTAAAATTTCATCATTATAGACCATTTTGGGAACGTTCGACATGTCCGGAGTCATCGTTTTTCATCCGAAAATTGATTTTTTGGACTGTACCAAAAATGATTCAAAATGTCAATTGGATCGTGCCTCATGTTGAATAACCACTTTTTAAACCCTCACATGACCAAAATTGCCACTTTTACAGAGTTTTGCTTACTCAAAAGCTTCAATTTTGACCCGTTTCAGGCACAGAAATGACTTTAAACACACTTATTTTAGTTGAAAAAGTCCTAATTCACATCCAACATTCATTTAGAGTCAAAAGATTTAAATGTTAAAATTTCATCATTATAGACCATTTTGGGAACGTTCGACATGTCCGGAGTCATCGTTTTTCATCCGAAAATTGATTTTTTGGACTGTACCAAAAATGATTCAAAATGTCAATTGGATCGTGCCTCATGTTGAATAACCACTTTTTAAACCCTCACAGTGACCAAAATTGCCATTTTTACAGAGTTTTGCTTACTCAAAAGCTTCAATTTTGACCCATTTCAGGCACAGAAATGACTTTAAACACACTTATTTTAGTTGAAAAAGTCATAATTCACATCCAACAGTCATTTAGAGTCAAAAGATTAAATGTTAAAATGTCATCATTATAGACCATTTTGGGAACGTTCGACATGTCCGGAGTCATCGTTTTTCATCCGAAAATTGATTTTTTGGACTGTACCAAAAATGATTCAAAATGTCAATTGGATCATGCCTCATGTTGAATAACCACTTTTTAAACCCTCACAGTGACCAAAATTGCCATTTTTACAGAGTTTTGCTTAGTCAAAAGCTTCAATTTTGAACTGTTTCAGGCACAGAAATGACTTTAAACACACTTATTTTAGTTGAAAAATTCATAATTCACATCCAACAGTCATTTAGAGTCAAAAGATTAAATGTTAAAATTTCATCATTATAGACCATTTTGGGAACGTTCGACATGTCCAGAGTCATCGTTTTTCATCCGAAAATTGATTTTTTGGACTGTACCAAAAATGATTCAAAATGTCAATTGGATCGTGCCTCATGTTGAATAACCACTTTTTAAACCCTCACAGTGACCAAAATTGCCATTTTTACAGAGTTTTGCTTAGTCAAAAGCTTCAATTTTGACCAGTTTTAGCACAGAAATGACTTTAAACACACTTATTTTAGTTGAAAAAGTCATAATTCACATCCAACAGTCATTTAGACTCAAAAGATTAAATGTTAAAATTTCATCATTATAGACCATTTTGGGAACGTTCGACATGTCATGAGTCATCGTTTTTCATCCGAAAATTGATTTTTTGGACTGTACCAAAAATGATTCAAAATGTCAATTGGATCGTGCCTCATGTTGAATAACCACTTTTTAAACCCTCACAGTGACCAAAATTACCATTTTTACAGAGTTTTGCTTACTCAAAAGCTTCAATTTTGACCCGTTTCAGGCACAGAAATGACTTTAAACACACTTATTTTAGTTGAAAAATTCATAATTCACATCTAACAGTCATTTAGAGTCAAAAGATTAAATGTTAAAATTTCATCATTATAGACCATTTTGGGAATGTTCGACATGTCCAGAGTCATCGTTTTTCATCCGAAAATTGATTTTTTGGACTGTATAATAAAAATGATTCAAAATGTCAATTGGATCGTGCCTCATGTTGAATAACCACTTTTTAAACTCTCACAGTGACCAAAATTGCCATTTTTACAGAGTTTTGCTTAGTCAAAATCTTCAATTTTGACCCGTTTCAGGCAAAGAAATGACTTTAAACACACTTATTTTAGTTGAAAAAGTCATAATTCACATCCAACAGTCATTTAGAGTCAAAAATTTAAATGTTAAAATTTCATCATTATAGACCATTTTGGGATTGTTCGACATGTCCGGAGTCATCGTTTTTCATCCGAAAATTGATTTTTTGGACTGTACCAAAAATGATTCAAAATGTCAATTGGATCGTGCCTCATGTTGAATAACCACTTTTTAAACCCTCACAGTGACCAAAATTGCCATTTTTACAGAGTTTTGCTTACTCAAAAGCTTCAATTTTGACCCGTTTCAGGCACAGAAATGACTTTAAACACACTTATTTTAGTTGAAAAAGTCATAATTCACATCCAACAGTCATTTAGAGTCAAAAGATTAAATGTTAAAATTTCATCATTATAGACCATTTTGGGAACGTTCGACATGTCCAGAGTCATCGTTTTTCATCCGAAAATTGATTTTTTTGGACTGTACCAAAAATGATTCAAAATGTCAATTGGATCGTGCCTCATGTTGAATAACCACCTTTTAAAACCCTCACATGACCAAAATTGCCATTTTTACAGAGTTTTGCTTACTCAAAATCTTCAATTTTGACCCGTTTCAGGCACAGAAATGACTTTAAACACACTTAATTTAGCTGAAAAAGTCATAATTCACATCCAACAGTCATTTAGAGTCAAAAGATTAAATGTTAAAATGTCATCATTATAGACCATTTTGGGAACGTTCGACATGTCCAGAGTCATCGTTTTTCATCCCAAAAATTGATTTTTTGGACTGTACCAAAAATGATTCAAAATATCAATTGGATCGTGCCTCATGTTGAATAACCACTTTTTAAACCCTCACAGTGACCAAAATTGCCATTTTTACAGAGTTTTGCTTACTCAAAAGCTTCAATTTTGACCCGTTTCAGGCACAGAAATGACTTTAAACACACTTATTTTAGTTGAAAAAGTCATAATTCACATCCAACAGTCATTTAGAGTCAAAAGATTAAATGTTAAAATGTCATCATTATAGACCATTTTGGGAACGTTCGACATGTCCGGAGTCATCGTTTTTCATCCGAAAATTGATTTTTTGGACTGTACCAAAAATGATTCAAAATGTCAATTGGATCATGCCTCATGTTGAATAACCACTTTTTAAACCCTCACAGTGACCAAAATTGCCATTTTTACAGAGTTTTGCTTAGGTAAAAGCTTCAATTTTGAACCGTTTCAGGCACAGAAATGACTTTAAACACACTTATTTTAGTTGAAAAATTCATAATTCACATCCAACAGTCATTTAGAGTCAAAAGATTAAATGTTAAAATTTCATCATTATAGACCATTTTGGGATTGTTCGACATGTCCGGAGTCATCGTTTTTCATCCGAAAATTGATTTTTTGGACTGTATAATAAAAATGATTCAAAATGTCAATTGGATCGTGCCTCATGTTGAATAACCACTTTTTAAACCCTCACAGTGACCAAAATTGCCATTTTTACAGAGTTTTGCTTAGTCAAAATCTTCAATTTTGACCCGTTTCAGGCAAAGAAATGACTTTAAACACACTTATTTTAGTTGAAAAAGTCATAATTCACATCCAACAGTCATTTAGAGTCAAAAAATTAAATGTTAAAATTTCATCATTATAGACCATTTTGGGATTGTTCGACATGTCCGGAGTCATCGTTTTTCATCCGAAAATTGATTTTTTGGACTGTACCAAAAATGATTCAAAATGTCAATTGGATCGTGCCTCATGTTGAATAACCACTTTTTAAACCCTCACAGTGACCAAAATTGCCATTTTTACAGAGTTTTGCTTACTCAAAAGCTTCAATTTTGACCCGTTTCAGGCACAGAAATGACTTTAAACACACTTATTTTAGTTGAAAAAGTCATAATTCACATCCAACAGTCATTTAGAGTCAAAAGATTAAATGTTAAAATTTCATCATTATAGACCATTTTGGGAACGTTCGACATGTCCAGAGTCATCGTTTTTCATCTGAAAACTGATTTTTTTGGACTGTACCAAAAATGATTCAAAATGTCAATTGGATCGTGCCTCATGTTGAATAACCACCTTTTTAAACCCTCACATGACCAAAATTGCCATTTTTACAGAGTTTTGCTTACTCAAAATCTTCAATTTTGACCCGTTTCAGGCACAGAAATGACTTTAAACACACTTAATTTAGCTGAAAAAGTCATAATTCACATCCAACAGTCATTTAGAGTCAAAAGATTAAATGTTAAAATGTCATCATTATAGACCATTTTGGGAACGTTCGACATGTCCAGAGTCATCGTTTTTCATCCCAAAAATTGATTTTTTGGACTGTACCAAAAATGATTCAAAATATCAATTGGATCGTGCCTCATGTTGAATAACCACTTTTTAAACCCTCACAGTGACCAAAATTGCCCATTTTTACAGAGTTTTGCTTACTCAAAAGCTTCAATTTTGACCCGTTTCAGGCACAGAAATGACTTTAAACACACTTATTTTAGTTGAAAAAGTCAGAATTCACATCCAACAGTCATTTAGAGTCAAAAGATTAAATGTTAAAATGTCATCATTATAGACCATTTTGGGAACGTTCGACATGTCCGGAGTCATCGTTTTTCATCCGAAAATTGATTTTTTGGACTGTACCAAAAAATGATTCAAAATGTCAATTGGATCATGCCTCATGTTGAATAACCACTTTTTAAACCCTCACAGTGACCAAAATTGCCATTTTTACAGAGTTTTGCTTAGTTAAAAGCTTCAATTTTGAACCGTTTCAGGCACAGAAATGACTTTAAACACACTTATTTTAGTTGAAAAATTCATAATTCACATCCAACAGTCATTTAGAGTCAAAAGATTATATGTTAAAATTTCATCATTATAGACCATTTTGGATTGTTCGACATGTCCGGAGTCATCGTTTTTCATCCGAAAATTGATTTTTTTGGACTGTACCAAAAATGATTCAAAATGTCAATTGGATCGTACCTCATGTTGAATAACCACTTTTTAAACCCTCACAGTGACCAAAATTGCCATTTTTACAGAGTTTTGCTTACTCAAAAGCTTCAATTTTGACCCGTTTCAGGCACAAAAATGACTTTAAACACACTTATTTTAGTTGAAAAAGTCATAATTCACATCCAACAGTCATTTAGAGTCAAAAGATTAAATGTTAAAATTTCATCATTATAGACCATTTTGGGAACGTTCGACATGTCCGGAGTCATCGTTTTTCATCCGAAAATTGATTTTTTGGACTGTACCAAAAATGATTCAAAATGTCAATTGGATCGTGCCTCATGTTGAATAACCACTTTTTAAACCCTCATAGTGACCAAAATTGCCATTTTTACAGAGTTTTGCTTACTCAAAAGCTTCAATTTTGACCCGTTTCAGGCACAGAAATGACTTTAAACACACTTATTTTAGTTGAAAAAGTCATAATTCACATCCAACAGTCATTTAGAGTCAAAAGATTAAATGTTAAAATTTCATCATTATAGACCATTTTGGGAACGTTCGACATGTCCGGAGTCATCGTTTTTCATCCCAAAAATTGATTTTTTGGACTGTACCAAAAATTATTCAAAATGTCAATTGAATCGTGCCTCATGTTGAATAACCACTTTCTAAACCCTCACAGTGACCAAAATTGCCATTTTTACAGAGTTTTGTTTACTCAAAAGCTTCAATTTTGACCCGTTTCAGGCACAGAAATGACTTTAAACACACTTATTTTAGTTGAAAAAGTCCTAATTCACATCCAACATTCATTTAGAGTCAAAAGATTTAAATGTTAAAATGTCATCATTATAGACCATTTTGGGAACGTTCGACATGTCCGGAGTCATCGTTTTTCATCCGAAAATTGATTTTTTGGACTGTATAATAAAAATGATTCAAAATGTCAATTGGATCGTGCCTCATGTTCAATAACCACTTTTTAAACCCTCACAGTGACCAAAATTGCCATTTTTACAGAGTTTTGCTTAGTCAAAATCTTCAATTTTGACCCGTTTCAGGCAAAGAAATGACTTTAAACACACTTATTTTAGTTGAAAAAGTCATAATTCACATCCAACAGTCATTTAGAGTCAAAAGATTAAATGTTAAAATTTCATCATTATAGACCATTTTGGGATTGTTCGACATGTCCGGAGTCATCGTTTTTCATCCGAAAATTGATTTTTTGGACTGTACCAAAAATGATTCAAAATGTCAATTGGATCGTGCCTCATGTTGAATAACCACTTTTTAAACCCTCACAGTGACCAAAATTGCCATTTTTACAGAGTTTTGCCTACTCAAAAGCTTCAATTTTGACCCGTTTCAGGCACAGAAATGACTTTAAACACACTTATTTTAGTTGAAAAAGTCATAATTCACATCCAACAGTCATTTAGAGTCAAAAGATTAAATGTTAAAATTTCATCATTATAGACCATTTTGGGAACGTTCGACATGTCCGGAGTCATCGTTTTTCATCCGAAAATTGATTTTTTTGGACTGTACCAAAAATGATTCAAAATGTCAATTGGATCGTGCCTCATGTTGAATAACCACCTTTTTAAACCCTCACATGACCAAAATTGCCATTTTTACAGAGTTTTGCTTACTCAAAATCTTCAATTTTGACCCGTTTCAGGCACAGAAATGACTTTAAACACACTTAATTTAGCTGAAAAAGTCATAATTCACATCCAACAGTCATTTAGAGTCAAAAGATTAAATGTTAAAATGTCATCATTATAGACCATTTTGGGAACGTTCGACATGTCCGGAGTCATCGTTTTTCATCCGAAAATTGATTTTTTGGACTGTACCAAAAATGATTCAAAATGTCAATTGGATCATGCCTCATGTTGAATAACCACTTTTTAAACCCTCACAGTGACCAAAATTGCCATTTTTACAGAGTTTTGCTTAGTCAAAAGCTTCAATTTTGAACCGTTTCAGGCACAGAAATGACTTTAAACACACTTATTTTAGTTGAAAAATTCATAATTCACATCCAACAGTCATTTAGAGTCAAAAGATTAAATGTTAAAATTTCATCATTATAGACCATTTTGGGATTGTTCGACATGTCCGGAGTCATCGTTTTTCATCCGAAAATTGATTTTTTTGGACTGTACCAAAAATGATTCAAAATGTCAATTGGATCGTACCTCATGTTGAATAACCACTTTTTAAACCCTCACAGTGACCAAAATTGCCATTTTTACAGAGTTTTGCTTACTCAAAAGCTTCAATTTTGACCCGTTTCAGGCACATTAATGACTTTAAACACACTTATTTTAGTTGAAAAAGTCATAATTCACATCCAACAGTCATTTAGAGTCAAAAGATTAAATGTTAAAATTTCATCATTATAGACCATTTTGGGAACGTTCGACATGTCCGGAGTCATCGTTTTTCATCCGAAAATTGATTTTTTGGACTGTACCAAAAATGATTCAAAATGTCAATTGGATCGTGCCTCATGTTGAATAACCACTTTTTAAACCCTCATAGTGACCAAAATTGCCATTTTTACAGAGTTTTGCTTACTCAAAAGCTTCAATTTTGACCCGTTTCAGGCACAGAAATGACTTTAAACACACTTATTTTAGTTGAAAAAGTCATAATTCACATCCAACAGTCATTTAGAGTCAAAAGATTAAATGTTAAAATTTCATCATTATAGACCATTTTGGGAACGTTCGACATGTCCGGAGTCATCGTTTTTCATCCGAAAATTGATTTTTTGGACTGTACCAAAAATGATTCAAAATGTCAATTGGATCGTGCCTCATGTTGAATAACCACTTTTTAAACCCTCACAGTGACCAAAATTGCCATTTTTACAGAGTTTTGCTTACTCAAAAGCTTCAATTTTGACCCATTTCAGGCACAGAAATGACTTTAAACACACTTATTTTAGTTGAAAAAGTCATAATTCACATCCACCAGTCATTTAGAGTCAAAAGATTAAATGTTAAAATGTCATCATTATAGACCATTTTGGGAACGTTCGACATGTCCGGAGTCATCGTTTTTCATCCGAAAATTGATTTTTTTGGACTGTACCAAAAATGATTCAAAATGTCAATTGGATCATGCCTCATGTTGAATAACCACTTTTTAAACCCTCACAGTGACCAAAATTGCCATTTTTACAGAGTTTTGCTTAGTCAAAAGCTTCAATTTTGAACTGTTTCAGGCACAGAAATGACTTTAAACACACTTATTTTAGTTGAAAAATTCATAATTCACATCCAACAGTCATTTAGAGTCAAAAGATTAAATGTTAAAATTTCATCATTATAGACCATTTTGGGATTGTTCGACATGTCCGGAGTCATCGTTTTTCATCCGAAAATTGTTTTTTTGGACTGTACCAAAAATGATTCAAAATGTCAATTGGATCGTACCTCATGTTGAATAACCACTTTTTAAACCCTCACAGTGACCAAAATTGCCATTTTTACAGAGTTTTGCTTACTCAAAAGCTTCAATTTTGACCCGTTTGAGGCACAGAAATGACTTTAAACACACTTATTTTAGTTGAAAAAGTCATAATTCACATCCAACAGTCATTTAGAGTCAAAAGATTAAATGTTAAAATTTCATCATTATAGACCATTTTGGGAACGTTCGACATGTCCAGAGTCATCGTTTTTCATCCGAAAATTGATTTTTTGGACTGTACCAAAAATGATTCAAAATGTCAATTGGATCGTGCCTCATGTTGAATAACCACTTTTTAAACCCTCACAGTGACCAAAATTGCCATTTTTACAGAGTTTTGCTTAGTCAAAAGCTTCAATTTTGACCAGTTTCAGGCACAGAAATGACTTTAAACACACTTATTTTAGTTGAAAAAGTCATAATTCACATCCAACAGTCATTTAGACTCAAAAGATTAAATGTTAAAATTTCATCATTATAGACCATTTTGGGAACGTTCGACATGTCCAGAGTCATCGTTTTTCATCCGAAAATTGATTTTTTGGACTGTATAATAAAAATGATTCAAAATGTCAATTGGATCGTGCCTCATGTTGAATAACCACTTTTTAAACCCTCACAGTGACCAAAATTGCCATTTTTACAGAGTTTTGCTTAGTCAAAAGCTTCAATTTTTACCCGTTTCAGGCACAGAAATGACTTTAAACACACTTATTTTAGTTGAAAAAGTGATAATTCACATCCAACAGTCATTTAGAGTCAAAAGATTAAATGTTAAAATTTCATCATTATAGACCATTTTGGGAACGTTCGACATGTCCAGAGTCATCGTTTTTCATCCGAAAATTGATTTTTTTGGACTGTACCAAAAATGATTCAAAATGTCAATTGGATCGTGCCTCATGTTGAATAACCACCTTTTTAAACCCTCACATGACCAAAATTGCCATTTTTACAGAGTTTTGCTTACTCAAAATCTTCAATTTTGACCCGTTTCAGGCACAGAAATGACTTTAAACACACTTAATTTAGCTGAAAAAGTCATAATTCACATCCAACAGTCATTTAGAGTCAAAAGATTAAATGTTAATATGTCATCATTATAGACCATTTTGGGAACGTTCGACATGTCCAGAGTCATCGTTTTTCATCCGAAAAATTGATTTTTTGGACTGTACCAAAAATGATTCAAAATGTCAATTGGATCGTGCCTCATGTTGAATAACCACTTTTTAAACCCTCACAGTGACCAAAATTGCCATTTTTACAGAGTTTTGCTTACTCAAAAGCTTCAATTTTGACCCGTTTCAGGCACAGAAATGACTTTAAACACACTTATTTTAGTTGAAAAAGTCATAATTCACATCCAACAGTCATTTAGAGTCAAAAGATTAAATGTTAAAATGTCATCATTATAGACCATTTTGGGAACGTTCGACATGTCCAGAGTCATCGTTTTTCATCCGAAAATTGATTTTGTGACTGTACCAAAAATGATTCAAAATGTCAATTGGATCGTGCCTCATGTTGAATAACCACTTTTTAAACCCACACAGTGACCAAAATTGCCATTTTTACAGAGTTTTGCTTACTCAAAAGCTTCAATGTTGACCCGTTTCAGGCACAGAAATGACTTTAAACACACTTATTTTAGTTGAAAAAGTCATAATTCACATCCAACAGTCATTTAGAGTCAAAAGATTAAATGTTAAAATTTCATCATTATAGACCATTTTGGGAACGTTCGACATGTCCGGAGTCATCGCTTTTCATCCCAAAAATTGATTTTTTGGACTGTACCAAAAATGATTCAAAATGTCAATTGGATCGTGCCTCATGTTGAATAACCACTTTTTAAACCCTCGCAGTGACCAAAATTGCCATTTTAACAGAGTTTTGCTTAGTCAAAAGCTTCAATTTTGACCCGTTTCAGGCACAGAAATGACTTTAAACACACTATTTTAGTTGAAAAAGTCATAATTCACATCCAACAGTCATTTAGAGTCAAAAGATTAAATGTTAAAATTTCATCATTATAGACCATTTTGGGAACGTTCGACATGTCCGGAGTCATCGTTTTTCATCCGAAAATTGATTTTTTGGACTGTACCAAAAATGATTCAAAATGTCAATTGGATCGTGCCTCATGTTGAATAACCACTTTTTAAACCCTCACATGACCAAAATTGCCACTTTTACAGAGTTTTGCTTACTCAAAAGCTTCAATTTTGACCCGTTTCAGGCACAGAAATGACTTTAAACACACTTATTTTAGTTGAAAAAGTCATAATTCACATCCAACAGTCACTTAGAGTCAAAAGATTAAATGTTAAAATTTCATCATTATAGACCATTTTGGGAACGTTCGACATGTCCGGAGTCATCGTTTTTCATCCGAAAATTGATTTTTTGGACTGTACCAAAAATGATTCAAAATGTCAATTGGATCGTGCCTCATGTTGAATAACTACTTTTTAAACCGTCATAGTGACCAAAATTGCCATTTTTACAGAGTTTTGCTTACTCAAAAGCTTCAATTTTGACCCGTTTCAGGCACAGAAATGACTTTAAACACACTTATTTTAGTTGAAAAAGTCATAATTCACATCCAACAGTCATTTAGAGTCAAAAGATTAAATGTTAAAATTTCATCATTATAGACCATTTTGGGAACGTTCGACATGTCCGGAGTCATCGTTTTTCATCCCAAAAATTGATTTTTTGGACTGTACCAGAAATTATTCAAAATGTCAATTGGATCGTGCCTCATGTTGAATAACCACTTTTTAAACCCTCACAGTGACCAAAATTGCCATTTTTACAGAGTTTTGCTTACTCAAAAGCTTCAATTTTGACCCATTTCAGGCACAGAAATGACTTTAAACACACTTATTTTAGTTGAAAAAGTCATAATTCACATCCAACAGTCATTTAGAGTCAAAGATTAAATGTTAAAATTTCATCATTATAGACCATTTTGGGAACGTTCAACATGTCCGGAGTCATCGTTTTTCATCCGAAAATTGATTTTTTGGACTGTACCAAAAATGATTCAAAATGTCAATTGGATCGTGCCTCATGTTGAATAACCACTTTTTAAACCCTCATAGTGACCAAAATTGCCATTTTTACAGAGTTTTGCTTACTCAAAAGCTTCAATTTTGACCCGTTTCAGGCACAGAAATGACTTTAAACACACTTATTTTAGTTGAAAAAGTCATAATTCACATCCAACAGTCATTTAGAGTCAAAAGATTAAATGTTAAAACTTCATCATTATAGACCATTTTGGGAACTTTCAACATGTCCGGAGTCATCGTTTTTCATCCCAAAAATTGATTTTTTGGACTGTACCAAAAATTATTCAAAATGTCAATTGGATCGTGCCTCATGTTGAATAACCACTTTTTAAACCCTCACAGTGACCAAAATTGCCATTTTTACAGAGTTTTGTTTACTCAAAAGCTTCAATTTTGACCCGTTTCAGGCACAGAAATGACTTTAAACACACTTATTTTAGTTGAAAAAGTCCTAATTCACATCCAACAGTCATTTAGAGTCAAAAGATTAAATGTTAATATGTCATCATTATAGACCATTTTGGGAACGTTCGACATGTCCAGAGTCATCGTTTTTCATCCGAAAATTGATTTTTTGGACTGTACCAAAAATGATTCAAAATGTCAATTGGATCGTGCCTCATGTTGAATAACCACTTTTTAAACCCTCACAGTGACCAAAATTGCCATTTTTACAGAGTTTTGCTTACTCAAAAGCTTCAATTTTGACCCGTTTCAGGCACAGAAATGACTTTAAACACACTTATTTTAGTTGAAAAAGTCATAATTCACATCCAACAGTCATTTAGAGTCAAAAGATTAAATGTTAAAATTTCATCATTATAGACCATTTTGGGAACGTTCGACATGTCCGGAGTCATCGTTTTTCATCCCGAAAATTGATTTTTTGGACTTTACCAAAAATTATTCAAAATGTCAATTGGATCGTGCCTCATGTTGAATAACCACTTTTTAAACCCACACAGTGACCAAAATTGCCATTTTTACAGAGTTTTGCTTACTCAAAAGCTTCAATGTTGACCCGTTTCAGGCACAGAAATGACTTTAAACACACTTATTTTAGTTGAAAAAGTCATAATTCACATCCAACAGTCATTTAGAGTCAAAAGATTAAATGTTAAAATTTCATCATTATAGACCATTTTGGGAACGTTCGACATGTCCGGAGTCATCGCTTTTCATCCCAAAAATTGATTTTTTGGACTGTACCAAAAATGATTCAAAATGTCAATTGGATCGTGCCTCATGTTGAATAATCACTTTTTAAACCCTCGCAGTGACCAAAATTGCCATTTTAACAGAGTTTTGCTTAGTCAAAAGCTTCAATTTTGACCCGTTTCAGGCACAGAAATGACTTTAAACACACTATTTTAGTTGAAAAAGTCATAATTCACATCCAACAGTCATTTAGAGTCAAAAGATTAAATGTTAAAATTTCATCATTATAGACCATTTTGGGAACGTTCGACATGTCCGGAGTCATCGTTTTTCATCCGAAAATTGATTTTTTGGACTGTACCAAAAATGATTCAAAATGTCAATTGGATCGTGCCTCATGTTGAATAACTACTTTTTAAACCGTCATAGTGACCAAAATTGCCATTTTTACAGAGTTTTGCTTACTCAAAAGCTTCAATTTTGACCCGTTTCAGGCACAGAAATGACTTTAAACACACTTATTTTAGTTGAAAAAGTCATAATTCACATCCAACAGTCATTTAGAGTCAAAAGATTAAATGTTAAAATTTCATCATTATAGACCATTTTGGGAACGTTCGACATGTCCGGAGTCATCGTTTTTCATCCCAAAAATTGATTTTTTGGACTGTACCAGAAATTATTCAAAATGTCAATTGGATCGTGCCTCATGTTGAATAACCACTTTTTAAACCCTCACAGTGACCAAAATTGCCATTTTTACAGAGTTTTGCTTACTCAAAAGCTTCAATTTTGACCCATTTCAGGCACAGAAATGACTTTAAACACACTTATTTTAGTTGAAAAAGTCATAATTCACATCCAACAGTCATTTAGAGTCAAAGATTAAATGTTAAAATTTCATCATTATAGACCATTTTGGGAACGTTCGACATGTCCGGAGTCATCGTTTTTCATCCGAAAATTGATTTTTTGGACTGTACCAAAAATGATTCAAAATGTCAATTGGATCGTGCCTCATGTTGAATAACCACTTTTTAAACCCTCATAGTGACCAAAATTGCCATTTTTACAGAGTTTTGCTTACTCAAAAGCTTCAATTTTGACCCGTTTCAGGCACAGAAATGACTTTAAACACACTTATTTTAGTTGAAAAAGTCATAATTCACATCCAACAGTCATTTAGAGTCAAAAGATTAAATGTTAAAATTTCATCATTATAGACCATTTTGGGAACGTTCGACATGTCCGGAGTCATCGTTTTTCATCCCGAAAATTGATTTTTTGGACTTTACCAAAAATTATTCAAAATGTCAATTGGATCGTGCCTCATGTTGAATAACCACTTTTTAAACCCACACAGTGACCAAAATTGCCATTTTTACAGAGTTTTGCTTACTCAAAAGCTTCAATGTTGACCCGTTTCAGGCACAGAAATGACTTTAAACACACTTATTTTAGTTGAAAAAGTCATAATTCACATCCAACAGTCATTTAGAGTCAAAAGATTAAATGTTAAAATGTCATCATTATAGACCATTTTGGGAACGTTCGACATGTCCGGAGTCATCGTTTTTCATCCGAAAATTGATTTTTTGGACTGTACCAAAAATGATTCAAAATGTCAATTGGATCATGCCTCATGTTGAATAACCACTTTTTAAACCCTCACAGTGACCAAAATTGCCATTTTTACAGAGTTTTGCTTAGTCAAAAGCTTCAATTTTGAACTGTTTCAGGCACAGAAATGACTTTAAACACACTTATTTTAGTTGAAAAATTCATAATTCACATCCAACAGTCATTTAGAGTCAAAAGATTAAATGTTAAAATTTCATCATTATAGACCATTTTGGGAACGTTCGACATGTCCAGAGTCATCGTTTTTCATCCGAAAATTGATTTTTTGGACTGTACCAAAAATGATTCAAAATGTCAATTGGATCGTGCCTCATGTTGAATAACCACTTTTTAAACCCTCACAGTGACCAAAATTGCCATTTTTACAGAGTTTTGCTTAGTCAAAAGCTTCAATTTTGACCAGTTTTAGCACAGAAATGACTTTAAACACACTTATTTTAGTTGAAAAAGTCATAATTCACATCCAACAGTCATTTAGACTCAAAAGATTAAATGTTAAAATTTCATCATTATAGACCATTTTGGGAACGTTCGACATGTCATGAGTCATCGTTTTTCATCCGAAAATTGATTTTTTGGACTGTACCAAAAATGATTCAAAATGTCAATTGGATCGTGCCTCATGTTGAATAACCACTTTTTAAACCCTCACAGTGACCAAAATTACCATTTTTACAGAGTTTTGCTTACTCAAAAGCTTCAATTTTGACCCGTTTCAGGCACAGAAATGACTTTAAACACACTTATTTTAGTTGAAAAATTCATAATTCACATCTAACAGTCATTTAGAGTCAAAAGATTAAATGTTAAAATTTCATCATTATAGACCATTTTGGGAATGTTCGACATGTCCAGAGTCATCGTTTTTCATCCGAAAATTGATTTTTTGGACTGTATAATAAAAATGATTCAAAATGTCAATTGGATCGTGCCTCATGTTGAATAACCACTTTTTAAACTCTCACAGTGACCAAAATTGCCATTTTTACAGAGTTTTGCTTAGTCAAAATCTTCAATTTTGACCCGTTTCAGGCAAAGAAATGACTTTAAACACACTTATTTTAGTTGAAAAAGTCATAATTCACATCCAACAGTCATTTAGAGTCAAAAATTTAAATGTTAAAATTTCATCATTATAGACCATTTTGGGATTGTTCGACATGTCCGGAGTCATCGTTTTTCATCCGAAAATTGATTTTTTGGACTGTACCAAAAATGATTCTATATGTCAATTGGATCGTGCCTCATGTTGAATAACCACTTTTTAAACCCTCACAGTGACCAAAATTGCCATTTTTACAGAGTTTTGCTTACTCAAAAGCTTCAATTTTGACCCGTTTCAGGCACAGAAATGACTTTAAACACACTTATTTTAGTTGAAAAAGTCATAATTCACATCCAACAGTCATTTAGAGTCAAAAGATTAAATGTTAAAATTTCATCATTATAGACCATTTTGGGAACGTTCGACATGTCCAGAGTCATCGTTTTTCATCCGAAAATTGATTTTTTTGGACTGTACCAAAAATGATTCAAAATGTCAATTGGATCGTGCCTCATGTTGAATAACCACCTTTTAAAACCCTCACAGTGACCAAAATTGCCATTTTTACAGAGTTTTGCTTAGGTAAAAGCTTCAATTTTGAACCGTTTCAGGCACAGAAATGACTTTAAACACACTTATTTTAGTTGAAAAATTCATAATTCACATCCAACAGTCATTTAGAGTCAAAAGATTAAATGTTAAAATTTCATCATTATAGACCATTTTGGGATTGTTCGACATGTCCGGAGTCATCGTTTTTCATCCGAAAATTGATTTTTTGGACTGTATAATAAAAATGATTCAAAATGTCAATTGGATCGTGCCTCATGTTGAATAACCACTTTTTAAACCCTCACAGTGACCAAAATTGCCATTTTTACAGAGTTTTGCTTAGTCAAAATCTTCAATTTTGACCCGTTTCAGGCAAAGAAATGACTTTAAACACACTTATTTTAGTTGAAAAAGTCATAATTCACATCCAACAGTCATTTAGAGTCAAAAAATTAAATGTTAAAATTTCATCATTATAGACCATTTTGGGATTGTTCGACATGTCCGGAGTCATCGTTTTTCATCCGAAAATTGATTTTTTGGACTGTACCAAAAATGATTCAAAATGTCAATTGGATCGTGCCTCATGTTGAATAACCACTTTTTAAACCCTCACAGTGACCAAAATTGCCATTTTTACAGAGTTTTGCTTACTCAAAAGCTTCAATTTTGACCCGTTTCAGGCACAGAAATGACTTTAAACACACTTATTTTAGTTGAAAAAGTCATAATTCACATCCAACAGTCATTTAGAGTCAAAAGATTAAATGTTAAAATTTCATCATTATAGACCATTTTGGGAACGTTCGACATGTCCAGAGTCATCGTTTTTCATCTGAAAACTGATTTTTTTGGACTGTACCAAAAATGATTCAAAATGTCAATTGGATCGTGCCTCATGTTGAATAACCACCTTTTTAAACCCTCACATGACCAAAATTGCCATTTTTACAGAGTTTTGCTTACTCAAAATCTTCAATTTTGACCCGTTTCAGGCACAGAAATGACTTTAAACACACTTAATTTAGCTGAAAAAGTCATAATTCACATCCAACAGTCATTTAGAGTCAAAAGATTAAATGTTAAAATGTCATCATTATAGACCATTTTGGGAACGTTCGACATGTCCAGAGTCATCGTTTTTCATCCCAAAAATTGATTTTTTGGACTGTACCAAAAATGATTCAAAATATCAATTGGATCGTGCCTCATGTTGAATAACCACTTTTTAAACCCTCACAGTGACCAAAATTGCCATTTTTACAGAGTTTTGCTTACTCAAAAGCTTCAATTTTGACCCGTTTCAGGCACAGAAATGACTTTAAACACACTTATTTTAGTTGAAAAAGTCAGAATTCACATCCAACAGTCATTTAGAGTCAAAAGATTAAATGTTAAAATGTCATCATTATAGACCATTTTGGGAACGTTCGACATGTCCGGAGTCATCGTTTTTCATCCGAAAATTGATTTTTTGGACTGTACCAAAAATGATTCAAAATGTCAATTGGATCATGCCTCATGTTGAATAACCACTTTTTAAACCCTCACAGTGACCAAAATTGCCATTTTTACAGAGTTTTGCTTAGTTAAAAGCTTCAATTTTGAACCGTTTCAGGCACAGAAATGACTTTAAACACACTTATTTTAGTTGAAAAATTCATAATTCACATCCAACAGTCATTTAGAGTCAAAAGATTATATGTTAAAATTTCATCATTATAGACCATTTTGGGATTGTTCGACATGTCCGGAGTCATCGTTTTTCATCCGAAAATTGATTTTTTTGGACTGTACCAAAAATGATTCAAAATGTCAATTGGATCGTACCTCATGTTGAATAACCACTTTTTAAACCCTCACAGTGACCAAAATTGCCATTTTTACAGAGTTTTGCTTACTCAAAAGCTTCAATTTTGACCCGTTTCAGGCACAAAAATGACTTTAAACACACTTATTTTAGTTAAAAAAGTCATAATTCACATCCAACAGTCATTTAGAGTCAAAAGATTAAATGTTAAAATTTCATCATTATAGACCATTTTGGGAACGTTCGACATGTCCGGAGTCATCGTTTTTCATCCGAAAATTGATTTTTTGGACTGTACCAAAAATGATTCAAAATGTCAATTGGATCGTGCCTCATGTTGAATAACCACTTTTTAAACCCTCATAGTGACCAAAATTGCCATTTTTACAGAGTTTTGCTTACTCAAAAGCTTCAATTTTGACCCGTTTCAGGCACAGAAATGACTTTAAACACACTTATTTTAGTTGAAAAAGTCATAATTCACATCCAACAGTCATTTAGAGTCAAAAGATTAAATGTTAAAATTTCATCATTATAGACCATTTTGGGAACGTTCGACATGTCCGGAGTCATCGTTTTTCATCCCAAAAATTGATTTTTTGGACTGTACCAAAAATTATTCAAAATGTCAATTGAATCGTGCCTCATGTTGAATAACCACTTTCTAAACCCTCACAGTGACCAAAATTGCCATTTTTACAGAGTTTTGTTTACTCAAAAGCTTCAATTTTGACCCGTTTCAGGCACAGAAATGACTTTAAACACACTTATTTTAGTTGAAAAAGTCCTAATTCACATCCAACATTCATTTAGAGTCAAAAGATTTAAATGTTAAAATGTCATCATTATAGACCATTTTGGGAACGTTCGACATGTCCGGAGTCATCGTTTTTCATCCGAAAATTGATTTTTTGGACTGTATAATAAAAATGATTCAAAATGTCAATTGGATCGTGCCTCATGTTGAATAACCACTTTTTAAACCCTCACAGTGACCAAAATTGCCATTTTTACAGAGTTTTGCTTAGTCAAAATCTTCAATTTTGACCCGTTTCAGGCAAAGAAATGACTTTAAACACACTTATTTTAGTTGAAAAAGTCATAATTCACATCCAACAGTCATTTAGAGTCAAAAGATTAAATGTTAAAATTTCATCATTATAGACCATTTTGGGATTGTTCGACATGTCCGGAGTCATCGTTTTTCATCCGAAAATTGATTTTTTGGACTGTACCAAAAATGATTCAAAATGTCAATTGGATCGTGCCTCATGTTGAATAACCACTTTTTAAACCCTCACAGTGACCAAAATTGCCATTTTTACAGAGTTTTGCCTACTCAAAAGCTTCAATTTTGACCCGTTTCAGGCACAGAAATGACTTTAAACACACTTATTTTAGTTGAAAAAGTCATAATTCACATCCAACAGTCATTTAGAGTCAAAAGATTAAATGTTAAAATGTCATCATTATAGACCATTTTGGGAACGTTCGACATGTCCGGAGTCATCGTTTTTCATCCGAAAATTGATTTTTTTGGACTGTACCAAAAATGATTCAAAATGTCAATTGGATCATGCCTCATGTTGAATAACCACTTTTTAAACCCTCACAGTGACCAAAATTGCCATTTTTACAGAGTTTTGCTTAGTCAAAAGCTTCAATTTTGAACTGTTTCAGGCACAGAAATGACTTTAAACACACTTATTTTAGTTGAAAAATTCATACTTCACATCCGACAGTCATTTAGAGTCAAAAGATTAAATGTTAAAATTTCATCATTATAGACCATTTTGGGATTGTTCGACATGTCCGGAGTCATCGTTTTTCATCCGAAAATTGGTTTTTTGGACTGTACCAAAAATGATTCAAAATGTCAATTGGATCGTACCTCATGTTGAATAACCACTTTTTAAACCCTCACAGTGACCAAAATTGCCATTTTTACAGAGTTTTGCTTACTCAAAAGCTTCAATTTTGACCCGTTTGAGGCACAGAAATGACTTTAAACACACTTATTTTAGTTGAAAAAGTCATAATTCACATCCAACAGTCATTTAGAGTCAAAAGATTAAATGTTAAAATTTCATCATTATAGACCATTTTGGGAACGTTCGACATGGCCAGAGTCATCGTTTTTCATCCGAAAATTGATTTTTTGGACTGTACCAAAAATGATTCAAAATGTCAATTGGATCGTGCCTCATGTTGAATAACCACTTTTTAAACCCTCACAGTGACCAAAATTGCCATTTTCACAGAGTTTTGCTTAGTCAAAAGCTTCAATTTTGACCAGTTTCAGGCACAGAAATGACTTTAAACACACTTATTTTAGTTGAAAAAGTCATAATTCACATCCAACAGTCATTTAGACTCAAAAGATTAAATGTTAAAATTTCATCATTATAGACCATTTTGGGAACGTTCGACATGTCCAGAGTCATCGTTTTTCATCCGAAAATTGATTTTTTGGACTGTATAATAAAAATGATTCAAAATGTCAATTGGATCGTGCCTCATGTTGAATAACCACTTTTTAAACCCTCACAGTGACCAAAATTGCCATTTTTACAGAGTTTTGCTTAGTCAAAAGCTTCAATTTTTACCCGTTTCAGGCACAGAAATGACTTTAAACACACTTATTTTAGTTGAAAAAGTCATAATTCACATCCAACAGTCATTTAGAGTCAAAAGATTAAATGTTAAAATTTCATCATTATAGACCATTTTGGGAACGTTCGACATGTCCAGAGTCATCGTTTTTCATCCGAAAATTGATTTTTTTGGACTGTACCAAAAATGATTCAAAATGTCAATTGGATCGTGCCTCATGTTGAATAACCACCTTTTTAAACCCTCACATGACCAAAATTGCCATTTTTACAGAGTTTTGCTTACTCAAAATCTTCAATTTTGACCCGTTTCAGGCACAGAAATGACTTTAAACACACTTAATTTAGCTGAAAAAGTCATAATTCACATCCAACAGTCATTTAGAGTCAAAAGATTAAATGTTAATATGTCATCATTATAGACCATTTTGGGAACGTTCGACATGTCCAGAGTCATCGTTTTTCATCCGAAAAATTGATTTTTTGGACTGTACCAAAAATGATTCAAAATGTCAATTGGATCGTGCCTCATGTTGAATAACCACTTTTTAAACCCTCACAGTGACCAAAATTGCCATTTTTACAGAGTTTTGCTTACTCAAAAGCTTCAATTTTGACCCGTTTCAGGCACAGAAATGACTTTAAACACACTTATTTTAGTTGAAAAAGTCATAATTCACATCCAACAGTCATTTAGAGTCAAAAGATTAAATGTTAAAATGTCATCATTATAGACCATTTTGGGAACGTTCGACATGTCCAGAGTCATCGTTTTTCATCCGAAAATTGATTTTGTGACTGTACCAAAAATGATTCAAAATGTCAATTGGATCGTGCCTCATGTTGAATAACCACCTTTTTAAACCCTCACATGACCAAAATTGCCATTTTTACAGAGTTTTGCTTACTCAAAATCTTCAATTTTGACCCGTTTCAGGCACAGAAATGACTTTAAACACACTTAATTTAGCTGAAAAAGTCATAATTCACATCCAACAGTCATTTAGAGTCAAAAGATTAAATGTTAAAATTTCATCATTATAGACCATTTTGGGAACGTTCGACATGTCCGGAGTCATCGTTTTTCATCCCGAAAATTGATTTTTTGGACTTTACCAAAAATTATTCAAAATGTCAATTGGATCGTGCCTCATGTTGAATAACCACTTTTTAAACCCACACAGTGACCAAAATTGCCATTTTTACAGAGTTTTGCTTACTCAAAAGCTTCAATGTTGACCCGTTTCAGGCACAGAAATGACTTTAAACACACTTATTTTAGTTGAAAAAGTCATAATTCACATCCAACAGTCATTTAGTGTCAAAAGATTAAATGTTAAAATTTCATCATTATAGACCATTTTGGGAACGTTCGACATGTCCGGAGTCATCGCTTTTCATCCCAAAAATTGATTTTTTGGACTGTACCAAAAATGATTCAAAATGTCAATTGGATCGTGCCTCATGTTGAATAACCACTTTTTAAACCCTCGCAGTGACCAAAATTGCCATTTTAACAGAGTTTTGCTTAGTCAAAAGCTTCAATTTTGACCCGTTTCAGGCACAGAAATGACTTTAAACACACTATTTTAGTTGAAAAAGTCATAATTCACATCCAACAGTCATTTAGAGTCAAAAGATTAAATGTTAAAATTTCATCATTATAGACCATTTTGGGAACGTTCGACATGTCCGGAGTCATCGTTTTTCATCCGAAAATTTATTTTTTGGACTGTACCAAAAATGATTCAAAATGTCAATTGGATCGTGCCTCATGTTGAATAACCACTTTTTAAACCCTCACATGACCAAAATTGCCACTTTTACAGAGTTTTGCTTACTCAAAAGCTTCAATTTTGACCCGTTTCAGGCACAGAAATGACTTTAAACACACTTATTTTAGTTGAAAAAGTCATAATTCACATCCAACAGTCATTTAGAGTCAAAAGATTAAATGTTAAAATTTCATCATTATAGACCATTTTGGGAACGTTCGACATGTCCGGAGTCATCGTTTTTCATCCGAAAATTGATTTTTTGGACTGTACCAAAAATGATTCAAAATGTCAATTGGATCGTGCCTCATGTTGAATAACTACTTTTTAAACCGTCATAGTGACCAAAATTGCCATTTTTACAGAGTTTTGCTTACTCAAAAGCTTCAATTTTGACCCGTTTCAGGCACAGAAATGACTTTAAACACACTTATTTTAGTTGAAAAAGTCATAATTCACATCCAACAGTCATTTAGAGTCAAAAGATTAAATGTTAAAATTTCATCATTATAGACCATTTTGGGAACGTTCGACATGTCCGGAGTCATCGTTTTTCATCCCAAAAATTGATTTTTTGGACTGTACCAGAAATTATTCAAAATGTCAATTGGATCGTGCCTCATGTTGAATAACCACTTTTTAAACCCTCACAGTGACCAAAATTGCCATTTTTACAGAGTTTTGCTTACTCAAAAGCTTCAATTTTGACCCATTTCAGGCACAGAAATGACTTTAAACACACTTATTTTAGTTGAAAAAGTCATAATTCACATCCAACAGTCATTTAGAGTCAAAGATTAAATGTTAAAATTTCATCATTATAGACCATTTTGGGAACGTTCGACATGTCCGGAGTCATCGTTTTTCATCCGAAAATTGATTTTTTGGACTGTACCAAAAATGATTCAAAATGTCAATTGGATCGTGCCTCATGTTGAATAACCACTTTTTAAACCCTCATAGTGACCAAAATTGCCATTTTTACAGAGTTTTGCTTACTCAAAAGCTTCAATTTTGACCCGTTTCAGGCACAGAAATGACTTTAAACACACTTATTTTAGTTGAAAAAGTCATAATTCACATCCAACAGTCATTTAGAGTCAAAAGATTAAATGTTAAAACTTCATCATTATAGACCATTTTGGGAACTTTCAACATGTCCGGAGTCATCGTTTTTCATCCCAAAAATTGATTTTTTGGACTGTACCAAAAATTATTCAAAATGTCAATTGGATCGTGCCTCATGTTGAATAACCACTTTTTAAACCCTCACAGTGACCAAAATTGCCATTTTTACAGAGTTTTGTTTACTCAAAAGCTTCAATTTTGACCCGTTTCAGGCACAGAAATGACTTTAAACACACTTATTTTAGTTGAAAAAGTCCTAATTCACATCCAACAGTCATTTAGAGTCAAAAGATTAAATGTTAATATGTCATCATTATAGACCATTTTGGGAACGTTCGACATGTCCAGAGTCATCGTTTTTCATCCGAAAATTGATTTTTTGGACTGTACCAAAAATGATTCAAAATGTCAATTGGATCGTGCCTCATGTTGAATAACCACTTTTTAAACCCTCACAGTGACCAAAATTGCCATTTTTACAGAGTTTTGCTTACTCAAAAGCTTCAATTTTGACCCGTTTCAGGCACAGAAATGACTTTAAACACACTTATTTTAGTTGAAAAAGTCATAATTCACATCCAACAGTCATTTAGAGTCAAAAGATTAAATGTTAAAATTTCATCATTATAGACCATTTTGGGAACGTTCGACAAGTCCGGAGTCATCGTTTTTCATCCCGAAAATTGATTATTTGGACTTTACCAAAAATTATTCAAAATGTCAATTGGATCGTGCCTCATGTTGAATAACCACTTTTTAAACCCACACAGTGACCAAAATTGCCATTTTTACAGAGTTTTGCTTACTCAAAAGCTTCAATGTTGACCCGTTTCAGGCACAGAAATGACTTTAAACACACTTATTTTAGTTGAAAAAGTCATAATTCACATCCAACAGTCATTTAGAGTCAAAAGATTAAATGTTAAAATTTCATCATTATAGACCATTTTGGGAACGTTCGACATGTCCGGAGTCATCGCTTTTCATCCCAAAAATTGATTTTTTGGACTGTACCAAAAATGATTCAAAATGTCAATTGGATCGTGCCTCATGTTGAATAATCACTTTTTAAACCCTCGCAGTGACCAAAATTGCCATTTTAACAGAGTTTTGCTTAGTCAAAAGCTTCAATTTTGACCCGTTTCAGGCACAGAAATGACTTTAAACACACTATTTTAGTTGAAAAAGTCATAATTCACATCCAACAGTCATTTAGAGTCAAAAGATTAAATGTTAAAATTTCATCATTATAGACCATTTTGGGAACGTTCGACATGTCCGGAGTCATCGTTTTTCATCCGAAAATTGATTTTTTGGACTGTACCAAAAATGATTCAAAATGTCAATTGGATCGTGCCTCATGTTGAATAACCACTTTTTAAACCCTCACATGACCAAAATTGCCACTTTTACAGAGTTTTGCTTACTCAAAAGCTTCAATTTTGACCCGTTTCAGGCACAGAAATGACTTTAAACACACTTATTTTAGTTGAAAAAGTCATAATTCACATCCAACAGTCATTTAGAGTCAAAAGATTAAATGTTAAAATTTCATCATTATAGACCATTTTGGGAACGTTCGACATGTCCGGAGTCATCGTTTTTCATCCGAAAATTGATTTTTTGGACTGTACCAAAAATGATTCAAAATGTCAATTGGATCGTGCCTCATGTTGAATAACTACTTTTTAAACCGTCATAGTGACCAAAATTGCCATTTTTACAGAGTTTTGCTTACTCAAAAGCTTCAATTTTGACCCGTTTCAGGCACAGAAATGACTTTAAACACACTTATTTTAGTTGAAAAAGTCATAATTCACATCCAACAGTCATTTAGAGTCAAAAGATTAAATGTTAAAATTTCATCATTATAGACCATTTTGGGAACGTTCGACATGTCCGGAGTCATCGTTTTTCATCCCAAAAATTGATTTTTTGGACTGTACCAGAAATTATTCAAAATGTCAATTGGATCGTGCCTCATGTTGAATAACCACTTTTTAAACCCTCACAGTGACCAAAATTGCCATTTTTACAGAGTTTTGCTTACTCAAAAGCTTCAATTTTGACCCATTTCAGGCACAGAAATGACTTTAAACACACTTATTTTAGTTGAA
Source organism: Lissotriton vulgaris (assembly GCF_964263255.1). Taxonomy (NCBI): domain Eukaryota; kingdom Metazoa; phylum Chordata; class Amphibia; order Caudata; family Salamandridae; genus Lissotriton; species Lissotriton vulgaris. Next base: position 192,860 of record NW_028250900.1, on the reverse strand, counting down.
AAAGTCATAATTCACATCCAACAGTCATTTAGAGTCAAAAGATTAAATGTTAAAATTTCATCATTATATACCATTTTGGGATAATTCGACATGTCCGGAGTCATCGTTTTTCATCCGAACATTGATTTTTTGGACTGTACCAAAAATGATTCAAAATGTCAATTGGATCGTGCCTCATGTTGAATAACCACTTTTTAAACCCTCAGTTGACCAAAATTGCCATTTTTACAGAGTTTTGCTTACTCAAAAGCTTCAATTTTGACCCGTTTCAGGCACAGAAATGACTTTAAACACACTTATTTTAGTTGAAAAAGTCCTAATTCACATCCAACAGTCATTTAGAGTCAAAAGATTAAATGTTAATATGTCATCATTATAGACCATTTTGGGAACGTTCGACATGTCCAGAGTCATCGTTTTTCATCCGAAAAATTGATTTTTTGGACTGTACCAAAAATGATTCAAAATGTCAATTGGATCGTGCCTCATGTTGAATAACCACTTTTTAAACCCTCACAGTGACCAAAATTGCCATTTTTACAGAGTTTTGCTTACTCAAAAGCTTCAATTTTGACCCGTTTCAGGCACAGAAATGACTTTAAACACACTTATTTTAGTTGAAAAAGTCATAATTCACATCCAACAGTCATTTAGAGTCAAAAGATTAAATGTTAAAATTTCATCATTATAGACCATTTTGGGAACGTTCGACATGTCCGGAGTCATCGTTTTTCATCCCGAAAATTGATTTTTTGGACTTTACCAAAAATTATTCAAAATGTCAATTGGATCGTGCCTCATGTTGAATAACCACTTTTTAAACCCACACAGTGACCAAAATTGCCATTTTTACAGAGTTTTGCTTACTCAAAAGCTTCAATGTTGACCCGTTTCAGGCACAGAAATGACTTTAAACACACTTATTTTAGTTGAAAAAGTCATAATTCACATCCAACAGTCATTTAGAGTCAAAAGATTAAATGTTAAAATTTCATCATTATAGACCATTTTGGGAACGTTCGACATGTCCGGAGTCATCGCTTTTCATCCCAAAAATTGATTTTTTGGACTGTACCAAAAATGATTCAAAATGTCAATTGGATCGTGCCTCATGTTGAATAAACACTTTTTAAACCCTCGCAGTGACCAAAATTGCCATTTTAACAGAGTTTTGCTTAGTCAAAAGCTTCAATTTTGACCCGTTTCAGGCACAGAAATGACTTTAAACACACTATTTTAGTTGAAAAAGTCATAATTCACATCCAACAGTCATTTAGAGTCAAAAGATTAAATGTTAAAATTTCATCATTATAGACCATTTTGGGAACGTTCGACATGTCCGGAGTCATCGTTTTTCATCCGAAAATTGATTTTTTCGACTGTACCAAAAATGATTCAAAATGTCAATTGGATCGTGCCTCATGTTGAATAACCACTTTTTAAACCCTCACATGACCAAAATTGCCACTTTTACAGAGTTTTGCTTACTCAAAAGCTTCAATTTTGACCCGTTTCAGGCACAGAAATGACTTTAAACACACTTATTTTAGTTGAAAAAGTCATAATTCACATCCAACAGTCATTTAGAGTCAAAAGATTAAATGTTAAAATTTCATCATTATAGACCATTTTGGGAACGTTCGACATGTCCGGAGTCATCGTTTTTCATCCGAAAATTGATTTTTTGGACTGTACCAAAAATGATTCAAAATGTCAATTGGATCGTGCCTCATGTTGAATAACTACTTTTTAAACCGTCATAGGGCCCAAAATTGCCATTTTTACAGAGTTTTGCTTACTCAAAAGCTTCAATTTTGACCCGTTTCAGGCACAGAAATGACTTTAAACACACTTATTTTAGTTGAAAAAGTCATAATTCACATCCAACAGTCATTTAGAGTCAAAAGATTAAATGTTAAAATTTCATCATTATAGACCATTTTGGGAACGTTCGACATGTCCGGAGTCATCGTTTTTCATCCGAAAATTGATTTTTTGGACTGTACCAAAAATGATTCAAAATGTCAATTGGATCGTGCCTCATGTTGAATAACCACCTTTTTAAACCCTTACATGACCAAAATTGCCATTTTTACAGAGTTTTGCTTACTCAAAAGCTTCAATTTTGACCCGTTTCAGGCACAGAAATGACTTTAAACACACTTATTTTAGTTGAAAAAGTCATAATTCACATCCAACAGTCATTTAGAGTCAAAAGATTAAATGTTAAAATTTCATCATTATAGACCATTTTGGGAACGTTCGACATGTCATGAGTCATCGTTTTTCATCCGAAAATTGATTTTTTGGACTGTACCAGAAATTATTCAAAATGTCAATTGGATCGTGCCTCATGTTGAATAACCACTTTTTAAACCCTCACAGTGACCAAAATTGCCATTTTTACAGAGTTTTGCTTACTCAAAAGCTTCAATTTTGACCCATTTCAGGCACAGAAATGACTTTAAACACACTTATTTTAGTTGAAAAAGTCATAATTCACATCCAACAGTCATTTAGAGTCAAAGATTAAATGTTAAAATTTCATCATTATAGACCATTTTGGGAACGTTCGACATGTCCGGAGTCATCGTTTTTCATCCGAAAATTGATTTTTTGGACTGTACCAAAAATGATTCAAAATGTCAATTGGATCGTGCCTCATGTTGAATAACCACTTTTTAAACCCTCATAGTGACCAAAATTGCCATTTTTACAGAGTTTTGCTTACTCAAAAGCTTCAATTTTGACCCGTTTCAGGCACAGAAATGACTTTAAACACACTTATTTTAGTTGAAAAAGTCATAATTCACATCCAACAGTCATTTAGAGTCAAAAGATTAAATGTTAAAACTTCATCATTATAGACCATTTTGCGAACTTTCAACATGTCCGGAGTCATCGTTTTTCATCCCAAAAATTGATTTTTTGGACTGTACCAAAAATTATTCAAAATGTCAATTGGATCGTGCCTCATGTTGAATAACCACTTTTTAAACCCTCACAGTGACCAAAATTGCCATTTTTACAGAGTTTTGTTTACTCAAAAGCTTCAATTTTGACCCGTTTCAGGCACAGAAATGACTTTAAACACACTTATTTTAGTTGAAAAAGTCCTAATTCACATCCAACATTCATTTAGAGTCAAAAGATTTAAATGTTAAAATTTCATCATTATAGACCATTTTGGGAACGTTCGACATGTCCGGAGTCATCGTTTTTCATCCGAAAATTGATTTTTTGGACTGTACCAAAAATGATTCAAAATGTCAATTGGATCGTGCCTCATGTTGAATAACCACTTTTTAAACCCTCACAGTGACCAAAATTGCCATTTTTACAGAGTTTTGCTTACTCAAAAGCTTCAATTTTGACCCATTTCAGGCACAGAAATGACTTTAAACACACTTATTTTAGTTGAAAAAGTCATAATTCACATCCAACAGTCATTTAGAGTCAAAAGATTAAATGTTAAAATGTCATCATTATAGACCATTTTGGGAACGTTCGACATGTCCGGAGTCATCGTTTTTCATCCGAAAATTGATTTTTTGGACTGTACCAAAAATGATTCAAAATGTCAATTGGATCATGCCTCATGTTGAATAACCACTTTTTAAACCCTCACAGTGACCAAAATTGCCATTTTTACAGAGTTTTGCTTAGTCAAAAGCTTCAATTTTGAACTGTTTCGGGCACAGAAATGACTTTAAACACACTTATTTTAGTTGAAAAATTCATAATTCACATCCAACAGTCATTTAGAGTCAAAAGAATAAATGTTAAAATTTCATCATTATAGACCATTTTGGGATTGTTCGACATGTCCGGAGTCATCGTTTTTCATCCGAAAATTGATTTTTTGGACTGTACCAAAAATGATTCAAAATGTCAATTGGATCGTACCTCATGTTGAATAACCACTTTTTAAACCCTCACAGTGACCAAAATTGCCATTTTTACAGAGTTTTGCTTACTCAAAAGCTTCAATTTTGACCCGTTTGAGGCACAGAAATGACTTTAAACACACTTATTTTAGTTGAAAAAGTCATAATTCACATCCAACAGTCATTTAGAGTCAAAAGATTAAATGTTAAAATTTCATCATTATAGACCATTTTGGGAACGTTCGACATGTCCAGAGTCATCGTTTTTCATCCGAAAATTGATTTTTTGGACTGTACCAAAAATGATTCAAAATGTCGATTGGATCGTGCCTCATGTTGAATAACCACTTTTTAAACCCTCACAGTGACCAAAATTGCCATTTTTACAGAGTTTTGCTTAGTCAAAAGCTTCAATTTTGACCAGTTTCAGGCACAGAAATGACTTTAAACACACTTATTTTAGTTGAAAAAGTCATAATTCACATCCAACAGTCATTTAGACTCAAAAGATTAAATGTTAAAATTTCATCATTATAGACCATTTTGGGAACGTTCGACATGTTTTTTCATCCGAAAATTGATTTTTTGGACTGTACCAAAAATGATTCAAAATGTCAATTGGATCGTGCCTCATGTTGAATAACCACTTTTTAAACCCTCACAGTGACCACAATTACCATTTTTACAGAGTTTTGCTTACTCAAAAGCTTCAATTTTGACCCGTTTCAGGCACAGAAATGACTTTAAACACACTTATTTTAGTTGAAAAATTCATAATTCACATCTAACAGTCATTTAGAGTCAAAAGATTAAATGTTAAAATTTCATCATTATAGACCATTTTTTGTGAACGTTCGACATGTCCAGAGTCATCGTTTTTCATCCGAAAATTGATTTTTTGGACTGTATAATAAAAATGATTCAAAATGTCAATTGGATCGTGCCTCATGTTGAATAACCACTTTTTAAACCCTCACAGTGACCAAAATTGCCATTTTTACAGAGTTTTGCCTAGTCAAAATCTTCAATTTTGACCCGTTTCAGGCAAAGAAATGACTTTAAACACACTTATTTTAGTTGAAAAAGTCATAATTCACATCCAACAGTCATTTAGAGTCAAAAGATTAAATGTTAAAATTTCATCATTATAGACCATTTTGGGATTGTTCGACATGTCCGGAGTCATCGTTTTTCATCCGAAAATTGATTTTTTGGACTGTACCAAAAATGATTCAAAATGTCAATTGGATCGTGCCTCATGTTGAATAACCACTTTTTAAACCCTCACAGTGACCAAAATTACCATTTTTACAGAGTTTTGCTTACTCAAAAGCTTCAATTTTGACCCGTTTCAGGCACATAAATGACTTTAAACACACTTATTTTAGTTGAAAAATTCATAATTCACATCCAACAGTCATTTAGAGTCAAAAGATTAAATGTTAAAATTTCATCATTATAGACCATTTTGGGAACGTTCGACATGTCCAGAGTCATCGTTTTTCATCCGAAAATTGATTTTTTGGACTGTATAATAAAAATGATTCAAAATGTCAATTGGATCGTGCCTCATGTTGAATAACCACTTTTTAAACCCTCACAGTGACCAAAATTGCCATTTTTACAGAGTTTTGCTTACTCAAAAGCTTCAATTTTGACCCCTTTCAGGCACAGAAATGACTTTAAACACACTTAATTTAGCTGAAAAAGTCACAATTCACATCCAACAGTCATTTAGAGTCAAAAGATTAAATATTAAAATGTCATCATTATAGACCATTTTGGGAACGTTCGACATGTCCAGAGTCATCGTTTTTCATCCCAAAAATTGATTTTTTGGACTGTACCAAAAATGATTCAAAATGTCAATTGGATCGTGCCTCATGTTGAATAACCACTTTTTAAACCCTCACAGTGACCGAAATTGCCATTTTTACAGAGTTTTGCTTACTCAGCTTCAATTTTGACCCGTTTCAGGCACAGAAATGACTTTAAACACACTTATTTTAGTTGAAAAAGTCATAATTCACATCCAACAGTCATTTAGAGTCAAAAGATTAAATGTTAAAATGTCATCATTATAGACCATTTTGGGAACGTTCGACATGTCCGGAGTCATCGTTTTTCATCCGAAAATTGATTTTTTGGACTGTACCAAAAATGATTAAAAATGTCAATTGGATCATGCCTCATGTTGAATAACCACTTTTTAAACCCTCACAGTGACCAAAATTGCCATTTTTACAGAGTTTTGCTTAGTCAAAAGCTTCAACTTTGAACCGTTTCAGGCACAGAAATGACTTTAAACACACTTATTTTAGTTGAAAAATTCATAATTCACATCCAACAGTCATTTAGAGTCAAAAGATTAAATGTTAAAATTTCATCATTATAGACCATTTTGGGATTGTTCGACATGTCCGGAGTCATCGTTTTTCATCCGAAAATTGATTTTTTTGGACTGTACCAAAAATGATTCAAAATGTCAATTGGATCGTACCTCATGTTGAATAACCACTTTTTAAACCCTCACAGTGACCAAAATTGCCATTTTTACAGAGTTTTGCTTACTCAAAAGCTTCAATTTTGACCCGTTTCAGGCACAAAAATGACTTTAAACACACTTATTTTCGTTGAAAAAGTCATAATTCACATCCAACAGTCATTTAGAGTCAAAAGATTAAATGTTAAAATTTCATCATTATAGACCATTTTGGGAACGTTCGACATGTCCGGAGTCATCGTTTTTAATCCGAAAATTGATTTTTTGGACTGTACCAAAAATGATTCAAAATGTCAATTGGATCGTGCCTCATGTTGAATAACCACTTTTTAAACCCTCATAGTGACCAAAATTGCCATTTTTACAGAGTTTTGCTTACTCAAAAGCTTCAATTTTGACCCGTTTCAGGCACAGAAATGACTTTAAACACACTTATTTTAGTTGAAAAAGTCATAATTCACATCCAACAGTCATTTAGAGTCAAAAGATTAAATGTTAAAATTTCATCATTATAGACCATTTTGGGAACGTTCGACATGTCCGGAGTCATCGTTTTTCATCCGAAAATTGATTTTTTGGACTGTATAATAAAAATGATTCAAAATGTCAATTGGATCGTGCCTCATGTTGAATAACCACTTTTTAAACCCTCATAGTGACCAAAATTGCCATTTTTACAGAGTTTTGCTTACTCAAAAGCTTCAATTTTGACCCGTTTCAGGCACAGAAATGACTTTAAACACACTTATTTTAGTTGAAAAAGTCATAATTCACATCCAACAGTCATTTAGAGTCAAAAGATTAAATGTTAAAATTTCATCATTATAGACCATTTTGGGAACGTTCGACATGTCCGGAGTCATCGTTTTTCATCCGAAAATTGATTTTTTGGACTGTACCAAAAATGATTCAAAATGTCAATTGGATCGTGCCTCATGTTGAATAACCACTTTTTAAACCCTCACAGTGACCAAAATTGCCATTTTTACAGAGTTTTGCTTACTCAAAAGCTTCAATTTTGACCCATTTCAGGCACAGAAATGACTTTAAACACACTTATTTTAGTTGAAAAAGTCATAATTCACATCCAACAGTCATTTAGAGTCAAAAGATTAAATGTTAAAATGTCATCATTATAGACCATTTTGGGAACGTTCGACATGTCCGGAGTCATCGTTTTTCATCCGAAAATTGATTTTTTGGACTGTACCAAAAATGATTCAAAATGTCAATTGGATCATGCCTCATGTTGAATAACCACTTTTTAAACCCTCACAGTGACCAAAATTGCCATTTTTACAGAGTTTTGCTTAGTCAAAAGCTTCAATTTTGAACTGTTTCAGGCACAGAAATGACTTTAAACACACTTATTTTAGTTGAAAAATTCATAATTCACATCCAACAGTCATTTAGAGTCAAAAGATTAAATGTTAAAATTTCATCATTATAGACCATTTTGGGATTGTTCGACATGTCCGGAGTCATCGTTTCTCATCCGAAAATTAATTTTTTGGACTGTACCAAAAATGATTCAAAATGTCAATTGGATCGTACCTCATGTTGAATAACCACTTTTTAAACCCTCACAGTGACCAAAATTGCCATTTTTACAGAGTTTTGCTTACTCAAAAGCTTCAATTTTGACCCGTTTGAGGCACAGAAATGACTTTAAACACACTTATTTTAGTTGAAAAAGTCATAATTCACATCCAACAGTCATTTAGAGTCAAAAGATTAAATGTTAAAATTTCATCATTATAGACCATTTTGGGAACGTTCGACATGTCCAGAGTCATCGTTTTTCATACGAAAATTGATTTTTTGGACTGTACCAAAAATGATTCAAAATGTCAATTGGATCGTGCCTCATGTTGAATAACCACTTTTTAAACCCTCACAGTGACCAAAATTGCCATTTTTACAGAGTTTTGCTTAGTCAAAAGCTTCAATTTTGACCAGTTTCAGCACAGAAATGACTTTAAACACACGTATTTTAGTTGAAAAAGTCATAATTCACATCCAACAGTCATTTAGACTCAAAAGATTAAATGTTAAAATTTCATCATTATAGACCATTTTGGGAACGTTCGACATGTCATGAGTCATCGTTTTTCATCCGAAAATTGATTTTTTGGACTGTACCAAAAATGATTCAAAATGTCAATTGGATCGTGCCTCATGTTCAATAACCACTTTTTAAACCCTCACAGTGACCAAAATTACCATTTTTACAGAGTTTTGCTTACTCAAAAGCTTCAATTTTGACCCGTTTCAGGCACAGAAATGACTTTAAACACACTTATTTTAGTTGAAAAAGTCATAATTCACATCCAACAGTCATTTAGAGTCAAAAGATTAAATGTTAAAATTTCATCATTATAGACCATTTTGGGAACGTTCGACATGTCCGGAGTCATCGTTTTTCATCCCAAAAATTGATTTTTTGGACTGTACCAAAAATTATTCAAAATGTCAATTGGATCGTGCCTCATGTTGAATAACCACTTTCTAAACCCTCACAGTGACCAAAATTGCCATTTTTACAGAGTTTTGTTTACTCAAAAGCTTCAATTTTGACCCGTTTCAGGCACAGAAATGACTTTAAACACACTTATTTTAGTTGAAAAAGTCCTAATTCACATCCAACATTCATTTAGAGTCAAAAGATTTAAATGTTAAAATGTCATCATTATAGACCATTTTGGGAACGTTCGACATGTCCGGAGTCATCGTTTTTCATCCGAAAATTGATTTTTTTGGACTGTATAATAAAAATGATTCAAAATGTCAATTGGATCATGCCTCATGTTGAATAACCACTTTTTAAACCCTCATAGTGACCAAAATTGCCATTTTTACAGAGTTTTGCTTACTCAAAAGCTTCAATTTTGACCCGTTTCAGGCACAGAAATGACTTTAAACACACTTATTTTAGTTGAAAAAGTCATAATTCACATCCAACAGTCATTTAGAGTCAAAAGATTAAATGTTAAAATTTCATCATTATAGACCATTTTGGGAACGTTCGACATGTCCGGAGTCATCGTTTTTCATCCGAAAATTGATTTTTTGGACTGTACCAAAAATGATTCAAAATGTCAATTGGATCGTGCCTCATGTTGAATAACCACTTTTTAAACCCTCACAGTGACCAAAATTGCCATTTTTACAGAGTTTTGCTTACTCAAAAGCTTCAATTTTGACCCATTTCAGGCACAGAAATGACTTTAAACACACTTATTTTAGTTGAAAAAGTCATAATTCACATCCAACAGTCATTTATAGTCAAAAGATTAAATGTTAAAATGTCATCATTATAGACCATTTTGGGAACGTTCGACATGTCCGGAGTCATCGTTTTTCATCCGAAAATTGATTTTTTGGACTGTACCAAAAATGATTCAAAATGTCAATTGGATCATGCCTCATGTTGAATAACCACTTTTTAAACCCTCACAGTGACCAAAATTGCCATTTTTACAGAGTTTTGCTTAGTCAAAAGCTTCAATTTTGAACTGTTTCAGGCACAGAAATGACTTTAAACACACTTATTTTAGTTGAAAAATTCATAATTCACATCCAACAGTCATTTAGAGTCAAAAGATTAAATGTTAAAATTTCATCATTATAGACCATTTTGGGAACGTTCGACATGTCCAGAGTCATCGTTTTTCATCCGAAAATTGATTTTTTGGACTGTACCAAAAATGATTCAAAATGTCAATTGGATCGTGCCTCATGTTGAATAACCACTTTTTAAACCCTCACAGTGACCAAAATTGCCATTTTTACAGAGTTTTGCTTAGTCAAAAGCTTCAATTTTGACCAGTTTTAGCACAGAAATGACTTTAAACACACTTATTTTAGTTGAAAAAGTCATAATTCACATCCAACAGTCATTTAGACTCAAAAGATTAAATGTTAAAATTTCATCATTATAGACCATTTTGGGAACGTTCGACATGTCATGAGTCATCGTTTTTCATCCGAAAATTGATTTTTTGGACTGTACCAAAAATGATTCAAAATGTCAATTGGATCGTGCCTCATGTTGAATAACCACTTTTTAAACCCTCACAGTGACCAAAATTGCCATTTTTACAGAGTTTTGCTTACTCAAAAGCTTCAATTTTGACCCGTTTCAGGCACAGAAATGACTTTAAACACACTTATTTTAGTTGAAAAAGTCATAATTCACATCCAACAGTCATTTAGAGTCAAAAGATTAAATGTTAAAATGTCATCATTATAGACCATTTTGGGAACGTTCGACATGTCCGGAGTCATCGTTTTTCATCCGAAAATTGATTTTTTGGACTGTACCAAAAATGATTCAAAATGTCAATTGGATCATGCCTCATGTTGAATAACCACTTTTTAAACCCTCACAGTGACCAAAATTGCCATTTTTACAGAGTTTTGCTTAGGTAAAAGCTTCAATTTTGAACCGTTTCAGGCACAGAAATGACTTTAAACACACTTATTTTAGTTGAAAAATTCATAATTCACATCCAACAGTCATTTAGAGTCAAAAGATTAAATGTTAAAATTTCATCATTATAGACCATTTTGGGATTGTTCGACATGTCCGGAGTCATCGTTTTTCATCCGAAAATTGATTTTTTGGACTGTATAATAAAAATGATTCAAAATGTCAATTGGATCGTGCCTCATGTTGAATAACCACTTTTTAAACCCTCACAGTGACCAAAATTGCCATTTTTACAGAGTTTTGCTTACTCAAAATCTTCAATTTTGACCCGTTTCAGGCACAGAAATGACTTTAAATACACTTAATTTAGCTGAAAAAGTCATAATTCACATCCAACAGTCATTTAGAGTCAAAAGATTAAATGTTAAAATGTCATCATTATAGACCATTTTGGGAACGTTCGACATGTCCAGAGTCATCGTTTTTCATCCCAAAAATTGATTTTTTGGACTGTACCAAAAATGATTCAAAATATCAATTGGATCGTGCCTCATGTTGAATAACCACTTTTTAAACCCTCACAGTGACCAAAATTGCCATTTTTACAGAGTTTTGCTTACTCAAAAGCTTCAATTTTGACCCGTTTCAGGCACAGAAATGACTTTAAACACACTTATTTTAGTTGAAAAAGTCATAATTCACATCCAACAGTCATTTAGAGTCAAAAGATTAAATGTTAAAATGTCATCATTATAGACCATTTTGGGAACGTTCGACATGTCCCGAGTCATCGTTTTTCATCCGAAAATTGATTTTTTGGACTGTACCAAAAATGATTCAAAATGTCAATTGGATCATGCCTCATGTTGAATAACCACTTTTTAAACCCTCACAGTGACCAAAATTGCCATTTTTACAGAGTTTTGCTTAGGTAAAAGCTTCAATTTTGAACCGTTTCAGGCACAGAAATGACTTTAAACACACTTATTTTAGTTGAAAAATTCATAATTCACATCCAACAGTCATTTAGAGTCAAAAGATTAAATGTTAAAATTTCATCATTATAGACCATTTTGGGATTGTTCGACATGTCCGGAGTCATCGTTTTTCATCCGAAAATTGATTTTTTGGACTGTATAATAAAAATGATTCAAAATGTCAATTGGATCGTGCCTCATGTTGAATAACCACTTTTTAAACCCTCACAGTGACCAAAATTGCCATTTTTACAGAGTTTTGCTTAGTCAAAATCTTCAATTTTGACCCGTTTCAGGCAAAGAAATGACTTTAAACACACTTATTTTAGTTGAAAAAGTCATAATTCACATCCAACAGTCATTTAGAGTCCAAAAATTAAATGTTAAAATTTCATCATTATAGACCATTTTGGGATTGTTCGACATGTCCGGAGTCATCGTTTTTCATCCGAAAATTGATTATTTGGACTGTACCAAAAATGATTCAAAATGTCAATTGGATCGTGCCTCATGTTGAATAACCACTTTTTAAACCCTCACAGTGACCAAAATTGCCATTTTTACAGAGTTTTGCTTACTCAAAAGCTTCAATTTTGACCCGTTTCAGGCACAGAAATGACTTTAAACACACTTATTTTAGTTGAAAAAGTCATAATTCACATCCAACAGTCATTTAGAGTCAAAAGATTAAATGTTAAAATGTCATCATTATAGACCATTTTGGGAACGTTCGACATGTCCAGAGTCATCGTTTTTCATCCCAAAAATTGATTTTTTGGACTGTACCCAAAATGATTCAAAATATCAATTGGATCGTGCCTCATGTTGAATAACCACTTTTTAAACCCTCACAGTGACCAAAATTGCCATTTTTACAGAGTTTTGCTTACTCAAAAGCTTCAATTTTGACCCGTTTCAGGCACAGAAATGACTTTAAACACACTCATTTTAGTTGAAAAAGTCATAATTCACATCCAACAGTCATTTAGAGTCAAAAGATTAAATGTTAAAATTTCTTCATTATAGACCATTTTGGGATAACTGACATGTCCGGAGTCATCGTTTTTCATCCGTAAATTGATTTTTTGGACTGTACCAAAAATGATTAAAAATGTCAATTGGTTCGTGCCTCATGTTGAATAACCACTTTTTAAACCCTCACAGTGACCAAAATTGCCATTTTTACAGAGTTTTGCTTACTCAAAAGCTTCAATTTTGACCCGTTTCAGGCACAGAAATGACTTTAAACACACTTATTTTAGTTGAAAAAGTCATAATTCACATCCAACAGTCATTTAGAGTCAAAAGATTAAATGTTAAAATTTCATCATTATAGACCATTTTGGGAACGTTCGACATGTCCGGAGTCATCGTTTTTCATCCGAAAATTGATTTTTTGGACTGTACCAAAAATGATTCAAAATGTCAATTGGATCGTGCCTCATGTTGAATAACCACTTTTTAAACCCTCACAGTGACCAAAATTGCCATTTTTACAGAGTTTTGCTTACTCAAAAGCTTCAATTTTGACCCATTTCAGGCACAGAAATGACTTTAAACACACTTATTTTAGTTGAAAAAGTCATAATTCACATCCAACAGTCATTTAGAGTCAAAAGATTAAATGTTAAAATGTCATCATTATAGACCATTTTGGGAACGTTCGACATGTCCGGAGTCATCGTTTTTCATCCGAAAATTGATTTTTTGGACTGTACCAAAAATGATTCAAAATGTCAATTGGATCATGCCTCATGTTGAATAACCACTTTTTAAACCCTCACAGTGACCAAAATTGCCATTTTTACAGAGTTTTGCTTAGTCAAAAGCTTCAATTTTGAACTGTTTCAGGCACAGAAATGACTTTAAACACACTTATTTTAGTTGAAAAATTCATAATTCACATCCAACAGTCATTTAGAGTCAAAAGATTAAATGTTAAAATTTCATCATTATAGACCATTTTGGGATTGTTCGACATGTCCGGAGTCATCGTTTCTCATCCGAAAATTAATTTTTTGGACTGTACCAAAAATGATTCAAAATGTCAATTGGATCGTACCTCATGTTGAATAACCACTTTTTAAACCCTCACAGTGACCAAAATTGCCATTTTTACAGAGTTTTGCTTACTCAAAAGCTTCAATTTTGACCCGTTTGAGGCACAGAAATGACTTTAAACACACTTATTTTAGTTGAAAAAGTCATAATTCACATCCAACAGTCATTTAGAGTCAAAAGATTAAATGTTAAAATTTCATCATTATAGACCATTTTGGGAACGTTCGACATGTCCAGAGTCATCGTTTTTCATACGAAAATTGATTTTTTGGACTGTACCAAAAATGATTCAAAATGTCAATTGGATCGTGCCTCATGTTGAATAACCACTTTTTAAACCCTCACAGTGACCAAAATTGCCATTTTTACAGAGTTTTGCTTAGTCAAAAGCTTCAATTTTGACCAGTTTCAGCACAGAAATGACTTTAAACACACGTATTTTAGTTGAAAAAGTCATAATTCACATCCAACAGTCATTTAGACTCAAAAGATTAAATGTTAAAATTTCATCATTATAGACCATTTTGGGAACGTTCGACATGTCATGAGTCATCGTTTTTCATCCGAAAATTGATTTTTTGGACTGTACCAAAAATGATTCAAAATGTCAATTGGATCGTGCCTCATGTTCAATAACCACTTTTTAAACCCTCACAGTGACCAAAATTACCATTTTTACAGAGTTTTGCTTACTCAAAAGCTTCAATTTTGACCCGTTTCAGGCACAGAAATGACTTTAAACACACTTATTTTAGTTGAAAAAGTCATAATTCACATCCAACAGTCATTTAGAGTCAAAAGATTAAATGTTAAAATTTCATCATTATAGACCATTTTGGGAACGTTCGACATGTCCGGAGTCATCGTTTTTCATCCCAAAAATTGATTTTTTGGACTGTACCAAAAATTATTCAAAATGTCAATTGGATCGTGCCTCATGTTGAATAACCACTTTCTAAACCCTCACAGTGACCAAAATTGCCATTTTTACAGAGTTTTGTTTACTCAAAAGCTTCAATTTTGACCCGTTTCAGGCACAGAAATGACTTTAAACACACTTATTTTAGTTGAAAAAGTCCTAATTCACATCCAACATTCATTTAGAGTCAAAAGATTTAAATGTTAAAATGTCATCATTATAGACCATTTTGGGAACGTTCGACATGTCCGGAGTCATCGTTTTTCATCCGAAAATTGATTTTTTTGGACTGTATAATAAAAATGATTCAAAATGTCAATTGGATCGTGCCTCATGTTGAATAACCACTTTTTAAACCCTCATAGTGACCAAAATTGCCATTTTTACAGAGTTTTGCTTACTCAAAAGCTTCAATTTTGACCCGTTTCAGGCACAGAAATGACTTTAAACACACTTATTTTAGTTGAAAAAGTCATAATTCACATCCAACAGTCATTTAGAGTCAAAAGATTAAATGTTAAAATTTCATCATTATAGACCATTTTGGGAACGTTCGACATGTCCGGAGTCATCGTTTTTCATCCGAAAATTGATTTTTTGGACTGTACCAAAAATGATTCAAAATGTCAATTGGATCGTGCCTCATGTTGAATAACCACTTTTTAAACCCTCACAGTGACCAAAATTGCCATTTTTACAGAGTTTTGCTTACTCAAAAGCTTCAATTTTGACCCATTTCAGGCACAGAAATGACTTTAAACACACTTATTTTAGTTGAAAAAGTCATAATTCACATCCAACAGTCATTTATAGTCAAAAGATTAAATGTTAAAATGTCATCATTATAGACCATTTTGGGAACGTTCGACATGTCCGGAGTCATCGTTTTTCATCCGAAAATTGATTTTTTGGACTGTACCAAAAATGATTCAAAATGTCAATTGGATCATGCCTCATGTTGAATAACCACTTTTTAAACCCTCACAGTGACCAAAATTGCCATTTTTACAGAGTTTTGCTTAGTCAAAAGCTTCAATTTTGAACTGTTTCAGGCACAGAAATGACTTTAAACACACTTATTTTAGTTGAAAAATTCATAATTCACATCCAACAGTCATTTAGAGTCAAAAGATTAAATGTTAAAATTTCATCATTATAGACCATTTTGGGAACGTTCGACATGTCCAGAGTCATCGTTTTTCATCCGAAAATTGATTTTTTGGACTGTACCAAAAATGATTCAAAATGTCAATTGGATCGTGCCTCATGTTGAATAACCACTTTTTAAACCCTCACAGTGACCAAAATTGCCATTTTTACAGAGTTTTGCTTAGTCAAAAGCTTCAATTTTGACCAGTTTTAGCACAGAAATGACTTTAAACACACTTATTTTAGTTGAAAAAGTCATAATTCACATCCAACAGTCATTTAGACTCAAAAGATTAAATGTTAAAATTTCATCATTATAGACCATTTTGGGAACGTTCGACATGTCATGAGTCATCGTTTTTCATCCGAAAATTGATTTTTTGGACTGTACCAAAAATGATTCAAAATGTCAATTGGATCGTGCCTCATGTTGAATAACCACTTTTTAAACCCTCACAGTGACCAAAATTGCCATTTTTACAGAGTTTTGCTTACTCAAAAGCTTCAATTTTGACCCGTTTCAGGCACAGAAATGACTTTAAACACACTTATTTTAGTTGAAAAAGTCATAATTCACATCCAACAGTCATTTAGAGTCAAAAGATTAAATGTTAAAATGTCATCATTATAGACCATTTTGGGAACGTTCGACATGTCCGGAGTCATCGTTTTTCATCCGAAAATTGATTTTTTGGACTGTACCAAAAATGATTCAAAATGTCAATTGGATCATGCCTCATGTTGAATAACCACTTTTTAAACCCTCACAGTGACCAAAATTGCCATTTTTACAGAGTTTTGCTTAGGTAAAAGCTTCAATTTTGAACCGTTTCAGGCACAGAAATGACTTTAAACACACTTATTTTAGTTGAAAAATTCATAATTCACATCCAACAGTCATTTAGAGTCAAAAGATTAAATGTTAAAATTTCATCATTATAGACCATTTTGGGATTGTTCGACATGTCCGGAGTCATCGTTTTTCATCCGAAAATTGATTTTTTGGACTGTATAATAAAAATGATTCAAAATGTCAATTGGATCGTGCCTCATGTTGAATAACCACTTTTTAAACCCTCACAGTGACCAAAATTGCCATTTTTACAGAGTTTTGCTTACTCAAAATCTTCAATTTTGACCCGTTTCAGGCACAGAAATGACTTTAAATACACTTAATTTAGCTGAAAAAGTCATAATTCACATCCAACAGTCATTTAGAGTCAAAAGATTAAATGTTAAAATGTCATCATTATAGACCATTTTGGGAACGTTCGACATGTCCAGAGTCATCGTTTTTCATCCCAAAAATTGATTTTTTGGACTGTACCAAAAATGATTCAAAATATCAATTGGATCGTGCCTCATGTTGAATAACCACTTTTTAAACCCTCACAGTGACCAAAATTGCCATTTTTACAGAGTTTTGCTTACTCAAAAGCTTCAATTTTGACCCGTTTCAGGCACAGAAATGACTTTAAACACACTTATTTTAGTTGAAAAAGTCATAATTCACATCCAACAGTCATTTAGAGTCAAAAGATTAAATGTTAAAATGTCATCATTATAGACCATTTTGGGAACGTTCGACATGTCCCGAGTCATCGTTTTTCATCCGAAAATTGATTTTTTGGACTGTACCAAAAATGATTCAAAATGTCAATTGGATCATGCCTCATGTTGAATAACCACTTTTTAAACCCTCACAGTGACCAAAATTGCCATTTTTACAGAGTTTTGCTTAGGTAAAAGCTTCAATTTTGAACCGTTTCAGGCACAGAAATGACTTTAAACACACTTATTTTAGTTGAAAAATTCATAATTCACATCCAACAGTCATTTAGAGTCAAAAGATTAAATGTTAAAATTTCATCATTATAGACCATTTTGGGATTGTTCGACATGTCCGGAGTCATCGTTTTTCATCCGAAAATTGATTTTTTGGACTGTATAATAAAAATGATTCAAAATGTCAATTGGATCGTGCCTCATGTTGAATAACCACTTTTTAAACCCTCACAGTGACCAAAATTGCCATTTTTACAGAGTTTTGCTTAGTCAAAATCTTCAATTTTGACCCGTTTCAGGCAAAGAAATGACTTTAAACACACTTATTTTAGTTGAAAAAGTCATAATTCACATCCAACAGTCATTTAGAGTCCAAAAATTAAATGTTAAAATTTCATCATTATAGACCATTTTGGGATTGTTCGACATGTCCGGAGTCATCGTTTTTCATCCGAAAATTGATTATTTGGACTGTACCAAAAATGATTCAAAATGTCAATTGGATCGTGCCTCATGTTGAATAACCACTTTTTAAACCCTCACAGTGACCAAAATTGCCATTTTTACAGAGTTTTGCTTACTCAAAAGCTTCAATTTTGACCCGTTTCAGGCACAGAAATGACTTTAAACACACTTATTTTAGTTGAAAAAGTCATAATTCACATCCAACAGTCATTTAGAGTCAAAAGATTAAATGTTAAAATGTCATCATTATAGACCATTTTGGGAACGTTCGACATGTCCAGAGTCATCGTTTTTCATCCCAAAAATTGATTTTTTGGACTGTACCCAAAATGATTCAAAATATCAATTGGATCGTGCCTCATGTTGAATAACCACTTTTTAAACCCTCACAGTGACCAAAATTGCCATTTTTACAGAGTTTTGCTTACTCAAAAGCTTCAATTTTGACCCGTTTCAGGCACAGAAATGACTTTAAACACACTCATTTTAGTTGAAAAAGTCATAATTCACATCCAACAGTCATTTAGAGTCAAAAGATTAAATGTTAAAATTTCTTCATTATAGACCATTTTGGGATAACTGACATGTCCGGAGTCATCGTTTTTCATCCGTAAATTGATTTTTTGGACTGTACCAAAAATGATTAAAAATGTCAATTGGTTCGTGCCTCATGTTGAATAACCACTTTTTAAACCCTCACAGTGACCAAAATTGCCATTTTTACAGAGTTTTGCTTACTCAAAAGCTTCAATTTTGACCCGTTTCAGGCACAGAAATGACTTTAAACACACTTATTTTAGTTGAAAAAGTCATAATTCACATCCAACAGTCATTTAGAGTCAAAAGATTAAATGTTAAATTTCATCATTATAGACCATTTTGGGAACGTTCGACATGTCCGGAGTCATCGTTTTTCATCCGAAAATTGATTTTTTGGACTGTACCAAAAATGATTCAAAATGTCAATTGGATCGTGCCTCATGTTGAATAACCACTTTTTAAACCCTCACAGTGACCAAAATTGCCATTTTTACAGAGTTTTGCTTACTCAAAAGCTTCAATTTTGACCCGTTTCAGGCACAGAAATGACTTTAAACACACTTATTTTAGTTGAAAAAGTCATAATTCACATCCAACAGTCATTTAGAGTCAAAAGATTAAATGTTAAAATGTCATCATTATAGACCACTTTGGGAACGTTCGACATGTCCGGAGTCATCGTTTTTCATCCGAAAATTGATTTTTTGGACTGTACCAAAAATGATTCAAAATGTCAATTGGATCATGCCTCATGTTGAATAACCACTTTTTAAACCCTCACAGTGACCAAAATTGCCATTTTTACAGAGTTTTGCTTAGGTAAAAGCTTCAATTTTGAACCGTTTCAGGCACAGAAATGACTTTAAAAACACTTATTTTAGTTGAAAAATTCATAATTCACATCCAACAGTCATTTAGAGTCAAAAGATTAAATGTTAAAATTTCATCATTATAGACCATTTTGGGATTGTTCGACATGTCCGGAGTCATCGTTTTTCATCCGAAAATTGATTTTTTGGACTGTATAATAAAAATGATTCAAAATGTCAATTGGATCGTGCCTCATGTTGAATAACCACTTTTTAAACCCTCACAGTGACCAAAATTGCCATTTTTACAGAGTTTTGCTTACTCAAAATCTTCAATTTTGACCCGTTTCAGGCACAGAAATGACTTTAAATACACTTAATTTAGCTGAAAAAGTCATAATTCACATCCAACAGTCATTTAGAGTCAAAAGATTAAATGTTAAAATGTCATCATTATAGACCATTTTGGGAACGTTCGACATGTCCAGAGTCATCGTTTTTCATCCCAAAAATTGATTTTTTGGACTGTACCAAAAATGATTCAAAATATCAATTGGATCGTGCCTCATGTTGAATAACCACTTTTTAAACCCTCACAGTGACCAAAATTGCCGTTTTTACAGAGTTTTGCTTACTCAAAAGCTTCAATTTTGACCCGTTTCAGGCACAGAAATGACTTTAAACACACTTATTTTAGTTGAAAAAGTCATAATTCACATCCAACAGTCATTTAGAGTCAAAAGATTAAATGTTAAAATGTCATCATTATAGACCATTTTGGGAACGTTCGACATGTCCGGAGTCATCGTTTTTCATCCGAAAATTGATTTTTTGGACTGTACCAAAAATGATTCAAAATGTTAATTGGATCATGCCTCATGTTGAATAACCACTTTTTAAACCCTCACAGTGACCAAAATTGCCATTTTTACAGAGTTTTGCTTACTCAAAAGCTTCAATTTTGAACCGTTTCAGGCACAGAAATGACTTTAAACACACTCATTTTAGTTGAAAAAGTCATAATTCACATCCAACAGTCATTTAGAGTCAAAAGATTAAATGTTAAAATTTCTTCATTATAGACCATTTTGGGATAATTCGACATGTCCGGAGTCATCGTTTTTCATCCGTAAATTGATTTTTTGGACTGTACCAAAAATGATTAAAAATGTCAATTGGTTCGTGCCTCATGTTGAATAACCACTTTTTAAACCCTCACAGTGACCAAAATTGCCATTTTTACAGAGTTTTGCTTACTCAAAAGCTTCAATTTTGACCCGTTTCAGGCACAGAAATGACTTTAAACACACTTATTTCAGTTGAAAAAGTCATAATTCACATCCAACAGTCATTTAGAGTCAAAAGATTAAATGTGTAAATTTCATCATTATAGAATATTTTGGGAACGTTCGACATGTCCGGAGTCATCGTTTTTCATCCGAAAATTGATTTTTTGGACTGTACCAAAAATGATTAAAAATGTCAATTGGATCATGCCTCATGTTGAATAACAACTTTTTAAACCCTCACAGTGACCAAAATTGCCATTTTTTCAGAGTTTTGCTTACTCAAAAGCTTTAATTTTGACCCGTTTCAGGCACAGAAATGACTTTAAACACACTTATTTCAGTTGAAAAAATCATAATTCACATCCAACAGTCATTTAGAGTCAAAAGATTAAATGTTAAAATGTCATCATTATAGACCATTTTGGGAACGTTCGACATGTCCGGAGTCATCGTTTTTCATCCGAAAATTGATTTTTTGGACTGTACCCAAAATGATTCAAAATGTCAATTGGATCGTGCCTCATGTTGAATAACCACTTTTTAAACCCTCACAGTGACCAAAATTGCCATTTTTACAAAGTTTTGCTTACTCAAAAGCTTCAATTTTGACCCGTTTCAGGCACAGAAATGACTTTAAACACACTTATTTTAGTTGAAAAAGTCATAATTCACATCCGACAGTCATTTAGAGTCAAAAGATTGAATGTTAAAATTTCTTCATTATAGACCATTTTGGGATAATTCGACATGTCCGGAGTCATCGTTTTTCATCTGAAAATTGATTTTTTGGACTGTACCAAAAATGATTCAAAATGTCAATTGGATCGTGCCTCATGTTGAATAACCACTTTTTAAACCCTCACAGTGACCAAAATTGCCATTTTTACAGAGTTTTGCTTACTCAAAAGCTTCAATTTTGACCCGTTTCAGGCACAGAAATGACTTTAAACACACTTATTTTAGTTGAAAAAGTCATAATTCACATCCAACAGTCATTTAGAGTCAAAAGATTAAATGTTAAAATGTCATCATTATAGACCATTTTGGGAACGTTCGACATGTCCGGAGTCATCGTTTTTCATCCGAAAATTGATTTTTTGGACTGTACCAAAAATGATTCAAAATGTTAATTGGATCATGCCTCATGTTGAATAACCACTTTTTAAACCCTCACAGTGACCAAAATTGCCATTTTTACAGAGTTTTGCTTACTCAAAAGCTTCAATTTTGAACCGTTTCAGGCACAGAAATGACTTTAAACACACTCATTTTAGTTGAAAAAGTCATAATTCACATCCAACAGTCATTTAGAGTCAAAAGATTAAATGTTAAAATTTCTTCATTATAGACCATTTTGGGATAATTCGACATGTCCGGAGTCATCGTTTTTCATCCGAAAATTGATTTTTTGGACTGTACCAAAAATGATTAAAAATGTCAATTGGTTCGTGCCTCATGTTGAATAACCACTTTTTAAACCCTCACAGTGACCAAAATTGCCATTTTTACAGAGTTTTGCTTACTCAAAATCTTCAATTTTGACCCGTTTCAGGCACAGAAATGACTTTAAATACACTTAATTTAGCTGAAAAAGTCATAATTCACATCCAACAGTCATTTAGAGTCAAAAGATTAAATGTTAAAATGTCATCATTATAGACCATTTTGGGAACGTTCGACATGTCCAGAGTCATCGTTTTTCATCCCAAAAATTGATTTTTTGGACTGTACCAAAAATGATTCAAAATATCAATTGGATCGTGCCTCATGTTGAATAACCACTTTTTAAACCCTCACAGTGACCAAAATTGCCATTTTTACAGAGTTTTGCTTACTCAAAAGCTTCAATTTTGACCCGTTTCAGGCACAGAAATGACTTTAAACACACTTATTTTAGTTGAAAAAGTCATAATTCACATCCAACAGTCATTTAGAGTCAAAAGATTAAATGTTAAAATGTCATCATTATAGACCATTTTGGGAACGTTCGACATGTCCCGAGTCATCGTTTTTCATCCGAAAATTGATTTTTTGGACTGTACCAAAAATGATTCAAAATGTCAATTGGATCATGCCTCATGTTGAATAACCACTTTTTAAACCCTCACAGTGACCAAAATTGCCATTTTTACAGAGTTTTGCTTAGGTAAAAGCTTCAATTTTGAACCGTTTCAGGCACAGAAATGACTTTAAACACACTTATTTTAGTTGAAAAATTCATAATTCACATCCAACAGTCATTTAGAGTCAAAAGATTAAATGTTAAAATTTCATCATTATAGACCATTTTGGGATTGTTCGACATGTCCGGAGTCATCGTTTTTCATCCGAAAATTGATTTTTTGGACTGTATAATAAAAATGATTCAAAATGTCAATTGGATCGTGCCTCATGTTGAATAACCACTTTTTAAACCCTCACAGTGACCAAAATTGCCATTTTTACAGAGTTTTGCTTAGTCAAAATCTTCAATTTTGACCCGTTTCAGGCAAAGAAATGACTTTAAACACACTTATTTTAGTTGAAAAAGTCATAATTCACATCCAACAGTCATTTAGAGTCCAAAAATTAAATGTTAAAATTTCATCATTATAGACCATTTTGGGATTGTTCGACATGTCCGGAGTCATCGTTTTTCATCCGAAAATTGATTATTTGGACTGTACCAAAAATGATTCAAAATGTCAATTGGATCGTGCCTCATGTTGAATAACCACTTTTTAAACCCTCACAGTGACCAAAATTGCCATTTTTACAGAGTTTTGCTTACTCAAAAGCTTCAATTTTGACCCGTTTCAGGCACAGAAATGACTTTAAACACACTTATTTTAGTTGAAAAAGTCATAATTCACATCCAACAGTCATTTAGAGTCAAAAGATTAAATGTTAAAATGTCATCATTATAGACCATTTTGGGAACGTTCGACATGTCCAGAGTCATCGTTTTTCATCCCAAAAATTGATTTTTTGGACTGTACCCAAAATGATTCAAAATATCAATTGGATCGTGCCTCATGTTGAATAACCACTTTTTAAACCCTCACAGTGACCAAAATTGCCATTTTTACAGAGTTTTGCTTACTCAAAAGCTTCAATTTTGACCCGTTTCAGGCACAGAAATGACTTTAAACACACTCATTTTAGTTGAAAAAGTCATAATTCACATCCAACAGTCATTTAGAGTCAAAAGATTAAATGTTAAAATTTCTTCATTATAGACCATTTTGGGATAACTGACATGTCCGGAGTCATCGTTTTTCATCCGTAAATTGATTTTTTGGACTGTACCAAAAATGATTAAAAATGTCAATTGGTTCGTGCCTCATGTTGAATAACCACTTTTTAAACCCTCACAGTGACCAAAATTGCCATTTTTACAGAGTTTTGCTTACTCAAAAGCTTCAATTTTGACCCGTTTCAGGCACAGAAATGACTTTAAACACACTTATTTTAGTTGAAAAAGTCATAATTCACATCCAACAGTCATTTAGAGTCAAAAGATTAAATGTTAAATTTCATCATTATAGACCATTTTGGGAACGTTCGACATGTCCGGAGTCATCGTTTTTCATCCGAAAATTGATTTTTTGGACTGTACCAAAAATGATTCAAAATGTCAATTGGATCGTGCCTCATGTTGAATAACCACTTTTTAAACCCTCACAGTGACCAAAATTGCCATTTTTACAGAGTTTTGCTTACTCAAAAGCTTCAATTTTGACCCGTTTCAGGCACAGAAATGACTTTAAACACACTTATTTTAGTTGAAAAAGTCATAATTCACATCCAACAGTCATTTAGAGTCAAAAGATTAAATGTTAAAATGTCATCATTATAGACCACTTTGGGAACGTTCGACATGTCCGGAGTCATCGTTTTTCATCCGAAAATTGATTTTTTGGACTGTACCAAAAATGATTCAAAATGTCAATTGGATCATGCCTCATGTTGAATAACCACTTTTTAAACCCTCACAGTGACCAAAATTGCCATTTTTACAGAGTTTTGCTTAGGTAAAAGCTTCAATTTTGAACCGTTTCAGGCACAGAAATGACTTTAAAAACACTTATTTTAGTTGAAAAATTCATAATTCACATCCAACAGTCATTTAGAGTCAAAAGATTAAATGTTAAAATTTCATCATTATAGACCATTTTGGGATTGTTCGACATGTCCGGAGTCATCGTTTTTCATCCGAAAATTGATTTTTTGGACTGTATAATAAAAATGATTCAAAATGTCAATTGGATCGTGCCTCATGTTGAATAACCACTTTTTAAACCCTCACAGTGACCAAAATTGCCATTTTTACAGAGTTTTGCTTACTCAAAATCTTCAATTTTGACCCGTTTCAGGCACAGAAATGACTTTAAATACACTTAATTTAGCTGAAAAAGTCATAATTCACATCCAACAGTCATTTAGAGTCAAAAGATTAAATGTTAAAATGTCATCATTATAGACCATTTTGGGAACGTTCGACATGTCCAGAGTCATCGTTTTTCATCCCAAAAATTGATTTTTTGGACTGTACCAAAAATGATTCAAAATATCAATTGGATCGTGCCTCATGTTGAATAACCACTTTTTAAACCCTCACAGTGACCAAAATTGCCGTTTTTACAGAGTTTTGCTTACTCAAAAGCTTCAATTTTGACCCGTTTCAGGCACAGAAATGACTTTAAACACACTTATTTTAGTTGAAAAAGTCATAATTCACATCCAACAGTCATTTAGAGTCAAAAGATTAAATGTTAAAATGTCATCATTATAGACCATTTTGGGAACGTTCGACATGTCCGGAGTCATCGTTTTTCATCCGAAAATTGATTTTTTGGACTGTACCAAAAATGATTCAAAATGTTAATTGGATCATGCCTCATGTTGAATAACCACTTTTTAAACCCTCACAGTGACCAAAATTGCCATTTTTACAGAGTTTTGCTTACTCAAAAGCTTCAATTTTGAACCGTTTCAGGCACAGAAATGACTTTAAACACACTCATTTTAGTTGAAAAAGTCATAATTCACATCCAACAGTCATTTAGAGTCAAAAGATTAAATGTTAAAATTTCTTCATTATAGACCATTTTGGGATAATTCGACATGTCCGGAGTCATCGTTTTTCATCCGTAAATTGATTTTTTGGACTGTACCAAAAATGATTAAAAATGTCAATTGGTTCGTGCCTCATGTTGAATAACCACTTTTTAAACCCTCACAGTGACCAAAATTGCCATTTTTACAGAGTTTTGCTTACTCAAAAGCTTCAATTTTGACCCGTTTCAGGCACAGAAATGACTTTAAACACACTTATTTCAGTTGAAAAAGTCATAATTCACATCCAACAGTCATTTAGAGTCAAAAGATTAAATGTGTAAATTTCATCATTATAGAATATTTTGGGAACGTTCGACATGTCCGGAGTCATCGTTTTTCATCCGAAAATTGATTTTTTGGACTGTACCAAAAATGATTAAAAATGTCAATTGGATCATGCCTCATGTTGAATAACAACTTTTTAAACCCTCACAGTGACCAAAATTGCCATTTTTTCAGAGTTTTGCTTACTCAAAAGCTTTAATTTTGACCCGTTTCAGGCACAGAAATGACTTTAAACACACTTATTTCAGTTGAAAAAATCATAATTCACATCCAACAGTCATTTAGAGTCAAAAGATTAAATGTTAAAATGTCATCATTATAGACCATTTTGGGAACGTTCGACATGTCCGGAGTCATCGTTTTTCATCCGAAAATTGATTTTTTGGACTGTACCCAAAATGATTCAAAATGTCAATTGGATCGTGCCTCATGTTGAATAACCACTTTTTAAACCCTCACAGTGACCAAAATTGCCATTTTTACAAAGTTTTGCTTACTCAAAAGCTTCAATTTTGACCCGTTTCAGGCACAGAAATGACTTTAAACACACTTATTTTAGTTGAAAAAGTCATAATTCACATCCGACAGTCATTTAGAGTCAAAAGATTGAATGTTAAAATTTCTTCATTATAGACCATTTTGGGATAATTCGACATGTCCGGAGTCATCGTTTTTCATCTGAAAATTGATTTTTTGGACTGTACCAAAAATGATTCAAAATGTCAATTGGATCGTGCCTCATGTTGAATAACCACTTTTTAAACCCTCACAGTGACCAAAATTGCCATTTTTACAGAGTTTTGCTTACTCAAAAGCTTCAATTTTGACCCGTTTCAGGCACAGAAATGACTTTAAACACACTTATTTTAGTTGAAAAAGTCATAATTCACATCCAACAGTCATTTAGAGTCAAAAGATTAAATGTTAAAATGTCATCATTATAGACCATTTTGGGAACGTTCGACATGTCCGGAGTCATCGTTTTTCATCCGAAAATTGATTTTTTGGACTGTACCAAAAATGATTCAAAATGTTAATTGGATCATGCCTCATGTTGAATAACCACTTTTTAAACCCTCACAGTGACCAAAATTGCCATTTTTACAGAGTTTTGCTTACTCAAAAGCTTCAATTTTGAACCGTTTCAGGCACAGAAATGACTTTAAACACACTCATTTTAGTTGAAAAAGTCATAATTCACATCCAACAGTCATTTAGAGTCAAAAGATTAAATGTTAAAATTTCTTCATTATAGACCATTTTGGGATAATTCGACATGTCCGGAGTCATCGTTTTTCATCCGTAAATTGATTTTTTGGACTGTACCAAAAATGATTAAAAATGTCAATTGGTTCGTGCCTCATGTTGAATAACCACTTTTTAAACCCTCACAGTGACCAAAATTGCCATTTTTACAGAGTTTTGCTTACTCAAAAGCTTCAATTTTGACCCGTTTCAGGCACAGAAATGACTTTAAACACACTTATTTTAGTTGAAAAAGTCATAATTCACATCCAACAGTCATTTAGACTCAAAAGATTAAATGTTAAAATTTCATCATTATAGACCATTTTGGGAACGTTCGACATGTCATGAGTCATCGTTTTTCATCCGAAAATTGATTTTTTGGACTGTACCAAAAATGATTCAAAATGTCAATTGGATCGTGCCTCATGTTGAATAACCACTTTTTAAACCCTCACAGTGACCAAAATTGCCATTTTTACAGAGTTTTGCTTACTCAAAAGCTTCAATTTTGACCCGTTTCAGGCACAGAAATGACTTTAAACACACTTATTTTAGTTGAAAAAGTCATAATTCACATCCAACAGTCATTTAGAGTCAAAAGATTAAATGTTAAAATGTCATCATTATAGACCATTTTGGGAACGTTCGACATGTCCGGAGTCATCGTTTTTCATCCGAAAATTGATTTTTTGGACTGTACCAAAAATGATTCAAAATGTCAATTGGATCATGCCTCATGTTGAATAACCACTTTTTAAACCCTCACAGTGACCAAAATTGCCATTTTTACAGAGTTTTGCTTAGGTAAAAGCTTCAATTTTGAACCGTTTCAGGCACAGAAATGACTTTAAACACACTTATTTTAGTTGAAAAATTCATAATTCACATCCAACAGTCATTTAGAGTCAAAAGATTAAATGTTAAAATTTCATCATTATAGACCATTTTGGGATTGTTCGACATGTCCGGAGTCATCGTTTTTCATCCGAAAATTGATTTTTTGGACTGTATAATAAAAATGATTCAAAATGTCAATTGGATCGTGCCTCATGTTGAATAACCACTTTTTAAACCCTCACAGTGACCAAAATTGCCATTTTTACAGAGTTTTGCTTACTCAAAATCTTCAATTTTGACCCGTTTCAGGCACAGAAATGACTTTAAATACACTTAATTTAGCTGAAAAAGTCATAATTCACATCCAACAGTCATTTAGAGTCAAAAGATTAAATGTTAAAATGTCATCATTATAGACCATTTTGGGAACGTTCGACATGTCCAGAGTCATCGTTTTTCATCCCAAAAATTGATTTTTTGGACTGTACCAAAAATGATTCAAAATATCAATTGGATCGTGCCTCATGTTGAATAACCACTTTTTAAACCCTCACAGTGACCAAAATTGCCATTTTTACAGAGTTTTGCTTACTCAAAAGCTTCAATTTTGACCCGTTTCAGGCACAGAAATGACTTTAAACACACTTATTTTAGTTGAAAAAGTCATAATTCACATCCAACAGTCATTTAGAGTCAAAAGATTAAATGTTAAAATGTCATCATTATAGACCATTTTGGGAACGTTCGACATGTCCCGAGTCATCGTTTTTCATCCGAAAATTGATTTTTTGGACTGTACCAAAAATGATTCAAAATGTCAATTGGATCATGCCTCATGTTGAATAACCACTTTTTAAACCCTCACAGTGACCAAAATTGCCATTTTTACAGAGTTTTGCTTAGGTAAAAGCTTCAATTTTGAACCGTTTCAGGCACAGAAATGACTTTAAACACACTTATTTTAGTTGAAAAATTCATAATTCACATCCAACAGTCATTTAGAGTCAAAAGATTAAATGTTAAAATTTCATCATTATAGACCATTTTGGGATTGTTCGACATGTCCGGAGTCATCGTTTTTCATCCGAAAATTGATTTTTTGGACTGTATAATAAAAATGATTCAAAATGTCAATTGGATCGTGCCTCATGTTGAATAACCACTTTTTAAACCCTCACAGTGACCAAAATTGCCATTTTTACAGAGTTTTGCTTAGTCAAAATCTTCAATTTTGACCCGTTTCAGGCAAAGAAATGACTTTAAACACACTTATTTTAGTTGAAAAAGTCATAATTCACATCCAACAGTCATTTAGAGTCCAAAAATTAAATGTTAAAATTTCATCATTATAGACCATTTTGGGATTGTTCGACATGTCCGGAGTCATCGTTTTTCATCCGAAAATTGATTATTTGGACTGTACCAAAAATGATTCAAAATGTCAATTGGATCGTGCCTCATGTTGAATAACCACTTTTTAAACCCTCACAGTGACCAAAATTGCCATTTTTACAGAGTTTTGCTTACTCAAAAGCTTCAATTTTGACCCGTTTCAGGCACAGAAATGACTTTAAACACACTTATTTTAGTTGAAAAAGTCATAATTCACATCCAACAGTCATTTAGAGTCAAAAGATTAAATGTTAAAATGTCATCATTATAGACCATTTTGGGAACGTTCGACATGTCCAGAGTCATCGTTTTTCATCCCAAAAATTGATTTTTTGGACTGTACCCAAAATGATTCAAAATATCAATTGGATCGTGCCTCATGTTGAATAACCACTTTTTAAACCCTCACAGTGACCAAAATTGCCATTTTTACAGAGTTTTGCTTACTCAAAAGCTTCAATTTTGACCCGTTTCAGGCACAGAAATGACTTTAAACACACTCATTTTAGTTGAAAAAGTCATAATTCACATCCAACAGTCATTTAGAGTCAAAAGATTAAATGTTAAAATTTCTTCATTATAGACCATTTTGGGATAACTGACATGTCCGGAGTCATCGTTTTTCATCCGTAAATTGATTTTTTGGACTGTACCAAAAATGATTAAAAATGTCAATTGGTTCGTGCCTCATGTTGAATAACCACTTTTTAAACCCTCACAGTGACCAAAATTGCCATTTTTACAGAGTTTTGCTTACTCAAAAGCTTCAATTTTGACCCGTTTCAGGCACAGAAATGACTTTAAACACACTTATTTTAGTTGAAAAAGTCATAATTCACATCCAACAGTCATTTAGAGTCAAAAGATTAAATGTTAAATTTCATCATTATAGACCATTTTGGGAACGTTCGACATGTCCGGAGTCATCGTTTTTCATCCGAAAATTGATTTTTTGGACTGTACCAAAAATGATTCAAAATGTCAATTGGATCGTGCCTCATGTTGAATAACCACTTTTTAAACCCTCACAGTGACCAAAATTGCCATTTTTACAGAGTTTTGCTTACTCAAAAGCTTCAATTTTGACCCGTTTCAGGCACAGAAATGACTTTAAACACACTTATTTTAGTTGAAAAAGTCATAATTCACATCCAACAGTCATTTAGAGTCAAAAGATTAAATGTTAAAATGTCATCATTATAGACCACTTTGGGAACGTTCGACATGTCCGGAGTCATCGTTTTTCATCCGAAAATTGATTTTTTGGACTGTACCAAAAATGATTCAAAATGTCAATTGGATCATGCCTCATGTTGAATAACCACTTTTTAAACCCTCACAGTGACCAAAATTGCCATTTTTACAGAGTTTTGCTTAGGTAAAAGCTTCAATTTTGAACCGTTTCAGGCACAGAAATGACTTTAAAAACACTTATTTTAGTTGAAAAATTCATAATTCACATCCAACAGTCATTTAGAGTCAAAAGATTAAATGTTAAAATTTCATCATTATAGACCATTTTGGGATTGTTCGACATGTCCGGAGTCATCGTTTTTCATCCGAAAATTGATTTTTTGGACTGTATAATAAAAATGATTCAAAATGTCAATTGGATCGTGCCTCATGTTGAATAACCACTTTTTAAACCCTCACAGTGACCAAAATTGCCATTTTTACAGAGTTTTGCTTACTCAAAATCTTCAATTTTGACCCGTTTCAGGCACAGAAATGACTTTAAATACACTTAATTTAGCTGAAAAAGTCATAATTCACATCCAACAGTCATTTAGAGTCAAAAGATTAAATGTTAAAATGTCATCATTATAGACCATTTTGGGAACGTTCGACATGTCCAGAGTCATCGTTTTTCATCCCAAAAATTGATTTTTTGGACTGTACCAAAAATGATTCAAAATATCAATTGGATCGTGCCTCATGTTGAATAACCACTTTTTAAACCCTCACAGTGACCAAAATTGCCGTTTTTACAGAGTTTTGCTTACTCAAAAGCTTCAATTTTGACCCGTTTCAGGCACAGAAATGACTTTAAACACACTTATTTTAGTTGAAAAAGTCATAATTCACATCCAACAGTCATTTAGAGTCAAAAGATTAAATGTTAAAATGTCATCATTATAGACCATTTTGGGAACGTTCGACATGTCCGGAGTCATCGTTTTTCATCCGAAAATTGATTTTTTGGACTGTACCAAAAATGATTCAAAATGTTAATTGGATCATGCCTCATGTTGAATAACCACTTTTTAAACCCTCACAGTGACCAAAATTGCCATTTTTACAGAGTTTTGCTTACTCAAAAGCTTCAATTTTGAACCGTTTCAGGCACAGAAATGACTTTAAACACACTCATTTTAGTTGAAAAAGTCATAATTCACATCCAACAGTCATTTAGAGTCAAAAGATTAAATGTTAAAATTTCTTCATTATAGACCATTTTGGGATAATTCGACATGTCCGGAGTCATCGTTTTTCATCCGTAAATTGATTTTTTGGACTGTACCAAAAATGATTAAAAATGTCAATTGGTTCGTGCCTCATGTTGAATAACCACTTTTTAAACCCTCACAGTGACCAAAATTGCCATTTTTACAGAGTTTTGCTTACTCAAAAGCTTCAATTTTGACCCGTTTCAGGCACAGAAATGACTTTAAACACACTTATTTCAGTTGAAAAAGTCATAATTCACATCCAACAGTCATTTAGAGTCAAAAGATTAAATGTGTAAATTTCATCATTATAGAATATTTTGGGAACGTTCGACATGTCCGGAGTCATCGTTTTTCATCCGAAAATTGATTTTTTGGACTGTACCAAAAATGATTAAAAATGTCAATTGGATCATGCCTCATGTTGAATAACAACTTTTTAAACCCTCACAGTGACCAAAATTGCCATTTTTTCAGAGTTTTGCTTACTCAAAAGCTTTAATTTTGACCCGTTTCAGGCACAGAAATGACGTTAAACACACTTATTTCAGTTGAAAAAATCATAATTCACATCCAACAGTCATTTAGAGTCAAAAGATTAAATGTTAAAATGTCATCATTATAGACCATTTTGGGAACGTTCGACATGTCCGGAGTCATCGTTTTTCATCCGAAAATTGATTTTTTGGACTGTACCCAAAATGATTCAAAATGTCAATTGGATCGTGCCTCATGTTGAATAACCACTTTTTAAACCCTCACAGTGACCAAAATTGCCATTTTTACAAAGTTTTGCTTACTCAAAAGCTTCAATTTTGACCCGTTTCAGGCACAGAAATGACTTTAAACACACTTATTTTAGTTGAAAAAGTCATAATTCACATCCGACAGTCATTTAGAGTCAAAAGATTGAATGTTAAAATTTCTTCATTATAGACCATTTTGGGATAATTCGACATGTCCGGAGTCATCGTTTTTCATCTGAAAATTGATTTTTTGGACTGTACCAAAAATGATTCAAAATGTCAATTGGATCGTGCCTCATGTTGAATAACCACTTTTTAAACCCTCACAGTGACCAAAATTGCCATTTTTACAGAGTTTTGCTTACTCAAAAGCTTCAATTTTGACCCGTTTCAGGCACAGAAATGACTTTAAACACACTTATTTTAGTTGAAAAAGTCATAATTCACATCCAACAGTCATTTAGAGTCAAAAGATTAAATGTTAAAATGTCATCATTATAGACCATTTTGGGAACGTTCGACATGTCCGGAGTCATCGTTTTTCATCCGAAAATTGATTTTTTGGACTGTACCAAAAATGATTCAAAATGTTAATTGGATCATGCCTCATGTTGAATAACCACTTTTTAAACCCTCACAGTGACCAAAATTGCCATTTTTACAGAGTTTTGCTTACTCAAAAGCTTCAATTTTGAACCGTTTCAGGCACAGAAATGACTTTAAACACACTCATTTTAGTTGAAAAAGTCATAATTCACATCCAACAGTCATTTAGAGTCAAAAGATTAAATGTTAAAATTTCTTCATTATAGACCATTTTGGGATAATTCGACATGTCCGGAGTCATCGTTTTTCATCCGAAAATTGATTTTTTGGACTGTACCAAAAATGATTAAAAATGTCAATTGGTTCGTGCCTCATGTTGAATAACCACTTTTTAAACCCTCACAGTGACCAAAATTGCCATTTTTACAGAGTTTTGCTTACTCAAAATCTTCAATTTTGACCCGTTTCAGGCACAGAAATGACTTTAAATACACTTAATTTAGCTGAAAAAGTCATAATTCACATCCAACAGTCATTTAGAGTCAAAAGATTAAATGTTAAAATGTCATCATTATAGACCATTTTGGGAACGTTCGACATGTCCAGAGTCATCGTTTTTCATCCCAAAAATTGATTTTTTGGACTGTACCAAAAATGATTCAAAATATCAATTGGATCGTGCCTCATGTTGAATAACCACTTTTTAAACCCTCACAGTGACCAAAATTGCCATTTTTACAGAGTTTTGCTTACTCAAAAGCTTCAATTTTGACCCGTTTCAGGCACAGAAATGACTTTAAACACACTTATTTTAGTTGAAAAAGTCATAATTCACATCCAACAGTCATTTAGAGTCAAAAGATTAAATGTTAAAATGTCATCATTATAGACCATTTTGGGAACGTTCGACATGTCCCGAGTCATCGTTTTTCATCCGAAAATTGATTTTTTGGACTGTACCAAAAATGATTCAAAATGTCAATTGGATCATGCCTCATGTTGAATAACCACTTTTTAAACCCTCACAGTGACCAAAATTGCCATTTTTACAGAGTTTTGCTTAGGTAAAAGCTTCAATTTTGAACCGTTTCAGGCACAGAAATGACTTTAAACACACTTATTTTAGTTGAAAAATTCATAATTCACATCCAACAGTCATTTAGAGTCAAAAGATTAAATGTTAAAATTTCATCATTATAGACCATTTTGGGATTGTTCGACATGTCCGGAGTCATCGTTTTTCATCCGAAAATTGATTTTTTGGACTGTATAATAAAAATGATTCAAAATGTCAATTGGATCGTGCCTCATGTTGAATAACCACTTTTTAAACCCTCACAGTGACCAAAATTGCCATTTTTACAGAGTTTTGCTTAGTCAAAATCTTCAATTTTGACCCGTTTCAGGCAAAGAAATGACTTTAAACACACTTATTTTAGTTGAAAAAGTCATAATTCACATCCAACAGTCATTTAGAGTCCAAAAATTAAATGTTAAAATTTCATCATTATAGACCATTTTGGGATTGTTCGACATGTCCGGAGTCATCGTTTTTCATCCGAAAATTGATTATTTGGACTGTACCAAAAATGATTCAAAATGTCAATTGGATCGTGCCTCATGTTGAATAACCACTTTTTAAACCCTCACAGTGACCAAAATTGCCATTTTTACAGAGTTTTGCTTACTCAAAAGCTTCAATTTTGACCCGTTTCAGGCACAGAAATGACTTTAAACACACTTATTTTAGTTGAAAAAGTCATAATTCACATCCAACAGTCATTTAGAGTCAAAAGATTAAATGTTAAAATGTCATCATTATAGACCATTTTGGGAACGTTCGACATGTCCAGAGTCATCGTTTTTCATCCCAAAAATTGATTTTTTGGACTGTACCCAAAATGATTCAAAATATCAATTGGATCGTGCCTCATGTTGAATAACCACTTTTTAAACCCTCACAGTGACCAAAATTGCCATTTTTACAGAGTTTTGCTTACTCAAAAGCTTCAATTTTGACCCGTTTCAGGCACAGAAATGACTTTAAACACACTCATTTTAGTTGAAAAAGTCATAATTCACATCCAACAGTCATTTAGAGTCAAAAGATTAAATGTTAAAATTTCTTCATTATAGACCATTTTGGGATAACTGACATGTCCGGAGTCATCGTTTTTCATCCGTAAATTGATTTTTTGGACTGTACCAAAAATGATTAAAAATGTCAATTGGTTCGTGCCTCATGTTGAATAACCACTTTTTAAACCCTCACAGTGACCAAAATTGCCATTTTTACAGAGTTTTGCTTACTCAAAAGCTTCAATTTTGACCCGTTTCAGGCACAGAAATGACTTTAAACACACTTATTTTAGTTGAAAAAGTCATAATTCACATCCAACAGTCATTTAGAGTCAAAAGATTAAATGTTAAATTTCATCATTATAGACCATTTTGGGAACGTTCGACATGTCCGGAGTCATCGTTTTTCATCCGAAAATTGATTTTTTGGACTGTACCAAAAATGATTCAAAATGTCAATTGGATCGTGCCTCATGTTGAATAACCACTTTTTAAACCCTCACAGTGACCAAAATTGCCATTTTTACAGAGTTTTGCTTACTCAAAAGCTTCAATTTTGACCCGTTTCAGGCACAGAAATGACTTTAAACACACTTATTTTAGTTGAAAAAGTCATAATTCACATCCAACAGTCATTTAGAGTCAAAAGATTAAATGTTAAAATGTCATCATTATAGACCACTTTGGGAACGTTCGACATGTCCGGAGTCATCGTTTTTCATCCGAAAATTGATTTTTTGGACTGTACCAAAAATGATTCAAAATGTCAATTGGATCATGCCTCATGTTGAATAACCACTTTTTAAACCCTCACAGTGACCAAAATTGCCATTTTTACAGAGTTTTGCTTAGGTAAAAGCTTCAATTTTGAACCGTTTCAGGCACAGAAATGACTTTAAAAACACTTATTTTAGTTGAAAAATTCATAATTCACATCCAACAGTCATTTAGAGTCAAAAGATTAAATGTTAAAATTTCATCATTATAGACCATTTTGGGATTGTTCGACATGTCCGGAGTCATCGTTTTTCATCCGAAAATTGATTTTTTGGACTGTATAATAAAAATGATTCAAAATGTCAATTGGATCGTGCCTCATGTTGAATAACCACTTTTTAAACCCTCACAGTGACCAAAATTGCCATTTTTACAGAGTTTTGCTTACTCAAAATCTTCAATTTTGACCCGTTTCAGGCACAGAAATGACTTTAAATACACTTAATTTAGCTGAAAAAGTCATAATTCACATCCAACAGTCATTTAGAGTCAAAAGATTAAATGTTAAAATGTCATCATTATAGACCATTTTGGGAACGTTCGACATGTCCAGAGTCATCGTTTTTCATCCCAAAAATTGATTTTTTGGACTGTACCAAAAATGATTCAAAATATCAATTGGATCGTGCCTCATGTTGAATAACCACTTTTTAAACCCTCACAGTGACCAAAATTGCCGTTTTTACAGAGTTTTGCTTACTCAAAAGCTTCAATTTTGACCCGTTTCAGGCACAGAAATGACTTTAAACACACTTATTTTAGTTGAAAAAGTCATAATTCACATCCAACAGTCATTTAGAGTCAAAAGATTAAATGTTAAAATGTCATCATTATAGACCATTTTGGGAACGTTCGACATGTCCGGAGTCATCGTTTTTCATCCGAAAATTGATTTTTTGGACTGTACCAAAAATGATTCAAAATGTTAATTGGATCATGCCTCATGTTGAATAACCACTTTTTAAACCCTCACAGTGACCAAAATTGCCATTTTTACAGAGTTTTGCTTACTCAAAAGCTTCAATTTTGAACCGTTTCAGGCACAGAAATGACTTTAAACACACTCATTTTAGTTGAAAAAGTCATAATTCACATCCAACAGTCATTTAGAGTCAAAAGATTAAATGTTAAAATTTCTTCATTATAGACCATTTTGGGATAATTCGACATGTCCGGAGTCATCGTTTTTCATCCGTAAATTGATTTTTTGGACTGTACCAAAAATGATTAAAAATGTCAATTGGTTCGTGCCTCATGTTGAATAACCACTTTTTAAACCCTCACAGTGACCAAAATTGCCATTTTTACAGAGTTTTGCTTACTCAAAAGCTTCAATTTTGACCCGTTTCAGGCACAGAAATGACTTTAAACACACTTATTTCAGTTGAAAAAGTCATAATTCACATCCAACAGTCATTTAGAGTCAAAAGATTAAATGTGTAAATTTCATCATTATAGAATATTTTGGGAACGTTCGACATGTCCGGAGTCATCGTTTTTCATCCGAAAATTGATTTTTTGGACTGTACCAAAAATGATTAAAAATGTCAATTGGATCATGCCTCATGTTGAATAACAACTTTTTAAACCCTCACAGTGACCAAAATTGCCATTTTTTCAGAGTTTTGCTTACTCAAAAGCTTTAATTTTGACCCGTTTCAGGCACAGAAATGACTTTAAACACACTTATTTCAGTTGAAAAAATCATAATTCACATCCAACAGTCATTTAGAGTCAAAAGATTAAATGTTAAAATGTCATCATTATAGACCATTTTGGGAACGTTCGACATGTCCGGAGTCATCGTTTTTCATCCGAAAATTGATTTTTTGGACTGTACCCAAAATGATTCAAAATGTCAATTGGATCGTGCCTCATGTTGAATAACCACTTTTTAAACCCTCACAGTGACCAAAATTGCCATTTTTACAAAGTTTTGCTTACTCAAAAGCTTCAATTTTGACCCGTTTCAGGCACAGAAATGACTTTAAACACACTTATTTTAGTTGAAAAAGTCATAATTCACATCCGACAGTCATTTAGAGTCAAAAGATTGAATGTTAAAATTTCTTCATTATAGACCATTTTGGGATAATTCGACATGTCCGGAGTCATCGTTTTTCATCTGAAAATTGATTTTTTGGACTGTACCAAAAATGATTCAAAATGTCAATTGGATCGTGCCTCATGTTGAATAACCACTTTTTAAACCCTCACAGTGACCAAAATTGCCATTTTTACAGAGTTTTGCTTACTCAAAAGCTTCAATTTTGACCCGTTTCAGGCACAGAAATGACTTTAAACACACTTATTTTAGTTGAAAAAGTCATAATTCACATCCAACAGTCATTTAGAGTCAAAAGATTAAATGTTAAAATGTCATCATTATAGACCATTTTGGGAACGTTCGACATGTCCGGAGTCATCGTTTTTCATCCGAAAATTGATTTTTTGGACTGTACCAAAAATGATTCAAAATGTTAATTGGATCATGCCTCATGTTGAATAACCACTTTTTAAACCCTCACAGTGACCAAAATTGCCATTTTTACAGAGTTTTGCTTACTCAAAAGCTTCAATTTTGAACCGTTTCAGGCACAGAAATGACTTTAAACACACTCATTTTAGTTGAAAAAGTCATAATTCACATCCAACAGTCATTTAGAGTCAAAAGATTAAATGTTAAAATTTCTTCATTATAGACCATTTTGGGATAATTCGACATGTCCGGAGTCATCGTTTTTCATCCGTAAATTGATTTTTTGGACTGTACCAAAAATGATTAAAAATGTCAATTGGTTCGTGCCTCATGTTGAATAACCACTTTTTAAACCCTCACAGTGACCAAAATTGCCATTTTTACAGAGTTTTGCTTACTCAAAAGCTTCAATTTTGACCCGTTTCAGGCACAGAAATGACTTTAAACACACTTATTTCAGTTGAAAAAGTCATAATTCACATCCAACAGTCATTTAGAGTCAAAAGATTAAATGTGTAAATTTCATCATTATAGAATATTTTGGGAACGTTCGACATGTCCGGAGTCATCGTTTTTCATCCGAAAATTGATTTTTTGGACTGTACCAAAAATGATTAAAAATGTCAATTGGATCATGCCTCATGTTGAATAACAACTTTTTAAACCCTCACAGTGACCAAAATTGCCATTTTTTCAGAGTTTTGCTTACTCAAAAGCTTTAATTTTGACCCGTTTCAGGCACAGAAATGACTTTAAACACACTTATTTCAGTTGAAAAAATCATAATTCACATCCAACAGTCATTTAGAGTCAAAAGATTAAATGTTAAAATGTCATCATTATAGACCATTTTGGGAACGTTCGACATGTCCGGAGTCATCGTTTTTCATCCGAAAATTGATTTTTTGGACTGTACCCAAAATGATTCAAAATGTCAATTGGATCGTGCCTCATGTTGAATAACCACTTTTTAAACCCTCACAGTGACCAAAATTGCCATTTTTACAAAGTTTTGCTTACTCAAAAGCTTCAATTTTGACCCGTTTCAGGCACAGAAATGACTTTAAACACACTTATTTTAGTTGAAAAAGTCATAATTCACATCCGACAGTCATTTAGAGTCAAAAGATTGAATGTTAAAATTTCTTCATTATAGACCATTTTGGGATAATTCGACATGTCCGGAGTCATCGTTTTTCATCTGAAAATTGATTTTTTGGACTGTACCAAAAATGATTCAAAATGTCAATTGGATCGTGCCTCATGTTGAATAACCACTTTTTAAACCCTCACAGTGACCAAAATTGCCATTTTTACAGAGTTTTGCTTACTCAAAAGCTTCAATTTTGACCCGTTTCAGGCACAGAAATGACTTTTAAACAGACTTATTTTAGTTGGAAAAGTCATAATTCACCTCCAACAGTCATTTAGAGTCAAAAGATTAAATGTTAAAATTTCATCATTATAGACCATTTTGGGAACGTTCGACATGTCTGGAGTCATCGTTTTTCATCCGAAAATTGATTTTTTGGACTGTACCAAAAATGATTAAAAATGTCAATTGGATCGTGCCTCATGTTGAATAACCACTTTTTAAACCCTCACAGTGACCAAAATTGCCATTTTTACAGAGTTTTGTTTACTCAAAAGCTTCAATTTTGACCCGTTTCAGGCACAGAAATGACTTTAAACACACTTATTTTAGTTGAAAAAGTCATAATTCACATCCAACAGTCATTTAGAGTCAAAAGATTAAATGTTAAAATTTCATCATTATAGACCATTTTGGGAACCTTCGACATGTCCGGAGTCATCGTTTTTCATCCGAAAATTGATTTTTTGGACTGTACCAAAAATGATTCAAAATGTCAATTGGATCGTGACTCATGTTGAATAACCACTTTTTAAACCCTCACAGTGACCAAAATTGCCATTTTTACAGAGTTTTGCTTACTCAAAAGCTTCAATTTTGACCGTTTCAGGCACAGAAATGACTTTAAACACACTTATTTTAGTTGAAAAAGTCATAATTCACATCCAACAGTCATTTAGAGTCAAAAGATTAAATGTTAAAATTTCTTCATTATAGACCATTTTGGGATAATTCGACATGTCCGGAGTCATCGTTTTTCATCCGAAAATTGATTTTTTGGACTGTACCAAAAAAGTTTCAAAATGTCAATTGGTTCGTGCCTCATGTTGAATAACCACTTTTTAAACCCTCACAGTGACCAAAATTGCCATTGTTACAGAGTTTTGCTTACTCAAAAGCTTCAATTTTGACCCGTTTCAGGCACAGAAATGACTTTAAATACACTTAATTTAGCTGAAAAAGTCATAATTCACATCCAACAGTCATTTAGAGTCAAAAGATTAAATGTTAAAATGTCATCATTATAGACCATTTTGGGAACGTTCGACATGTCCAGAGTCATCGTTTTTCATCCCAAAAATTGATTTTTTGGACTGTACCAAAAATGATTCAAAATATCAATTGGATCATGCCTCATGTTGAATAACCACTTTTTAAACCCTCACAGTGACCAAAATTGCCATTTTTACAGAGTTTTGCTTACTCAAAAGCTTCAATTTTGACCCGTTTCAGGCACAGAAATGACTTTAAACACACTTATTTTAGTTGAAAAAGTCATAATTCACATCCAACAGTCATTTAGAGTCAAAAGATTAAATGTTAAAATTTCATAATTATAGACCATTTTGGGAACGTTCGACATGTCCGGAGTCATCGTTTTTCATCCGAAAATTGATTTTTTGGACTGTACCAAAAATGATTAAAAATGTCAATTGGATCGTGCCTCATGTTGAATAACCACTTTTTAAACCCTCACAGTGACCAAAATTGCCATTTTTACATAGTTTTGTTTACTCAAAAGCTTCAATTTTGACCCGTTTTAGGCACAGAAATGACTTTAAACACACTTATTTTAGTTGAAAAAGTCATAATTCACATCCAACAGTCATTTAGAGTCAAAAGATTAAATGTTAAAATTTCTTCATTATAGACCACTTTGGGATAATTCGACATGTCCGAAGTCATCGTTTTTCATCCGAAAATTGATTTTTTGGACTGTACCAAAAATGATTCAAAATGTCAATTGGTTCGTGCCTCATGTTGAATAACCACTTTTTAAACCCTCACAGTGACCAAAATTGCCATTTTTACAGAGTTTTGCTTACTCCAAAGCTTTAATTTTGACCCGTTTCAGGCACAGAAATGACTTTAAACACACTTATTTTAGTTGAAAAAGTCATAATTCACATCCGACAGTCATTTAGAGTCAAAAGATTGAATGTTAAAATTTCTTCATTATAGACCATTTTGGGATAATTCGACATGTCCGGAGTCATCGTTTTTCATCCGAAAATTGATTTTTTGGACTGTACCAAAAATGATTCAAAATGTCAATTGGTTCGTGCCTCATGTTGAATAACCACTTTTTAAACCCTCACAGTGACCAAAATTGCCATTTTTACAAAGTTTTCCTTACTCAAAAGCTTCAATTTTGACCCGTTTCAGGCACAGAAATGACTTTAAACACACTTATTTTAGTTGAAAAAGTCATAATTCACATCCAACAGTCATTTAGAGTCAAAAGATTAAATGTTAAAATGTCATCATTATAGACCATTTTGGGAACGTTCGACATGTCCGGAGTCATCGTTTTTCATCCGAAAATTGATTTTTTGGACTGTACCAAAAATGGTTCAAAATGTCAATTGGATCGTGCCTCATGTTGAATAACCACTTTTTAAACCCTCACAGTGACCAAAATTGCCATTTTTACAGAGTTTTGCTTACTCAAAAGCTTCAATTTTGACCCTTTTCAGGCACAGAAATGACTTTAAACATTTATTTTAGTTGAAAAAGTCATAATTCACATCCAACAGTCATTTAGAGTCAAAAGATTAAATGTTAAAATTTCTTAATTATAGACCATTTTGGGATAATTCGACATGTCCGGAGTCATCGTTTTTCATCCAAAAATTGATTTTTTGGACTGTACCAAAAATGATTCAAAATGTCAATTGGTTCGTGCCTCATGTTGAATAACCACTTTTTAAACCCTCACAGTGACCAAAATTGCCATTTTTACAAAGTTTTCCTTACTCAAAAGCTTCAATTTTGACCCGTTTCAGGCACAGAAATGACTTTAAACACACTTATTTTAGTTGAAAAAGTCATAATTCACATCCAACAGTCATTTAGAGTCAAAAGATTAAATGTTAAAATTTCATCATTATAGACCATTTTGGGAACCTTCGACATGTCCGGAGTCATCGTTTTTCATCCGAAAATTGATTTTTTGGACTGTACCAAAAATGATTCAAAATGTCAATTGGATCGTGACTCATGTTGAATAACCACTTTTTAAACCCTCACAGTGACCAAAATTGCCATTGTTACAGAGTTTTGCTTACTCAAAAGCTTCAATTTTGACCCGTTTCAGGCACAGAAATGACTTTAAATACACTTAATTTAGCTGAAAAAGTCATAATTCACATCCAACAGTCATTTAGAGTCAAAAGATTAAATGTTAAAATGTCATCATTATAGACCATTTTGGGAACGTTCGACATGTCCAGAGTCATCGTTTTTCATCCCAAAAATTGATTTTTTGGACTGTA
Source organism: Lissotriton vulgaris (assembly GCF_964263255.1). Taxonomy (NCBI): domain Eukaryota; kingdom Metazoa; phylum Chordata; class Amphibia; order Caudata; family Salamandridae; genus Lissotriton; species Lissotriton vulgaris. The sequence goes on along the minus strand of NW_028250900.1, from coordinate 149,461 downwards.
CCAAAAATGATTCAAAATATCAATTGGATCGTGCCTCATGTTGAATAACCACTTTTTAAACCCTCACAGTGACCAAAATTGCCATTTTTACAGAGTTTTGCTTACTCAAAAGCTTCAATTTTGACCCGTTTCAGGCACAGAAATGACTTTAAACACACTTATTTTAGTTGAAAAAGTCATAATTCACATCCAACAGTCATTTAGAGTCAAAAGATTAAATGTTAAAATTTCATAATTATAGACCATTTTGGGAACGTTCGACATGTCCGGAGTCATCGTTTTTCATCCGAAAATTGATTTTTTGGACTGTACCAAAAATGATTAAAAATGTCAATTGGATCGTGCCTCATGTTGAATAACCACTTTTTAAACCCTCACAGTGACCAAAATTGCCATTTTTACATAGTTTTGTTTACTCAAAAGCTTCAATTTTGACCCGTTTTAGGCACAGAAATGACTTTAAACACACTTATTTTAGTTGAAAAAGTCATAATTCACATCCAACAGTCATTTAGAGTCAAAAGATTAAATGTTAAAATTTCTTCATTATAGACCACTTTGGGATAATTCGACATGTCCGAAGTCATCGTTTTTCATCCGAAAATTGATTTTTTGGACTGTACCAAAAATGATTCAAAATGTCAATTGGTTCGTGCCTCATGTTGAATAACCACTTTTTAAACCCTCACAGTGACCAAAATTGCCATTTTTACAGAGTTTTGCTTACTCAAAAGCTTCAATTTTGACCCGTTTCAGGCACAGAAATGACTTTAAACACACTTATTTTAGTTGAAAAAGTCATAATTCACATCCGACAGTCATTTAGAGTCAAAAGATTGAATGTTAAAATTTCTTCATTATAGACCATTTTGGGATAATTCGACATGTCCGGAGTCATCGTTTTTCATCCGAAAATTGATTTTTTGGACTGTACCAAAAATGATTCAAAATGTCAATTGGTTCGTGCCTCATGTTGAATAACCACTTTTTAAACCCTCACAGTGACCAAAATTGCCATTTTTACAAAGTTTTCCTTACTCAAAAGCTTCAATTTTGACCCGTTTCAGGCACAGAAATGACTTTAAACACACTTATTTTAGTTGAAAAAGTCATAATTCACATCCAACAGTCATTTAGAGTCAAAAGATTAAATGTTAAAATGTCATCATTATAGACCATTTTGGGAACGTTCGACATGTCCGGAGTCATCGTTTTTCATCCGAAAATTGATTTTTTGGACTGTACCAAAAATGGTTCAAAATGTCAATTGGATCGTGCCTCATGTTGAATAACCACTTTTTAAACCCTCACAGTGACCAAAATTGCCATTTTTACAGAGTTTTGCTTACTCAAAAGCTTCAATTTTGACCCTTTTCAGGCACAGAAATGACTTTAAACATTTATTTTAGTTGAAAAAGTCATAATTCACATCCAACAGTCATTTAGAGTCAAAAGATTAAATGTTAAAATTTCTTAATTATAGACCATTTTGGGATAATTCGACATGTCCGGAGTCATCGTTTTTCATCCAAAAATTGATTTTTTGGACTGTACCAAAAATGATTCAAAATGTCAATTGGTTCGTGCCTCATGTTGAATAACCACTTTTTAAACCCTCACAGTGACCAAAATTGCCATTTTTACAGAGTTTTGCTTACTCAAAAGCTTCAATTTAGACCCGTTTCAGGCACAGAAATGACTTTAAACAGACTTATTTTAGTTGAAAAAGTCATAATTCACATCCTACAGTCATTTAGAGTCAAAAGATTAAATGTTAAAATTTCATCATTATAGACCATTTTGGGAACGTTCGACATGTCCGGAGTCATCGTTTTTCATCCGAAAATTGATTTTTTGGACTGTACCAAAAATGATTCAAAATGTCAATTGGATCGTGCCTCATGTTGAATAACCACTTTTTAAACCCTCACAGTGACCAAAATTGCCATTTTTACAGAGTTTTGCTTACTCAATAACTTCAATTTTGACCCGTTTCAGGCACAGAAATGACTTTAAACACACTTATTTTAGTTGAAAAAGTCATAATTCACATCCAACAGTCATTTAGAGTCAAAAGATTAAATGTTAAAATTTCTTCATTATAGACCATTTTGGGATAATTCGACATGTCCGGAGTCATCGTTTTTCATCCGAAAATTGATTTTTTGGACTGTACCAAAAATGTTTCAAAATGTCAATTGGTTCGTGCCTCATGTTGAATAACCACTTTTTAAACCCTCACAGTGACCAAAATTGCCATTTTTACAAAGTTTTGCTTACTCAAAAGCTTCAATTTTGACCCGTTTCAGGCACAGAAATGACTTTAAACACACTTATTTTAGTTGAAAAAGTCATAATTCACATCCAACAGTCATTTAGAGTCAAAAGATTAAATGTTAAAATTTCATCATTATAGACCATTTTGGGAACGTTCGACATGTCCGGAGTCATCGTTTTTCATCCGAAAATTGATTTTTTGGACTGTACCAAAAATGATTCAAAATGTCAATTGGATCGTGCCTCATGTTGAATAACCACTTTTTAAACCCTCACAGTGACCAAAATTGTAATTTTTACAGAGTTTTGCTTACTCAAAAGCTTCAATTTTGACCCGTTTCAGGCACAGAAATGACTTTAAACACACTTATTTTAGTTGAAAAAGTCATAATTCACATCCAACAGTCATTTAGAGTCAAAAGATTAAATGTTAAAATTTCTTAATTATAGACCATTTTGGGATAATTCGACATGTCCGGAGTCATCGTTTTTCATCCGAAAATTGATTTTTTGGACTGTACCAAAAATGATTCAAAATGTCAATTGGTTCGTGCCTCATGTTGAATAACCACTTTTTAAACCCTCACAGTGACCAAAATTGCCATTTTTACAGAGTTTTGCTTACTCAAAAGCTTCAATTTTGACCCGTTTCAGGCACAGAAATGACTTTAAACAGACTTATTTTAGTTGAAAAAGTCATAATTCACATCCAACAGTCATTTAGAGTCAAAAGATTAAATGTTAAAATTTCATCATTATAGACCATTTTGGGAAAGTTCGACATGTCCGGAGTCATCGTTTTTCATCCGAAAATTGATTTTTTGAACTGTACCAAAAATGATTAAAAATGTCAATTGGATCGTGCCTCATGTTGAATAACCACTTTTTTAACCCTCACAGTGACCAAAATTGCCATTTTTACAGAGTTTTGCTTACTCAAAAGCTTCAATTTTGACCCGTTTCAGGCACAGAAATGACTTTTAAACAGACTTATTTTAGTTGAAAAAGTCATAATTCACATCCAACAGTCATTTAGAGTCAAAAGATTAAATGTTAAAATTTCATCATTATAGACCATTTTGGGAACCTTCGACATGTCCGGAGTCATCGTTTTTCATCCGAAAATTGATTTTTTGGACTGTACCAAAAATGATTCAAAATGTCAATTGGATCGTGCCTCATGTTGAATAACCACTTTTTAAACCCTCACAGTGACCAAAATTGCCATTTTTACAGAGTTTTGCTTACTCAAAAGCTTCAATTTTGACCCGTTTCAGGCACAGAAATGACTTTAAACACACTTATTTTAGTTGAAAAAGTCATAATTCACATCCAACACTCATTTAGAGTCAAAAGATTAAATGTTAAAATTTCTTCATTATAGACCACTTTGGGATAATTCGACATGTCCGGAGTCATCGTTTTTCATCCGAAAATTGATTTTTTGGACTGTACCAAAAATTATTCAAAATGTCAATTGGTTCGTGCCTCATGTTGAATAACCACTTTTTAAACCCTCACAGTGACCAAAATTGCCATTTTTACAGAGTTTTGCTTACTCAAAAGCTTCAATTTTGACCCGTTTCAGGCACAGAAATGACTTTAAACACACTTATTTTAGTTGAAAAAGTCATAATTCACATCCAACAGTCATTTAGAGTCAAAAGATTAAATGTTAAAATTTCTTCATTATAGACCATTTTGGGATAATTCGACATGTCCGGAGTCATCGTTTTTCATCCGAAAATTGATTTTTTGGACTGTACCAAAAATGATTCAAAATGTCAATTGGTTCGTGCCTCATGTTGAATCACCACTTTTTAAACCCTCACAGTGACCAAAATTGCCATTTTTACAGAGTTTTGCTTACTCAAAAGCTTCAATTTTGACCCGTTTCAGGCACAGAAATGACTTTAAACACACTTATTTTAGTTGAAAAAGTCATAATTCACATCCAACAGTCATTTAGAGTCAAAAGATTAAATGTTAAAATTTCTTCATTATAGACCATTTTGGGATAATTCGACATGTCCGGAGTCATCGTTTTTCATCCGAAAATTGATTTTTTGGACTGTACCTAAAATGATTCAAAATGTCAATTGGTTCGTGCCTCATGTTGAATAACCACTTTTTAAACCCTCACAGTGACCAAAATTGCCATTTTTACAGAGTTTTGCTTACTCAAAAGCTTCAATTTTGACCCGTTTCAGGCACAGAAATGACTTTAAACACACTTATTTTAGTTGAAAAAGTCATAATTCACATCCAACAGTCATTTAGAGTCAAAAGATTAAATGTTAAAATTTCTTCATTATAGACCATTTTGGGATAATTCGACATGTCCGGAGTCATTGTTTTTCATCCGTAAATTGATTTTTTGGACTGTACCAAAAATGATTAAAAATGTCAATTGGTTCGTGCCTCATGTTGAATAACCACTTTTTAAACCCTCACAGTGACCAAAATTGCCATTTTTACAGAGTTTTGCTTACTCAAAAGCTTCAATTTTGACCCGTTTCAGGCACAGAAATGACTTTAAACACACTTATTTTAGTTGAAAAAGTCATAATTCACATCCAACAGTCATTTAGAGTCAAAAGATTAAATGTGTAAATTTCATCATTATAGACCATTTTGGGATAATTCGACATGTCCGGAGTCATCGTTTTTCATCTGAAAATTGATTTTTTGGACTGTACCAAAAATGATTCAAAATGTCAATTGGATCGTGCCTCATGTTGAATAACCACTTTTTAAACCCTCACAGTGACCAAAATTGCCATTTTTACAGAGTTTTGCTTACTCAAAAGCTTCAATTTTGACCCGTTTCAGGCACAGAAATGACTTTTAAACAGACTTATTTTAGTTGGAAAAGTCATAATTCACCTCCAACAGTCATTTAGAGTCAAAAGATTAAATGTTAAAATTTCATCATTATAGACCATTTTGGGAACGTTCGACATGTCCGGAGTCATCGTTTTTCATCCGAAAATTGATTTTTTGGACTGTACCAAAAATGATTAAAAATGTCAATTGGATCGTGCCTCATGTTGAATAACCACTTTTTAAACCCTCACAGTGACCAAAATTGCCATTTTTACAGAGTTTTGTTTACTCAAAAGCTTCAATTTTGACCCGTTTCAGGCACAGAAATGACTTTAAACACACTTATTTTAGTTGAAAAAGTCATAATTCACATCCAACAGTCATTTAAAGTCAAAAGATTAAATGTTAAAATTTCATCATTATAGACCATTTTGGGAACCTTCGACATGTCCGGAGTCATCGTTTTTCATCCGAAAATTGATTTTTTGGACTGTACCAAAAATGATTCAAAATGTCAATTGGATCGTGACTCATGTTGAATAACCACTTTTTAAACCCTCACAGTGACCAAAATTGCCATTTTTACAGAGTTTTGCTTACTCAAAAGCTTCAATTTTGACCGTTTCAGGCACAGAAATGACTTTAAACACACTTATTTTAGTTGAAAAAGTCATAATTCACATCCAACAGTCATTTAGAGTCAAAAGATTAAATGTTAAAATTTCTTCATTATAGACCATTTTGGGATAATTCGACATGTCCGGAGTCATCGTTTTTCATCCGAAAATTGATTTTTTGGACTGTACCAAAAAAGTTTCAAAATGTCAATTGGTTCGTGCCTCATGTTGAATAACCACTTTTTAAACCCTCACAGTGACCAAAATTGCCATTGTTACAGAGTTTTGCTTACTCAAAAGCTTCAATTTTGACCCGTTTCAGGCACAGAAATGACTTTCAACACACTTCTTTTAGTTGAAAAATTCATAATTCACATCCAACAGTCATTTAGAGTCAAAAGATTAAATGTTAAAATGTCATCATTATAGACCATTTTGGGAACGTTCGACATGTCCGGAGTCATCGTTTTTCATCCGAAAATTGATTTTTTTGGACTGTACCAAAAATGATTCAAAATGTCAATTGGATCGTGCCTCATGTTGAATAACCACTTTTTAAACCCTCACAGTGACCAAAATTGCCATTTTTACAGAGTTTTGCTTACTCAAAAGCTTCAATTTTGACCCGTTTCAGGCACAGAAATGACTTTAAACACACTTATTTTAGTTGAAAAAGTCATAATTCACATCCAACAGTCATTTAGAGTCAAAAGATTAAATGTTAAAATTTCTTCATTATAGACCATTTTGGGATAATTCGACATTTCCGGAGTCATCGTTTTTCATCCGAAAATTGATTTTTTGGACTGTACCAAAAATGATTCAAAATGTCAATTGGTTCGTGCCTCATGTTGAATAACCACTTTTTAAACCCTCACAGTGAACAAAATTGCCATTTTTACAGAGTTTTGCTTACTCAAAAGCTTCAATTTTGACCCGTTTCAGGCACAGAAATGACTTTCAACACACTTATTTTTGTTGAAAAATTCATAATTCACATCCAACAGTCATTTAGAGTCAAAAGATTAAATGTTAAAATTTCTTCATTATAGACCATTTTGGGATAATTCGACATGTCCGGAGTCATCGTTTTTCATCCGAAAATTGATTTTTTGGACTGTACCAAAAATGATTCAAAATGTCAATTGGATCATGCCTCATGTTGAATAACCACTTTTTAAACCCTCACAGTGACCAAAATTGCCATTTTTACAGAGTTTTGCTTACTCAAAAGCTTCAATTTTGACCCGTTTCAGGCACAGAAATGACTTTAAACAGACTTATTTTAGTTGAAAAAGTCATAATTCACATCCAACAGTCATTTAGAGTCAAAAGATTAAATGTTAAAATTTCTTCATTATAGACCATTTTGGGATAATTCGACATGTCCGGAGTCATCGTTTTTCATCCGAAAATTGATTTTTTGGACTGTACCAAAAATGATTCAATATGTCAATTGGTTCGTGCCTCATGTTGAATAACCACTTTTTAAACCCTCACAGTGACCAAAATTGCCATTTTTACAGAGTTTTGCTTACTCAAAAGCTTCAATTTTGACCCGTTTCAGGCACAGAAATGACTTTAAACACACTTATTTTAGTTGAAAAAGTCATAATTCACATCCAACAGTCATTTAGAGTCAAAAGATTAAATGTTAAAATTTCTTCATTATAGACCATTTTGGGATAATTCGACATGTCCGGAGTCATCGTTTTTCATCCGTAAATTGATTTTTTGGACTGTACCAAAAATGATTCAAAATGTCAATTGGTTCGTGCCTCATGTTGAATAACCACTTTTTAAACCCTCACAGTGACCAAAATTGCCATTTTTACAGAGTTTTGCTTACTCAAAAGCTTCAATTTTGACCCGTTTCAGGCACAGAAATGACTTTAAACACACTTATTTTAGTTGAAAAAGTCATAATTCACATCCAACAGTCATTTAGAGTCAAAAGATTAAATGTGTAAATTTCATCATTATAGAATATTTTGGGAACGTTCGACATGTCCGGAGTCATCGTTTTTCATCCGAAAATTGATTTTTTGGACTGTACCAAAAATGATTAAAAATGTCAATTGGATCATGCCTCATGTTGAATAACAACTTTTTAAACCCTCACAGTGACCAAAATTGCCATTTTTTCAGAGTTTTGCTTACTCAAAAGCTTCAATTTTGACCCGTTTCAGGCACAGAAATGACTTTAAACACACTTATTTCAGTTGAAAAAATCATAATTCACATCCAACAGTCATTTAGAGTCAAAAGATTAAATGTTAAAATGTCATCATTATAGACCATTTTGGGAACGTTCGACATGTCCGGAGTCATCGTTTTTCATCCGAAAATTGATTTTTTGGACTGTACCCAAAATGATTCAAAATGTCAATTGGATCGTGCCTCATGTTGAATAACCACTTTTTAAACCCTCACAGTGACCAAAATTGCCATTTTTACAAAGTTTTGCTTACTCAAAAGCTTCAATTTTGACCCGTTTCAGGCACAGAAATGACTTTAAACACACTTATTTTAGTTGAAAAAGTCATAATTCACATCCGACAGTCATTTAGAGTCAAAAGATTGAATGTTAAAATTTCTTCATTATAGACCATTTTGGGATAATTCGACATGTCCGGAGTCATCGTTTTTCATCTGAAAATTGATTTTTTGGACTGTACCAAAAATGATTCAAAATGTCAATTGGATCGTGCCTCATGTTGAATAACCACTTTTTAAACCCTCACAGTGACCAAAATTGCCATTTTTACAGAGTTTTGCTTACTCAAAAGCTTCAATTTTGACCCGTTTCAGGCACAGAAATGACTTTTAAACAGACTTATTTTAGTTGGAAAAGTCATAATTCACCTCCAACAGTCATTTAGAGTCAAAAGATTAAATGTTAAAATTTCATCATTATAGACCATTTTGGGAACGTTCGACATGTCCGGAGTCATCGTTTTTCATCCGAAAATTGATTTTTTGGACTGTACCAAAAATGATTAAAAATGTCAATTGGATCGTGCCTCATGTTGAATAACCACTTTTTAAACCCTCACAGTGACCAAAATTGCCATTTTTACAGAGTTTTGTTTACTCAAAAGCTTCAATTTTGACCCGTTTCAGGCACAGAAATGACTTTAAACACACTTATTTTAGTTGAAAAAGTCATAATTCACATCCAACAGTCATTTAGAGTCAAAAGATTAAATGTGTAAATTTCATCATTATAGAATATTTTGGGAACGTTCGACATGTCCGGAGTCATCGTTTTTCATCCGAAAATTGATTTTTTGGACTGTACCAAAAATGATTAAAAATGTCAATTGGATCATGCCTCATGTTGAATAACAACTTTTTAAACCCTCACAGTGACCAAAATTGCCATTTTTTCAGAGTTTTGCTTACTCAAAAGCTTCAATTTTGACCCGTTTCAGGCACAGAAATGACTTTAAACACACTTATTTCAGTTGAAAAAATCATAATTCACATCCAACAGTCATTTAGAGTCAAAAGATTAAATGTTAAAATGTCATCATTATAGACCATTTTGGGAACGTTCGACATGTCCGGAGTCATCGTTTTTCATCCGAAAATTGATTTTTTGGACTGTACCCAAAATGATTCAAAATGTCAATTGGATCGTGCCTCATGTTGAATAACCACTTTTTAAACCCTCACAGTGACCAAAATTGCCATTTTTACAAAGTTTTGCTTACTCAAAAGCTTCAATTTTGACCCGTTTCAGGCACAGAAATGACTTTAAACACACTTATTTTAGTTGAAAAAGTCATAATTCACATCCGACAGTCATTTAGAGTCAAAAGATTGAATGTTAAAATTTCTTCATTATAGACCATTTTGGGATAATTCGACATGTCCGGAGTCATCGTTTTTCATCTGAAAATTGATTTTTTGGACTGTACCAAAAATGATTCAAAATGTCAATTGGATCGTGCCTCATGTTGAATAACCACTTTTTAAACCCTCACAGTGACCAAAATTGCCATTTTTACAGAGTTTTGCTTACTCAAAAGCTTCAATTTTGACCCGTTTCAGGCACAGAAATGACTTTTAAACAGACTTATTTTAGTTGGAAAAGTCATAATTCACCTCCAACAGTCATTTAGAGTCAAAAGATTAAATGTTAAAATTTCATCATTATAGACCATTTTGGGAACGTTCGACATGTCCGGAGTCATCGTTTTTCATCCGAAAATTGATTTTTTGGACTGTACCAAAAATGATTAAAAATGTCAATTGGATCGTGCCTCATGTTGAATAACCACTTTTTAAACCCTCACAGTGACCAAAATTGCCATTTTTACAGAGTTTTGTTTACTCAAAAGCTTCAATTTTGACCCGTTTCAGGCACAGAAATGACTTTAAACACACTTATTTTAGTTGAAAAAGTCATAATTCACATCCAACAGTCATTTAGAGTCAAAAGATTAAATGTTAAAATTTCATCATTATAGACCATTTTGGGAACCTTCGACATGTCCGGAGTCATCGTTTTTCATCCGAAAATTGATTTTTTGGACTGTACCAACAATGATTCAAAATGTCAATTGGATCGTGACTCATGTTGAATAACCACTTTTTAAACCCTCACAGTGACCAAAATTGCCATTTTTACAGAGTTTTGCTTACTCAAAAGCTTCAATTTTGACCGTTTCAGGCACAGAAATGACTTTAAACACACTTATTTTAGTTGAAAAAGTCATAATTCACATCCAACAGTCATTTACAGTCAAAAGATTAAATGTTAAAATTTCTTCATTATAGACCATTTTGGGATAATTCGACATGTCCGGAGTCATCGTTTTTCATCCGAAAATTGATTTTTTGGACTGTACCAAAAAAGTTTCAAAATGTCAATTGGTTCGTGCCTCATGTTGAATAACCACTTTTTAAACCCTCACAGTGACCAAAATTGCCATTGTTACAGAGTTTTGCTTACTCAAAAGCTTCAATTTTGACCCGTTTCAGGCACAGAAATGACTTTCAACACACTTCTTTTAGTTGAAAAATTCATAATTCACATCCAACAGTCATTTAGAGTCAAAAGATTAAATGTTAAAATGTCATCATTATAGACCATTTTGGGAACGTTCGACATGTCCGGAGTCATCGTTTTTCATCCGAAAATTGATTTTTTGGACTGTACCAAAAATGATTCAAAATGTCAATTGGATCGTGCCTCATGTTGAATAACCACTTTTTAAACCCTCACAGTGACCAAAATTGCCATTTTTACAGAGTTTTGCTTACTCAAAAGCTTCAATTTTGACCCGTTTCAGGCACAGAAATGACTTTAAACACACTTATTTTAGTTGAAAAAGTCATAATTCACATCCAACAGTCATTTAGAGTCAAAAGATTAAATGTTAAAATTTCTTCATTATAGACCATTTTGGGATAATTCGACATGTCCGGAGTCATCGTTTTTCATCCGAAAATTGATTTTTTGGACTGTACCAAAAATGATTCAAAATGTCAATTGGTTCGTGCCTCATGTTGAATAACCACTTTTTAAACCCTCACAGTGAACAAAATTGCCATTTTTACAGAGTTTTGCTTACTCAAAAGCTTCAATTTTGACCCGTTTCAGGCACAGAAATGACTTTCAACACACTTATTTTTGTTGAAAAATTCATAATTCACATCCAACAGTCATTTAGAGTCAAAAGATTAAATGTTAAAATTTCATCATTATAGACCATTTTGGGAACGTTCGACATGTCCGGAGTCATCGTTTTTCATCCGAAAATTGATTTTTTGGACTGTACCAAAAATGATTAAAAATGACAATTGGATCATGCCTCATGTTGAATATTCACTTTTTAAACCCTCACAGTGACCAAAATTGCCATTTTTACAGAGTTTTGCTTACTCAAAAGCTTCAATTTTGACCCGTTTCAGGCACAGAAATGACTTTAAACAGACTTATTTTAGTTGAAAAAGTCATAATTCACATCCAACAGTCATTTAGAGTCAAAAGATTAAATGTTAAAATTTCATCATTATAGACCATTTTGGGAACGTTCGACATGTCCGGAGTCATCGTTTTTCATCCGAAAATTGATTTTTTGGACTGTACCAAAAATGATTAAATATGTCAATTGGATCATGCCTCATGTTGAATAACCACTTTTTAAACCCTCACAGTGCCCAAAATTGCCATTTTTACAGAGTTTTGCTTACTCAAAAGCTTCAATTTTGACCCGTTTCAGGCACAGAAATGACTTTAAACACACTTATTTTAGTTGAAAAAGTCATAATTCACATCCAAAAGTCATTTAGAGTCAAAAGATTAAATGTTAAAATTTCTTCATTATAGACCATTTTGGGATAATTCGACATGTCCGGAGTCATCGTTTTTCATCCGAAAATTGATTTTTTGGACTGTACCAAAAATGATTCAAAATGTCAATTGGTTCGTGCCTCATGTTGAATAACCACTTTTTAAACCCTCACAGTGACCAAAATTGCCATTTTTACAGAGTTTGCTTACTCAAAAGCTTCAATTTTGACCCGTTTCAGGCACAGAAATGACTTTAAACAGACTTATTTTAGTTGAAAAAGTCATAATTCACATCCAACAGTCATTTAGAGTCAAAAGATTAAATGTGTAAATTTCATCATTATAGAATATTTTGGGAACGTTCGACATGTCCGGAGTCATCGTTTTTCATCCGAAAATTGATTTTTTGGACTGTACCAAAAATGATTAAAAATGTCAATTGGATCATGCCTCATGTTGAATAACAACTTTTTAAACCCTCACAGTGACCAAAATTGCCATTTTTTCAGAGTTTTGCTTACTCAAAAGCTTCAATTTTGACCCGTTTCAGGCACAGAAATGACTTTAAACACACTTATTTCAGTTGAAAAAATCATAATTCACATCCAACAGTCATTTAGAGTCAAAAGATTAAATGTTAAAATGTCATCATTATAGACCATTTTGGGAACGTTCGACATGTCCGGAGTCATCGTTTTTCATCCGAAAATTGATTTTTTGGACTGTACCCAAAATGATTCAAAATGTCAATTGGATCGTGCCTCATGTTGAATAACCACTTTTTAAACCCTCACAGTGACCAAAATTGCCATTTTTACAAAGTTTTGCTTACTCAAAAGCTTCAATTTTGACCCGTTTCAGGCACAGAAATGACTTTAAACACACTTATTTTAGTTGAAAAAGTCATAATTCACATCCGACAGTCATTTAGAGTCAAAAGATTGAATGTTAAAATTTCTTCATTATAGACCATTTTGGGATAATTCGACATGTCCGGAGTCATCGTTTTTCATCTGAAAATTGATTTTTTGGACTGTACCAAAAATGATTCAAAATGTCAATTGGATCGTGCCTCATGTTAAATAACCACTTTTTAAACCCTCACAGTGACCAAAATTGCCATTTTTACAGAGTTTTGCTTACACAAAAGCTTCAATTTTGACCCGTTTCAGGCACAGAAATGACTTTTAAACAGACTTATTTTAGTTGGAAAAGTCATAATTCACCTCCAACAGTCATTTAGAGTCAAAAGATTAAATGTTAAAATTTCATCATTATAGACCATTTTGGGAACGTTCGACATGTCCGGAGTCATCATTTTTCATCCGAAAATTGATTTTTTGGACTGTACCAAAAATGATTAAAAATGTCAATTGGATCGTGCCTCATGTTGAATAACCACTTTTTAAACCCTCACAGTGACCAAAATTGCCATTTTTACAGAGTTTTGTTTACTCAAAAGCTTCAATTTTGACCCGTTTCAGGCACAGAAATGACTTTAAACACACTTATTTTAGTTGAAAAAGTCATAATTCACATCCAACAGTCATTTAGAGTCAAAAGATTAAATGTTAAAATTTCATCATTATAGACCATTTTGGGAACCTTCGTCATCGTTTTTCATCCGAAAATTGATTTTTTGGACTGTACCAAAAATGATTCAAAATGTCAATTGGATCGTGACTCATGTTGAATAACCACTTTTTAAACCCTCACAGTGACCAAAATTGCCATTTTTACAGAGTTTTGCTTACTCAAAAGCTTCAATTTTGACCGTTTCAGGCACAGAAATGACTTTAAACACACTTATTTTAGTTGAAAAAGTCATAATTCACATCCAACAGTCATTTAGAGTCAAAAGATTAAATGTTAAAATTTCTTCATTATAGACCATTTTGGGATAATTCGACATGTCCGGAGTCATCGTTTTTCATCCGAAAATTGATTTTTTGGACTGTACCAAAAAAGTTTCAAAATGTCAATTGGTTCGTGCCTCATGTTGAATAACCACTTTTTAAACCCTCACAGTGACCAAAATTGCCATTGTTACAGAGTTTTGCTTACTCAAAAGCTTCAATTTTGACCCGTTTCAGGCACAGAAATGACTTTCAACACACTTCTTTTAGTTGAAAAATTCATAATTCACATCCAACAGTCATTTAGAGTCAAAAGATTAAATGTTAAAATGTCATCATTATAGACCATTTTGGGAACGTTCGACATGTCCGGAGTCATCGTTTTTCATCCGAAAATTGATTTTTTGGACTGTACCAAAAATGATTCAAAATGTCAATTGGATCGTGCCTCATGTTGAATAACCACTTTTTAAACCCTCACAGTGACCAAAATTGCCATTTTTACAGAGTTTTGCTTACTCAAAAGCTTCAATTTTGACCCGTTTCAGGCACAGAAATGACTTTAAACACACTTATTTTAGTTGAAAAAGTCATAATTCACATCCAACAGTCATTTAGAGTCAAAAGATTAAATGTTAAAATTTCTTCATTATAGACCATTTTGGGATAATTCGACATGTCCGGAGTCATCGTTTTTCATCCGAAAATTGATTTTTTGGACTGTACCAAAAATGATTCAAAATGTCAATTGGTTCGTGCCTCATGTTGAATAACCACTTTTTAAACCCTCACAGTGAACAAAATTGCCATTTTTACAGAGTTTTGCTTACTCAAAAGCTTCAATTTTGACCCGTTTCAGGCACAGAAATGACTTTCAACACACTTATTTTTGTTGAAAAATTCATAATTCACATCCAACAGTCATTTAGAGTCAAAAGATTAAATGTTAAAATTTCATCATTATAGACCATTTTGGGAACGTTCGACATGTCCGGAGTCATCGTTTTTCATCCGAAAATTGATTTTTTGGACTGTACCAAAAATGATTAAAAATGTCAATTGGATCATGCCTCATGTTGAATAACCACTTTTTAAACCCTCACAGTGACCAAAATTGCCATTTTTACAGAGTTTTGCTTACTCAAAAGCTTCAATTTTGACCCGTTTCAGGCACAGAAATGACTTTAAACAGACTTATTTTAGTTGAAAAAGTCATAATTCACATCCAACAGTCATTTAGAGTCAAAAGATTAAATGTTAAAATTTCATCATTATAGACCATTTTGGGAACGTTCGACATGTCCGGAGTCATCGTTTTTCATCCGAAAATTGATTTTTTGGACTGTACCAAAAATGATTAAATATGTCAATTGGATCATGCCTCATGTTGAATAACCACTTTTTAAACCCTCACAGTGCCCAAAATTGCCATTTTTACAGAGTTTTGCTTACTCAAAAGCTTCAATTTTGACCCGTTTCAGGCACAGAAATGACTTTAAACACACTTATTTTAGTTGAAAAAGTCATAATTCACATCCAACAGTCATTTAGAGTCAAAAGATTAAATGTTAAAATTTCTTCATTATAGACCATTTTGGGATAATTCGACATGTCCGGAGTCATCGTTTTTCATCCGAAAATTGATTTTTTGGACTGTACCAAAAATGATTCAAAATGTCAATTGGTTCGTGCCTCATGTTGAATAACCACTTTTTAAACCCTCACAGTGACCAAAATTGCCATTTTTACAGAGTTTTGTTTACTCAAAAGCTTCAATTTTGACCCGTTTCAGGCACAGAAATGACTTTCAACACACTTCTTTTAGTTGAAAAATTCATAATTCACATCCAACAGTCATTTAGAGTCAAAAGATTAAATGTTAAAATGTCATCATTATAGACCATTTTGGGAACGTTCGACATGTCCGGAGTCATCGTTTTTCATCCGAAAATTGATTTTTTGGACTGTACCAAAAATGATTCAAAATGTCAATTGGATCGTGCCTCATGTTGAATAACCACTTTTTAAACCCTCACAGTGACCAAAATTGCCATTTTTACAGAGTTTTGCTTACTCAAAAGCTTCAATTTTGACCCGTTTCAGGCACAGAAATGACTTTAAACACACTTATTTTAGTTGAAAAAGTCATAATTCACATCCAACAGTCATTTAGAGTCAAAAGATTAAATGTTAAAATTTCTTCATTATAGACCATTTTGGGATAATTCGACATGTCCGGAGTCATCGTTTTTCATCCGAAAATTGATTTTTTGGACTGTACCAAAAATGATTCAAAATGTCAATTGGTTCGTGCCTCATGTTGAATAACCACTTTTTAAACCCTCACAGTGAACAAAATTGCCATTTTTACAGAGTTTTGCTTACTCAAAAGCTTCAATTTTGACCCGTTTCAGGCACAGAAATGACTTTCAACACACTTATTTTTGTTGAAAAATTCATAATTCACATCCAACAGTCATTTAGAGTCAAAAGATTAAATGTTAAAATTTCATCATTATAGACCATTTTGGGAACGTTCGACATGTCCGGAGTCATCGTTTTTCATCCGAAAATTGATTTTTTGGACTGTACCAAAAATGATTAAAAATGTCAATTGGATCATGCCTCATGTTGAATATTCACTTTTTAAACCCTCACAGTGACCAAAATTGCCATTTTTACAGATTTTTGCTTACTCAAAAGCTTCAATTTTGACCCGTTTCAGGCACAGAAATGACTTTAAACAGACTTATTTTAGTTGAAAAAGTCATAATTCACATCCAACAGTCATTTAGAGTCAAAAGATTAAATGTTAAAATTTCATCATTATAGACCATTTTGGGAACGTTCGACATGTCCGGAGTCATCGTTTTTCATCCGAAAATTGATTTTTTGGACTGTACCAAAAATGATTAAATATGTCAATTGGATCATGCCTCATGTTGAATAACCACTTTTTAAACCCTCACAGTGACCAAAATTGCCATTTTTACAGAGTTTTGCTTACTCAAAAGCTTCAATTTTGACCCGTTTCAGGCACAGAAATGACTTTAAACACACTTATTTTAGTTGAAAAAGTCATAATTCACATCCAACAGTCATTTAGAGTCAAAAGATTAAATGTTAAAATTTCTTCATTATAGACCATTTTGGGATAATTCGACATGTCCGGAGTCATCGTTTTTCATCCGAAAATTGATTTTTTGGACTGTACCAAAAATGATTCAAAATGTCAATTGGATCGTGCCTCATGTTAAATAACCACTTTTTAAACCCTCACAGTGACCAAAATTGCCATTTTTACAGAGTTTTGCTTACACAAAAGCTTCAATTTTGACCCGTTTCAGGCACAGAAATGACTTTTAAACAGACTTATTTTAGTTGGAAAAGTCATAATTCACCTCCAACAGTCATTTAGAGTCAAAAGATTAAATGTTAAAATTTCATCATTATAGACCATTTTGGGAACGTTCGACATGTCCGGAGTCATCATTTTTCATCCGAAAATTGATTTTTTGGACTGTACCAAAAATGATTAAAAATGTCAATTGGATCGTGCCTCATGTTGAATAACCACTTTTTAAACCCTCACAGTGACCAAAATTGCCATTTTTACAGAGTTTTGTTTACTCAAAAGCTTCAATTTTGACCCGTTTCAGGCACAGAAATGACTTTAAACACACTTATTTTAGTTGAAAAAGTCATAATTCACATCCAACAGTCATTTAGAGTCAAAAGATTAAATGTTAAAATTTCATCATTATAGACCATTTTGGGAACCTTCGTCATCGTTTTTCATCCGAAAATTGATTTTTTGGACTGTACCAAAAATGATTCAAAATGTCAATTGGATCGTGACTCATGTTGAATAACCACTTTTTAAACCCTCACAGTGACCAAAATTGCCATTTTTACAGAGTTTTGCTTACTCAAAAGCTTCAATTTTGACCGTTTCAGGCACAGAAATGACTTTAAACACACTTATTTTAGTTGAAAAAGTCATAATTCACATCCAACAGTCATTTAGAGTCAAAAGATTAAATGTTAAAATTTCTTCATTATAGACCATTTTGGGATAATTCGACATGTCCGGAGTCATCGTTTTTCATCCGAAAATTGATTTTTTGGACTGTACCAAAAAAGTTTCAAAATGTCAATTGGTTCGTGCCTCATGTTGAATAACCACTTTTTAAACCCTCACAGTGACCAAAATTGCCATTGTTACAGAGTTTTGCTTACTCAAAAGCTTCAATTTTGACCCGTTTCAGGCACAGAAATGACTTTCAACACACTTCTTTTAGTTGAAAAATTCATAATTCACATCCAACAGTCATTTAGAGTCAAAAGATTAAATGTTAAAATGTCATCATTATAGACCATTTTGGGAACGTTCGACATGTCCGGAGTCATCGTTTTTCATCCGAAAATTGATTTTTTGGACTGTACCAAAAATGATTCAAAATGTCAATTGGATCGTGCCTCATGTTGAATAACCACTTTTTAAACCCTCACAGTGACCAAAATTGCCATTTTTACAGAGTTTTGCTTACTCAAAAGCTTCAATTTTGACCCGTTTCAGGCACAGAAATGACTTTAAACACACTTATTTTAGTTGAAAAAGTCATAATTCACATCCAACAGTCATTTAGAGTCAAAAGATTAAATGTTAAAATTTCTTCATTATAGACCATTTTGGGATAATTCGACATGTCCGGAGTCATCGTTTTTCATCCGAAAATTGATTTTTTGGACTGTACCAAAAATGATTCAAAATGTCAATTGGTTCGTGCCTCATGTTGAATAACCACTTTTTAAACCCTCACAGTGAACAAAATTGCCATTTTTACAGAGTTTTGCTTACTCAAAAGCTTCAATTTTGACCCGTTTCAGGCACAGAAATGACTTTCAACACACTTATTTTTGTTGAAAAATTCATAATTCACATCCAACAGTCATTTAGAGTCAAAAGATTAAATGTTAAAATTTCATCATTATAGACCATTTTGGGAACGTTCGACATGTCCGGAGTCATCGTTTTTCATCCGAAAATTGATTTTTTGGACTGTACCAAAAATGATTAAAAATGTCAATTGGATCATGCCTCATGTTGAATAACCACTTTTTAAACCCTCACAGTGACCAAAATTGCCATTTTTACAGAGTTTTGCTTACTCAAAAGCTTCAATTTTGACCCGTTTCAGGCACAGAAATGACTTTAAACAGACTTATTTTAGTTGAAAAAGTCATAATTCACATCCAACAGTCATTTAGAGTCAAAAGATTAAATGTTAAAATTTCATCATTATAGACCATTTTGGGAACGTTCGACATGTCCGGAGTCATCGTTTTTCATCCGAAAATTGATTTTTTGGACTGTACCAAAAATGATTAAATATGTCAATTGGATCATGCCTCATGTTGAATAACCACTTTTTAAACCCTCACAGTGCCCAAAATTGCCATTTTTACAGAGTTTTGCTTACTCAAAAGCTTCAATTTTGACCCGTTTCAGGCACAGAAATGACTTTAAACACACTTATTTTAGTTGAAAAAGTCATAATTCACATCCAACAGTCATTTAGAGTCAAAAGATTAAATGTTAAAATTTCTTCATTATAGACCATTTTGGGATAATTCGACATGTCCGGAGTCATCGTTTTTCATCCGAAAATTGATTTTTTGGACTGTACCAAAAATGATTCAAAATGTCAATTGGTTCGTGCCTCATGTTGAATAACCACTTTTTAAACCCTCACAGTGACCAAAATTGCCATTTTTACAGAGTTTTGTTTACTCAAAAGCTTCAATTTTGACCCGTTTCAGGCACAGAAATGACTTTCAACACACTTCTTTTAGTTGAAAAATTCATAATTCACATCCAACAGTCATTTAGAGTCAAAAGATTAAATGTTAAAATGTCATCATTATAGACCATTTTGGGAACGTTCGACATGTCCGGAGTCATCGTTTTTCATCCGAAAATTGATTTTTTGGACTGTACCAAAAATGATTCAAAATGTCAATTGGATCGTGCCTCATGTTGAATAACCACTTTTTAAACCCTCACAGTGACCAAAATTGCCATTTTTACAGAGTTTTGCTTACTCAAAAGCTTCAATTTTGACCCGTTTCAGGCACAGAAATGACTTTAAACACACTTATTTTAGTTGAAAAAGTCATAATTCACATCCAACAGTCATTTAGAGTCAAAAGATTAAATGTTAAAATTTCTTCATTATAGACCATTTTGGGATAATTCGACATGTCCGGAGTCATCGTTTTTCATCCGAAAATTGATTTTTTGGACTGTACCAAAAATGATTCAAAATGTCAATTGGTTCGTGCCTCATGTTGAATAACCACTTTTTAAACCCTCACAGTGAACAAAATTGCCATTTTTACAGAGTTTTGCTTACTCAAAAGCTTCAATTTTGACCCGTTTCAGGCACAGAAATGACTTTCAACACACTTATTTTTGTTGAAAAATTCATAATTCACATCCAACAGTCATTTAGAGTCAAAAGATTAAATGTTAAAATTTCATCATTATAGACCATTTTGGGAACGTTCGACATGTCCGGAGTCATCGTTTTTCATCCGAAAATTGATTTTTTGGACTGTACCAAAAATGATTAAAAATGTCAATTGGATCATGCCTCATGTTGAATATTCACTTTTTAAACCCTCACAGTGACCAAAATTGCCATTTTTACAGATTTTTGCTTACTCAAAAGCTTCAATTTTGACCCGTTTCAGGCACAGAAATGACTTTAAACAGACTTATTTTAGTTGAAAAAGTCATAATTCACATCCAACAGTCATTTAGAGTCAAAAGATTAAATGTTAAAATTTCATCATTATAGACCATTTTGGGAACGTTCGACATGTCCGGAGTCATCGTTTTTCATCCGAAAATTGATTTTTTGGACTGTACCAAAAATGATTAAATATGTCAATTGGATCATGCCTCATGTTGAATAACCACTTTTTAAACCCTCACAGTGCCCAAAATTGCCATTTTTACAGAGTTTTGCTTACTCAAAAGCTTCAATTTTGACCCGTTTCAGGCACAGAAATGACTTTAAACACACTTATTTTAGTTGAAAAAGTCATAATTCACATCCAACAGTCATTAAGAGTCAAAAGATTAAATGTTAAAATTTCTTCATTATAGACCATTTTGGGATAATTCGACATGTCCGGAGTCATCGTTTTTCATCCCAAAATTGATTTTTTGGACTGTACCAAAAATGATTCAAAATGTCAATTGGTTCGTGCATCATGTTGAATAACCACTTTTTAAACCCTCACAGTGACCAAAATTGCCATTTTTACAGAGTTTGCTTACTCAAAAGCATCAATTTTGACCCGTTTCAGGCACAGAAATGACTTTAAACAGACTTATTTTAGTTGAAAAAGTCATAATTCACATCCAACAGTCATTTAGAGTCAAAAGATTAAATGTGTAAATTTCATCATTATAGAATATTTTGGGAACGTTCGACATGTCCGGAGTCATCGTTTTTCATCCGAAAATTGATTTTTTGGACTGTACCAAAAATGATTAAAAATGTCAATTGGATCATGCCTCATGTTGAATAACAACTTTTTAAACCCTCACAGTGACCAAAATTGCCATTTTTTCAGAGTTTTGCTTACTCAAAAGCTTCAATTTTGACCCGTTTCAGGCACAGAAATGACTTTAAACACACTTATTTCAGTTGAAAAAATCATAATTCACATCCAACAGTCATTTAGAGTCAAAAGATTAAATGTTAAAATGTCATCATTATAGACCATTTTGGGAACGTTCGACATGTCCGGAGTCATCGTTTTTCATCCGAAAATTGATTTTTTGGACTGTACCCAAAATGATTCAAAATGTCAATTGGATCGTGCCTCATGTTGAATAACCACTTTTTAAACCCTCACAGTGACCAAAATTGCCATTTTTACAAAGTTTTGCTTACTCAAAAGCTTCAATTTTGACCCGTTTCAGGCACAGAAATGACTTTAAACACACTTATTTTAGTTGAAAAAGTCATAATTCACATCCGACAGTCATTTAGAGTCAAAAGATTGAATGTTAAAATTTCTTCATTATAGACCATTTTGGGATAATTCGACATGTCCGGAGTCATCGTTTTTCATCTGAAAATTGATTTTTTGGACTGTACCAAAAATGATTCAAAATGTCAATTGGATCGTGCCTCATGTTGAATAACCACTTTTTAAACCCTCACAGTGACCAAAATTGCCATTTTTACAGAGTTTTGCTTACTCAAAAGCTTCAATTTTGACCCGTTTCAGGCACAGAAATGACTTTTAAACAGACTTATTTTAGTTGGAAAAGTCATAATTCACCTCCAACAGTCATTTAGAGTCAAAAGATTAAATGTTAAAATTTCATCATTATAGACCATTTTGGGAACGTTCGACATGTCCGGAGTCATCGTTTTTCATCCGAAAATTGATTTTTTGGACTGTACCAAAAATGATTAAAAATGTCAATTGGATCGTGCCTCATGTTGAATAACCACTTTTTAAACCCTCACAGTGACCAAAATTGCCATTTTTACAGAGTTTTGTTTACTCAAAAGTTTCAATTTTGACCCGTTTCAGGCACAGAAATGACTTTAAACACACTTATTTTAGTTGAAAAAGTCATAATTCACATCCAACAGTCATTTAGAGTCAAAAGATTAAATGTTAAAATTTCATCATTATAGACCATTTTGGGAACCTTCGACATGTCCGGAGTCATCGTTTTTCATCCGAAAATTGATTTTTTGGACTGTACCAAAAATGATTCAAAATGTCAATTGGATCGTGACTCATGTTGAATAACCACTTTTTAAACCCTCACAGTGACCAAAATTGCCATTTTTACAGAGTTTTGCTTACTCAAAAGCTTCAATTTTGACCGTTTCAGGCACAGAAATGACTTTAAACACACTTATTTTAGTTGAAAAAGTCATAATTCACATCCAACAGTCATTTAGAGTCAAAAGATTAAATGTTAAAATTTCTTCATTATAGACCATTTTGGGATAATTCGACATGTCCGGAGTCATCGTTTTTCATCCGAAAATTGATTTTTTGGACTGTACCAAAAATGATTCAAAATGTCAATTGGTTCGTGCCTCATGTTGAATAACCACTTTTTAAACCCTCACAGTGAACAAAATTGCCATTTTTACAGAGTTTTGCTTACTCAAAAGCTTCAATTTTGACCCGTTTCAGGCACAGAAATGACTTTCAACACACTTATTTTTGTTGAAAAATTCATAATTCACATCCAACAGTCATTTAGAGTCAAAAGATTAAATGTTAAAATTTCATCATTATAGACCATTTTGGGAACGTTCGACATGTCCGGAGTCATCGTTTTTCATCCGAAAATTGATTTTTTGGACTGTACCAAAAATGATTAAAAATGTCAATTGGATCATGCCTCATGTTGAATAACCACTTTTTAAACCCTCACAGTGACCAAAATTGCCATTTTTACAGAGTTTTGCTTACTCAAAAGCTTCAATTTTGACCCGTTTCAGGCACAGAAATGACTTTAAACAGACTTATTTTAGTTGAAAAAGTCATAATTCACATCCAACAGTCATTTAGAGTCAAAAGATTAAATGTTAAAATTTCATCATTATAGACCATTTTGGGAACGTTCGACATGTCCGGAGTCATCGTTTTTCATCCGAAAATTGATTTTTTGGACTGTACCAAAAATGATTAAATATGTCAATTGGATCATGCCTCATGTTGAATAACCACTTTTTAAACCCTCACAGTGCCCAAAATTGCCATTTTTACAGAGTTTTGCTTACTCAAAAGCTTCAATTTTGACCCGTTTCAGGCACAGAAATGACTTTAAACACACTTATTTTAGTTGAAAAAGTCATAATTCACATCCAACAGTCATTTAGAGTCAAAAGATTAAATGTTAAAATTTCTTCATTATAGACCATTTTGGGATAATTCGACATGTCCGGAGTCATCGTTTTTCATCCGAAAATTGATTTTTTGGACTGTACCAAAAATGATTCAAAATGTCAATTGGTTCGTGCCTCATGTTGAATAACCACTTTTTAAACCCTCACAGTGACCAAAATTGCCATTTTTACAGAGTTTGCTTACTCAAAAGCTTCAATTTTGACCCGTTTCAGGCACAGAAATGACTTTAAACAGACTTATTTTAGTTGAAAAAGTCATAATTCACATCCAACAGTCATTTAGAGTCAAAAGATTAAATGTTAAAATTTCATCATTATAGACCATTTTGGGAACGTTCGACATGTCCGGAGTCATCATTTTTCATCCGAAAATTGATTTTTTGAACTGTACCAAAAATGATTAAAAATGTCAATTGGATCGTGCCTCATGTTGAATAACCACTTTTTAAACCCTCACAGTGACCAAAATTGCCATTTTTACAGAGTTTTGTTTACTCAAAAGCTTCAATTTTGACCCGTTTCAGGCACAGAAATGACTTTAAACACACTTATTTTAGTTGAAAAAGTCATAATTCACATCCAACAGTCATTTAGAGTCAAAAGATTAAATGTTAAAATTTCATCATTATAGACCATTTTGGGAACCTTCGACATGTCCGGAGTCATCGTTTTTCATCCGAAAATTGATTTTTTGGACTGTACCAAAAATGATTCAAAATGTCAATTGGATCGTGACTCATTTTGAATAACCACTTTTTAAACCCTCACAGTGACCAAAATTGCCATTTTTACAGAGTTTTGCTTACTCAAAAGCTTCAATTTTGACCGTTTCAGGCACAGAAATGACTTTAAACACACTTATTTTAGTTGAAAAAGTCATAATTCACATCCAACAGTCATTTACAGTCAAAAGATTAAATGTTAAAATTTCTTCATTTTAGACCATTTTGGGATAATTCGACATGTCCGGAGTCATCGTTTTTCATCCGAAAATTGATTTTTTGGACTGTACCAAAAAAGTTTCAAAATGTCAATTGGTTCGTGCCTCATGTTGAATAACCACTTTTTAAACCCTCACAGTGACCAAAATTGCCATTGTTACAGAGTTTTGCTTACTCAAAAGCTTCAATTTTGACCCGTTTCAGGCACAGAAATGACTTTCAACACACTTCTTTTAGTTGAAAAATTCATAATTCACATCCAACAGTCATTTAGAGTCAAAAGATTAAATGTTAAAATGTCATCATTATAGACCATTTTGGGAACGTTCGACATGTCCGGAGTCATCGTTTTTCATCCGAAAATTGATTTTTTGGACTGTACCAAAAATGATTCAAAATGTCAATTGGATCGTGCCTCATGTTGAATAACCACTTTTTAAACCCTCACAGTGACCAAAATTGCCATTTTTACAGAGTTTTGCATACTCAAAAGCTTCAATTTTGACCCGTTTCAGGCACAGAAATGACTTTAAACACACTTATTTTAGTTGAAAAAGTCATAATTCACATCCAACAGTCATTTAGAGTCAAAAGATTAAATGTTAAAATTTCTTCATTATAGACCATTTTGGGATAATTCGACATGTCCGGAGTCATCGTTTTTCATCCGAAAATTGATTTTTTGGACTGTACCAAAAATGATTCAAAATGTCAATTGGTTCGTGCCTCATGTTGAATAACCACTTTTTAAACCCTCACAGTGAACAAAATTGCCATTTTTACAGAGTTTTGCTTACTCAAAAGCTTCAATTTTGACCCGTTTCAGGCACAGAAATGACTTTCAACACACTTATTTTTGTTGAAAAATTCATAATTCACATCCAACAGTCATTTAGAGTCAAAAGATTAAATGTTAAAATTTCATCATTATAGACCATTTTGGGAACGTTCGACATGTCCGGAGTCATCGTTTTTCATCCGAAAATTGATTTTTTGGACTGTACCAAAAATGATTAAAAATGTCAATTGGATCATGCCTCATGTTGAATATTCACTTTTTAAACCCTCACAGTGACCAAAATTGCCATTTTTACAGAGTTTTGCTTACTCAAAAGCTTCAATTTTGACCCGTTTCAGGCACAGAAATGACTTTAAACAGACTTATTTTAGTTGAAAAAGTCATAATTCACATCCAACAGTCATTTAGAGTCAAAAGATTAAATGTTAAAATTTCATCATTATAGACCATTTTGGGAACGTTCGACATGTCCGGAGTCATCGTTTTTCATCCGAAAATTGATTTTTTGGACTGTACCAAAAATGATTAAATATGTCAATTGGATCATGCCTCATGTTGAATAACCACTTTTTAAACCCTCACAGTGCCCAAAATTGCCATTTTTACAGAGTTTTGCTTACTCAAAAGCTTCAATTTTGACCCGTTTCAGGCACAGAAATGACTTTAAACACACTTATTTTAGTTGAAAAAGTCATAATTCACATCCAACAGTCATTTAGAGTCAAAAGATTAAATGTTAAAATTTCTTCATTATAGACCATTTTGGGATAATTCGACATGTCCGGAGTCATCGTTTTTCATCCGAAAATTGATTTTTTGGACTGTACCAAAAATGATTCAAAATGTCAATTGGTTCGTGCATCATGTTGAATAACCACTTTTTAAACCCTCACAGTGACCAAAATTGCCATTTTTACAGAGTTTGCTTACTCAAAAGCTTCAATTTTGACCCGTTTCAGGCACAGAAATGACTTTAAACAGACTTATTTTAGTTGAAAAAGTCATAATTCACATCCAACAGTCATTTAGAGTCAAAAGATTAAATGTGTAAATTTCATCATTATAGAATATTTTGGGAACGTTCGACATGTCCGGAGTCATCGTTTTTCATCCGAAAATTGATTTTTTGGACTGTACCAAAAATGATTAAAAATGTCAATTGGATCATGCCTCATGTTGAATAACAACTTTTTAAACCCTCACAGTGACCAAAATTGCCATTTTTTCAGAGTTTTGCTTACTCAAAAGCTTCAATTTTGACCCGTTTCAGGCACAGAAATGACTTTAAACACACTTATTTCAGTTGAAAAAATCATAATTCACATCCAACAGTCATTTAGAGTCAAAAGATTAAATGTTAAAATGTCATCATTATAGACCATTTTGGGAACGTTCGACATGTCCGGAGTCATCGTTTTTCATCCGAAAATTGATTTTTTGGACTGTACCCAAAATGATTCAAAATGTCAATTGGATCGTGCCTCATGTTGAATAACCACTTTTTAAACCCTCACAGTGACCAAAATTGCCATTTTTACAAAGTTTTGCTTACTCAAAAGCTTCAATTTTGACCCGTTTCAGGCACAGAAATGACTTTAAACACACTTATTTTAGTTGAAAAAGTCATAATTCACATCCGACAGTCATTTAGAGTCAAAAGATTGAATGTTAAAATTTCTTCATTATAGACCATTTTGGGATAATTCGACATATCCGGAGTCATCGTTTTTCATCTGAAAATTGATTTTTTGGACTGTACCAAAAATGATTCAAAATGTCAATTGGATCGTGCCTCATGTTGAATAACCACTTTTTAAACCCTCACAGTGACCAAAATTGCCATTTTTACAGAGTTTTGCTTACTCAAAAGCTTCAATTTTGACCCGTTTCAGGCACAGAAATGACTTTTAAACAGACTTATTTTAGTTGGAAAAGTCATAATTCACCTCCAACAGTCATTTAGAGTCAAAAGATTAAATGTTAAAATTTCATCATTATAGACCATTTTGGGAACGTTCGACATGTCCGGAGTCATCGTTTTTCATCCGAAAATTGATTTTTTGGACTGTACCAAAAATGATTAAAAATGTCAATTGGATCGTGCCTCATGTTGAATAACCACTTTTTAAACCCTCACAGTGACCAAAATTGCCATTTTTACAGAGTTTTGTTTACTCAAAAGCTTCAATTTTGACCCGTTTCAGGCACAGAAATGACTTTAAACACACTTATTTTAGTTGAAAAAGTCATAATTCACATCCAACAGTCATTTAGAGTCAAAAGATTAAATGTTAAAATTTCATCATTATAGACCATTTTGGGAACCTTCGACATGTCCGGAGTCATCGTTTTTCATCCGAAAATTGATTTTTTGGACTGTACCAAAAATGATTCAAAATGTCAATTGGATCGTGACTCATGTTGAATAACCACTTTTTAAACCCTCACAGTGACCAAAATTGCCATTTTTACAGAGTTTTGCTTACTCAAAAGCTTCAATTTTGACCGTTTCAGGCACAGAAATGACTTTAAACACACTTATTTTAGTTGAAAAAGTCATAATTCACATCCAACAGTCATTTAGAGTCAAAAGATTAAATGTTAAAATTTCTTCATTATAGACCATTTTGGGATAATTCGACATGTCCGGAGTCATCGTTTTTCATCCGAAAATTGATTTTTTGGACTGTACCAAAAAAGTTTCAAAATGTCAATTGGTTCGTGCCTCATGTTGAATAACCACTTTTTAAACCCTCACAGTGACCAAAATTGCCATTTTTACAGAGTTTTGCTTACTCAAAAGCTTCAATTTTGACCCGTTTCAGGCACAGAAATGACTTTAAACAGACTTATTTTAGTTGAAAAAGTCATAATTCACATCCAACAGTCATTTAGAGTCAAAAGATTAAATGTTAAAATTTCATCATTATAGACCATTTTGGGAACGTTCGACATGTCCGGAGTCATCGTTTTTCATCCGAAAATTGATTTTTTGGACTGTACCAAAAATGATTAAATATGTCAATTGGATCATGCCTCATGTTGAATAACCACTTTTTAAACCCTCACAGTGCCCAAAATTGCCATTTTTACAGAGTTTTGCTTACTCAAAAGCTTCAATTTTGACCCGTTTCAGGCACAGAAATGACTTTAAACACACTTATTTTAGTTGAAAAAGTCATAATTCACATCCAACAGTCATTTAGAGTCAAAAGATTAAATGTTAAAATTTCTTCATTATAGACCATTTTGGGATAATTCGACATGTCCGGAGTCATCGTTTTTCATCCGAAAATTGATTTTTTGGACTGTACCAAAAATGATTCAAAATGTCAATTGGTTCGTGCCTCATGTTGAATAACCACTTTTTAAACCCTCACAGTGACCAAAATTGCCATTTTTACAGAGTTTGCTTACTCAAAAGCTTCAATTTTGACCCGTTTCAGGCACAGAAATGACTTTAAACAGACTTATTTTAGTTGAAAAAGTCATAATTCACATCCAACAGTCATTTAGAGTCAAAAGATTAAATGTTAAAATTTCATCATTATAGACCATTTTGGGAACGTTCGACATGTCCGGAGTCATCATTTTTCATCCGAAAATTGATTTTTTGAACTGTACCAAAAATGATTAAAAATGTCAATTGGATCGTGCCTCATGTTGAATAACCACTTTTTAAACCCTCACAGTGACCAAAATTGCCATTTTTACAGAGTTTTGCTTACTCAAAAGCTTCAATTTTGACCCGTTTCAGGCACAGAAATGACTTTTAAACAGACTTATTTTAGTTGAAAAAGTCATAATTCACATCCAACAGTCATTTAGAGTCAAAAGATTAAATGTTAAAATTTCATAATTATAGACCATTTTGGGAACGTTCGACATGTCCGGAGTCATCGTTTTTCATCCGTAAATTGATTTTTTGGACTGTACCAAAAATGATTAAAAATGTCAATTGGTTCGTGCCTCATGTTGAATAACCACTTTTTAAACCCTCACAGTGACCAAAATTGCCATTTTTACAGAGTTTTGCTTACTCAAAAGCTTCAATTTTGACCCGTTTCAGGCACAGAAATGACTTTAAACACACTTATTTCAGTTGAAAAAATCATAATTCACATCCAACAGTCATTTAGAGTCAAAAGATTAAATGTTAAAATTTCATCATTATAGACCATTTTGGGATAATTCGACATGTCCGGAGTCATCGTTTTTCATCTGAAAATTGATTTTTTGGACTGTACCAAAAATGATTCAAAATGTCAATTGGATCGTGCCTCATGTTGAATAACCACTTTTTAAACCCTCACAGTGACCAAAATTGCCATTTTTACAGAGTTTTGCTTACTCAAAAGCTTCAATTTTGACCCGTTTCAGGCACAGAAATGACTTTTAAACAGACTTATTTTAGTTGGAAAAGTCATAATTCACCTCCAACAGTCATTTAGAGTCAAAAGATTAAATGTTAAAATTTCATCATTATAGACCATTTTGGGAACGTTCGACATGTCCGGAGTCATCGTTTTTCATCCGAAAATTGATTTTTTGGACTGTACCAAAAATGATTAAAAATGTCAATTGGATCGTGCCTCATGTTGAATAACCACTTTTTAAACCCTCACAGTGACCAAAATTGCCATTTTTACAGAGTTTTGTTTACTCAAAAGCTTCAATTTTGACCCGTTTCAGGCACAGAAATGACTTTAAACACACTTATTTTAGTTGAAAAAGTCATAATTCACATCCAACAGTCATTTAGAGTCAAAAGATTAAATGTTAAAATTTCATCATTATAGACCATTTTGGGAACCTTCGACATGTCCGGAGTCATCGTTTTTCATCCGAAAATTGATTTTTTGGACTGTACCAAAAATGATTCAAAATGTCAATTGGATCGTGACTCATGTTGAATAACCACTTTTTAAACCCTCACAGTGACCAAAATTGCCATTTTTACAGAGTTTTGCTTACTCAAAAGCTTCAATTTTGACCGTTTCAGGCACAGAAATGACTTTAAACACACTTATTTTAGTTGAAAAAGTCATAATTCACATCCAACAGTCATTTAGAGTCAAAAGATTAAATGTTAAAATTTCATCATTATAGACCATTTTGGGAACGTTCGACATGTCCGGAGTCATCGTTTTTCATCCGAAAATTGATTTTTTGGACTGTACCAAAAATGATTCAAAATGTCAATTGGATCGTGCCTCATGTTGAATAACCACTTTTTAAACCCTCACAGTGACCAAAATTGCCATTTTTACAGAGTTTTGCTTTCTCAAAAGCTTAAATTTTGACCCGTTTCAGGCACAGAAATGACTTTAAACACACTTATTTTAGTTGAAAAAGTCATAATTCACATCCAACAGTCATTTAGAGTCAAAAGATTAAATGTTAAAATTTCATCATTATAGACCATTTTGGGAACGTTCGACATGTCCGGAGTCATCGTTTTTAATCCGAAAATTGATTTTTTGGACTGTACCAAAAATGATTCAAAATGTCAATTGGATTGTGCCTCATGTTGAATAACCACTTTTTAAACCCTCACAGTGACCAAAATTGCCATTTTTACAGAGTTTTGCTTACTCAAAAGCTTCAATTTTGACCTGTTTCAGGCACAGAAATGACTTTAAACACACTTATTTTAGTTGAAAAAGTCATAATTCACATCCAACAGTCATTTAGAGTCAAAAGATTAAATGTTAAAATTTCTTCATTATAGACCATTTTGGGATAATTCGACATGTCCGGAGTCATCGTTTTTCATCCGAAAATTGATTTTTTGGACTGTACCAAAAATGATTCAAAATGTCAATTGGTTCGTGCCTCATGTTGAATAACCACTTTTTAAACCCTCACAGTGACCAAAATTGCCATTTTTACAGAGTTTTGCTTACTCAAAAGCTTCAATTTTTACCCGTTTCAGGCACAGAAATGAATTTAAACATTTATTTTAGTTGAAAAAGTCATAATTCACATCCAACAGTCATTTAGAGTCAAAAGATTAAATGTTAAAATTTCTTAATTATAGACCATTTTGGGATAATTCGACATGTCCGGAGTCATCGTTTTTCATCCAAAAATTGATTTTTTGGACTGTACCAAAAATGATTCAAAATGTCAATTGGTTCGTGCCTCATGTTGAATAACCACTTTTTAAACCCTCACAGTGACCAAAATTGCCATTTTTACAGAGTTTTGCTTACTCAAAAGCTTCAATTTTGACCCGTTTCAGGCACAGAAATGACTTTAAACAGACTTATTTTAGTTGAAAAAGTCATAATTCACATCCTACAGTCATTTAGAGTCAAAAGATTAAATGTTAAAATTTCATCATTATAGACCATTTTGGGAACGTTCGACATGTCCGGAGTCATCGTTTTTCATCCGAAAATTGATTTTTTGGACTGTACCAAAAATGATTCAAAATGTCAATTGGATCGTGCCTCATGTTGAATAACCACTTTTTAAACCCTCACAGTGACCAAAATTGCCATTTTTACAGAGTTTTGCTTACTCAATAACTTCAATTTTGACCCGTTTCAGGCACAGAAATGACTTTAAACACACTTATTTTAGTTGAAAAAGTCATAATTCACATCCAACAGTCATTTAGAGTCAAAAGATTAAATGTTAAAATTTCTTCATTATAGACCATTTTGGGATAATTCGACATGTCCGGAGTCATCGTTTTTCATCCGAAAATTGATTTTTTGGACTGTACCAAAAATGTTTCAAAATGTCAATTGGTTCGTGCCTCATGTTGAATAACCACTTTTTAAACCCTCACAGTGACCAAAATTGCCATTTTTACAAAGTTTTGCTTACTCAAAAGCTTCAATTTTGACCCGTTTCAGGCACAGAAATGACTTTAAACACACTTATTTTAGTTGAAAAAGTCATAATTCACATCCAACAGTCATTTAGAGTCAAAAGATTAAATGTTAAAATTTCATCATTATAGACCATTTTGGGAACGTTCGACATGTCCGGAGTCATCGTTTTTCATCCGAAAATTGATTTTTTGGACTGTACCAAAAATGATTCAAAATGTCAATTGGATCGTGCCTCATGTTGAATAACCACTTTTTAAACCCTCACAGTGACCAAAATTGCCATTTTTACAGAGTTTTGCTTACTCAAAAGCTTAAATTTTGACCCGTTTCAGGCACAGAAATGACTTTAAACACACTTATTTTAGTTGAAAAAGTCATAATTCACATCCAACAGTCATTTAGAGTCAAAAGATTAAATGTTAAAATTTCTTAATTATAGACCATTTTGGGATAATTCGACATGTCCGGAGTCATCGTTTTTCATCCGAAAATTGATTTTTTGGACTGTACCAAAAATGATTCAAAATGTCAATTGGTTCGTGCCTCATGTTGAATAACCACTTTTTAAACCCTCACAGTGACCAAAATTGCAATTTTTACAGAGTTTTGCTTACTCAAAAGCTTCAATTTTGACCCGTTTCAGGCACAGAAATGACTTTTAAACAGACTTATTTTAGTTGAAAAAGTCATAATTCACATCCAACAGTCATTTAGAGTCAAAAGATTAAATGTTAAAATTTCATCATTATAGACCATTTTGGGAACCTTCGACATGTCCGGAGTCATCGTTTTTCATCCGAAAATTGATTTTTTGGACTGTACCAAAAATGATTCAAAATGTCAATTGGATCGTGCCTCATGTTGAATAACCACTTTTTAAACCCTCAAAGTGACCAAAATTGCCATTTTTACAGAGTTTTGCTTACTCAAAAGCTTCAATTTTGACCCGTTTCAGGCACAGAAATGACTTTAAACACACTTATTTTAGTTGAAAAAGTCATAATTCACATCCAACAGTCATTTAGAGTCAAAAGATTAAATGTTAAAATTTCTTCATTATAGACCACTTTGGGATAATTCGACATGTCCGGAGTCATCGTTTTTCATCCGAAAATTGATTTTTTGGACTGTACCAAAAATGATTCAAAATGTCAATTGGTTCGTGCCTCATGTTGAATAACCACTTTTTAAACCCTCACAGTGACCAAAATTGCCATTTTTACAGAGTTTTGCTTACTCAAAAGCTTCAATTTTGACCCGTTTCAGGCACAGAAATGACTTTAAACACACTTATTTTAGTTGAAAAAGTCATAATTCACATCCAACAGTCATTTAGAGTCAAAAGATTAAATGTTAAAATTTCTTCATTATAGACCACTTTGGGATAATTCGACATGTCCGGAGTCATCGTTTTTCATCCGAAAATTGATTTTTTGGACTGTACCAAAAATGATTCAAAATGTCAATTGGTTCGTGCCTCATGTTGAATAACCACTTTTTAAACCCTCACAGTGACCAAAATTGCCATTTTTACAGAGTTTTGCTTACTCAAAAGCTTCAGTTTTGACCCGTTTCAGGCACAGAAAAACTGTACCAAAAATGATTCAAAACTGCAACTGTCACGCATTAGGTGTACCCGGGGGAGTCGCAGTAAGACTGCGCTGGGTTTAACCAAGCCAAAAGGCACCTTGGACGATTTCCTCGTAAAAACAAACTTGGCAATAGATGCCGAAATCTCAAAAATGCAGAAGAGGGTCTCAATCGAGTTAGATGCTGCACGCAGACTTTCCCAAACATTTGCTAACTCTAAAAAATCCTCCCTGGGAAATATCGCGTCTGCTGCATCTCCCCAAAAGGTGGAACGTCCGCCTCCTTTATTGATCCTTGCCGACGTCCATCATTCCCCCCCTCCTTCCTCTCCTCCAGCGTTAGATTCCTCATTTATTTTCTCCCCCATGACCGTCCAACCTAGTGAAAGTGACCCACCCACCGACCAGGGAAATTCCACCACCTTCCCGGTTATAACTGCTCCCTCTTTTTCTGTACCAAAAAGTACAAACCCAGGTCGCCAAGCATCGAGGAAGAAAAACAATGTAAAATCTGCCTATGCTCGTAAAAAAGCCAAAGTTGCAAGGCAGCAGTTTTTCAACCATAGAAGACCATTACCCAATGTAGAGGATCATAAACAAACACCACCCCCAGCTATCCACCAAATAGGGGGGAATAGTAACCTCACTATGGCTCCTGTGGTAGAGAATCCCATTACCCCCGCAGATAATCCAACACTGGGAGGGTTAAACAAGACAGAGAGGAACAAGGATAAAGTGGGTGATGACGAAGATTTTCTTCAGACAGTCTGGGTCACCTTAAAACAACTATTGACACCTTTCGAACTCAGACTGTCACGTATTGAGAGTCACTTACTCGAGATGGATAAAACGTTAGTATCCCTGGCCACGCTTAGCCTAAAACAGCTGGAAGCCGCACATCCCCATATCAATGAGAGTCCACCTCTGGTTAGAAATCCCGGCATCCAACCTGCTCCAGCCTCTAACATTGGCACCAAAACAGCTACAGCGCCTAAGGAGGTTTCTTCAGCCCCTTTGACTCTCCCTGCACCCGTACCCCCCCGTTATCCAAGCCGACCCCGATCCCCAAACCGAGGACACTTGCAAATGTCGCTGCCAACCCCCCAAAAATAGAGGAAAAACCCCCTAAAAAACTTCCTCAGCCCAAACCCCCTCCTAGAGCCGAGCAGAAGGCGAATAATCCCAGCACTCCTCTCCTAGAGTGCACACCAAATTTACACCCAAATCACCAGAACTTTCGCGGAGGCTACATTGATCTTCCCCCTGAGGCTGGGCCCTATGTGGTTATCTTGGCAGGGGTACCACCGCTTGCCCCGGATATTGTTGAAACCCAGTGGTCCTTAAAAAATAAAGTGATCCACTGGTTAAATACTAATAGGCAGATCCCTCACCCTAATAGGAGTAGGGTACTAATGGTCAGGAGAGTCCCTTGGGTGGGCCGTACCCACAAATCGATATCAGGAGACTGTATCGTGGTGTCTTTTGCAGACCCTCATACAGCCCACCTCATTTCCACATGGGACCAATACGTGACTGAACAAATCATTGTCACCAAACCCCTAACCTTTTTCTACCCTCCAAAACAGCTAGTAGAGTATCCTGGGGCTTGGACCACTATCCACAACCACAGATGGAAGGGCCAGATGCAGGGATGGCAACACGCCAATGATGGGTGGGAAGGTGTACACACCATGAATAGATTTGGATGCTTAGATCAGGTGGACTGACTGGGAACAGTAGATCAAACACCCCGATCAAGTGATCAGAACCACGCAATGTTTACCACTAATAGCTACTCATCGCCACCCATAGCTAAGAACCTGACCCATTCGATGGTGGTTCCACCCACCTCTGCCCAGTACCCGCCCCCTGTGCAAGCTATACATCACCTACACAGGGCACATCTCCATGATCAGGTGGAGTTAATAGAGAGTGAGGGCCACATACATCAGGTAGACAGTGAACCGAAACACTCATTATTGTCCTGGAATGTAGCAGGACTAGGCAATAAGATCAAGCATATACCCTGGTTGGAGACGGTCCACAAGCATGGCATACTTTGCCTGCAAGAAACCTGGCTGGTGGAACAAAGGCATATCCTGGGGTATCGAACGTTCCATACACCTGCTGTTCCCGCCATTCAGGGCCGCAATAAAGGGGGTCTGTGTATATACGTTTCGAATGTGGGGGACATAAAAGTGTATAATTTTCACTCAGACCAATACTTTCAAATTCTTTCTTTTAAATGGGGCACCACACAAAAGGTTATACTGGTGAATTTCTATAACAATATGCCACCTAACGAGATGGAATCCATCTTAAATAAAATGCTAAACCGCATCCATAAAGTGAGGGACCAAAACGCGGGAGACCATACAATTATTTGGGTGGGAGATTTTAATTGTGCAGTCTGCCCACTTTCTGAGTTAGGTTTGTGCGGCCTTGCAGATCGTGAGGAGGACGGTCCTTTTCACTTCTCACACACCAAACTGGGGTCTCTCCTTAACAGTATTATGTTTGCTTTTGACCTCACTTTCGTTAATCAGGCATGCTCTCCCCCAGTTCCCTTTGCCCCAACATATAATGGAAGAGGTTGTGAATCCACAATCGACTTTGCACTGATATCCCCCACCGCGCCCAACTTTATAACCTCTTGGGAGATAGGGGAAGATCCAATGAGTGACCATTACCCTATTACCTTTGGGGTTAGGCTACCAGTGGAGAAACTAAAGGAACCTAGTGGCCCACTATATCCATTGGAGGTCACCTTAGCAAAGATAAATGGTTATGTGGTAAAGTGGGAGAAATTAAACCCCAGCGTTTTCTTCCACAAATTAATTTCATCCTGCCTTGAAGACATATTCGTCTGCTTAGAAGTAGATGCGGAACCTAAGGCGATTATGGCAGCTTTCGCCAATATACAGGAGTACCTAAAAGGGGTTTTAACTAAGAGCCACAATAAGAAGGGGAGATGTGCATCCAGGTGGTTTGATTCTGGGTGCACAGCCGCCCTAAAGAACTTGAAGAAAGTTTTAAACACCATCCCGAAAAATAGGGCCCAAATCTCTGATGCTAGACGAGAGTACAAGAGAGAAATTAACCTCCGGAAAGCAACCATAAAAAAGGAGGCCTGGGAAGCACTGGGAGAAGCTGCCAGGAATAAGGACACCAACCTTTTCTGGAAAGTGATAAGATCAGTATACAACCCAAAACATACTGATAATTGCATAGATGTAGCAATCACAGCAGAGCTCTGGGTTGAACATTACGGGAAACTCTACACTGACAGACAGGGGAACAGCATGAATCAAGAAAAGGCACTTTTATCACCGAGGAACTTCATGCGGGACTTCCAGCAAAGTGATCCCCTAGTTTCGCCGTATCCAATTGACTTGGTCTTTACCACCCTAGAAGTCGAAAATGCAATCAGGGAAAGTCCTTCAGGGAAGGCTCCTGGTCCGGATTACACACCAGTGGATGCCTATAAAACAAACTTGGAATTTTGGGCTCCGCTTTTAACGAACGTTTTGAACATGGGAAATAAATGCGGCTTAATTAAGACCTGGTCAGATGCCATTGTAGTTCCCATCTTCAAAAAGGGAAACAGGGACGATCCGGCTTGCTACCGTCCCATATCCTTACTAGACGGCCTCATGAAAATTGCAGGAAGGATCGTTCTAAAAAGGATCCAGCACTGGGAGGTAGAAAATAAGGTTATTTCGGAACTCCAATATGGATTCCGAAAGGGACTGGGCACCCAAGAGCAATGTCTAAATCTGTCCTTACTAATGTCCAAATACACTGAGGCTAAAAAAGGGGATCTATTTGTTACATTCGTTGACCTTAGCTCAGCATTTGATTGTGTGGATCATCTGCAGCTCTGGTCAACTTTGGAGCTCATTGGGGTGGATCCCACAATAGTGGTTTTTATCAAAGAACTTTACAGAGATGCTGGTGCCAGGGTTAGGTTCGGGACCCAGGGGCAGTGTACACAGAAATTCCCTATAAATAGAGGGGTTAGGCAAGGTTGTATACTCGCGCCCCTTCTATTTAGTTTTTATATTAATTCTGTTGTAGAAGACCTAACAAATCTCCAGAATGACTATCCAGCTGTCAATGGTAGGCCTGTTCCCATCCTATTATATGCCGATGACGCAGCTATTATGTCTAGGACTAGGGTAGGGTTGCAGAGAGCGGTAAGAGAATTCTCGTCCTACATGGGGAAAAGAAATTTGAAAGTGAACATCTCAAAAACTTTCTCCATGCCGTGCACCCTAAAGAGTATAAGGCCACAATGTTCGATATACCTTGACGAGCAAAGAATCGAGACCACAGATACTTTTTGCTATCTGGGTGTCGTTTTTGAGAGAAAAGGAGCCTGGAAACATGCAGTAACGGCTAGGAGGCTTGCCTTTACCCGTGCTATTGGTGCCCTGAGAACTTTTGCAGCGAAAATTGGGGGCAAACCGACTGCCGAAATGATACAGATTTACCAAGCAAAGTGTATAGCGACAGTCACTTATGGAGCAGGCTTATGGGGCTTTGAAGATGTGTCCTCACTCCAAATTTGTGAGAATCTTTTTATCCGTTACCTATTGGGGGTGAGCAAATCTACTTCAACCTTCATTACTCATATTGAGACTGGCCTCAAATACCTTAGCGACTTCATAAAGCTGTCACCATGTCTGCTTTGGCACAAAATTTGGACTACTAGGGAATGCCAACTTAATAGAGAACTAATCAGGGATTGCATGAGCTTGGATGCCGCATCCAAAATCAAATGGTTGCAACATGTCCGGCTGATGTTCGCCAAGGTTGGTTGTCCGGAATACTATGATGACCCAGAGTCCCTTGAAAATCTGTCCAGGTCGTCTCTTAAAAAACTTTTACTTACCCACCTGGAGGGTGTTAGATGGGATGCAGTGCGACTCAAAAATACTATCTTGAGTTACCAAAGAATTACTCCTACCGAAGGTTTGCAATTGTACCTCAGGACTGAAACGGCACCTTACCCTCGTATGCTTCTCACCAGGCTGCGCCTAGGTACCTTTTTTCGCATGGTCACCCTCCCTAAACAAAATGACTGGACTGCCCCAAACCTAATTTGCCCATGCGACGATCACTCATCACAAAGTAATATTCATATTATGTTCTTTTGCAATCTGTATTCTGTCCCAAGGAAATTGTACTTATTACCTCTTTTAAAACACTGGGGCATAAGAACATGCAAAGACACTTACTTTAAATTACTTTTGTTAGATGAGGCGTATGTCATCTTTGTTGTTTCACGTTTTTTAATTTCAGTAATGAAATATAGAAATTCCATGATGTAACCCTTACATGTTTTAACCTTTGCTTATGTTTTTACATGGGGTCAATTGCTGTAATTTCATCATTGAATCTTATGATCTGGAAAACTGTTTTATAGAATCTCACAAAAACTTCGTTGGGGACATCTTTTTAAATTTGCTGTATAAAATGTACTTGTATGCTTTTATGATTTTATCAAACAAATCGAATAAAGCTAAATTTGAATTTGATTCAAAATGTCAATTGGATCGTGCCTCATGTTGAATAACCACTTTTTAAACCCTCACAGTGACCAAAATTGCCATTTTTACAGAGTTTTGCTTACTCAAAAGCTTCAATTTTGACCCGTTTCAGGCACAGAAATGGCTTTAAACACACTTATTTTAGTTGAAAAAGTCATAATTCACATCCAACAGTCATTTAGAGTCAAAAGATTAAATGTTAAAATTTCTTCATTATAGACCACTTTGGGATAATTCGACATGTCCGGAGTCATCGTTTTTCATCCGAAAATTGATTTTTTGGACTGTACCAAAAATGATTCAAAATGTCAATTGGTTCGTGCCTCATGTTGAATAACCACTTTTTAAACCCTCACAGTGACCAAAATTGCCATTTTTACAGAGTTTTGCTTACTCAAAAGCTTCAATTTTGACCCGTTTCAGGCACAGAAATGACTTTAAACACACTTATTTTAGTTGAAAAAGTCATAATTCACATCCAACAGTCATTTAGAGTCAAAAGATTAAATGTTAAAATTTCTTCATTATAGACCATTTTGGGATAATTCGACATGTCCGGAGTCATCGTTTTTCATCCGAAAATTGATTTTTTGGACTGTACCAAAAATGATTCAAAATGTCAATTGGTTCGTGCCTCATGTTGAATAACCACTTTTTAAACCCTCACAGTGACCAAAATTGCCATTTTTACAGAGTTTTGCTTACTCAAAAG
Organism: Lissotriton vulgaris; assembly: GCF_964263255.1. NCBI lineage: Eukaryota > Metazoa > Chordata > Amphibia > Caudata > Salamandridae > Lissotriton > Lissotriton vulgaris. The sequence continues at coordinate 109,181 of NW_028250900.1, read as the reverse complement.
CTTCAATTTTGACCCGTTTCAGGCACAGAAATGACTTTAAACACACTTATTTTAGTTGAAAAAGTCATAATTCACACCCAACAGTCATTTAGAGTCAAAAGATTAAATGTTAAAATTTCTTCATTATAGACCATTTTGGGATAATTCGACATGTCCGGAGTCATCGTTTTTCATCCGTAAATTGATTTTTTGGACTGTACCAAAAATGATTAAAAATGTCAATTGGTTCGTGCCTCATGTTGAATAACCACTTTTTAAACCCTCACAGTGACCAAAATTGCCATTTTTACAGAGTTTTGCTTACTCAAAAGCTTCAATTTTGACCCGTTTCAGGCACAGAAATGACTTTAAACACACTTATTTTAGTTGAAAAAGTCATAATTCACATCCAACAGTCATTTAGAGTCAAAAGATTAAATGTGTAAATTTCATCATTATAGAATATTTTGGGAACGTTCGACATGTCCGGAGTCATCGTTTTTCATCCGAAAATTGATTTTTTGGACTGTACCAAAAATGATTAAAAATGTCAATTGGATCATGCCTCATGTTGAATAACAACTTTTTAAACCCTCACAGTGACCAAAATTGCCATTTTTTCAGAGTTTTGCTTACTCAAAAGCTTCAATTTTGACCCGTTTCAGGCACAGAAATGACTTTAAACACACTTATTTCAGTTGAAAAAATCATAATTCACATCCAACAGTCATTTAGAGTCAAAAGATTAAATGTTAAAATGTCATCATTATAGACCATTTTGGGAACGTTCGACATGTCCGGAGTCATCGTTTTTCATCCGAAAATTGATTTTTTGGACTGTACCCAAAATGATTCAAAATGTCAATTGGATCGTGCCTCATGTTGAATAACCACTTTTTAAACCCTCACAGTGACCAAAATTGCCATTTTTACAAAGTTTTGCTTACTCAAAAGCTTCAATTTTGACCCGTTTCAGGCACAGAAATGACTTTAAACACACTTATTTTAGTTGAAAAAGTCATAATTCACATCCGACAGTCATTTAGAGTCAAAAGATTGAATGTTAAAATTTCTTCATTATAGACCATTTTGGGATAATTCGACATGTCCGGAGTCATCGTTTTTCATCTGAAAATTGATTTTTTGGACTGTACCAAAAATGATTCAAAATGTCAATTGGATCGTGCCTCATGTTGAATAACCACTTTTTAAACCCTCACAGTGACCAAAATTGCCATTTTTACAGAGTTTTGCTTACTCAAAAGCTTCAATTTTGACCCGTTTCAGGCACAGAAATGACTTTTAAACAGACTTATTTTAGTTGGAAAAGTCATAATTCACCTCCAACAGTCATTTAGAGTCAAAAGATTAAATGTTAAAATTTCATCATTATAGACCATTTTGGGAACGTTCGACATGTCCGGAGTCATCGTTTTTCATCCGAAAATTGATTTTTTGGACTGTACCAAAAATGATTAAAAATGTCAATTGGATCGTGCCTCATGTTGAATAACCACTTTTTAAACCCTCACAGTGACCAAAATTGCCATTTTTACAGAGTTTTGTTTACTCAAAAGCTTCAATTTTGACCCGTTTCAGGCACAGAAATGACTTTAAACACACTTATTTTAGTTGAAAAAGTCATAATTCACATCCAACAGTCATTTAGAGTCAAAAGATTAAATGTTAAAATTTCATCATTATAGACCATTTTGGGAACCTTCGACATGTCCGGAGTCATCGTTTTTCATCCGAAAATTGATTTTTTGGACTGTACCAAAAATGATTCAAAATGTCAATTGGATCGTGACTCATGTTGAATAACCACTTTTTAAACCCTCACTGTGACCAAAATTGCCATTTTTACAGAGTTTTGCTTACTCAAAAGCTTCAATTTTGACCGTTTCAGGCACAGAAATGACTTTAAACACACTTATTTTAGTTGAAAAAGTCATAATTCACATCCAACAGTCATTTTGAGTCAAAAGATTAAATGTTAAAATTTCTTCATTATAGACCATTTTGGGATAATTCGACATGTCCGGAGTCATCGTTTTTCATCCGAAAATTGATTTTTTGGACTGTACCAAAAAAGTTTCAAAATGTCAATTGGTTCGTGCCTCATGTTGAATAACCACTTTTTAAACCCTCACAGTGACCAAAATTGCCATTGTTACAGAGTTTTGCTTACTCAAAAGCTTCAATTTTGACCCGTTTCAGGCACAGAAATGACTTTCAACACACTTCTTTTAGTTGAAAAATTCATAATTCACATCCAACAGTCATTTAGAGTCAAAAGATTAAATGTTAAAATGTCATCATTATAGACCATTTTGGGAACGTTCGACATGTCCGGAGTCATCGTTTTTCATCCGAAAATTGATTTTTTGGACTGTACCAAAAATGATTCAAAATGTCAATTGGATCGTGCCTCATGTTGAATAACCACTTTTTAAACCCTCACAGTGACCAAAATTGCCATTGTTACAGAGTTTTGCTTACTCAAAAGCTTCAATTTTGACCCGTTTCAGGCACAGAAATGACTTTCAACACACTTCTTTTAGTTGAAAAAGTCATAATTCACATCCAACAGTCATTTAGAGTCAAAAGATTAAATGTTAAAATTTCTTCATTATAGACCATTTTGGGATAATTCGACATGTCCGGAGTCATCGTTTTTCATCCGAAAATTGATTTTTTGGACTGTACCAAAAATGATTCAAAATGTCAATTGGTTCGTGCCTCATGTTGAATAACCACTTTTTAAACCCTCACAGTGAACAAAATTGCCATTTTTACAGAGTTTTGCTTACTCAAAAGCTTCAATTTTGACCCGTTTCAGGCACAGAAATGACTTTCAACACACTTATTTTTGTTGAAAAATTCATAATTCACATCCAACAGTCATTTAGAGTCAAAAGATTAAATGTTAAAATTTCATCATTATAGACCATTTTGGGAACGTTCGACATGTCCGGAGTCATCGTTTTTCATCCGAAAATTGATTTTTTGGACTGTACCAAAAATGATTAAAAATGTCAATTGGATCATGCCTCATGTTGAATAACCACTTTTTAAACCCTCACAGTGACCAAAATTGCCATTTTTACAGAGTTTTGCTTACTCAAAAGCTTCAATTTTGACCCGTTTCAGGCACAGAAATGACTTTAAACAGACTTATTTTAGTTGAAAAAGTCATAATTCACATCCAACAGTCATTTAGAGTCAAAAGATTAAATGTTAAAATTTCATCATTATAGACCATTTTGGGAACGTTCGACATGTCCGGAGTCATCGTTTTTCATCCGAAAATTGATTTTTTGGACTGTACCAAAAATGATTAAATATGTCAATTGGATCATGCCTCATGTTGAATAACCACTTTTTAAACCCTCACAGTGACCAAAATTGCCATTTTTACAGAGTTTTGCTTACTCAAAAGCTTCAATTTTGACCCGTTTCAGGCACAGAAATGACTTTAAACACACTTATTTTAGTTGAAAAAGTCATAATTCACATCCAACAGTCATTTAGAGTCAAAAGATTAAATGTTAAAATTTCTTCATTATAGACCATTTTGGGATAATTCGACATGTCCGGAGTCATCGTTTTTCATCCGAAAATTGATTTTTTGGACTGTACCAAAAATGATTCAAAATGTCAATTGGTTCGTGCCTCATGTTGAATAACCACTTTTTAAACCCTCACAGTGACCAAAATTGCCATTTTTACAGAGTTTTCTTACTCAAAAGCTTCAATTTTGACCCGTTTCAGGCACAGAAATGACTTTAAACAGACTTATTTTAGTTGAAAAAGTCATAATTCACATCCAACAGTCATTTAGAGTCAAAAGATTAAATGTTAAAATTTCATCATTATAGACCATTTTGGGAACGTTCGACATGTCCGGAGTCATCGTTTTTCATCCGAAAATTGATTTTTTTAACTGTACCAAAAATGATTAAAAATGTCAATTGGATCGTGCCTCATGTTGAATAACCACTTTTTAAACCCTCACAGTGACCAAAATTGCCATTTTTACAGAGTTTTGCTTACTCAAAAGCTTCAATTTTGACCCGTTTCAGGCACAGAAATGACTTTTAAACAGACTTATTTTAGTTGAAAAAGTCATAATTCACATCCAACAGTCATTTAGAGTCAAAAGATTAAATGTTAAAATTTCATAATTATAGACCATTTTGGGAACGTTCAACATGTCCGGAGTCATCGTTTTTCATCCGAAAATTGATTTTTTGGACTGTACCAAAAATGATTAAAAATGTCAATTGGATCGTGCCTCATGTTGAATAACCACTTTTTAAACCCTCACAGTGACCAAAATTGCCATTTTTACATAGTTTTGTTTACTCAAAAGCTTCAATTTTGACCCGTTTCAGGCACAGAAATGACTTTAAACACACGTATTTTAGTTGAAAAAGTCATAATTCACATCCAACAGTCATTTAGAGTCAAAAGATTAAATGTTAAAATTTCTTCATTATAGACCACTTTGGGATAATTCGACATGTCCGGAGTCATCGTTTTTCATCCGAAAATTGATTTTTTGGACTGTACCAAAAATGATTCAAAATGTCAATTGGTTCGTGCCTCATGTTGAATAACCACTTTTTAAACCCTCACAGTGACCAAAATTGCCATTTTTACAGAGTTTTGCTTACTCAAAAGCTTCAATTTTGACCCGTTTCAGGCACAGAAATGACTTTAAACACACTTATTTTAGTTGAAAAAGTCATAATTCACATCCGACAGTCATTTAGAGTCAAAAGATTGAATGTTAAAATTTCTTCATTATAGACCATTTTGGGATAATTCGACATGTCCGGAGTCATCGTTTTTCATCCGAAAATTGATTTTTTGGACTGTACCAAAAATGATTCAAAATGTCAATTGGTTCGTGCCTCATGTTGAATAACCACTTTTTAAACCCTCACAGTGACCAAAATTGCCATTTTTACAGAGTTTTGCTTACTCAAAAGCTTCAATTTTGACCCGTTTCAGGCACAGAAATGACTTTAAACAGACTTATTTTAGTTGAAAAAGTCATAATTCACATCCAACAGTCATTTAGAGTCAAAAGATTAAATGTTAAAATTTCATCATTATAGACCATTTTGGGAACCTTCGACATGTCCGGAGTCATCGTTTTTCATCCGAAAATTGATTTTTTGGACTGTACCAAAAATGATTCAAAATGTCAATTGGATCGTGACTCATGTTGAATAACCACTTTTTAAACCCTCACAGGGACCAAAATTGCCATTTTTACAGAGTTTTGCTTACTCAAAAGCTTCAATTTTGACCGTTTCAGGCACAGAAATGACTTTAAACACACTTATTTTAGTTGAAAAAGTCATAATTCACATCCAACAGTCATTTTGAGTCAAAAGATTAAATGTTAAAATTTCTTCATTATAGACCATTTTGGGATAATTCGACATGTCCGGAGTCATCGTTTTTCATCCGAAAATTGATTTTTTGGACTGTACCAAAAAAGTTTCAAATTGTCAATTGGTTCGTGCCTCATGTTGAATAACCACTTTTTAAACCCTCACAGTGACCAAAATTGCCATTGTTACAGAGTTTTGCTTACTCAAAAGCTTCAATTTTGACCCGTTTCAGGCACAGAAATGACTTTCAACACACTTCTTTTAGTTGAAAAATTCATAATTCACATCCAACAGTCATTTAGAGTCAAAAGATTAAATGTTAAAATGTCATCATTATAGACCATTTTGGGAACGTTCGACATGTCCGGAGTCATCGTTTTTCATCCGAAAATTGATTTTTTGGACTGTACCAAAAATGATTCAAAATGTCAATTGGATCGTGCCTCATGTTGAATAACCACTTTTTAAACCCTCACAGTGACCAAAATTGCCATTTTTACAGAGTTTTGCTTACTCAAAAGCTTCAATTTTGACCCGTTTCAGGCACAGAAATGACTTTAAACACACTTATTTTAGTTGAAAAAGTCATAATTCACATCCAACAGTCATTTAGAGTCAAAAGATTAAATGTTAAAATTTCTTCATTATAGACCATTTTGGGATAATTCGACATGTCCGGAGTCATCGTTTTTCATCCGAAAATTGATTTTTTGGACTGTACCAAAAATGATTCAAAATGTCAATTGGTTCGTGCCTCATGTTGAATAACCACTTTTTAAACCCTCACAGTGAACAAAATTGCCATTTTTACAGAGTTTTGCTTACTCAAAAGCTTCAATTTTGACCCGTTTCAGGCACAGAAATGACTTTCAACACACTTATTTTTGTTGAAAAATTCATAATTCACATCCAACAGTCATTTAGAGTCAAAAGATTAAATGTTAAAATTTCATCATTATAGACCATTTTGGGAACGTTCGACATGTCCGGAGTCATCGTTTTTCATCCGAAAATTGATTTTTTGGACTGTACCAAAAATGATTAAAAATGTCAATTGGATCATGCCTCATGTTGAATAACCACTTTTTAAACCCTCACAGTGACCAAAATTGCCATTTTTACAGAGTTTTGCTTACTCAAAAGCTTCAATTTTGACCCGTTTCAGGCACAGAAATGACTTTAAACAGACTTATTTTAGTTGAAAAAGTCATAATTCACATCCAACAGTCATTTAGAGTCAAAAGATTAAATGTTAAAATTTCATCATTATAGACCATTTTGGGAACGTTCGACATGTCCGGAGTCATCGTTTTTCATCCGAAAATTGATTTTTTGGACTGTACCAAAAATGATTAAATATGTCAATTGGATCATGCCTCATGTTGAATAACCACTTTTTAAACCCTCACAGTGACCAAAATTGCCATTTTTACAGAGTTTTGCTTACTCAAAAGCTTCAATTTTGACCCGTTTCAGGCACAGAAATGACTTTAAACACACTTATTTTAGTTGAAAAAGTCATAATTCACATCCAACAGTCATTTAGAGTCAAAAGATTAAATGTTAAAATTTCTTCATTATAGACCATTTTGGGATAATTCGACATGTCCGGAGTCATCGTTTTTCATCCGAAAATTGATTTTTTGGACTGTACCAAAAATGATTCAAAATGTCAATTGGTTCGTGCCTCATGTTGAATAACCACTTTTTAAACCCTCACAGTGACCAAAATTGCCATTTTTACAGAGTTTTCTTACTCAAAAGCTTCAATTTTGACCCGTTTCAGGCACAGAAATGACTTTAAACAGACTTATTTTAGTTGAAAAAGTCATAATTCACATCCAACAGTCATTTAGAGTCAAAAGATTAAATGTTAAAATTTCATCATTATAGACCATTTTGGGAACGTTCGACATGTCCGGAGTCATCGTTTTTCATCCGAAAATTGATTTTTTTAACTGTACCAAAAATGATTAAAAATGTCAATTGGATCGTGCCTCATGTTGAATAACCACTTTTTAAACCCTCACAGTGACCAAAATTGCCATTTTTACAGAGTTTTGCTTACTCAAAAGCTTCAATTTTGACCCGTTTCAGGCACAGAAATGACTTTTAAACAGACTTATTTTAGTTGAAAAAGTCATAATTCACATCCAACAGTCATTTAGAGTCAAAAGATTAAATGTTAAAATTTCATAATTATAGACCATTTTGGGAACGTTCAACATGTCCGGAGTCATCGTTTTTCATCCGAAAATTGATTTTTTGGACTGTACCAAAAATGATTAAAAATGTCAATTGGATCGTGCCTCATGTTGAATAACCACTTTTTAAACCCTCACAGTGACCAAAATTGCCATTTTTACATAGTTTTGTTTACTCAAAAGCTTCAATTTTGACCCGTTTCAGGCACAGAAATGACTTTAAACACACTTATTTTAGTTGAAAAAGTCATAATTCACATCCAACAGTCATTTAGAGTCAAAACATTAAATGTTAAAATTTCTTCATTATAGACCACTTTGGGATAATTCGACATGTCCGGAGTCATCGTTTTTCATCCGAAAATTGATTTTTTGGACTGTACCAAAAATGATTCAAAATGTCAATTGGTTCGTGCCTCATGTTGAATAACCACTTTTTAAACCCTCACAGTGACCAAAATTGCCATTTTTACAGAGTTTTGCTTACTCAAAAGCTTCAATTTTGACCCGTTTCAGGCACAGAAATGACTTTAAACACACTTATTTTAGTTGAAAAAGTCATAATTCACATCCGACAGTCATTTAGGGTCAAAAGATTGAATGTTAAAATTTCTTCATTATAGACCATTTTGGGATAATTCGACATGTCCGGAGTCATCGTTTTTCATCCGAAAATTGATTTTTTGGACTGTACCAAAAATGATTCAAAATGTCAATTGGTTCGTGCCTCATGTTGAATAACCACTTTTTAAACCCTCACAGTGACCAAAATTGCCATTTTTACAGAGTTTTGCTTACTCAAAAGCTTCAATTTTGACCCGTTTCAGGCACAGAAATGACTTTAAACAGACTTATTTTAGTTGAAAAAGTCATAATTCACATCCAACAGTCATTTAGAGTCAAAAGATTAAATGTTAAAATTTCATCATTATAGACCATTTTGGGAACGTTCGACATGTCCGGAGTCATCGTTTTTCATCCGAAAATTGATTTTTTGGACTGTACCAAAAATGATTCAAAATGTCAATTGGATCGTGCCTCATGTTGAATAACCACTTTTTAAACCCTCACACTGACCAAAATTGCCATTTTTACAGAGTTTTGCTTACTCAAAAGCTTAAATTTTGACCCGTTTCAGGCACAGAAATGACTTTAAACACACTTATTTTAGTTGAAAAAGTCATAATTCACATCCAACAGTCATTTAGAGTCAAAAGATTAAATGTTAAAATTTCATCATTATAGACCATTTTGGGAACGTTCGACATGTCCGGAGTCATCGTTTTTAATCCGAAAATTGATTTTTTGGACTGTACCAAAAATGATTCAAAATGTCAATTGGATCGTGCCTCATGTTGAATAACCACTTTTTAAACCCTCACAGTGACCAAAATTGCCATTTTTACAGAGTTTTGCTTACTCAAAAGCTTCAATTTTGACCTGTTTCAGGCACAGAAATGACTTTAAACACACTTATTTTAGTTGAAAAAGTCATAATTCACATCCAACAGTCATTTAGAGTCAAAAGATTAAATGTTAAAATTTCTTCATTATAGACCATTTTGGGATAATTCGACATGTCCGGAGTCATCGTTTTTCATCCGAAAATTGATTTTTTGGACTGTACCAAAAATGATTCAAAATGTCAATTGGTTCGTGCCTCATGTTGAATAACCACTTTTTAAACCCTCACAGTGACCAAAATTGCCATTTTTACAGAGTTTTGCTTACTCAAAAGCTTCAATTTTTACCCGTTTCAGGCACAGAAATGACTTTAAACAGACTTATTTTAGTTGAAAAAGTCATAATTCACATCCAACAGTCATTTAGAGTCAAAAGATTAAATGTTAAAATTTCATCATTATAGACCATTTTGGGAACGTTCGACATGTCCGGAGTCATCGTTTTTCATCCGAAAATTGATTTTTTGAACTGTACCAAAAATGATTAAAAATGTCAATTGGATCGTGCCTCATGTTGAATAACCACTTTTTAAACCCTCACAGTGACCAAAATTGCCATTTTTACAGAGTTTTGTTTACTCAAAAGCTTCAATTTTGACCCGTTTCAGGCACAGAAATGACTTTAAACACACTTATTTTAGTTGAAAAAGTCATAATTCACATCCAACAGTCATTTAGAGTCAAAAGATTAAATGTTAAAATTTCATCATTATAGACCATTTTGGGAACCTTCGACATGTCCGGAGTCATCGTTTTTCATCCGAAAATTGATTTTTTGGACTGTACCAAAAATGATTCAAAATGTCAATTGGATCGTGCCTCATGTTGAATAACCACTTTTTAAACCCTCACAGTGACCAAAATTGCCATTTTTACAGAGTTTTGCTTACTCAAAAGCTTCAATTTTGACCCGTTTCAGGCACAGAAATGACTTTAAACACACTTATTTTAGTTGAAAAAGTCATAATTCACATCCAACAGTCATTTAGAGTCAAAAGATTAAATGTTAAAATTTCTTCATTATAGACCATTTTGGGATAATTCGACATGTCCGGAGTCATCGTTTTTCATCCGAAAATTGATTTTTTGGACTGTACCAAAAATGATTCAAAATGTCAATTGGTTCGTGCCTCATGTTGAATAACCACTTTTTAAACCCTCACAGTGACCAAAATTGCCATTTTTACAGAGTTTTGCTTACTCAAAAGCTTCAATTTTGACCCGTTTCAGGCACAGAAATGACTTTAAACACACTTATTTTAGTTGAAAAAGTCATAATTCACATCCAACAGTCATTTAGAGTCAAAAGATTAAATGTTAAAATTTCTTCATTATAGACCATTTTGGGATAATTCGACATGTCCGGAGTCATCGTTTTTCATCCGAAAATTGATTTTTTGTACTGTACCAAAAATTATTCAAAATGTCAATTGGTTCGTGCCTCATGTTGAATAACCACTTTTTAAACCCTCACAGTGACCAAAATTGCCATTTTTACAGAGTTTTGCTTACTCAAAATCTTCAATTTTGACCCGTTTCAGGCACAGAAATGACTTTAAACACACTTATTTTAGTTGAAAAAGTCATAATTCACATCCAACAGTCATTTAGAGTCAAAAGATTAAATGTTAAAATTTCTTCATTATAGACCATTTTGGGATAACTCGACATGCCTGGAGTCATCGTTTTTCATCCGAAAATTGATTTTTTGGACTGTACCAAAAATGATTCAAAATGTCAATTGCTTCGTGCCTCATGTTGAATAACCACTTTTTAAACCCTCACAGTGACCAAAATTGCCATTTTACAGAGTTTTGCTTACTCAAAAGCTTCAATTTTGACCCGTTTCAGGCACAGAAATGACTTTAAACACACTTATTTTAGTTGAAAAAGTCATAATTCATATCCAACAGTCATTTAGATTCAAAAGATTAAATGTTAAAATTTCTTCATTATAGACCATTTTGGGATAATTCGACATGTCCGGAGTCATCGTTTTTCATCCGAAAATTGATTTTTTGGACTGTACCAAAAATGATTCAAAATGTTAATTGGTTCGTGCCTCATGTTGAATAACCACTTTTTAAACCCTCACAGTGACCAAAATTGCCATTTTTACAGAGTTTTGCTTACTCAAAAGCTTCAATTTTGACCCGTTTCAGGCACAGAAATGACTTTAAACACACTTATTTTAGTTGAAAAAGTCATAATTCACATCCAACAGTCATTTAGAGTCAAAAGATTAAATGTTAAAATTTCTTCATTATAGACCATTTTGGGATAATTCGACATGTCCGGAGTCATCGTTTTTCATCCGTAAATTGATTTTTTGGACTGTACCAAAAACGATTCAAAATGTCAATTGGTTCGTGCCTCATGTTGAATAACCACTTTTTAAACCCTCACAGTGACCAAAATTGCCATTTTTACAAAGTTTTGCTTACTCAAAAGCTTCAATTTTGACCCGTTTCAGGCACAGAAATGACTTTAAACACACTTATTTTAGTTGAAAAAGTCATAATTCACATCCAACAGTCATTTAGAGTCAAAAGATTAAATGTGTAAATGTCATCATTATAGAATATTTTGGGAACATTCGACATGTCCGGAGTCATTGTTTTTCATCCGAAAATTGATTTTTTGGACTGTACCAAAAATGATTAAAAATGTCAATTGGATCATGCCTCATGTTGAATAACCACTTTTTAAACCCTCACAGTGACCAAAATTGCCATTTTTTCAGAGTTTTGCTTACTCAAAAGCTTCAATTTTGACCCGTTTCAGGCACAGAAATGACTTTAAACACACTTATTTCAGTTGAAAAAATCATAATTCACATCCAACAGTCATTTAGAGTCAAAAGATTAAATGTTAAAATGTCATCATTATAGACCATTTTGGGAACGTTCGACATGTCCGGAGTCATCGTTTTTCATCCGAAAATTTATTTTTTGGACTGTACCCAAAATGATTCAAAATGTCAATTGGATCGTGCCTCATGTTGAATAACCACTTTTTAAACCCTCACAGTGACCAAAATTGCCATTTTTACAAAGTTTTGCTTACTCAAAAGCTTCAATTTTGACCCGTTTCAGGCACAGAAATGACTTTTAAACAGACTTATTTTAGTTGAAAAAGTCATAATTCACCTCCAACAGTCATTTAGAGTCAAAAGATTAAATGTTAAAATTTCTTCATTATAGACCATTTTGGGAACGTTCGACATGTCCGGAGTCATCGTTTTTCATCCGAAAATTGATTTTTTGGACTGTACCAAAAATGATTAAAAATGTCAATTGGATCGTGCCTCATGTTGAATAACCACTTTTTTAACCCTCACAGTGACCAAAATTGCCATTTTTACAGAGTTTTGTTTACTCAAAAGCTTCAATTTTGACCCGTTTCAGGCACAGAAATGACTTTAAACACACTTATTTTAGTTGAAAAAGTCATAATTCACATCCAACAGTCATTTAGAGTCAAAAGATTAAATGTTAAAATTTCTTCATTATAGACCATTTTGGGATAATTCGACATGTCCGGAGTCATCGTTTTTCATTCGTAAATTGATTTTTTGGACTGTACCAAAAATGATTAAAAATGTCAATTGGTTCGTGCCTCATGTTGAATAACCACTTTTTAAACCCTCACAGTGACCAAAATTGCCATTTTTACAGAGTTTTGCTTACTCAAAAGCTTCAATTTTGAACCGTTTCAGGCACAGAAATGACTTTAAACACACTTATTTTAGTTGAAAAAGTCATAATTCACATCCAACAGTCATTTAGAGTCAAAAGATTAAATGTGTAAATTTCATCATTATAGAATATTTTGGGAACGTTCGACATGTCCGGAGTCATCGTTTTTCATCCGAAAATTGATTTTTTGGACTGTACCAAAAATGATTCAAAATGTCAATTGGTTCGTGCCTCATGTTGAATAACCACTTTTTAAACCCTCACAGTGAACAAAATTGCCATTTTTACAGAGTTTTGCTTACTCAAAAGCTTCAATTTTGACCCGTTTCAGGCACAGAAATGACTTTCAACACACTTATTTTTGTTGAAAAATTCATAATTCACATCCAACAGTCATTTAGAGTCAAAAGATTAAATGTTAAAATTTCATCATTATAGACCATTTTGGGAACGTTCGACATGTCCGGAGTCATCGTTTTTCATCCGAAAATTGATTTTTTGGACTGTACCAAAAATGATTAAAAATGTCAATTGGATCATGCCTCATGTTGAATAACCACTTTTTAAACCCTCACAGTGACCAAAATTGCCATTTTTACAGAGTTTTGCTTACTCAAAAGCTTCAATTTTGACCCGTTTCAGGCACAGAAATGACTTTAAACAGACTTATTTTAGTTGAAAAAGTCATAATTCACATCCAACAGTCATTTAGAGTCAAAACATTAAATGTTAAAATTTCTTCATTATAGACCACTTTGGGATAATTCGACATGTCCGGAGTCATCGTTTTTCATCCGAAAATTGATTTTTTGGACTGTACCAAAAATGATTCAAAATGTCAATTGGTTCGTGCCTCATGTTGAATAACCACTTTTTAAACCCTCACAGTGACCAAAATTGCCATTTTTACAGAGTTTTGCTTACTCAAAAGCTTCAATTTTGACCCGTTTCAGGCACAGAAATGACTTTAAACACACTTATTTTAGTTGAAAAAGTCATAATTCACATCCGACAGTCATTTAGGGTCAAAAGATTGAATGTTAAAATTTCTTCATTATAGACCATTTTGGGATAATTCGACATGTCCGGAGTCATCGTTTTTCATCCGAAAATTGATTTTTTGGACTGTACCAAAAATGATTCAAAATGTCAATTGGTTCGTGCCTCATGTTGAATAACCACTTTTTAAACCCTCACAGTGACCAAAATTGCCATTTTTACAGAGTTTTGCTTACTCAAAAGCTTCAATTTTGACCCGTTTCAGGCACAGAAATGACTTTAAACAGACTTATTTTAGTTGAAAAAGTCATAATTCACATCCAACAGTCATTTAGAGTCAAAAGATTAAATGTTAAAATTTCATCATTATAGACCATTTTGGGAACGTTCGACATGTCCGGAGTCATCGTTTTTCATCCGAAAATTGATTTTTTGGACTGTACCAAAAATGATTCAAAATGTCAATTGGATCGTGCCTCATGTTGAATAACCACTTTTTAAACCCTCACACTGACCAAAATTGCCATTTTTACAGAGTTTTGCTTACTCAAAAGCTTAAATTTTGACCCGTTTCAGGCACAGAAATGACTTTAAACACACTTATTTTAGTTGAAAAAGTCATAATTCACATCCAACAGTCATTTAGAGTCAAAAGATTAAATGTTAAAATTTCATCATTATAGACCATTTTGGGAACGTTCGACATGTCCGGAGTCATCGTTTTTAATCCGAAAATTGATTTTTTGGACTGTACCAAAAATGATTCAAAATGTCAATTGGATCGTGCCTCATGTTGAATAACCACTTTTTAAACCCTCACAGTGACCAAAATTGCCATTTTTACAGAGTTTTGCTTACTCAAAAGCTTCAATTTTGACCTGTTTCAGGCACAGAAATGACTTTAAACACACTTATTTTAGTTGAAAAAGTCATAATTCACATCCAACAGTCATTTAGAGTCAAAAGATTAAATGTTAAAATTTCTTCATTATAGACCATTTTGGGATAATTCGACATGTCCGGAGTCATCGTTTTTCATCCGAAAATTGATTTTTTGGACTGTACCAAAAATGATTCAAAATGTCAATTGGTTCGTGCCTCATGTTGAATAACCACTTTTTAAACCCTCACAGTGACCAAAATTGCCATTTTTACAGAGTTTTGCTTACTCAAAAGCTTCAATTTTTACCCGTTTCAGGCACAGAAATGACTTTAAACAGACTTATTTTAGTTGAAAAAGTCATAATTCACATCCAACAGTCATTTAGAGTCAAAAGATTAAATGTTAAAATTTCATCATTATAGACCATTTTGGGAACGTTCGACATGTCCGGAGTCATCGTTTTTCATCCGAAAATTGATTTTTTGAACTGTACCAAAAATGATTAAAAATGTCAATTGGATCGTGCCTCATGTTGAATAACCACTTTTTAAACCCTCACAGTGACCAAAATTGCCATTTTTACAGAGTTTTGTTTACTCAAAAGCTTCAATTTTGACCCGTTTCAGGCACAGAAATGACTTTAAACACACTTATTTTAGTTGAAAAAGTCATAATTCACATCCAACAGTCATTTAGAGTCAAAAGATTAAATGTTAAAATTTCATCATTATAGACCATTTTGGGAACCTTCGACATGTCCGGAGTCATCGTTTTTCATCCGAAAATTGATTTTTTGGACTGTACCAAAAATGATTCAAAATGTCAATTGGATCGTGCCTCATGTTGAATAACCACTTTTTAAACCCTCACAGTGACCAAAATTGCCATTTTTACAGAGTTTTGCTTACTCAAAAGCTTCAATTTTGACCCGTTTCAGGCACAGAAATGACTTTAAACACACTTATTTTAGTTGAAAAAGTCATAATTCACATCCAACAGTCATTTAGAGTCAAAAGATTAAATGTTAAAATTTCTTCATTATAGACCATTTTGGGATAATTCGACATGTCCGGAGTCATCGTTTTTCATCCGAAAATTGATTTTTTGGACTGTACCAAAAATGATTCAAAATGTCAATTGGTTCGTGCCTCATGTTGAATAACCACTTTTTAAACCCTCACAGTGACCAAAATTGCCATTTTTACAGAGTTTTGCTTACTCAAAAGCTTCAATTTTGACCCGTTTCAGGCACAGAAATGACTTTAAACACACTTATTTTAGTTGAAAAAGTCATAATTCACATCCAACAGTCATTTAGAGTCAAAAGATTAAATGTTAAAATTTCTTCATTATAGACCATTTTGGGATAATTCGACATGTCCGGAGTCATCGTTTTTCATCCGAAAATTGATTTTTTGTACTGTACCAAAAATTATTCAAAATGTCAATTGGTTCGTGCCTCATGTTGAATAACCACTTTTTAAACCCTCACAGTGACCAAAATTGCCATTTTTACAGAGTTTTGCTTACTCAAAATCTTCAATTTTGACCCGTTTCAGGCACAGAAATGACTTTAAACACACTTATTTTAGTTGAAAAAGTCATAATTCACATCCAACAGTCATTTAGAGTCAAAAGATTAAATGTTAAAATTTCTTCATTATAGACCATTTTGGGATAACTCGACATGCCTGGAGTCATCGTTTTTCATCCGAAAATTGATTTTTTGGACTGTACCAAAAATGATTCAAAATGTCAATTGCTTCGTGCCTCATGTTGAATAACCACTTTTTAAACCCTCACAGTGACCAAAATTGCCATTTTACAGAGTTTTGCTTACTCAAAAGCTTCAATTTTGACCCGTTTCAGGCACAGAAATGACTTTAAACACACTTATTTTAGTTGAAAAAGTCATAATTCATATCCAACAGTCATTTAGATTCAAAAGATTAAATGTTAAAATTTCTTCATTATAGACCATTTTGGGATAATTCGACATGTCCGGAGTCATCGTTTTTCATCCGAAAATTGATTTTTTGGACTGTACCAAAAATGATTCAAAATGTTAATTGGTTCGTGCCTCATGTTGAATAACCACTTTTTAAACCCTCACAGTGACCAAAATTGCCATTTTTACAGAGTTTTGCTTACTCAAAAGCTTCAATTTTGACCCGTTTCAGGCACAGAAATGACTTTAAACACACTTATTTTAGTTGAAAAAGTCATAATTCACATCCAACAGTCATTTAGAGTCAAAAGATTAAATGTTAAAATTTCTTCATTATAGACCATTTTGGGATAATTCGACATGTCCGGAGTCATCGTTTTTCATCCGTAAATTGATTTTTTGGACTGTACCAAAAACGATTCAAAATGTCAATTGGTTCGTGCCTCATGTTGAATAACCACTTTTTAAACCCTCACAGTGACCAAAATTGCCATTTTTACAAAGTTTTGCTTACTCAAAAGCTTCAATTTTGACCCGTTTCAGGCACAGAAATGACTTTAAACACACTTATTTTAGTTGAAAAAGTCATAATTCACATCCAACAGTCATTTAGAGTCAAAAGATTAAATGTGTAAATGTCATCATTATAGAATATTTTGGGAACATTCGACATGTCCGGAGTCATTGTTTTTCATCCGAAAATTGATTTTTTGGACTGTACCAAAAATGATTAAAAATGTCAATTGGATCATGCCTCATGTTGAATAACCACTTTTTAAACCCTCACAGTGACCAAAATTGCCATTTTTTCAGAGTTTTGCTTACTCAAAAGCTTCAATTTTGACCCGTTTCAGGCACAGAAATGACTTTAAACACACTTATTTCAGTTGAAAAAATCATAATTCACATCCAACAGTCATTTAGAGTCAAAAGATTAAATGTTAAAATGTCATCATTATAGACCATTTTGGGAACGTTCGACATGTCCGGAGTCATCGTTTTTCATCCGAAAATTTATTTTTTGGACTGTACCCAAAATGATTCAAAATGTCAATTGGATCGTGCCTCATGTTGAATAACCACTTTTTAAACCCTCACAGTGACCAAAATTGCCATTTTTACAAAGTTTTGCTTACTCAAAAGCTTCAATTTTGACCCGTTTCAGGCACAGAAATGACTTTTAAACAGACTTATTTTAGTTGAAAAAGTCATAATTCACCTCCAACAGTCATTTAGAGTCAAAAGATTAAATGTTAAAATTTCTTCATTATAGACCATTTTGGGAACGTTCGACATGTCCGGAGTCATCGTTTTTCATCCGAAAATTGATTTTTTGGACTGTACCAAAAATGATTAAAAATGTCAATTGGATCGTGCCTCATGTTGAATAACCACTTTTTTAACCCTCACAGTGACCAAAATTGCCATTTTTACAGAGTTTTGTTTACTCAAAAGCTTCAATTTTGACCCGTTTCAGGCACAGAAATGACTTTAAACACACTTATTTTAGTTGAAAAAGTCATAATTCACATCCAACAGTCATTTAGAGTCAAAAGATTAAATGTTAAAATTTCTTCATTATAGACCATTTTGGGATAATTCGACATGTCCGGAGTCATCGTTTTTCATTCGTAAATTGATTTTTTGGACTGTACCAAAAATGATTAAAAATGTCAATTGGTTCGTGCCTCATGTTGAATAACCACTTTTTAAACCCTCACAGTGACCAAAATTGCCATTTTTACAGAGTTTTGCTTACTCAAAAGCTTCAATTTTGAACCGTTTCAGGCACAGAAATGACTTTAAACACACTTATTTTAGTTGAAAAAGTCATAATTCACATCCAACAGTCATTTAGAGTCAAAAGATTAAATGTGTAAATTTCATCATTATAGAATATTTTGGGAACGTTCGACATGTCCGGAGTCATCGTTTTTCATCCGAAAATTGATTTTTTGGACTGTACCAAAAATGATTCAAAATGTCAATTGGTTCGTGCCTCATGTTGAATAACCACTTTTTAAACCCTCACAGTGAACAAAATTGCCATTTTTACAGAGTTTTGCTTACTCAAAAGCTTCAATTTTGACCCGTTTCAGGCACAGAAATGACTTTCAACACACTTATTTTTGTTGAAAAATTCATAATTCACATCCAACAGTCATTTAGAGTCAAAAGATTAAATGTTAAAATTTCATCATTATAGACCATTTTGGGAACGTTCGACATGTCCGGAGTCATCGTTTTTCATCCGAAAATTGATTTTTTGGACTGTACCAAAAATGATTAAAAATGTCAATTGGATCATGCCTCATGTTGAATAACCACTTTTTAAACCCTCACAGTGACCAAAATTGCCATTTTTACAGAGTTTTGCTTACTCAAAAGCTTCAATTTTGACCCGTTTCAGGCACAGAAATGACTTTAAACAGACTTATTTTAGTTGAAAAAGTCATAATTCACATCCAACAGTCATTTAGAGTCAAAAGATTAAATGTTAAAATTTCATCATTATAGACCATTTTGGGAACGTTCGACATGTCCGGAGTCATCGTTTTTCATCCGAAAATTGATTTTTTGGACTGTACCAAAAATGATTAAATATGTCAATTGGATCATGCCTCATGTTGAATAACCACTTTTTAAACCCTCACAGTGACCAAAATTGCCATTTTTACAGAGTTTTGCTTACTCAAAAGCTTCAATTTTGACCCGTTTCAGGCACAGAAATGACTTTAAACACACTTATTTTAGTTGAAAAAGTCATAATTCACATCCAACAGTCATTTAGAGTCAAAAGATTAAATGTTAAAATTTCTTCATTATAGACCATTTTGGGATAATTCGACATGTCCGGAGTCATCGTTTTTCATCCGAAAATTGATTTTTTGGACTGTACCAAAAATGATTCAAAATGTCAATTGGTTCGTGCCTCATGTTGAATAACCACTTTTTAAACCCTCACAGTGACCAAAATTGCCATTTTTACAGAGTTTGCTTACTCAAAAGCTTCAATTTTGACCCGTTTCAGGCACAGAAATGACTTTAAACAGACTTATTTTAGTTGAAAAAGTCATAATTCACATCCAACAGTCATTTAGAGTCAAAAGATTAAATGTTAAAATTTCATCATTATAGACCATTTTGGGAACGTTCGACATGTCCGGAGTCATCGTTTTTCATCCGAAAATTGATTTTTTTAACTGTACCAAAAATGATTAAAAATGTCAATTGGATCGTGCCTCATGTTGAATAACCACTTTTTAAACCCTCACAGTGACCAAAATTGCCATTTTTACAGAGTTTTGCTTACTCAAAAGCTTCAATTTTGACCCGTTTCAGGCACAGAAATGACTTTTAAACAGACTTATTTTAGTTGAAAAAGTCATAATTCACATCCAACAGTCATTTAGAGTCAAAAGATTAAATGTTAAAATTTCATAATTATAGACCATTTTGGGAACGTTCGACATGTCCGGAGTCATCGTTTTTCATCCGAAAATTGATTTTTTGGACTGTACCAAAAATGATTAAAAATGTCAATTGGATCGTGCCTCATGTTGAATAACCACTTTTTTAACCCTCACAGTGACCAAAATTGCCATTTTTACAGAGTTTTGTTTACTCAAAAGCTTCAATTTTGACCCGTTTCAGGCACAGAAATGACTTTAAACACACTTATTTTAGTTGAAAAAGTCATAATTCACATCCAACAGTCATTTAGAGTCAAAAGATTAAATGTTAAAATTTCTTCATTATAGACCATTTTGGGATAATTCGACATGTCCGGAGTCATCGTTTTTCATCCGTAAATTGATTTTTTGGACTGTACCAAAAATGATTAAAAATGTCAATTGGTTCGTGCCTCATGTTGAATAACCACTTTTTAAACCCTCACAGTGACCAAAATTGCCATTTTTACAGAGTTTTGCTTACTCAAAAGCTTCAATTTTGACCCGTTTCAGGCACAGAAATGACTTTAAACACACTTATTTTAGTTGAAAAAGTCATAATTCACATCCAACAGTCATTTAGAGTCAAAAGATTAAATGTGTAAATTTCATCATTATAGAATATTTTGGGAACGTTCGACATGTCCGGAGTCATCGTTTTTCATCCGAAAATTGATTTTTTGGACTGTACCAAAAATGATTAAAAATGTCAATTGGATCATGCCTCATGTTGAATAACAACTTTTTAAACCCTCACAGTGACCAAAATTGCCATTTTTTCAGAGTTTTGCTTACTCAAAAGCTTCAATTTTGACCCGTTTCAGGCACAGAAATGACTTTAAACACACTTATTTCAGTTGAAAAAATCATAATTCACATCCAACAGTCATTTAGAGTCAAAAGATTAAATGTTAAAATGTCATCATTATAGACCATTTTGGGAACGTTCGACATGTCCGGAGTCATCGTTTTTCATCCGAAAATTGATTTTTTGGACTGTACCCAAAATGATTCAAAATGTCAATTGGATCGTGCCTCATGTTGAATAACCACTTTTTAAACCCTCACAGTGACCAAAATTGCCATTTTTACAAAGTTTTGCTTACTCAAAAGCTTCAATTTTGACCCGTTTCAGGCACAGAAATGACTTTAAACACACTTATTTTAGTTGAAAAAGTCATAATTCACATCCGACAGTCATTTAGAGTCAAAAGATTGAATGTTAAAATTTCTTCATTATAGACCATTTTGGGATAATTCGACATGTCCGGAGTCATCGTTTTTCATCTGAAAATTGATTTTTTGGACTGTACCAAAAATGATTCAAAATGTCAATTGGATCGTGCCTCATGTTGAATAACCACTTTTTAAACCCTCCCAGTGACCAAAATTGCCATTTTTACAGAGTTTTGCTTACTCAAAAGCTTCAATTTTGACCCGTTTCAGGCACAGAAATGACTTTAAACACACTTATTTTAGTTGAAAAAGTCATAATTCACATCCAACAGTCATTTAGAGTCAAAAGATTAAATGTTAAAATTTCTTCATTATAGACCATTTTGGGATAATTCGACATGTCCGGAGTCATCGTTTTTCATCCGAAAATTGATTTTTTGGACTGTACCAAAAATGATTCAAAATGTCAATTGGTTCGTGCGTCATGTTGAATAACCACTTTTTAAACCCTCACAGTGACCAAAATTGCCATTTTTACAGAGTTTTGATTACTCAAAAGCTTCAATTTTGACCCGTTTCAGGCACAGAAATGACTTTAAACACACTTATTTTAGTTGAAAAAGTCATAATTCACATCCAACAGTCATTTAGAGTCAAAAGATTAAATGTGTAAATGTCATCATTATAGAATATTTTGGGAACGTTCGACATGTCCGGAGTCATTGTTTTTCATCCGAAAATTGATTTTTTGGACTGTACCAAAAATGATTAAAAATGTCAATTGGATCATGCCTCATGTTGAATAACCACTTTTTAAACCCTCACAGTGACCAAAATTGCCATTTTTTCAGAGTTTTGCTTACTCAAAAGCTTCAATTTTGACCCGTTTCAGGCACAGAAATGACTTTAAACACACTTATTTCAGTTGAAAAAATCATAATTCACATCCAACAGTCATTTAGAGTCAAAAGATTAAATGTTAAAATGTCATCATTATAGACCATTTTGGGAACGTTCGACATGTCCGGAGTCATCGTTTTTCATCCGAAAATTTATTTTTTGGACTGTACCCAAAATGATTCAAAATGTCAATTGGATCGTGCCTCATGTTGAATAACCACTTTTTAAACCCTCACAGTGACCAAAATTGCCATTTTTACAAAGTTTTGCTTACTCAAAAGCTTCAATTTTGACCCGTTTCAGGCACAGAAATGACTTTTAAACAGACTTATTTTAGTTGAAAAAGTCATAATTCACCTCCAACAGTCATTTAGAGTCAAAAGATTAAATGTTAAAATTTCTTCATTATAGACCATTTTGGGAACGTTCGACATGTCCGGAGTCATCGTTTTTCATCCGAAAATTGATTTTTTGGACTGTACCAAAAATGATTAAAAATGTCAATTGGATCGTGCCTCATGTTGAATAACCACTTTTTTAACCCTCACAGTGACCAAAATTGCCATTTTTACAGAGTTTTGTTTACTCAAAAGCTTCAATTTTGACCCGTTTCAGGCACAGAAATGACTTTAAACACACTTATTTTAGTTGAAAAAGTCATAATTCACATCCAACAGTCATTTAGAGTCAAAAGATTAAATGTTAAAATTTCTTCATTATAGACCATTTTGGGATAATTCGACATGTCCGGAGTCATCGTTTTTCATTCGTAAATTGATTTTTTGGACTGTACCAAAAATGATTAAAAATGTCAATTGGTTCGTGCCTCATGTTGAATAAACACTTTTTAAACCCTCACAGTGACCAAAATTGCCATTTTTACAGAGTTTTGCTTACTCAAAAGCTTCAATTTTGAACCGTTTCAGGCACAGAAATGACTTTAAACACACTTATTTTAGTTGAAAAAGTCATAATTCACATCCAACAGTCATTTAGAGTCAAAAGATTAAATGTGTAAATTTCATCATTATAGAATATTTTGGGAACGTTCGACATGTCCGGAGTCATCGTTTTTCATCCGAAAATTGATTTTTTGGACTGTACCAAAAATGATTCAAAATGTCAATTGGTTCGTGCCTCATGTTGAATAACCACTTTTTAAACCCTCACAGTGAACAAAATTGCCATTTTTACAGAGTTTTGCTTACTCAAAAGCTTCAATTTTGACCCGTTTCAGGCACAGAAATGACTTTAAACAGACTTATTTTAGTTGAAAAAGTCATAATTCACATCCAACAGTCATTTAGAGTCAAAAGATTAAATGTGTAAATTTCATCATTATAGAATATTTTGGGAACGTTCGACATGTCCGGAGTCATCGTTTTTCATCCGAAAATTGATTTTTTGGACTGTACCAAAAATGATTCAAAATGTCAATTGGTTCGTGCCTCATGTTGAATAACCACTTTTTAAACCCTCACAGTGACCAAAATTGCCATTTTTACAGAGTTTGCTTACTCAAAAGCTTCAATTTTGACCCGTTTCAGGCACAGAAATGACTTTAAACAGACTTATTTTAGTTGAAAAAGTCATAATTCACATCCAACAGTCATTTAGAGTCAAAAGATTAAATGTTAAAATTTCATCATTATAGACCATTTTGGGAACGTTCGACATGTCCGGAGTCATCGTTTTTCATCCGAAAATTGATTTTTTTAACTGTACCAAAAATGATTAAAAATGTCAATTGGATCGTGCCTCATGTTGAATAACCACTTTTTAAACCCTCACAGTGACCAAAATTGCCATTTTTACAGAGTTTTGCTTACTCAAAAGCTTCAATTTTGACCCGTTTCAGGCACAGAAATGACTTTTAAACAGACTTATTTTAGTTGAAAAAGTCATAATTCACATCCAACAGTCATTTAGAGTCAAAAGATTAAATGTTAAAATTTCATAATTATAGACCATTTTGGGAACGTTCGACATGTCCGGAGTCATCGTTTTTCATCCGAAAATTGATTTTTTGGACTGTACCAAAAATGATTAAAAATGTCAATTGGATCGTGCCTCATGTTGAATAACCACTTTTTTAACCCTCACAGTGACCAAAATTGCCATTTTTACAGAGTTTTGTTTACTCAAAAGCTTCAATTTTGACCCGTTTCAGGCACAGAAATGACTTTAAACACACTTATTTTAGTTGAAAAAGTCATAATTCACATCCAACAGTCATTTAGAGTCAAAAGATTAAATGTTAAAATTTCTTCATTATAGACCATTTTGGGATAATTCGACATGTCCGGAGTCATCGTTTTTCATCCGTAAATTGATTTTTTGGACTGTACCAAAAATGATTAAAAATGTCAATTGGTTCGTGCCTCATGTTGAATAACCACTTTTTAAACCCTCACAGTGACCAAAATTGCCATTTTTACAGAGTTTTGCTTACTCAAAAGCTTCAATTTTGACCCGTTTCAGGCACAGAAATGACTTTAAACACACTTATTTTAGTTGAAAAAGTCATAATTCACATCCAACAGTCATTTAGAGTCAAAAGATTAAATGTGTAAATTTCATCATTATAGAATATTTTGGGAACGTTCGACATGTCCGGAGTCATCGTTTTTCATCCGAAAATTGATTTTTTGGACTGTACCAAAAATGATTAAAAATGTCAATTGGATCATGCCTCATGTTGAATAACAACTTTTTAAACCCTCACAGTGACCAAAATTGCCATTTTTTCAGAGTTTTGCTTACTCAAAAGCTTCAATTTTGACCCGTTTCAGGCACAGAAATGACTTTAAACACACTTATTTCAGTTGAAAAAATCATAATTCACATCCAACAGTCATTTAGAGTCAAAAGATTAAATGTTAAAATGTCATCATTATAGACCATTTTGGGAACGTTCGACATGTCCGGAGTCATCGTTTTTCATCCGAAAATTGATTTTTTGGACTGTACCCAAAATGATTCAAAATGTCAATTGGATCGTGCCTCATGTTGAATAACCACTTTTTAAACCCTCACAGTGACCAAAATTGCCATTTTTACAAAGTTTTGCTTACTCAAAAGCTTCAATTTTGTCCCGTTTCAGGCACAGAAATGACTTTAAACACACTTATTTTAGTTGAAAAAGTCATAATTCACATCCGACAGTCATTTAGAGTCAAAAGATTGAATGTTAAAATTTCTTCAATATAGACCATTTTGGGATAATTCGACATGTCCGGAGTCATCGTTTTTCATCTGAAAATTGATTTTTTGGACTGTACCAAAAATGATTCAAAATGTCAATTGGATCGTGCCTCATGTTGAATAACCACTTTTTAAACCCTCCCAGTGACCAAAATTGCCATTTTTACAGAGTTTTGCTTACTCAAAAGCTTCAATTTTGACCCGTTTCAGGCACAGAAATGACTTTAAACACACTTATTTTAGTTGAAAAAGTCATAATTCACATCCAACAGTCATTTAGAGTCAAAAGATTAAATGTTAAAATTTCTTCATTATAGACCATTTTGGGATAATTCGACATGTCCGGAGTCATCGTTTTTCATCCGAAAATTGATTTTTTGGACTGTACCAAAAATGATTCAAAATGTCAATTGGTTCGTGCGTCATGTTGAATAACCACTTTTTAAACCCTCACAGTGACCAAAATTGCCATTTTTACAGAGTTTTGATTACTCAAAAGCTTCAATTTTGACCCGTTTCAGGCACAGAAATGACTTTAAACACACTTATTTTAGTTGAAAAAGTCATAATTCACATCCAACAGTCATTTAGAGTCAAAAGATTAAATGTTAAAATTTCTTCATTATAGACCATTTTGGGATAATTCGACATGTCCGGAGTCATCGTTTTTCATCCGAAAATTGATTTTTTGGACTGTACCAAAAATGATTCAAAATGTCAATTGCTTCGTGCCTCATGTTGAATAACCACTTTTTAAACCCTCACAGTGACCAAAATTGCCATTTTTACAGAGTTTTGCTTACTCAAAAGCTTCAATTTTGACCGTTTCAGGCACAGAAATGACTTTAAACACACTTATTTTAGTTGAAAAAGTCATAATTCACATCCAACAGTCATTTAGAGTCAAAAGATTAAATGTTAAAATTTCTTCATTATAGACCATTTTGGGATAATTCGACATGTCCGGAGTCATCGTTTTTCATCCGAAAATTGATTTTTTGGACTGTACCAAAAAAGTTTCAAAATGTCAATTGGTTCGTGCCTCATGTTGAATAACCACTTTTTAAACCCTCACAGTGACCAAAATTGCCATTGTTACAGAGTTTTGCTTACTCAAAAGCTTCAATTTTGACCCGTTTCAGGCACAGAAATGACTTTCAACACACTTCTTTTAGTTGAAAAATTCATAATTCACATCCAACAGTCATTTAGAGTCAAAAGATTAAATGTTAAAATTTCATCATTATAGACCATTTTGGGAACGTTCGACATGTCCGGAGTCATCGTTTTTCATCCGAAAATTGATTTTTTGGACTGTACCAAAAATGATTCAAAATGTCAATTGGATCGTGCCTCATGTTGAATAACCACTTTTTAAACCCTCACAGTGACCAAAATTGCCATTTTTACAGAGTTTTGCTTACTCAAAAGCTTCAATTTTGACCCGTTTCAGGCACAGAAATGACTTTAAACACACTTATTTTAGTTGAAAAAGTCATAATTCACATCCAACAGTCATTTAGAGTCAAAAGATTAAATGTTAAAATTTCTTCATTATAGACCATTTTGGGATAATTCGACATGTCCGGAGTCATCGTTTTTCATCCGAAAATTGATTTTTTGGACTGTACCAAAAATGATTCAAAATGTCAATTGGTTCGTGCCTCATGTTGAATAACCACTTTTTAAACCCTCACAGTGAACAAAATTGCCATTTTTACAGAGTTTTGCTTACTCAAAAGCTTCAATTTTGACCCGTTTCAGGCACAGAAATGACTTTCAACACACTTATTTTTGTTGAAAAATTCATAATTCACATCCAACAGTCATTTAGAGTCAAAAGATTAAATGTTAAAATTTCATCATTATAGACCATTTTGGGAACGTTCGACATGTCCGGAGTCATCGTTTTTCATCCGAAAATTGATTTTTTGGACTGTACCAAAAATGATTAAAAATGTCAATTGGATCGTGCCTCATGTTGAATAACCACTTTTTAAACCCTCACAGTGACCAAAATTGCCATTTTTACAGAGTTTTGCTTACTCAAAAGCTTCAATTTTGACCCTTTTCAGGCACAGAAATGACTTTAAACACACTTATTTTAGTTGAAAAAGTCATAATTCACATCCAACAGTCATTTAGAGTCAAAAGATTAAATGTTAAAATTTCTTCATTATAGACCATTTTGGGATAATTCGACATGTCCGGAGTCATCGTTTTTCATCCGAAAATTGATTTTTTGGACTGTACCAAAAAAGTTTCAAAATGTCAATTGGTTCGTGCCTCATGTTGAATAACCACTTTTTAAACCCTCACAGTGACCAAAATTGCCATTGTTACAGAGTTTTGCTTACTCAAAAGCTTCAATTTTGACCCGTTTCAGGCACAGAAATGACTTTCAACACACTTCTTTTAGTTGAAAAATTCATAATTCACATCCAACAGTCATTTAGAGTCAAAAGATTAAATGTTAAAATTTCATCATTATAGACCATTTTGGGAACGTTCGACATGTCCGGAGTCATCGTTTTTCATCCGAAAATTGATTTTTTGGACTGTACCAAAAATGATTCAAAATGTCAATTGGATCGTGCCTCATGTTGAATAACCACTTTTTAAACCCTCACAGTGACCAAAATTGCCATTTTTACAGAGTTTTGCTTACTCAAAAGCTTCAATTTTGACCCGTTTCAGGCACAGAAATGACTTTAAACACACTTATTTTAGTTGAAAAAGTCATAATTCACATCCAACAGTCATTTAGAGTCAAAAGATTAAATGTTAAAATTTCTTCATTATAGACCATTTTGGGATAATTCGACATGTCCGGAGTCATCGTTTTTCATCCGAAAATTGATTTTTTGGACTGTACCAAAAATGATTCAAAATGTCAATTGGTTCGTGCCTCATGTTGAATAACCACTTTTTAAACCCTCACAGTGAACAAAATTGCCATTTTTACAGAGTTTTGCTTACTCAAAAGCTTCAATTTTGACCCGTTTCAGGCACAGAAATGACTTTCAACACACTTATTTTTGTTGAAAAATTCATAATTCACATCCAACAGTCATTTAGAGTCAAAAGATTAAATGTTAAAATTTCATCATTATAGACCATTTTGGGAACGTTCGACATGTCCGGAGTCATCGTTTTTCATCCGAAAATTGATTTTTTGGACTGTACCAAAAATGATTAAAAATGTCAATTGGATCGTGCCTCATGTTGAATAACCACTTTTTAGACCCTCACAGTGACCAAAATTGCCATTTTTACAGAGTTTTGCTTACTCAAAAGCTTCAATTTTGACCCTTTTCAGGCACAGAAATGACTTTAAACACACTTATTTTAGTTGAAAAAGTCATAATTCACATCCAACAGTCATTTAGAGTCAAAAGATTAAATGTTAAAATGTCTTCATTATAGACCATTTTGGGATAATTCGACATGTCCGGAGTCATCGTTTTTCATCCGAAAATTGATTTTTTGGACTGTACCAAAAAAGTTTCAAAATGTCAATTGGTTCGTGCCTCATGTTGAATAACCACTTTTTAAACCCTCACAGTGACCAAAATTGCCATTGTTACAGAGTTTTGCTTACTCAAAAGCTTCAATTTTGACCCGTTTCAGGCACAGAAATGACTTTCAACACACTTCTTTTAGTTGAAAAATTCATAATTCACATCCAACAGTCATTTAGAGTCAAAAGATTAAATGTTAAAATTTCATCATTATAGACCATTTTGGGAACGTTCGACATGTCCGGAGTCATCGTTTTTCATCCGAAAATTGATTTTTTGGACTGTACCAAAAATGATTAAATATATCAATTGGATCATGCCTCATGTTGAATAACCACTTTTTAAACCCTCACAGTGACCAAAATTGCCATTTTTACAGAGTTTTGCTTACTCAAAAGCTTCAATTTTGACCCGTTTCAGGCACAGAAATGACTTTAAACACACTTATTTTAGTTGAAAAAGTCATAATTCACATCCAACAGTCATTTAGAGTCAAAAGATTAAATGTTAAAATTTCTTCATTATAGACCATTTTGGGATAATTCGACATGTCCGGAGTCATCGTTTTTCATCCGAAAATTGATTTTTTGGACTGTACCAAAAATGATTCAAAATGTCAATTTGTTCGTGCCTCATGTTGAATAACCACTTTTTAAACCCTCACAGTGACCAAAATTGCCATTTTTACAGAGTTTGCTTACTCAAAAGCTTCAATTTTGACCCGTTTCAGGCACAGAAATGACTTTAAACAGACTTATTTTAGTTGAAAAAGTCATAATTCACATCCAACAGTCATTTAGAGTCAAAAGATTAAATGTTAAAATGTCATCATTATAGACCATTTTGGGAACGTTCGACATGTCCGGAGTCATCGTTTTTCATCCGAAAATTGATTTTTTTAACTGTACCAAAAATGATTAAAAATGTCAATTGGATCGTGCCTCATGTTGAATAACCACTTTTTAAACCCTCACAGTGACCAAAATTGCCATTTTTACAGAGTTTTGCTTACTCAAAAGCTTCAATTTTGACCCGTTTCAGGCACAGAAATGACTTTTAAACAGACTTATTTTAGTTGAAAAAGTCATAATTCACATCCAACAGTCATTTAGAGTCAAAAGATTAAATGTTAAAATTTCATAATTATAGACCATTTTGGGAACGTTCGACATGTCCGGAGTCATCGTTTTTCATCCGAAAATTGATTTTTTGGACTGTACCAAAAATGATTAAAAATGTCAATTGGATCGTGCCTCATGTTGAATAACCACTTTTTTAACCCTCACAGTGACCAAAATTGCCATTTTTACAGAGTTTTGTTTACTCAAAAGCTTCAATTTTGACCCGTTTCAGGCACAGAAATGACTTTAAACACACTTATTTTAGTTGAAAAAGTCATAATTCACATCCAACAGTCATTTAGAGTCAAAAGATTAAATGTTAAAATTTCTTCATTATAGACCATTTTGGGATAATTCGACATGTCCGGAGTCATCGTTTTTCATCCGTAAATTGATTTTTTGGACTGTACCAAAAATGATTAAAAATGTCAATTGGTTCGTGCCTCATGTTGAATAACCACTTTTTAAACCCTCACAGTGACCAAAATTGCCATTTTTACAGAGTTTTGCTTACTCAAAAGCTTCAATTTTGACCCGTTTCAGGCACAGAAATGACTTTAAACACACTTATTTTAGTTGAAAAAGTCATAATTCACATCCAACAGTCATTTAGAGTCAAAAGATTAAATGTGTAAATTTCATCATTATAGAATATTTTGGGAACGTTCGACATGTCCGGAGTCATCGTTTTTCATCCGAAAATTGATTTTTTGGACTGTACCAAAAATGATTAAAAATGTCAATTGGATCATGCCTCATGTTGAATAACAACTTTTTAAACCCTCACAGTGACCAAAATTGCCATTTTTTCAGAGTTTTGCTTACTCAAAAGCTTCAATTTTGACCCGTTTCAGGCACAGAAATGACTTTAAACACACTTATTTCAGTTGAAAAAATCATAATTCACATCCAACAGTCATTTAGAGTCAAAAGATTAAATGTTAAAATGTCATCATTATAGACCATTTTGGGAACGTTCGACATGTCCGGAGTCATCGTTTTTCATCCGAAAATTGATTTTTTGGACTGTACCCAAAATGATTCAAAATGTCAATTGGATCGTGCCTCATGTTGAATAACCACTTTTTAAACCCTCACAGTGACCAAAATTGCCATTTTTACAAAGTTTTGCTTACTCAAAAGCTTCAATTTTGACCCGTTTCAGGCACAGAAATGACTTTAAACACACTTATTTTAGTTGAAAAAGTCATAATTCACATCCGACAGTCATTTAGAGTCAAAAGATTGAATGTTAAAATTTCTTCATTATAGACCATTTTGGGATAATTCGACATGTCCGGAGTCATCGTTTTTCATCTGAAAATTGATTTTTTGGACTGTACCAAAAATGATTCAAAATGTCAATTGGATCGTGCCTCATGTTGAATAACCACTTTTTAAACCCTCCCAGTGACCAAAATTGCCATTTTTACAGAGTTTTGCTTACTCAAAAGCTTCAATTTTGACCCGTTTCAGGCACAGAAATGACTTTAAACACACTTATTTTAGTTGAAAAAGTCATAATTCACATCCAACAGTCATTTAGAGTCAAAAGATTAAATGTTAAAATTTCTTCATTATAGACCATTTTGGGATAATTCGACATGTCCGGAGTCATCGTTTTTCATCCGAAAATTGATTTTTTGGACTGTACCAAAAATGATTCAAAATGTCAATTGGTTCGTGCGTCATGTTGAATAACCACTTTTTAAACCCTCACAGTGACCAAAATTGCCATTTTTACAGAGTTTTGCTTACTCAAAAGCTTCAATTTTGACCCGTTTCAGGCACAGAAATGACTTTAAACACACTTATTTTAGTTGAAAAAGTCATAATTCACATCCAACAGTCATTTAGAGTCAAAAGATTAAATGTTAAAATTTCTTCATTATAGACCATTTTGGGATAATTCGACATGTCCGGAGTCATCGTTTTTCATCCGAAAATTGATTTTTTGGACTGTACCAAAAATGATTCAAAATGTCAATTGCTTCGTGCCTCATGTTGAATAACCACTTTTTAAACCCTCACAGTGACCAAAATTGCCATTTTTACAGAGTTTTGCTTACTCAAAAGCTTCAATTTTGACCCGTTTCAGGCACAGAAATGACTTTAAACACACTTATTTTAGTTGAAAAAGTCATAATTCACATCCAACAGTCATTTAGAGTCAAAAGATTAAATGTTAAAATTTCTTCATTATAGACCATTTTGGGATAATTCGACATGTCCGGAGTCATCGTTTTTCATCCGAAAATTGATTTTTTGGACTGTACCAAAAATGATTCAAAATGTCAATTGGTTCGTGCCTCATGTTGAATAACCACTTTTTAAACCCTCACAGTGAACAAAATTGCCATTTTTACAGAGTTTTGCTTACTCAAAAGCTTCAATTTTGACCCGTTTCAGGCACAGAAATGACTTTCAACACACTTATTTTTGTTGAAAAATTCATAATTCACATCCAACAGTCATTTAGAGTCAAAAGATTAAATGTTAAAATTTCATCATTATAGACCATTTTGGGAACGTTCGACATGTCCGGAGTCATCGTTTTTCATCCGAAAATTGATTTTTTGGACTGTACCAAAAATGATTAAAAATGTCAATTGGATCGTGCCTCATGTTGAATAACCACTTTTTAAACCCTCACAGTGACCAAAATTGCCATTTTTACAGAGTTTTGCTTACTCAAAAGCTTCAATTTTGACCCTTTTCAGGCACAGAAATGACTTTAAACACACTTATTTTAGTTGAAAAAGTCATAATTCACATCCAACAGTCATTTAGAGTCAAAAGATTAAATGTTAAAATTTCTTCATTATAGACCATTTTGGGATAATTCGACATGTCCGGAGTCATCGTTTTTCATCCGAAAATTGATTTTTTGGACTGTACCAAAAAAGTTTCAAAATGTCAATTGGTTCGTGCCTCATGTTGAATAACCACTTTTTAAACCCTCACAGTGACCAAAATTGCCATTGTTACAGAGTTTTGCTTACTCAAAAGCTTCAATTTTGACCCGTTTCAGGCACAGAAATGACTTTCAACACACTTCTTTTAGTTGAAAAATTCATAATTCACATCCAACAGTCATTTAGAGTCAAAAGATTAAATGTTAAAATTTCATCATTATAGACCATTTTGGGAACGTTCGACATGTCCGGAGTCATCGTTTTTCATCCGAAAATTGATTTTTTGGACTGTACCAAAAATGATTCAAAATGTCAATTGGATCGTGCCTCATGTTGAATAACCACTTTTTAAACCCTCACAGTGACCAAAATTGCCATTTTTACAGAGTTTTGCTTACTCAAAAGCTTCAATTTTGACCCGTTTCAGGCACAGAAATGACTTTAAACACACTTATTTTAGTTGAAAAAGTCATAATTCACATCCAACAGTCATTTAGAGTCAAAAGATTAAATGTTAAAATTTCTTCATTATAGACCATTTTGGGATAATTCGACATGTCCGGAGTCATCGTTTTTCATCCGAAAATTGATTTTTTGGACTGTACCAAAAATGATTCAAAATGTCAATTGGTTCGTGCCTCATGTTGAATAACCACTTTTTAAACCCTCACAGTGAACAAAATTGCCATTTTTACAGAGTTTTGCTTACTCAAAAGCTTCAATTTTGACCCGTTTCAGGCACAGAAATGACTTTCAACACACTTATTTTGGTTGAAAAATTCATAATTCACATCCAACAGTCATTTAGAGTCAAAAGATTAAATGTTAAAATTTCATCATTATAGACCATTTTGGGAACGTTCGACATGTCCGGAGTCATCGTTTTTCATCCGAAAATTGATTTTTTGGACTGTACCAAAAATGATTAAAAATGTCAATTGGATCGTGCCTCATGTTGAATAACCACTTTTTAAACCCTCACAGTGACCAAAATTGCCATTTTTACAGAGTTTTGCTTACTCAAAAGCTTCAATTTTGACCCTTTTCAGGCACAGAAATGACTTTAAACACACTTATTTTAGTTGAAAAAGTCATAATTCACATCCAACAGTCATTTAGAGTCAAAAGATTAAATGTTAAAATTTCTTCATTATAGACCATTTTGGGATAATTCGACATGTCCGGAGTCATCGTTTTTCATCTGAAAATTGATTTTTTGGACTGTACCAAAAATGATTCAAAATGTCAATTGGTTCGTGCCTCATGTTGAATAACCACTTTTTAAACCCTCACAGTGACCAAAATTGCCATTTTTACAGAGTTTGCTTACTCAAAAGCTTCAATTTTGACCCGTTTCAGGCACAGAAATGACTTTAAACAGACTTATTTTAGTTGAAAAAGTCATAATTCTCATCCAACAGTCATTTAGAGTCAAAAGATTAAATGTTAAAATTTCATCATTATAGACCATTTTGGGAACGTTCGACATGTCCGGAGTCATCGTTTTTCATCCGAAAATTGATTTTTTGAACTGTACCAAAAATGATTAAAAATGTCAATTGGATCGTGCCTCATGTTGAATAACCACTTTTTAAACCCTCACAGTGACCAAAATTGCCATTTTTACAGAGTTTTGCTTACTCAAAAGCTTCAATTTTGACCCGTTTCAGGCACAGAAATGACTTTTAAACAGACTTATTTTAGTTGAAAAAGTCATAATTCACATCCAACAGTCATTTAGAGTCAAAAGATTAAATGTTAAAATTTCATAATTATAGACCATTTTGGGA
Organism: Lissotriton vulgaris; assembly: GCF_964263255.1. Classification (NCBI taxonomy): domain Eukaryota; kingdom Metazoa; phylum Chordata; class Amphibia; order Caudata; family Salamandridae; genus Lissotriton; species Lissotriton vulgaris. The sequence continues at coordinate 74,520 of NW_028250900.1, read as the reverse complement.
ACGTTCGACATGTCCGGAGTCATCGTTTTTCATCCGAAAATTGATTTTTTGGACTGTACCAAAAATGATTCAAAATGTCAATTGGATCGTGCCTCATGTTGAATAACCACTTTTTAAACCCTCACAGTGACCAAAATTGCCATTTTTACAGAGTTTTGCTTACTCAAAAGCTTCAATTTTGACCCGTTTCAGGCACAGAAATGACTTTAAACACACTTATTTTAGTTGAAAAAGTCATAATTCACATCCAACAGTCATTTAGAGTCAAAAGATTAAATGTTAAAATTTCTTCATTATAGACCATTTTGGGATAATTCGACATGTCCGGAGTCATCGTTTTTCATCCGAAAATTGATTTTTTGGACTGTACCAAAAATGATTCAAAATGTCAATTGGTTCGTGCCTCATGTTGAATAACCACTTTTTAAACCCTCACAGTGAACAAAATTGCCATTTTTACAGAGTTTTGCTTACTCAAAAGCTTCAATTTTGACCCGTTTCAGGCACAGAAATGACTTTCAACACACTTATTTTTGTTGAAAAATTCATAATTCACATCCAACAGTCATTTAGAGTCAAAAGATTAAATGTTAAAATTTCATCATTATAGACCATTTTGGGAACGTTCGACATGTCCGGAGTCATCGTTTTTCATCCGAAAATTGATTTTTTGGACTGTACCAAAAATGATTAAAATGTCAATTGGATCGTGCCTCATGTTGAATAACCACTTTTTAGACCCTCACAGTGACCAAAATTGCCATTTTTACAGAGTTTTGCTTACTCAAAAGCTTCAATTTTGACCCTTTTCAGGCACAGAAATGACTTTAAACACACTTATTTTAGTTGAAAAAGTCATAATTCACATCCAACAGTCATTTAGAGTCAAAAGATTAAATGTTAAAATTTCTTCATTATAGACCATTTTGGGATAATTCGACATGTCCGGAGTCATCGTTTTTCATCCGAAAATTGATTTTTTGGACTGTACCAAAAAAGTTTCAAAATGTCAATTGGTTCGTGCCTCATGTTGAATAACCACTTTTTAAACCCTCACAGTGACCAAAATTGCCATTGTTACAGAGTTTTGCTTACTCAAAAGCTTCAATTTTGACCCGTTTCAGGCACAGAAATGACTTTCAACACACTTCTTTTAGTTGAAAAATTCATAATTCACATCCAACAGTCATTTAGAGTCAAAAGATTAAATGTTAAAATTTCATCATTATAGACCATTTTGGGAACGTTCGACATGTCCGGAGTCATCGTTTTTCATCCGAAAATTGATTTTTTGGACTGTACCAAAAATGATTAAATATGTCAATTGGATCATGCCTCATGTTGAATAACCACTTTTTAAACCCTCACAGTGACCAAAATTGCCATTTTTACAGAGTTTTGCTTACTCAAAAGCTTCAATTTTGACCCGTTTCAGGCACAGAAATGACTTTAAACACACTTATTTTAGTTGAAAAAGTCATAATTCACATCCAACAGTCATTTAGAGTCAAAGGATTAAATGTTAAAATTTCTTCATTATAGACCATTTTGGGATAATTCGACATGTCCGGAGTCATCGTTTTTCATCCGAAAATTGATTTTTTGGACTGTACCAAAAATGATTCAAAATGTCAATTGGTTCGTGCCTCATGTTGAATAACCACTTTTTAAACCCTCACAGTGACCAAAATTGCCATTTTTACAGAGTTTGCTTACTCAAAAGCTTCAATTTTGACCCGTTTCAGGCACAGAAATGACTTTAAACAGACTTATTTTAGTTGAAAAAGTCATAATTCACATCCAACAGTCATTTAGAGTCAAAAGATTAAATGTTAAAATTTCATCATTATAGACCATTTTGGGAACGTTCGACATGTCCGGAGTCATCGTTTTTCATCCGAAAATTGATTTTTTTAACTGTACCAAAAATGATTAAAAATGTCAATTGGATCGTGCCTCATGTTGAATAACCACTTTTTAAACCCTCACAGTGACCAAAATTGCCATTTTTACAGAGTTTTGCTTACTCAAAAGCTTCAATTTTGACCCGTTTCAGGCACAGAAATGACTTTTAAACAGACTTATTTTAGTTGAAAAAGTCATAATTCACATCCAACAGTCATTTAGAGTCAAAAGATTAAATGTTAAAATTTCATAATTATAGACCATTTTGGGAACGTTCGACATGTCCGGAGTCATCGTTTTTCATCCGAAAATTGATTTTTTGGACTGTACCAAAAATGATTAAAAATGTCAATTGGATCGTGCCTCATGTTGAATAACCACTTTTTTAACCCTCACAGTGACCAAAATTGCCATTTTTACAGAGTTTTGTTTACTCAAAAGCTTCAATTTTGACCCGTTTCAGGCACAGAAATGACTTTAAACACACTTATTTTAGTTGAAAAAGTCATAATTCACATCCAACAGTCATTTAGAGTCAAAAGATTAAATGTTAAAATTTCTTCATTATAGACCATTTTGGGATAATTCGACATGTCCGGAGTCATCGTTTTTCATCCGTAAATTGATTTTTTGGACTGTACCAAAAATGATTAAAAATGTCAATTGGTTCGTGCCTCATGTTGAATAACCACTTTTTAAACCCTCACAGTGACCAAAATTGCCATTTTTACAGAGTTTTGCTTACTCAAAAGCTTCAATTTTGACCCGTTTCAGGCACAGAAATGACTTTAAACACACTTATTTTAGTTGAAAAAGTCATAATTCACATCCAACAGTCATTTAGAGTCAAAAGATTAAATGTGTAAATTTCATCATTATAGAATATTTTGGGAACGTTCGACATGTCCGGAGTCATCGTTTTTCATCCGAAAATTGATTTTTTGGACTGTACCAAAAATGATTAAAAATGTCAATTGGATCATGCCTCATGTTGAATAACAACTTTTTAAACCCTCACAGTGACCAAAATTGCCATTTTTTCAGAGTTTTGCTTACTCAAAAGCTTCAATTTTGACCCGTTTCAGGCACAGAAATGACTTTAAACACACTTATTTCAGTTGAAAAAATCATAATTCACATCCAACAGTCATTTAGAGTCAAAAGATTAAATGTTAAAATGTCATCATTATAGACCATTTTGGGAACGTTCGACATGTCCGGAGTCATCGTTTTTCATCCGAAAATTGATTTTTTGGACTGTACCCAAAATGATTCAAAATGTCAATTGGATCGTGCCTCATGTTGAATAACCACTTTTTAAACCCTCACAGTGACCAAAATTGCCATTTTTACAAAGTTTTGCTTACTCAAAAGCTTCAATTTTGACCCGTTTCAGGCACAGAAATGACTTTAAACACACTTATTTTAGTTGAAAAAGTCATAATTCACATCCGACAGTCATTTAGAGTCAAAAGATTGAATGTTAAAATTTCTTCATTATAGACCATTTTGGGATAATTCGACATGTCCGGAGTCATCGTTTTTCATCTGAAAATTGATTTTTTGGACTGTACCAAAAATGATTCAAAATGTCAATTGGATCGTGCCTCATGTTGAATAACCACTTTTTAAACCCTCCCAGTGACCAAAATTGCCATTTTTACAGAGTTTTGCTTACTCAAAAGCTTCAATTTTGACCCGTTTCAGGCACAGAAATGACTTTAAACACACTTATTTTAGTTGAAAAAGTCATAATTCACATCCAACAGTCATTTAGAGTCAAAAGATTAAATGTTAAAATTTCTTCATTATAGACCATTTTGGGATAATTCGACATGTCCGGAGTCATCGTTTTTCATCCGAAAATTGATTTTTTGGACTGTACCAAAAATGATTCAAAATGTCAATTGGTTCGTGAGTCATGTTGAATAACCACTTTTTAAACCCTCACAGTGACCAAAATTGCCATTTTTACAGAGTTTTGCTTACTCAAAAGCTTCAATTTTGACCCGTTTCAGGCACAGAAATGACTTTAAACACACTTATTTTAGTTGAAAAAGTCATAATTCACATCCAACAGTCATTTAGAGTCAAAAGATTAAATGTTAAAATTTCTTCATTATAGACCATTTTGGGATAATTCGACATGTCCGGAGTCATCGTTTTTCATCCGAAAATTGATTTTTTGGACTGTACCAAAAATGATTCAAAATGTCAATTGCTTCGTGCCTCATGTTGAATAACCACTTTTTAAACCCTCACAGTGACCAAAATTGCCATTTTTACAGAGTTTTGCTTACTCAAAAGCTTCAATTTTGACCGTTTCAGGCACAGAAATGACTTTAAACACACTTATTTTAGTTGAAAAAGTCATAATTCACATCCAACAGTCATTTAGTGTCAAAAGATTAAATGTTAAAATTTCTTCATTATAGACCATTTTGGGATAATTCGACATGTCCGGAGTCATCGTTTTTCATCCGAAAATTGATTTTTTGGACTGTACCAAAAAAGTTTCAAAATGTCAATTGGTTCGTGCCTCATGTTGAATAACCACTTTTTAAACCCTCACAGTGACCAAAATTGCCATTGTTACAGAGTTTTGCTTATTCAAAAGCTTCAATTTTGACCCGTTTCAGGCACAGAAATGACTTTCAACACACTTCTTTTAGTTGAAAAATTCATAATTCACATCCAACAGTCATTTAGAGTCAAAAGATTAAATGTTAAAATTTCATCATTATAGACCATTTTGGGAACGTTCGACATGTCCGGAGTCATCGTTTTTCATCCGAAAATTGATTTTTTGGACTGTACCAAAAATGATTCAAAATGTCAATTGGATCGTGCCTCATGTTGAATAACCACTTTTTAAACCCTCACAGTGACCAAAATTGCCATTTTTACAGAGTTTTGCTTACTCAAAAGCTTCAATTTTGACCCGTTTCAGGCACAGAAATGACTTTAAACACACTTATTTTAGTTGAAAAAGTCATAATTCACATCCAACAGTCATTTAGAGTCAAAAGATTAAATGTTAAAATTTCTTCATTATAGACCATTTTGGGATAATTCGACATGTCCGGAGTCATCGTTTTTCATCCGAAAATTGATTTTTTGGACTGTACCAAAAATGATTCAAAATGTCAATTGGTTCGTGCCTCATGTTGAATAACCACTTTTTAAACCCTCACAGTGAACAAAATTGCCATTTTTACAGAGTTTTGCTTACTCAAAAGCTTCAATTTTGACCCGTTTCAGGCACAGAAATGACTTTCAACACACTTATTTTTGTTGAAAAATTCATAATTCACATCCAACAGTCATTTAGAGTCAAAAGATTAAATGTTAAAATTTCATCATTATAGACCATTTTGGGAACGTTCGACATGTCCGGAGTCATCGTTTTTCATCCGAAAATTGATTTTTTGGACTGTACCAAAAATGATTAAAAATGTCAATTGGATCGTGCCTCATGTTGAATAACCACTTTTTAAACCCTCACAGTGACCAAAATTGCCATTTTTACAGAGTTTTGCTTACTCAAAAGCTTCAATTTTGACCCTTTTCAGGCACAGAAATGACTTTAAACACACTTATTTTAGTTGAAAAAGTCATAATTCACATCCAACAGTCATTTAGAGTCAAAAGATTAAATGTTAAAATTTCTTCATTATAGACCATTTTGGGATAATTCGACATGTCCGGAGTCATCGTTTTTCATCCGAAAATTGATTTTTTGGACTGTACCAAAAAAGTTTCAAAATGTCAATTGGTTCGTGCCTCATGTTGAATAACCACTTTTTAAACCCTCACAGTGACCAAAATTGCCATTGTTACAGAGTTTTGCTTACTCAAAAGCTTCAATTTTGACCCGTTTCAGGCACAGAAATGACTTTCAACACACTTCTTTTAGTTGAAAAATTCATAATTCACATCCAACAGTCATTTAGAGTCAAAAGATTAAATGTTAAAATTTCATCATTATAGACCATTTTGGGAACGTTCGACATGTCCGGAGTCATCGTTTTTCATCCGAAAATTGATTTTTTGGACTGTACCAAAAATGATTCAAAATGTCAATTGGATCGTGCCTCATGTTGAATAACCACTTTTTAAACCCTCACAGTGACCAAAATTGCCATTTTTACAGAGTTTTGCTTACTCAAAAGCTTCAATTTTGACCCGTTTCAGGCACAGAAATGACTTTAAACACACTTATTTTAGTTGAAAAAGTCATAATTCACATCCAACAGTCATTTAGAGTCAAAAGATTAAATGTTAAAATTTCTTCATTATAGACCATTTTGGGATAATTCGACATGTCCGGAGTCATCGTTTTTCATCCGAAAATTGATTTTTTGGACTGTACCAAAAATGATTCAAAATGTCAATTGGTTCGTGCCTCATGTTGAATAACCACTTTTTAAACCCTCACAGTGAACAAAATTGCCATTTTTACAGAGTTTTGCTTACTCAAAAGCTTCAATTTTGACCCGTTTCAGGCACAGAAATGACTTTCAACACACTTATTTTGGTTGAAAAATTCATAATTCACATCCAACAGTCATTTAGAGTCAAAAGATTAAATGTTAAAATTTCATCATTATAGACCATTTTGGGATAATTCGACATGTCCGGAGTCATCGTTTTTCATCTGAAAATTGATTTTTTGGACTGTACCAAAAATGATTCAAAATGTCAATTGGTTCGTGCCTCATGTTGAATAACCACTTTTTAAACCCTCACAGTGACCAAAATTGCCATTTTTACAGAGTTTGCTTACTCAAAAGCTTCAATTTTGACCCGTTTCAGGCACAGAAATGACTTTAAACAGACTTATTTTAGTTGAAAAAGTCATAATTCACATCCAACAGTCATTTAGAGTCAAAAGATTAAATGTTAAAATTTCATCATTATAGACCATTTTGGGAACGTTCGACATGTCCGGAGTCATCGTTTTTCATCCGAAAATTGATTTTTTGAACTGTACCAAAAATGATTAAAAATGTCAATTGGATCGTGCCTCATGTTGAATAACCACTTTTTAAACCCTCACAGTGACCAAAATTGCCATTTTTACAGAGTTTTGCTTACTCAAAAGCTTCAATTTTGACCCGTTTCAGGCACAGAAATGACTTTTAAACAGACTTATTTTAGTTGAAAAAGTCATAATTCACATCCAACAGTCATTTAGAGTCAAAAGATTAAATGTTAAAATTTCATAATTATAGACCATTTTGGGAACGTTCGACATGTCCGGAGTCATCGTTTTTCATCCGAAAATTGATTTTTTGGACTGTACCAAAAATGATTCAAAATGTCAATTGGATCGTGCCTCATGTTGAATAACCACTTTTTAAACCCTCACAGTGACCAAAATTGCCATTTTTACAGAGTTTTGCTTACTCAAAAGCTTCAATTTTGACCCGTTTCAGGCACAGAAATGACTTTAAACACACTTATTTTAGTTGAAAAAGTCATAATTCACATCCAACAGTCATTTAGAGTCAAAAGATTAAATGTTAAAATTTCTTCATTATAGACCATTTTGGGATAATTCGACATGTCCGGAGTCATCGTTTTTCATCCGAAAATTGATTTTTTGGACTGTACCAAAAATGATTCAAAATGTCAATTGGTTCGTGCCTCATGTTGAATAACCACTTTTTAAACCCTCACAGTGAACAAAATTGCCATTTTTACAGAGTTTTGCTTACTCAAAAGCTTCAATTTTGACCCGTTTCAGGCACAGAAATGACTTTCAACACACTTATTTTTGTTGAAAAATTCATAATTCACATCCAACAGTCATTTAGAGTCAAAAGATTAAATGTTAAAATTTCATCATTATAGACCATTTTGGGAACGTTCGACATGTCCGGAGTCATCGTTTTTCATCCGAAAATTGATTTTTTGGACTGTACCAAAAATGATTAAAAATGTCAATTGGATCGTGCCTCATGTTGAATAACCACTTTTTAGACCCTCACAGTGACCAAAATTGCCATTTTTACAGAGTTTTGCTTACTCAAAAGCTTCAATTTTGACCCTTTTCAGGCACAGAAATGACTTTAAACACACTTATTTTAGTTGAAAAAGTCATAATTCACATCCAACAGTCATTTAGAGTCAAAAGATTAAATGTTAAAATTTCTTCATTATAGACCATTTTGGGATAATTCGACATGTCCGGAGTCATCGTTTTTCATCCGAAAATTGATTTTTTGGACTGTACCAAAAAAGTTTCAAAATGTCAATTGGTTCGTGCCTCATGTTGAATAACCACTTTTTAAACCCTCACAGTGACCAAAATTGCCATTGTTACAGAGTTTTGCTTACTCAAAAGCTTCAATTTTGACCCGTTTCAGGCACAGAAATGACTTTCAACACACTTCTTTTAGTTGAAAAATTCATAATTCACATCCAACAGTCATTTAGAGTCAAAAGATTAAATGTTAAAATTTCATCATTATAGACCATTTTGGGAACGTTCGACATGTCCGGAGTCATCGTTTTTCATCCGAAAATTGATTTTTTGGACTGTACCAAAAATGATTAAATATGTCAATTGGATCATGCCTCATGTTGAATAACCACTTTTTAAACCCTCACAGTGACCAAAATTGCCATTTTTACAGAGTTTTGCTTACTCAAAAGCTTCAATTTTGACCCGTTTCAGGCACAGAAATGACTTTAAACACACTTATTTTAGTTGAAAAAGTCATAATTCACATCCAACAGTCATTTAGAGTCAAAAGATTAAATGTTAAAATTTCTTCATTATAGACCATTTTGGGATAATTCGACATGTCCGGAGTCATCGTTTTTCATCCGAAAATTGATTTTTTGGACTGTACCAAAAATGATTCAAAATGTCAATTGGTTCGTGCATCATGTTGAATAACCACTTTTTAAACCCTCACAGTGACCAAAATTGCCATTTTTACAGAGTTTGCTTACTCAAAAGCTTCAATTTTGACCCGTTTCAGGCACAGAAATGACTTTAAACAGACTTATTTTAGTTGAAAAAGTCATAATTCACATCCAACAGTCATTTAGAGTCAAAAGATTAAATGTTAAAATTTCATCATTATAGACCATTTTGGGAACGTTCGACATGTCCGGAGTCATCGTTTTTCATCCGAAAATTGATTTTTTTAACTGTACCAAAAATGATTAAAAATGTCAATTGGATCGTGCCTCATGTTGAATAACCACTTTTTAAACCCTCACAGTGACCAAAATTGCCATTTTTACAGAGTTTTGCTTACTCAAAAGCTTCAATTTTGACCCGTTTCAGGCACAGAAATGACTTTTAAACAGACTTATTTTAGTTGAAAAAGTCATAATTCACATCCAACAGTCATTTAGAGTCAAAAGATTAAATGTTAAAATTTCATAATTATAGACCATTTTGGGAACGTTCGACATGTCCGGAGTCATCGTTTTTCATCCGAAAATTGATTTTTTGGACTGTACCAAAAATGATTAAAAATGTCAATTGGATCGTGCCTCATGTTGAATAACCACTTTTTTAACCCTCACAGTGACCAAAATTGCCATTTTTACAGAGTTTTGTTTACTCAAAAGCTTCAATTTTGACCCGTTTCAGGCACAGAAATGACTTTAAACACACTTATTTTAGTTGAAAAAGTCATAATTCACATCCAACAGTCATTTAGAGTCAAAAGATTAAATGTTAAAATTTCTTCATTATAGACCATTTTGGGATAATTCGACATGTCCGGAGTCATCGTTTTTCATCCGTAAATTGATTTTTTGGACTGTACCAAAAATGATTAAAAATGTCAATTGGTTCGTGCCTCATGTTGAATAACCACTTTTTAAACCCTCACAGTGACCAAAATTGCCATTTTTACAGAGTTTTGCTTACTCAAAAGCTTCAATTTTGACCCGTTTCAGGCACAGAAATGACTTTAAACACACTTATTTTAGTTGAAAAAGTCATAATTCACATCCAACAGTCATTTAGAGTCAAAAGATTAAATGTGTAAATTTCATCATTATAGAATATTTTGGGAACGTTCGACATGTCCGGAGTCATCGTTTTTCATCCGAAAATTGATTTTTTGGACTGTACCAAAAATGATTAAAAATGTCAATTGGATCATGCCTCATGTTGAATAACAACTTTTTAAACCCTCACAGTGACCAAAATTGCCATTTTTTCAGAGTTTTGCTTACTCAAAAGCTTCAATTTTGACCCGTTTCAGGCACAGAAATGACTTTAAACACACTTATTTCAGTTGAAAAAATCATAATTCACATCCAACAGTCATTTAGAGTCAAAAGATTAAATGTTAAAATGTCATCATTATAGACCATTTTGGGAACGTTCGACATGTCCGGAGTCATCGTTTTTCATCCGAAAATTGATTTTTTGGACTGTACCCAAAATGATTCAAAATGTCAATTGGATCGTGCCTCATGTTGAATAACCACTTTTTAAACCCTCCCAGTGACCAAAATTGCCATTTTTACAGAGTTTTGCTTACTCAAAAGCTTCAATTTTGACCCGTTTCAGGCACAGAAATGACTTTAAACACACTTATTTTAGTTGAAAAAGTCATAATTCACATCCAACAGTCATTTAGAGTCAAAAGATTAAATGTTAAAATTTCTTCATTATAGACCATTTTGGGATAATTCGACATGTCCGGAGTCATCGTTTTTCATCCGAAAATTGATTTTTTGGACTGTACCAAAAATGATTCAAAATGTCAATTGGTTCGTGCGTCATGTTGAATAACCACTTTTTAAACCCTCACAGTGACCAAAATTGCCATTTTTACAGAGTTTTGCTTACTCAAAAGCTTCAATTTTGACCCGTTTCAGGCACAGAAATGACTTTAAACACACTTATTTTAGTTGAAAAAGTCATAATTCACATCCAACAGTCATTTAGAGTCAAAAGATTAAATGTTAAAATTTCTTCATTATAGACCATTTTGGGATAATTCGACATGTCCGGAGTCATCGTTTTTCATCCGAAAATTGATTTTTTGGACTGTACCAAAAATGATTCAAAATGTCAATTGCTTCGTGCCTCATGTTGAATAACCACTTTTTAAACCCTCACAGTGACCAAAATTGCCATTTTTACAGAGTTTTGCTTACTCAAAAGCTTCAATTTTGACCGTTTCAGGCACAGAAATGACTTTAAACACACTTATTTTAGTTGAAAAAGTCATAATTCACATCCAACAGTCATTTAGTGTCAAAAGATTAAATGTTAAAATTTCTTCATTATAGACCATTTTGGGATAATTCGACATGTCCGGAGTCATCGTTTTTCATCCGAAAATTGATTTTTTGGACTGTACCAAAAAAGTTTCAAAATGTCAATTGGTTCGTGCCTCATGTTGAATAACCACTTTTTAAACCCTCACAGTGACCAAAATTGCCATTGTTACAGAGTTTTGCTTATTCAAAAGCTTCAATTTTGACCCGTTTCAGGCACAGAAATGACTTTCAACACACTTCTTTTAGTTGAAAAATTCATAATTCACATCCAACAGTCATTTAGAGTCAAAAGATTAAATGTTAAAATTTCATCATTATAGACCATTTTGGGAACGTTCGACATGTCCGGAGTCATCGTTTTTCATCCGAAAATTGATTTTTTGGACTGTACCAAAAATGATTCAAAATGTCAATTGGATCGTGCCTCATGTTGAATAACCACTTTTTAAACCCTCACAGTGACCAAAATTGCCATTTTTACAGAGTTTTGCTTACTCAAAAGCTTCAATTTTGACCCGTTTCAGGCACAGAAATGACTTTAAACACACTTATTTTAGTTGAAAAAGTCATAATTCACATCCAACAGTCATTTAGAGTCAAAAGATTAAATGTTAAAATTTCTTCATTATAGACCATTTTGGGATAATTCGACATGTCCGGAGTCATCGTTTTTCATCCGAAAATTGATTTTTTGGACTGTACCAAAAATGATTCAAAATGTCAATTGGTTCGTGCCTCATGTTGAATAACCACTTTTTAAACCCTCACAGTGAACAAAATTGCCATTTTTACAGAGTTTTGCTTACTCAAAAGCTTCAATTTTGACCCGTTTCAGGCACAGAAATGACTTTTAACACACTTATTTTTGTTGAAAAATTCATAATTCACATCCAACAGTCATTTAGAGTCAAAAGATTAAATGTTAAAATTTCATCATTATAGACCATTTTGGGAACGTTCGACATGTCCGGAGTCATCGTTTTTCATCCGAAAATTGATTTTTTGGACTGTACCAAAAATGATTAAAAATGTCAATTGGATCGTGCCTCATGTTGAATAACCACTTTTTAAACCCTCACAGTGACCAAAATTGCCATTTTTACAGAGTTTTGCTTACTCAAAAGCTTCAATTTTGACCCTTTTCAGGCACAGAAATGACTTTAAACACACTTATTTTAGTTGAAAAAGTCATAATTCACATCCAACAGTCATTTAGAGTCAAAAGATTAAATGTTAAAATTTCTTCATTATAGACCATTTTGGGATAATTCGACATGTCCGGAGTCATCGTTTTTCATCCGAAAATTGATTTTTTGGACTGTACCAAAAAAGTTTCAAAATGTCAATTGGTTCGTGCCTCATGTTGAATAACCACTTTTTAAACCCTCACAGTGACCAAAATTGCCATTGTTACAGAGTTTTGCTTACTCAAAAGCTTCAATTTTGACCCGTTTCAGGCACAGAAATGACTTTCAACACACTTCTTTTAGTTGAAAAATTCATAATTCACATCCAACAGTCATTTAGAGTCAAAAGATTAAATGTTAAAATTTCATCATTATAGACCATTTTGGGAACGTTCGACATGTCCGGAGTCATCGTTTTTCATCCGAAAATTGATTTTTTGGACTGTACCAAAAATGATTCAAAATGTCAATTGGATCGTGCCTCATGTTGAATAACCACTTTTTAAACCCTCACAGTGACCAAAATTGCCATTTTTACAGAGTTTTGCTTACTCAAAAGCTTCAATTTTGACCCGTTTCAGGCACAGAAATGACTTTAAACACACTTATTTTAGTTGAAAAAGTCATAATTCACATCCAACAGTCATTTAGAGTCAAAAGATTAAATGTTAAAATTTCTTCATTATAGACCATTTTGGGATAATTCGACATGTCCGGAGTCATCGTTTTTCATCCGAAAATTGATTTTTTGGACTGTACCAAAAATGATTCAAAATGTCAATTGGTTCGTGCCTCATGTTGAATAACCACTTTTTAAACCCTCACAGTGAACAAAATTGCCATTTTTACAGAGTTTTGCTTACTCAAAAGCTTCAATTTTGACCCGTTTCAGGCACAGAAATGACTTTCAACACACTTATTTTGGTTGAAAAATTCATAATTCACATCCAACAGTCATTTAGAGTCAAAAGATTAAATGTTAAAATTTCATCATTATAGACCATTTTGGGATAATTCGACATGTCCGGAGTCATCGTTTTTCATCTGAAAATTGATTTTTTGGACTGTACCAAAAATGATTCAAAATGTCAATTGGTTCGTGCCTCATGTTGAATAACCACTTTTTAAACCCTCACAGTGACCAAAATTGCCATTTTTACAGAGTTTGCTTACTCAAAAGCTTCAATTTTGACCCGTTTCAGGCACAGAAATGACTTTAAACAGACTTATTTTAGTTGAAAAAGTCATAATTCACATCCAACAGTCATTTAGAGTCAAAAGATTAAATGTTAAAATTTCATCATTATAGACCATTTTGGGAACGTTCGACATGTCCGGAGTCATCGTTTTTCATCCGAAAATTGATTTTTTGAACTGTACCAAAAATGATTAAAAATGTCAATTGGATCGTGCCTCATGTTGAATAACCACTTTTTAAACCCTCACAGTGACCAAAATTGCCATTTTTACAGAGTTTTGCTTACTCAAAAGCTTCAATTTTGACCCGTTTCAGGCACAGAAATGACTTTTAAACAGACTTATTTTAGTTGAAAAAGTCATAATTCACATCCAACAGTCATTTAGAGTCAAAAGATTAAATGTTAAAATTTCATAATTATAGACCATTTTGGGAACGTTCGACATGTCCGGAGTCATCGTTTTTCATCCGAAAATTGATTTTTTGGACTGTACCAAAAATGATTCAAAATGTCAATTGGATCGTGCCTCATGTTGAATAACCACTTTTTAAACCCTCACAGTGACCAAAATTGCCATTTTTACAGAGTTTTGCTTACTCAAAAGCTTCAATTTTGACCCGTTTCAGGCACAGAAATGACTTTAAACACACTTATTTTAGTTGAAAAAGTCATAATTCACATCCAACAGTCATTTAGAGTCAAAAGATTAAATGTTAAAATTTCTTCATTATAGACCATTTTGGGATAATTCGACATGTCCGGAGTCATCGTTTTTCATCCGAAAATTGATTTTTTGGACTGTACCAAAAATGATTCAAAATGTCAATTGGTTCGTGCCTCATGTTGAATAACCACTTTTTAAACCCTCACAGTGAACAAAATTGCCATTTTTACAGAGTTTTGCTTACTCAAAAGCTTCAATTTTGACCCGTTTCAGGCACAGAAATGACTTTCAACACACTTATTTTTGTTGAAAAATTCATAATTCACATCCAACAGTCATTTAGAGTCAAAAGATTAAATGTTAAAATTTCTTCATTATAGACCATTTTGGGATAATTCGACATGTCCGGAGTCATCGTTTTTCATCCGAAAATTGATTTTTTGGACTGTACCAAAAATGATTCAAAATGTCAATTGGTTCGTGCCTCATGTTGAATAACCACTTTTTAAACCCTCACAGTGAACAAAATTGCCATTTTTACAGAGTTTTGCTTACTCAAAAGCTTCAATTTTGACCCGTTTCAGGCACAGAAATGACTTTCAACACACTTATTTTTGTTGAAAAATTCATAATTCACATCCAACAGTCATTTAGAGTCAAAAGATTAAATGTTAAAATTTCATCATTATAGACCATTTTGGGAACGTTCGACATGTCCGGAGTCATCGTTTTTCATCCGAAAATTGATTTTTTGGACTGTACCAAAAATGATTAAAAATGTCAATTGGATCGTGCCTCATGTTGAATAACCACTTTTTAAACCCTCACAGTGACCAAAATTGCCATTTTTACAGAGTTTTGCTTACTCAAAAGCTTCAATTTTGACCCTTTTCAGGCACAGAAATGACTTTAAACACACTTATTTTAGTTGAAAAAGTCATAATTCACATCCAACAGTCATTTAGAGTCAAAAGATTAAATGTTAAAATTTCTTCATTATAGACCATTTTGGGATAATTCGACATGTCCGGAGTCATCGTTTTTCATCCGAAAATTGATTTTTTGGACTGTACCAAAAAAGTTTGAAAATGTCAATTGGTTCGTGCCTCATGTTGAATAACCACTTTTTAAACCCTCACAGTGACCAAAATTGCCATTGTTACAGAGTTTTGCTTACTCAAAAGCTTCAATTTTGACCCGTTTCAGGCACAGAAATGACTTTCAACACACTTCTTTTAGTTGAAAAATTCATAATTCACATCCAACAGTCATTTAGAGTCAAAAGATTAAATGTTAAAATTTCATCATTATAGACCATTTTGGGAACGTTCGACATGTCCGGAGTCATCGTTTTTCATCCGAAAATTGATTTTTTGGACTGTACCAAAAATGATTCAAAATGTCAATTGGATCGTGCCTCATGTTGAATAACCACTTTTTAAACCCTCACAGTGACCAAAATTGCCATTTTTACAGAGTTTTGCTTACTCAAAAGCTTCAATTTTGACCCGTTTCAGGCACAGAAATGACTTTAAACACACTTATTTTAGTTGAAAAAGTCATAATTCACATCCAACAGTCATTTAGAGTCAAAAGATTAAATGTTAAAATTTCTTCATTATAGACCATTTTGGGATAATTCGACATGTCCGGAGTCATCGTTTTTCATCCGAAAATTGATTTTTTGGACTGTACCAAAAATGATTCAAAATGTCAATTGGTTCGTGCCTCATGTTGAATAACCACTTTTTAAACCCTCACAGTGAACAAAATTGCCATTTTTACAGAGTTTTGCTTACTCAAAAGCTTCAATTTTGACCCGTTTCAGGCACAGAAATGACTTTCAACACACTTATTTTTGTTGAAAAATTCATAATTCACATCCAACAGTCATTTAGAGTCAAAAGATTAAATGTTAAAATTTCATCATTATAGACCATTTTGGGAACGTTCGACATGTCCGGAGTCATCGTTTTTCATCCGAAAATTGATTTTTTGGACTGTACCAAAAATGATTAAAAATGTCAATTGGATCGTGCCTCATGTTGAATAACCACTTTTTAAACCCTCACAGTGACCAAAATTGCCATTTTTACAGAGTTTTGCTTACTCAAAAGCTTCAATTTTGACCCTTTTCAGGCACAGAAATGACTTTAAACACACTTATTTTAGTTGAAAAAGTCATAATTCACATCCAACAGTCATTTAGAGTCAAAAGATTAAATGTTAAAATTTCTTCATTATAGACCATTTTGGGATAATTCGACATGTCCGGAGTCATCGTTTTTCATCTGAAAATTGATTTTTTGGACTGTACCAAAAATGATTCAAAATGTCAATTGGTTCGTGCCTCATGTTGAATAACCACTTTTTAAACCCTCACAGTGACCAAAATTGCCATTTTTACAGAGTTTGCTTACTCAAAAGCTTCAATTTTGACCCGTTTCAGGCACAGAAATGACTTTAAACAGACTTATTTTAGTTGAAAAAGTCATAATTCACATCCAACAGTCATTTAGAGTCAAAAGATTAAATGTTAAAATTTCATCATTATAGACCATTTTGGGAACGTTCGACATGTCCGGAGTCATCGTTTTTCTTCCGAAAATTGATTTTTTGAACTGTACCAAAAATGATTAAAAATGTCAATTGGATCGTGCCTCATGTTGAATAACCACTTTTTAAACCCTCACAGTGACCAAAATTGCCATTTTTACAGAGTTTTGCTTACTCAAAAGCTTCAATTTTGACCCGTTTCAGGCACAGAAATGACTTTTAAACAGACTTATTTTAGTTGAAAAAGTCATAATTCACATCCAACAGTCATTTAGAGTCAAAAGATTAAATGTTAAAATTTCATAATTATAGACCATTTTGGGAACGTTCGACATGTCCGGAGTCATCGTTTTTCATCCGAAAATTGATTTTTTGGACTGTACCAAAAATGATTCAAAATGTCAATTGGATCGTGCCTCATGTTGAATAACCACTTTTTAAACCCTCACAGTGACCAAAATTGCCATTTTTACAGAGTTTTGCTTACTCAAAAGCTTCAATTTTGACCCGTTTCAGGCACAGAAATGACTTTAAACACACTTATTTTAGTTGAAAAAGTCATAATTCACATCCAACAGTCATTTAGAGTCAAAAGATTAAATGTTAAAATTTCTTCATTATAGACCATTTTGGGATAATTCGACATGTCCGGAGTCATCGTTTTTCATCCGAAAATTGATTTTTTGGACTGTACCAAAAATGATTCAAAATGTCAATTGGTTCGTGCCTCATGTTGAATAACCACTTTTTAAACCCTCACAGTGAACAAAATTGCCATTTTTACAGAGTTTTGCTTACTCAAAAGCTTCAATTTTGACCCGTTTCAGGCACAGAAATGACTTTCAACACACTTATTTTTGTTGAAAAATTCATAATTCACATCCAACAGTCATTTAGAGTCAAAAGATTAAATGTTAAAATTTCATCATTATAGACCATTTTGGGAACGTTCGACATGTCCGGAGTCATCGTTTTTCATCCGAAAATTGATTTTTTGGACTGTACCAAAAATGATTAAAAATGTCAATTGGATCGTGCCTCATGTTGAATAACCACTTTTTAAACCCTCACAGTGACCAAAATTGCCATTTTTACAGAGTTTTGCTTACTCAAAAGCTTCAATTTTGACCCTTTTCAGGCACAGAAATGACTTTAAACACACTTATTTTAGTTGAAAAAGTCATAATTCACATCCAACAGTCATTTAGAGTCAAAAGATTAAATGTTAAAATTTCTTCATTATAGACCATTTTGGGATAATTCGACATGTCCGGAGTCATCGTTTTTCATCCGAAAATTGATTTTTTGGACTGTACCAAAAAAGTTTCAAAATGTCAATTGGTTCGTGCCTCATGTTGAATAACCACTTTTTAAACCCTCACAGTGACCAAAATTGCCATTGTTACAGAGTTTTGCTTACTCAAAAGCTTCAATTTTGACCCGTTTCAGGCACAGAAATGACTTTCAACACACTTCTTTTAGTTGAAAAATTCATAATTCACATCCAACAGTCATTTAGAGTCAAAAGATTAAATGTTAAAATTTCATCATTATAGACCATTTTGGGAACGTTCGACATGTCCGGAGTCATCGTTTTTCATCCGAAAATTGATTTTTTGGACTGTACCAAAAATGATTCAAAATGTCAATTGGATCGTGCCTCATGTTGAATAACCACTTTTTAAACCCTCACAGTGACCAAAATTGCCATTTTTACAGAGTTTTGCTTACTCAAAAGCTTCAATTTTGACCCGTTTCAGGCACAGAAATGACTTTAAACACACTTATTTTAGTTGAAAAAGTCATAATTCACATCCAACAGTCATTTAGAGTCAAAAGATTAAATGTTAAAATTTCTTCATTATAGACCATTTTGGGATAATTCGACATGTCCGGAGTCATCGTTTTTCATCCGAAAATTGATTTTTTGGACTGTACCAAAAATGATTCAAAATGTCAATTGGTTCGTGCCTCATGTTGAATAACCACTTTTTAAACCCTCACAGTGAACAAAATTGCCATTTTTACAGAGTTTTGCTTACTCAAAAGCTTCAATTTTGACCCGTTTCAGGCACAGAAATGACTTTCAACACACTTATTTTGGTTGAAAAATTCATAATTCACATCCAACAGTCATTTAGAGTCAAAAGATTAAATGTTAAAATTTCATCATTATAGACCATTTTGGGAACGTTCGACATGTCCGGAGTCATCGTTTTTCATCCGAAAATTGATTTTTTGGACTGTACCAAAAATGATTAAAAATGTCAATTGGATCGTGCCTCATGTTGAATAACCACTTTTTAAACCCTCACAGTGACCAAAATTGCCATTTTTACAGAGTTTTGCTTACTCAAAAGCTTCAATTTTGACCCTTTTCAGGCACAGAAATGACTTTAAACACACTTATTTTAGTTGAAAAAGTCATAATTCACATCCAACAGTCATTTAGAGTCAAAAGATTAAATGTTAAAATTTCTTCATTATAGACCATTTTGGGATAATTCGACATGTCCGGAGTCATCGTTTTTCATCTGAAAATTGATTTTTTGGACTGTACCAAAAATGATTCAAAATGTCAATTGGTTCGTGCCTCATGTTGAATAACCACTTTTTAAACCCTCACAGTGACCAAAATTGCCATTTTTACAGAGTTTGCTTACTCAAAAGCTTCAATTTTGACCCGTTTCAGGCACAGAAATGACTTTAAACAGACTTATTTTAGTTGAAAAAGTCATAATTCACATCCAACAGTCATTTAGAGTCAAAAGATTAAATGTTAAAATTTCATCATTATAGACCATTTTGGGAACGTTCGACATGTCCGGAGTCATCGTTTTTCATCCGAAAATTGATTTTTTGAACTGCACCAAAAATGATTAAAAATGTCAATTGGATCGTGCCTCATGTTGAATAACCACTTTTTAAACCCTCACAGTGACCAAAATTGCCATTTTTACAGAGTTTTGCTTACTCAAAAGCTTCAATTTTGACCCGTTTCAGGCACAGAAATGACTTTTAAACAGACTTATTTTAGTTGAAAAAGTCATAATTCACATCCAACAGTCATTTAGAGTCAAAAGATTAAATGTTAAAATTTCATAATTATAGACCATTTTGGGAACGTTCGACATGTCCGGAGTCATCGTTTTTCATCCGAAAATTGATTTTTTGGACTGTACCAAAAATGATTCAAAATGTCAATTGGATCGTGCCTCATGTTGAATAACCACTTTTTAAACCCTCACAGTGACCAAAATTGCCATTTTTACAGAGTTTTGCTTACTCAAAAGCTTCAATTTTGACCCGTTTCAGGCACAGAAATGACTTTAAACACACTTATTTTAGTTGAAAAAGTCATAATTCACATCCAACAGTCATTTAGAGTCAAAAGATTAAATGTTAAAATTTCTTCATTATAGACCATTTTGGGATAATTCGACATGTCCGGAGTCATCGTTTTTCATCCGAAAATTGATTTTTTGGACTGTACCAAAAATGATTCAAAATGTCAATTGGTTCGTGCCTCATGTTGAATAACCACTTTTTAAACCCTCACAGTGAACAAAATTGCCATTTTTACAGAGTTTTGCTTACTCAAAAGCTTCAATTTTGACCCGTTTCAGGCACAGAAATGACTTTCAACACACTTATTTTTGTTGAAAAATTCATAATTCACATCCAACAGTCATTTAGAGTCAAAAGATTAAATGTTAAAATTTCATCATTATAGACCATTTTGGGAACGTTCGACATGTCCGGAGTCATCGTTTTTCATCCGAAAATTGATTTTTTGGACTGTACCAAAAATGATTAAAAATGTCAATTGGATCGTGCCTCATGTTGAATAACCACTTTTTAGACCCTCACAGTGACCAAAATTGCCATTTTTACAGAGTTTTGCTTACTCAAAAGCTTCAATTTTGACCCTTTTCAGGCACAGAAATGACTTTAAACACACTTATTTTAGTTGAAAAAGTCATAATTCACATCCAACAGTCATTTAGAGTCAAAAGATTAAATGTTAAAATTTCTTCATTATAGACCATTTTGGGATAATTCGACATGTCCGGAGTCATCGTTTTTCATCCGAAAATTGATTTTTTGGACTGTACCAAAAAAGTTTCAAAATGTCAATTGGTTCGTGCCTCATGTTGAATAACCACTTTTTAAACCCTCACAGTGACCAAAATTGCCATTGTTACAGAGTTTTGCTTACTCAAAAGCTTCAATTTTGACCCGTTTCAGGCACAGAAATGACTTTCAACACACTTCTTTTAGTTGAAAAATTCATAATTCACATCCAACAGTCATTTAGAGTCAAAAGATTAAATGTTAAAATTTCATCATTATAGACCATTTTGGGAACGTTCGACATGTCCGGAGTCATCGTTTTTCATCCGAAAATTGATTTTTTGGACTGTACCAAAAATGATTAAATATGTCAATTGGATCATGCCTCATGTTGAATAACCACTTTTTAAACCCTCACAGTGACCAAAATTGCCATTTTTACAGAGTTTTGCTTACTCAAAAGCTTCAATTTTGACCCGTTTCAGGCACAGAAATGACTTTAAACACACTTATTTTAGTTGAAAAAGTCATAATTCACATCCAACAGTCATTTAGAGTCAAAAGATTAAATGTTAAAATTTCTTCATTATAGACCATTTTGGGATAATTCGACATGTCCGGAGTCATCGTTTTTCATCCGAAAATTGATTTTTTGGACTGTACCAAAAATGATTCAAAATGTCAATTGGTTCGTGCCTCATGTTGAATAACCACTTTTTAAACCCTCACAGTGACCAAAATTGCCATTTTTACAGAGTTTGCTTACTCAAAAGCTTCAATTTTGACCCGTTTCAGGCACAGAAATGACTTTAAACAGACTTATTTTAGTTGAAAAAGTCATAATTCACATCCAACAGTCATTTAGAGTCAAAAGATTAAATGTTAAAATTTCATCATTATAGACCATTTTGGGAACGTTCGACATGTCCGGAGTCATCGTTTTTCATCCGAAAATTGATTTTTTTAACTGTACCAAAAATGATTAAAAATGTCAATTGGATCGTGCCTCATGTTGAATAACCACTTTTTAAACCCTCACAGTGACCAAAATTGCCATTTTTACAGAGTTTTGCTTACTCAAAAGCTTCAATTTTGACCCGTTTCAGGCACAGAAATGACTTTTAAACAGACTTATTTTAGTTGAAAAAGTCATAATTCACATCCAACAGTCATTTAGAGTCAAAAGATTAAATGTTAAAATTTCATAATTATAGACCATTTTGGGAACGTTCGACATGTCCGGAGTCATCGTTTTTCATCCGAAAATTGATTTTTTGGACTGTACCAAAAATGATTAAAAATGTCAATTGGATCGTGCCTCATGTTGAATAACCACTTTTTTAACCCTCACAGTGACCAAAATTGCCATTTTTACAGAGTTTTGTTTACTCAAAAGCTTCAATTTTGACCCGTTTCAGGCACAGAAATGACTTTAAACACACTTATTTTAGTTGAAAAAGTCATAATTCACATCCAACAGTCATTTAGAGTCAAAAGATTAAATGTTAAAATTTCTTCATTATAGACCATTTTGGGATAATTCGACATGTCCGGAGTCATCGTTTTTCATCCGTAAATTGATTTTTTGGACTGTACCAAAAATGATTAAAAATGTCAATTGGTTCGTGCCTCATGTTGAATAACCACTTTTTAAACCCTCACAGTGACCAAAATTGCCATTTTTACAGAGTTTTGCTTACTCAAAAGCTTCAATTTTGACCCGTTTCAGGCACAGAAATGACTTTAAACACACTTATTTTAGTTGAAAAAGTCATAATTCACATCCAACAGTCATTTAGAGTCAAAAGATTAAATGTGTAAATTTCATCATTATAGAATATTTTGGGAACGTTCGACATGTCCGGAGTCATCGTTTTTCATCCGAAAATTGATTTTTTGGACTGTACCAAAAATGATTAAAAATGTCAATTGGATCATGCCTCATGTTGAATAACAACTTTTTAAACCCTCACAGTGACCAAAATTGCCATTTTTTCAGAGTTTTGCTTACTCAAAAGCTTCAATTTTGACCCGTTTCAGGCACAGAAATGACTTTAAACACACTTATTTCAGTTGAAAAAATCATAATTCACATCCAACAGTCATTTAGAGTCAAAAGATTAAATGTTAAAATGTCATCATTATAGACCATTTTGGGAACGTTCGACATGTCCGGAGTCATCGTTTTTCATCCGAAAATTGATTTTTTGGACTGTACCCAAAATGATTCAAAATGTCAATTGGATCGTGCCTCATGTTGAATAACCACTTTTTAAACCCTCACAGTGACCAAAATTGCCATTTTTACAAAGTTTTGCTTACTCAAAAGCTTCAATTTTGACCCGTTTCAGGCACAGAAATGACTTTAAACACACTTATTTTAGTTGAAAAAGTCATAATTCACATCCGACAGTCATTTAGAGTCAAAAGATTGAATGTTAAAATTTCTTCATTATAGACCATTTTGGGATAATTCGACATGTCCGGAGTCATCGTTTTTCATCTGAAAATTGATTTTTTGGACTGTACCAAAAATGATTCAAAATGTCAATTGGATCGTGCCTCATGTTGAATAACCACTTTTTAAACCCTCCCAGTGACCAAAATTGCCATTTTTACAGAGTTTTGCTTACTCAAAAGCTTCAATTTTGACCCGTTTCAGGCACAGAAATGACTTTAAACACACTTATTTTAGTTGAAAAAGTCATAATTCACATCCAACAGTCATTTAGAGTCAAAAGATTAAATGTTAAAATTTCTTCATTATAGACCATTTTGGGATAATTCGACATGTCCGGAGTCATCGTTTTTCATCCGAAAATTGATTTTTTGGACTGTACCAAAAATGATTCAAAATGTCAATTGGTTCGTGCGTCATGTTGAATAACCACTTTTTAAACCCTCACAGTGACCAAAATTGCCATTTTTACAGAGTTTTGCTTACTCAAAAGCTTCAATTTTGACCCGTTTCAGGCACAGAAATGACTTTAAACACACTTATTTTAGTTGAAAAAGTCATAATTCACATCCAACAGTCATTTAGAGTCAAAAGATTAAATGTTAAAATTTCTTCATTATAGACCATTTTGGGATAATTCGACATGTCCGGAGTCATCGTTTTTCATCCGAAAATTGATTTTTTGGACTGTACCAAAAATGATTCAAAATGTCAATTGCTTCGTGCCTCATGTTGAATAACCACTTTTTAAACCCTCACAGTGACCAAAATTGCCATTTTTACAGAGTTTTGCTTACTCAAAAGCTTCAATTTTGACCGTTTCAGGCACAGAAATGACTTTAAACACACTTATTTTAGTTGAAAAAGTCATAATTCACATCCAACAGTCATTTAGTGTCAAAAGATTAAATGTTAAAATTTCTTCATTATAGACCATTTTGGGATAATTCGACATGTCCGGAGTCATCGTTTTTCATCCGAAAATTGATTTTTTGGACTGTACCAAAAAAGTTTCAAAATGTCAATTGGTTCGTGCCTCATGTTGAATAACCACTTTTTAAACCCTCACAGTGACCAAAATTGCCATTGTTACAGAGTTTTGCTTACTCAAAAGCTTCAATTTTGACCCGTTTCAGGCACAGAAATGACTTTCAACACACTTCTTTTAGTTGAAAAATTCATAATTCACATCCAACAGTCATTTAGAGTCAAAAGATTAAATGTTAAAATTTCATCATTATAGACCATTTTGGGAACGTTCGACATGTCCGGAGTCATCGTTTTTCATCCGAAAATTGATTTTTTGGACTGTACCAAAAATGATTCAAAATGTCAATTGGATCGTGCCTCATGTTGAATAACCACTTTTTAAACCCTCACAGTGACCAAAATTGCCATTTTTACAGAGTTTTGCTTACTCAAAAGCTTCAATTTTGTCCCGTTTCAGGCACAGAAATGACTTTAAACACACTTATTTTAGTTGAAAAAGTCATAATTCACATCCAACAGTCATTTAGAGTCAAAAGATTAAATGTTAAAATTTCTTCATTATAGACCATTTTGGGATAATTCGACATGTCCGGAGTCATCGTTTTTCATCCGAAAATTGATTTTTTGGACTGTACCAAAAAAGTTTCAAAATGTCAATTGGTTCGTGCCTCATGTTGAATAACCACTTTTTAAACCCTCACAGTGACCAAAATTGCCATTGTTACAGAGTTTTGCTTACTCAAAAGCTTCAATTTTGACCCGTTTCAGGCACAGAAATGACTTTCAACACACTTCTTTTAGTTGAAAAATTCATAATTCACATCCAACAGTCATTTAGAGTCAAAAGATTAAATGTTAAAATTTCTTCATTATAGACCATTTTGGGATAATTCGACATGTCCGGAGTCATCGTTTTTCATCCGAAAATTGATTTTTTGGACTGTACCAAAAATGATTCAAAATGTCAATTGCTTCGTGCCTCATGTTGAATAACCACTTTTTAAACCCTCACAGTGACCAAAATTGCCATTTTTACAGAGTTTTGCTTACTCAAAAGCTTCAATTTTGACCGTTTCAGGCACAGAAATGACTTTAAACACACTTATTTTAGTTGAAAAAGTCATAATTCACATCCAACAGTCATTTAGTGTCAAAAGATTAAATGTTAAAATTTCTTCATTATAGACCATTTTGGGATAATTCGACATGTCCGGAGTCATCGTTTTTCATCCGAAAATTGATTTTTTGGACTGTACCAAAAAAGTTTCAAAATGTCAATTGGTTCGTGCCTCATGTTGAATAACCACTTTTTAAACCCTCACAGTGACCAAAATTGCCATTGTTACAGAGTTTTGCTTACTCAAAAGCTTCAATTTTGACCCGTTTCAGGCACAGAAATGACTTTCAACACACTTCTTTTAGTTGAAAAATTCATAATTCACATCCAACAGTCATTTAGAGTCAAAAGATTAAATGTTAAAATTTCATCATTATAGACCATTTTGGGAACGTTCGACATGTCCGGAGTCATCGTTTTTCATCCGAAAATTGATTTTTTGGACTGTACCAAAAATGATTCAAAATGTCAATTGGATCGTGCCTCATGTTGAATAACCACTTTTTAAACCCTCACAGTGACCAAAATTGCCATTTTTACAGAGTTTTGCTTACTCAAAAGCTTCAATTTTGTCCCGTTTCAGGCACAGAAATGACTTTAAACACACTTATTTTAGTTGAAAAAGTCATAATTCACATCCAACAGTCATTTAGAGTCAAAAGATTAAATGTTAAAATTTCTTCATTATAGACCATTTTGGGATAATTCGACATGTCCGGAGTCATCGTTTTTCATCCGAAAATTGATTTTTTGGACTGTACCAAAAAAGTTTCAAAATGTCAATTGGTTCGTGCCTCATGTTGAATAACCACTTTTTAAACCCTCACAGTGACCAAAATTGCCATTGTTACAGAGTTTTGCTTACTCAAAAGCTTCAATTTTGACCCGTTTCAGGCACAGAAATGACTTTCAACACACTTCTTTTAGTTGAAAAATTCATAATTCACATCCAACAGTCATTTAGAGTCAAAAGATTAAATGTTAAAATTTCATCATTATAGACCATTTTGGGAACGTTCGACATGTCCGGAGTCATCGTTTTTCATCCGAAAATTGATTTTTTGGACTGTACCAAAAATGATTCAAAATGTCAATTGGATCGTGCCTCATGTTGAATAACCACTTTTTAAACCCTCACAGTGACCAAAATTGCCATTTTTACAGAGTTTTGCTTACTCAAAAGCTTCAATTTTGACCCGTTTCAGGCACAGAAATGACTTTAAACACACTTATTTTAGTTGAAAAAGTCATAATTCACATCCAACAGTCATTTAGAGTCAAAAGATTAAATGTTAAAATTTCTTCATTATAGACCATTTTGGGATAATTCGACATGTCCGGAGTCATCGTTTTTCATCCGAAAATTGATTTTTTGGACTGTACCAAAAATGATTCAAAATGTCAATTGGTTCGTGCCTCATGTTGAATAACCACTTTTTAAACCCTCACAGTGAACAAAATTGCCATTTTTACAGAGTTTTGCTTACTCAAAAGCTTCAATTTTGACCCGTTTCAGGCACAGAAATGACTTTCAACACACTTATTTTGGTTGAAAAATTCATAATTCACATCCAACAGTCATTTAGAGTCAAAAGATTAAATGTTAAAATTTCATCATTATAGACCATTTTGGGATAATTCGACATGTCCGGAGTCATCGTTTTTCATCTGAAAATTGATTTTTTGGACTGTACCAAAAATGATTCAAAATGTCAATTGGTTCGTGCCTCATGTTGAATAACCACTTTTTAAACCCTCACAGTGACCAAAATTGCCATTTTTACAGAGTTTGCTTACTCAAAAGCTTCAATTTTGACCCGTTTCAGGCACAGAAATGACTTTAAACAGACTTATTTTAGTTGAAAAAGTCATAATTCACATCCAACAGTCATTTAGAGTCAAAAGATTAAATGTTAAAATTTCATCATTATAGACCATTTTGGGAACGTTCGACATGTCCGGAGTCATCGTTTTTCATCCGAAAATTGATTTTTTGAACTGTACCAAAAATGATTAAAAATGTCAATTGGATCGTGCCTCATGTTGAATAACCACTTTTTAAACCCTCACAGTGACCAAAATTGCCATTTTTACAGAGTTTTGCTTACTCAAAAGCTTCAATTTTGACCCGTTTCAGGCACAGAAATGACTTTTAAACAGACTTATTTTAGTTGAAAAAGTCATAATTCACATCCAACAGTCATTTAGAGTCAAAAGATTAAATGTTAAAATTTCATAATTATAGACCATTTTGGGAACGTTCGACATGTCCGGAGTCATCGTTTTTCATCCGAAAATTGATTTTTTGGACTGTACCAAAAATGATTCAAATTGTCAATTGGATCGTGCCTCATGTTGAATAACCACTTTTTAAACCCTCACAGTGACCAAAATTGCCATTTTTACAGAGTTTTGCTTACTCAAAAGCTTCAATTTTGACCCGTTTCAGGCACAGAAATGACTTTAAACACACTTATTTTAGTTGAAAAAGTCATAATTCACATCCAACAGTCATTTAGAGTCAAAAGATTAAATGTTAAAATTTCTTCATTATAGACCATTTTGGGATAATTCGACATGTCCGGAGTCATCGTTTTTCATCCGAAAATTGATTTTTTGGACTGTACCAAAAAAGTTTCAAAATGTCAATTGGTTCGTGCCTCATGTTGAATAACCACTTTTTAAACCCTCACAGTGACCAAAATTGCCATTGTTACAGAGTTTTGCTTACTCAAAAGCTTCAATTTTGACCCGTTTCAGGCACAGAAATGACTTTCAACACACTTCTTTTAGTTGAAAAATTCATAATTCACATCCAACAGTCATTTAGAGTCAAAAGATTAAATGTTAAAATTTCATCATTATAGACCATTTTGGGAACGTTCGACATGTCCGGAGTCATCGTTTTTCATCCGAAAATTGATTTTTTGGACTGTACCAAAAATGATTCAAAATGTCAATTGGATCATGCCTCATGTTGAATAACCACTTTTTAAACCCTCACAGTGACCAAAATTGCCATTTTTACAGAGTTTTGCTTACTCAAAAGCTTCAATTTTGACCCGTTTCAGGCACAGAAATGACTTTAAACACACTTATTTTAGTTGAAAAAGTCATAATTCACATCCAACAGTCATTTAGAGTCAAAAGATTAAATGTTAAAATTTCTTCATTATAGACCATTTTGGGATAATTCGACATGTCCGGAGTCATCGTTTTTCATCCGAAAATTGATTTTTTGGACTGTACCAAAAATGATTCAAAATGTCAATTGGTTCGTGCCTCATGTTGAATAACCACTTTTTAGACCCTCACAGTGAACAAAATTGCCATTTTTACAGAGTTTTGCTTACTCAAAAGCTTCAATTTTGACCCGTTTCAGGCACAGAAATGACTTTCAACACACTTATTTTTGTTGAAAAATTCATAATTCACATCCAACAGTCATTTAGAGTCAAAAGATTAAATGTTAAAATTTCATCATTATAGACCATTTTGGGAGCGTTCGACATGTCCGGAGTCATCGTTTTTCATCCGAAAATTGATTTTTTGGACTGTACCAAAAATGATTAAAAATGTCAATTGGATCGTGCCTCATGTTGAATAACCACTTTTTAAACCCTCACAGTGACCAAAATTGCCATTTTTACAGAGTTTTGCTTACTCAAAAGCTTCAATTTTGACCCTTTTCAGGCACAGAAATGACTTTAAACACACTTATTTTAGTTGAAAAAGTCATAATTCACATCCAACAGTCATTTAGAGTCAAAAGATTAAATGTTAAAATTTCTTCATTATAGACCATTTTGGGATAATTCGACATGTCCGGAGTCATCGTTTTTCATCCGAAAATGGATTTTTTGGACTGTACCAAAAAAGTTTGAAAATGTCAATTGGTTCGTGCCTCATGTTGAATAACCACTTTTTAAACCCTCACAGTGACCAAAATTGCCATTGTTACAGAGTTTTGCTTACTCAAAAGCTTCAATTTTGACCCGTTTCAGGCACAGAAATGACTTTCAACACACTTCTTTTAGTTGAAAAATTCATAATTCACATCCAACAGTCATTTAGAGTCAAAAGATTAAATGTTAAAATTTCATCATTATAGACCATTTTGGGAACGTTCGACATGTCCGGAGTCATCGTTTTTCATCCGAAAATTGATTTTTTGGACTGTACCAAAAATGATTCAAAATGTCAATTGGATCGTGCCTCATGTTGAATAACCACTTTTTAAACCCTCACAGTGACCAAAATTGCCATTTTTACAGAGTTTTGCTTACTCAAAAGCTTCAATTTTGACCCGTTTCAGGCACAGAAATGACTTTAAACACACTTATTTTAGTTGAAAAAGTCATAATTCACATCCAACAGTCATTTAGAGTCAAAAGATTAAATGTTAAAATTTCTTCATTATAGACCATTTTGGGATAATTCGACATGTCCGGAGTCATCGTTTTTCATCCGAAAATTGATTTTTTGGACTGTACCAAAAATGATTCAAAATGTCAATTGGTTCGTGCCTCATGTTGAATAACCACTTTTTAAACCCTCACAGTGAACAAAATTGCCATTTTTACAGAGTTTTGCTTACTCAAAAGCTTCAATTTTGACCCGTTTCAGGCACAGAAATGACTTTCAACACACTTATTTTTGTTGAAAAATTCATAATTCACATCCAACAGTCATTTAGAGTCAAAAGATTAAATGTTAAAATTTCATCATTATAGACCATTTTGGGAACGTTCGACATGTCCGGAGTCATCGTTTTTCATCCGAAAATTGATTTTTTGGACTGTACCAAAAATGATTAAAAATGTCAATTGGATCGTGCCTCATGTTGAATAACCACTTTTTAAACCCTCACAGTGACCAAAATTGCCATTTTTACAGAGTTTTGCTTACTCAAAAGCTTCAATTTTGACCCTTTTCAGGCACAGAAATGACTTTAAACACACTTATTTTAGTTGAAAAAGTCATAATTCACATCCAACAGTCATTTAGAGTCAAAAGATTAAATGTTAAAATTTCTTCATTATAGACCATTTTGGGATAATTCGACATGTCCGGAGTCATCGTTTTTCATCTGAAAATTGATTTTTTGGACTGTACCAAAAATGATTCAAAAAGTCAATTGGTTCGTGCCTCATGTTGAATAACCACTTTTTAATCCCTCACAGTGACCAAAATTGCCATTTTTACAGAGTTTGCTTACTCAAAAGCTTCAATTTTGACCCGTTTCAGGCACAGAAATGACTTTAAACAGACTTATTTTAGTTGAAAAAGTCATAATTCACATCCAACAGTCATTTAGAGTCAAAAGATTAAATGTTAAAATTTCATCATTATAGACCATTTTGGGAACGTTCGACATGTCCGGAGTCATCGTTTTTCATCCGAAAATTGATTTTTTGAACTGTACCAAAAATGATTAAAAATGTCAATTGGATCGTGCCTCATGTTGAATAACCACTTTTTAAACCCTCACAGTGACCAAAATTGCCATTTTTACAGAGTTTTGCTTACTCAAAAGCTTCAATTTTGACCCGTTTCAGGCACAGAAATGACTTTTAAACAGACTTATTTTAGTTGAAAAAGTCATAATTCACATCCAACAGTCATTTAGAGTCAAAAGATTAAATGTTAAAATTTCATAATTATAGACCATTTTGGGAACGTTCGACATGTCCGGAGTCATCGTTTTTCATCCGAAAATTGATTTTTTGGACTGTACCAAAAATGATTCAAAATGTCAATTGGATCGTGCCTCATGTTGAATAACCACTTTTTAAACCCTCACAGTGACCAAAATTGCCATTTTTACAGAGTTTTGCTTACTCAAAAGCTTCAATTTTGACCCGTTTCAGGCACAGAAATGACTTTAAACACACTTATTTTAGTTGAAAAAGTCATAATTCACATCCAACAGTCATTTAGAGTCAAAAGATTAAATGTTAAAATTTCTTCATTATAGACCATTTTGGGATAATTCGACATGTCCGGAGTCATCGTTTTTCATCCGAAAATTGATTTTTTGGACTGTACCAAAAATGATTCAAAATGTCAATTGGTTCGTGCCTCATGTTGAATAACCACTTTTTAAACCCTCACAGTGAACAAAATTGCCATTTTTACAGAGTTTTGCTTACTCAAAAGCTTCAATTTTGACCCGTTTCAGGCACAGAAATGACTTTCAACACACTTATTTTTGTTGAAAAATTCATAATTCACATCCAACAGTCATTTAGAGTCAAAAGATTAAATGTTAAAATTTCATCATTATAGACCATTTTGGGAACGTTCGACATGTCCGGAGTCATCGTTTTTCATCCGAAAATTGATTTTTTGGACTGTACCAAAAATGATTAAAAATGTCAATTGGATCGTGCCTCATGTTGAATAACCACTTTTTAAACCCTCACAGTGACCAAAATTGCCATTTTTACAGAGTTTTGCTTACTCAAAAGCTTCAATTTTGACCCTTTTCAGGCACAGAAATGACTTTAAACACACTTATTTTAGTTGAAAAAGTCATAATTCACATCCAACAGTCATTTAGAGTCAAAAGATTAAATGTTAAAATTTCTTCATTATAGACCATTTTGGGATAATTCGACATGTCCGGAGTCATCGTTTTTCATCCGAAAATTGATTTTTTGGACTGTACCAAAAAAGTTTGAAAATGTCAATTGGTTCGTGCCTCATGTTGAATAACCACTTTTTAAACCCTCACAGTGACCAAAATTGCCATTGTTACAGAGTTTTGCTTACTCAAAAGCTTCAATTTTGACCCGTTTCAGGCACAGAAATGACTTTCAACACACTTCTTTTAGTTGAAAAATTCATAATTCACATCCAACAGTCATTTAGAGTCAAAAGATTAAATGTTAAAATGTCATCATTATAGACCATTTTGGGAACGTTCGACATGTCCGGAGTCATCGTTTTTCATCCGAAAATTGATTTTTTGGACTGTACCAAAAATGATTCAAAATGTCAATTGGATCGTGCCTCATGTTGAATAACCACTTTTTAAACCCTCACAGTGACCAAAATTGCCATTTTTACAGAGTTTTGCTTACTCAAAAGCTTCAATTTTGACCCGTTTCAGGCACAGAAATGACTTTAAACACACTTATTTTAGTTGAAAAAGTCATAATTCACATCCAACAGTCATTTAGTGTCAAAAGATTAAATGTTAAAATTTCTTCATTATAGACCATTTTGGGATAATTCGACATGTCCGGAGTCATCGTTTTTCATCCGAAAATTGATTTTTTGGACTGTACCAAAAAAGTTTCAAAATGTCAATTGGTTCGTGCCTCATGTTGAATAACCACTTTTTAAACCCTCACAGTGACCAAAATTGCCATTGTTACAGAGTTTTGCTTACTCAAAAGCTTCAATTTTGACCCGTTTCAGGCACAGAAATGACTTTCAACACACTTCTTTTAGTTGAAAAATTCATAATTCACATCCAACAGTCATTTAGAGTCAAAAGATTAAATGTTAAAATTTCATCATTATAGACCATTTTGGGAACGTTCGACATGTCCGGAGTCATCGTTTTTCATCCGAAAATTGATTTTTTGGACTGTACCAAAAATGATTCAAAATGTCAATTGGATCGTGCCTCATGTTGAATAACCACTTTTTAAACCCTCACAGTGACCAAAATTGCCATTTTTACAGAGTTTTGCTTACTCAAAAGCTTCAATTTTGTCCCGTTTCAGGCACAGAAATGACTTTAAACACACTTATTTTAGTTGAAAAAGTCATAATTCACATCCAACAGTCATTTAGAGTCAAAAGATTAAATGTTAAAATTTCTTCATTATAGACCATTTTGGGATAATTCGACATGTCCGGAGTCATCGTTTTTCATCCGAAAATTGATTTTTTGGACTGTACCAAAAAAGTTTCAAAATGTCAATTGGTTCGTGCCTCATGTTGAATAACCACTTTTTAAACCCTCACAGTGACCAAAATTGCCATTGTTACAGAGTTTTGCTTACTCAAAAGCTTCAATTTTGACCCGTTTCAGGCACAGAAATGACTTTCAACACACTTCTTTTAGTTGAAAAATTCATAATTCACATCCAACAGTCATTTAGAGTCAAAAGATTAAATGTTAAAATTTCTTCATTATAGACCATTTTGGGATAATTCGACATGTCCGGAGTCATCGTTTTTCATCCGAAAATTGATTTTTTGGACTGTACCAAAAATGATTCAAAATGTCAATTGCTTCGTGCCTCATGTTGAATAACCACTTTTTAAACCCTCACAGTGACCAAAATTGCCATTTTTACAGAGTTTTGCTTACTCAAAAGCTTCAATTTTGACCGTTTCAGGCACAGAAATGACTTTAAACACACTTATTTTAGTTGAAAAAGTCATAATTCACATCCAACAGTCATTTAGTGTCAAAAGATTAAATGTTAAAATTTCTTCATTATAGACCATTTTGGGATAATTCGACATGTCCGGAGTCATCGTTTTTCATCCGAAAATTGATTTTTTGGACTGTACCAAAAAAGTTTCAAAATGTCAATTGGTTCGTGCCTCATGTTGAATAACCACTTTTTAAACCCTCACAGTGACCAAAATTGCCATTGTTACAGAGTTTTGCTTACTCAAAAGCTTCAATTTTGACCCGTTTCAGGCACAGAAATGACTTTCAACACACTTCTTTTAGTTGAAAAATTCATAATTCACATCCAACAGTCATTTAGAGTCAAAAGATTAAATGTTAAAATTTCATCATTATAGACCATTTTGGGAACGTTCGACATGTCCGGAGTCATCGTTTTTCATCCGAAAATTGATTTTTTGGACTGTACCAAAAATGATTCAAAATGTCAATTGGATCGTGCCTCATGTTGAATAACCACTTTTTAAACCCTCACAGTGACCAAAATTGCCATTTTTACAGAGTTTTGCTTACTCAAAAGCTTCAATTTTGTCCCGTTTCAGGCACAGAAATGACTTTAAACACACTTATTTTAGTTGAAAAAGTCATAATTCACATCCAACAGTCATTTAGAGTCAAAAGATTAAATGTTAAAATTTCTTCATTATAGACCATTTTGGGATAATTCGACATGTCCGGAGTCATCGTTTTTCATCCGAAAATTGATTTTTTGGACTGTACCAAAAAAGTTTCAAAATGTCAATTGGTTCGTGCCTCATGTTGAATAACCACTTTTTAAACCCTCACAGTGACCAAAATTGCCATTGTTACAGAGTTTTGCTTACTCAAAAGCTTCAATTTTGACCCGTTTCAGGCACAGAAATGACTTTCAACACACTTCTTTTAGTTGAAAAATTCATAATTCACATCCAACAGTCATTTAGAGTCAAAAGATTAAATGTTAAAATTTCATCATTATAGACCATTTTGGGAACGTTCGACATGTCCGGAGTCATCGTTTTTCATCCGAAAATTGATTTTTTGGACTGTACCAAAAATGATTCAAAATGTCAATTGGATCGTGCCTCATGTTGAATAACCACTTTTTAAACCCTCACAGTGACCAAAATTGCCATTTTTACAGAGTTTTGCTTACTCAAAAGCTTCAATTTTGACCCGTTTCAGGCACAGAAATGACTTTAAACACACTTATTTTAGTTGAAAAAGTCATAATTCACATCCAACAGTCATTTAGAGTCAAAAGATTAAATGTTAAAATTTCTTCATTATAGACCATTTTGGGATAATTCGACATGTCCGGAGTCATCGTTTTTCATCCGAAAATTGATTTTTTGGACTGTACCAAAAATGATTCAAAATGTCAATTGGTTCGTGCCTCATGTTGAATAACCACTTTTTAAACCCTCACAGTGAACAAAATTGCCATTTTTACAGAGTTTTGCTTACTCAAAAGCTTCAATTTTGACCCGTTTCAGGCACAGAAATGACTTTCAACACACTTATTTTGGTTGAAAAATTCATAATTCACATTCAACAGTCATTTAGAGTCAAAAGATTAAATGTTAAAATGTCATCATTATAGACCATTTTGGGATAATTCGACATGTCCGGAGTCATCGTTTTTCATCTGAAAATTGATTTTTTGGACTGTACCAAAAATGATTCAAAATGTCAATTGGTTCGTGCCTCATGTTGAATAACCACTTTTTAAACCCTCACAGTGACCAAAATTGCCATTTTTACAGAGTTTGCTTACTCAAAAGCTTCAATTTTGACCCGTTTCAGGCACAGAAATGACTTTAAACAGACTTATTTTAGTTGAAAAAGTCATAATTCACATCCAACAGTCATTTAGAGTCAAAAGATTAAATGTTAAAATTTCATCATTATAGACCATTTTGGGAACGTTCGACATGTCCGGAGTCATCGTTTTTCATCCGAAAATTGATTTTTTGAACTGTACCAAAAATGATTAAAAATGTCAATTGGATCGTGCCTCATGTTGAATAACCACTTTTTAAACCCTCACAGTGACCAAAATTGCCATTTTTACAGAGTTTTGCTTACTCAAAAGCTTCAATTTTGACCCGTTTCAGGCACAGAAATGACTTTTAAACAGACTTATTTTAGTTGAAAAAGTCATAATTCACATCCAACAGTCATTTAGAGTCAAAAGATTAAATGTTAAAATTTCATAATTATAGACCATTTTGGGAACGTTCGACATGTCCGGAGTCATCGTTTTTCATCCGAAAATTGATTTTTTGGACTGTACCAAAAATGATTCAAATTGTCAATTGGATCGTGCCTCATGTTGAATAACCACTTTTTAAACCCTCACAGTGACCAAAATTGCCATTTTTACAGAGTTTTGCTTACTCAAAAGCTTCAATTTTGACCCGTTTCAGGC
This sequence comes from Lissotriton vulgaris, assembly GCF_964263255.1. Taxonomy (NCBI): domain Eukaryota; kingdom Metazoa; phylum Chordata; class Amphibia; order Caudata; family Salamandridae; genus Lissotriton; species Lissotriton vulgaris. The sequence goes on along the minus strand of NW_028250900.1, from coordinate 38,256 downwards.
ACAGAAATGACTTTAAACACACTTATTTTAGTTGAAAAAGTCATAATTCACATCCAACAGTCATTTAGAGTCAAAAGATTAAATGTTAAAATTTCTTCATTATAGACCATTTTGGGATAATTCGACATGTCCGGAGTCATCGTTTTTCATCCGAAAATTGATTTTTTGGACTGTACCAAAAAAGTTTCAAAATGTCAATTGGTTCGTGCCTCATGTTGAATAACCACTTTTTAAACCCTCACAGTGACCAAAATTGCCATTGTTACAGAGTTTTGCTTACTCAAAAGCTTCAATTTTGACCCGTTTCAGGCACAGAAATGACTTTCAACACACTTCTTTTAGTTGAAAAATTCATAATTCACATCCAACAGTCATTTAGAGTCAAAAGATTAAATGTTAAAATTTCATCATTATAGACCATTTTGGGAACGTTCGACATGTCCGGAGTCATCGTTTTTCATCCGAAAATTGATTTTTTGGACTGTACCAAAAATGATTCAAAATGTCAATTGGATCATGCCTCATGTTGAATAACCACTTTTTAAACCCTCACAGTGACCAAAATTGCCATTTTTACAGAGTTTTGCTTACTCAAAAGCTTCAATTTTGACCCGTTTCAGGCACAGAAATGACTTTAAACACACTTATTTTAGTTGAAAAAGTCATAATTCACATCCAACAGTCATTTAGAGTCAAAAGATTAAATGTTAAAATTTCTTCATTATAGACCATTTTGGGATAATTCGACATGTCCGGAGTCATCGTTTTTCATCCGAAAATTGATTTTTTGGACTGTACCAAAAATGATTCAAAATGTCAATTGGTTCGTGCCTCATGTTGAATAACCACTTTTTAAACCCTCACAGTGAACAAAATTGCCATTTTTACAGAGTTTTGCTTACTCAAAAGCTTCAATTTTGACCCGTTTCAGGCACAGAAATGACTTTCAACACACTTATTTTTGTTGAAAAATTCATAATTCACATCCAACAGTCATTTAGAGTCAAAAGATTAAATGTTAAAATTTCATCATTATAGACCATTTTGGGAGCGTTCGACATGTCCGGAGTCATCGTTTTTCATCCGAAAATTGATTTTTTGGACTGTACCAAAAATGATTAAAAATGTCAATTGGATCGTGCCTCATGTTGAATAACCACTTTTTAAACCCTCACAGTGACCAAAATTGCCATTTTTACAGAGTTTTGCTTACTCAAAAGCTTCAATTTTGACCCTTTTCAGGCACAGAAATGACTTTAAACACACTTATTTTAGTTGAAAAAGTCATAATTCACATCCAACAGTCATTTAGAGTCAAAAGATTAAATGTTAAAATTTCTTCATTATAGACCATTTTGGGATAATTCGACATGTCCGGAGTCATCGTTTTTCATCCGAAAATGGATTTTTTGGACTGTACCAAAAAAGTTTGAAAATGTCAATTGGTTCGTGCCTCATGTTGAATAACCACTTTTTAAACCCTCACAGTGACCAAAATTGCCATTGTTACAGAGTTTTGCTTACTCAAAAGCTTCAATTTTGACCCGTTTCAGGCACAGAAATGACTTTCAACACACTTCTTTTAGTTGAAAAATTCATAATTCACATCCAACAGTCATTTAGAGTCAAAAGATTAAATGTTAAAATTTCATCATTATAGACCATTTTGGGAACGTTCGACATGTCCGGAGTCATCGTTTTTCATCCGAAAATTGATTTTTTGGACTGTACCAAAAATGATTCAAAATGTCAATTGGATCGTGCCTCATGTTGAATAACCACTTTTTAAACCCTCACAGTGACCAAAATTGCCATTTTTACAGAGTTTTGCTTACTCAAAAGCTTCAATTTTGACCCGTTTCAGGCACAGAAATGACTTTAAACACACTTATTTTAGTTGAAAAAGTCATAATTCACATCCAACAGTCATTTAGAGTCAAAAGATTAAATGTTAAAATTTCTTCATTATAGACCATTTTGGGATAATTCGACATGTCCGGAGTCATCGTTTTTCATCCGAAAATTGATTTTTTGGACTGTACCAAAAATGATTCAAAATGTCAATTGGTTCGTGCCTCATGTTGAATAACCACTTTTTAAACCCTCACAGTGAACAAAATTGCCATTTTTACAGAGTTTTGCTTACTCAAAAGCTTCAATTTTGACCCGTTTCAGGCACAGAAATGACTTTCAACACACTTATTTTTGTTGAAAAATTCATAATTCACATCCAACAGTCATTTAGAGTCAAAAGATTAAATGTTAAAATTTCATCATTATAGACCATTTTGGGAACGTTCGACATGTCCGGAGTCATCGTTTTTCATCCGAAAATTGATTTTTTGGACTGTACCAAAAATGATTAAAAATGTCAATTGGATCGTGCCTCATGTTGAATAACCACTTTTTAAACCCTCACAGTGACCAAAATTGCCATTTTTACAGAGTTTTGCTTACTCAAAAGCTTCAATTTTGACCCTTTTCAGGCACAGAAATGACTTTAAACACACTTATTTTAGTTGAAAAAGTCATAATTCACATCCAACAGTCATTTAGAGTCAAAAGATTAAATGTTAAAATTTCTTCATTATAGACCATTTTGGGATAATTCGACATGTCCGGAGTCATCGTTTTTCATCTGAAAATTGATTTTTTGGACTGTACCAAAAATGATTCAAAAAGTCAATTGGTTCGTGCCTCATGTTGAATAACCACTTTTTAATCCCTCACAGTGACCAAAATTGCCATTTTTACAGAGTTTGCTTACTCAAAAGCTTCAATTTTGACCCGTTTCAGGCACAGAAATGACTTTAAACAGACTTATTTTAGTTGAAAAAGTCATAATTCACATCCAACAGTCATTTAGAGTCAAAAGATTAAATGTTAAAATTTCATCATTATAGACCATTTTGGGAACGTTCGACATGTCCGGAGTCATCGTTTTTCATCCGAAAATTGATTTTTTGAACTGTACCAAAAATGATTAAAAATGTCAATTGGATCGTGCCTCATGTTGAATAACCACTTTTTAAACCCTCACAGTGACCAAAATTGCCATTTTTACAGAGTTTTGCTTACTCAAAAGCTTCAATTTTGACCCGTTTCAGGCACAGAAATGACTTTTAAACAGACTTATTTTAGTTGAAAAAGTCATAATTCACATCCAACAGTCATTTAGAGTCAAAAGATTAAATGTTAAAATTTCATAATTATAGACCATTTTGGGAACGTTCGACATGTCCGGAGTCATCGTTTTTCATCCGAAAATTGATTTTTTGGACTGTACCAAAAATGATTCAAAATGTCAATTGGATCGTGCCTCATGTTGAATAACCACTTTTTAAACCCTCACAGTGACCAAAATTGCCATTTTTACAGAGTTTTGCTTACTCAAAAGCTTCAATTTTGACCCGTTTCAGGCACAGAAATGACTTTAAACACACTTATTTTAGTTGAAAAAGTCATAATTCACATCCAACAGTCATTTAGAGTCAAAAGATTAAATGTTAAAATTTCTTCATTATAGACCATTTTGGGATAATTCGACATGTCCGGAGTCATCGTTTTTCATCCGAAAATTGATTTTTTGGACTGTACCAAAAATGATTCAAAATGTCAATTGGTTCGTGCCTCATGTTGAATAACCACTTTTTAAACCCTCACAGTGAACAAAATTGCCATTTTTACAGAGTTTTGCTTACTCAAAAGCTTCAATTTTGACCCGTTTCAGGCACAGAAATGACTTTCAACACACTTATTTTTGTTGAAAAATTCATAATTCACATCCAACAGTCATTTAGAGTCAAAAGATTAAATGTTAAAATTTCATCATTATAGACCATTTTGGGAACGTTCGACATGTCCGGAGTCATCGTTTTTCATCCGAAAATTGATTTTTTGGACTGTACCAAAAATGATTAAAAATGTCAATTGGATCGTGCCTCATGTTGAATAACCACTTTTTAAACCCTCACAGTGACCAAAATTGCCATTTTTACAGAGTTTTGCTTACTCAAAAGCTTCAATTTTGACCCGTTTCAGGCACAGAAATGACTTTAAACACACTTATTTTAGTTGAAAAAGTCATAATTCACATCCAACAGTCATTTAGAGTCAAAAGATTAAATGTTAAAATTTCTTCATTATAGACCATTTTGGGATAATTCGACATGTCCGGAGTCATCGTTTTTCATCCGAAAATTGATTTTTTGGACTGTACCAAAAATGATTCAAAATGTCAATTGGTTCGTGCCTCATGTTGAATAACCACTTTTTAAACCCTCACAGTGAACAAAATTGCCATTTTTACAGAGTTTTGCTTACTCAAAAGCTTCAATTTTGACCCGTTTCAGGCACAGAAATGACTTTCAACACACTTATTTTTGTTGAAAAATTCATAATTCACATCCAACAGTCATTTAGAGTCAAAAGATTAAATGTTAAAATTTCATCATTATAGACCATTTTGGGAACGTTCGACATGTCCGGAGTCATCGTTTTTCATCCGAAAATTGATTTTTTGGACTGTACCAAAAATGATTAAAAATGTCAATTGGATCGTGCCTCATGTTGAATAACCACTTTTTAAACCCTCACAGTGACCAAAATTGCCATTTTTACAGAGTTTTGCTTACTCAAAAGCTTCAATTTTGACCCTTTTCAGGCACAGAAATGACTTTAAACACACTTATTTTAGTTGAAAAAGTCATAATTCACATCCAACAGTCATTTAGAGTCAAAAGATTAAATGTTAAAATTTCTTCATTATAGACCATTTTGGGATAATTCGACATGTCCGGAGTCATCGTTTTTCATCTGAAAATTGATTTTTTGGACTGTACCAAAAATGATTCAAAATGTCAATTGGTTCGTGCCTCATGTTGAATAACCACTTTTTAAACCCTCACAGTGACCAAAATTGCCATTTTTACAGAGTTTGCTTACTCAAAAGCTTCAATTTTGACCCGTTTCAGGCACAGAAATGACTTTAAACAGACTTATTTTAGTTGAAAAAGTCATAATTCACATCCAACAGTCATTTAGAGTCAAAAGATTAAATGTTAAAATTTCATCATTATAGACCATTTTGGGAACGTTCGACATGTCCGGAGTCATCGTTTTTCATCCGAAAATTGATTTTTTGAACTGTACCAAAAATGATTAAAAATGTCAATTGGATCGTGCCTCATGTTGAATAACCACTTTTTAAACCCTCACAGTGACCAAAATTGCCATTTTTACAGAGTTTTGCTTACTCAAAAGCTTCAATTTTGACCCGTTTCAGGCACAGAAATGACTTTTAAACAGACTTATTTTAGTTGAAACAGTCATAATTCACATCCAACAGTCATTTAGAGTCAAAAGATTAAATGTTAAAATTTCATAATTATAGACCATTTTGGGAACGTTCGACATGTCCGGAGTCATCGTTTTTCATCCGAAAATTGATTTTTTGGACTGTACCAAAAATGATTCAAAATGTCAATTGGATCGTGCCTCATGTTGAATAACCACTTTTTAAACCCTCACAGTGACCAAAATTGCCATTTTTACAGAGTTTTGCTTACTCAAAAGCTTCAATTTTGACCCGTTTCAGGCACAGAAATGACTTTAAACACACTTATTTTAGTTGAAAAAGTCATAATTCACATCCAACAGTCATTTAGAGTCAAAAGATTAAATGTTAAAATTTCTTCATTATAGACCATTTTGGGATAATTCGACTTGTCCGGAGTCATCGTTTTTCATCCGAAAATTGATTTTTTGGACTGTACCAAAAATGATTCAAAATGTCAATTGGTTCGTGCCTCATGTTGAATAACCACTTTTTAAACCCTCACAGTGAACAAAATTGCCATTTTTACAGAGTTTTGCTTACTCAAAAGCTTCAATTTTGACCCGTTTCAGGCACAGAAATGACTTTCAACACACTTATTTTTGTTGAAAAATTCATAATTCACATCCAACAGTCATTTAGAGTCAAAAGATTAAATGTTAAAATGTCATCATTATAGACCATTTTGGGAACGTTCGACATGTCCGGAGTCATCGTTTTTCATCCGAAAATTGATTTTTTGGACTGTACCAAAAATGATTAAAAATGTCAATTGGATCGTGCCTCATGTTGAATAACCACTTTTTAAACCCTCACAGTGACCAAAATTGCCATTTTTACAGAGTTTTGCTTACTCAAAAGCTTCAATTTTGACCCTTTTCAGGCACAGAAATGACTTTAAACACACTTATTTTAGTTGAAAAAGTCATAATTCACATCCAACAGTCATTTAGAGTCAAAAGATTAAATGTTAAAATTTCTTCATTATAGACCATTTTGGGATAATTCGACATGTCCGGAGTCATCGTTTTTCATCCGAAAATTGATTTTTTGGACTGTACCAAAAAAGTTTCAAAATGTCAATTGGTTCGTGCCTCATGTTGAATAACCACTTTTTAAACCCTCACAGTGACCAAAATTGCCATTGTTACAGAGTTTTGCTTACTTAAAAGCTTCAATTTTGACCCGTTTCAGGCACAGAAATGACTTTCAACACACTTCTTTTAGTTGAAAAATTCATAATTCACATCCAACAGTCATTTAGAGTCAAAAGATTAAATGTTAAAATTTCATCATTATAGACCATTTTGGGAACGTTCGACATGTCCGGAGTCATCGTTTTTCATCCGAAAATTGATTTTTTGGACTGTACCAAAAATGATTCAAAATGTCAATTGGATCGTGCCTCATGTTGAATAACCACTTTTTAAACCCTCACAGTGACCAAAATTGCCATTTTTACAGAGTTTTGCTTACTCAAAAGCTTCAATTTTGACCCGTTTCAGGCACAGAAATGACTTTAAACACACTTATTTTAGTTGAAAAAGTCATAATTCACATCCAACAGTCATTTAGAGTCAAAAGATTAAATGTTAAAATTTCTTCATTATAGACCATTTTGGGATAATTCGACATGTCCGGAGTCATCGTTTTTCATCCGAAAATTGATTTTTTGGACTGTACCAAAAATGATTCAAAATGTCAATTGGTTCGTGCCTCATGTTGAATAACCACTTTTTAAACCCTCACAGTGAACAAAATTGCCATTTTTACAGAGTTTTGCTTACTCAAAAGCTTCAATTTTGACCCGTTTCAGGCACAGAAATGACTTTCAACACACTTATTTTTGTTGAAAAATTCATAATTCACATCCAACAGTCATTTAGAGTCAAAAGATTAAATGTTAAAATTTCATCATTATAGACCATTTTGGGAACGTTCGACATGTCCGGAGTCATCGTTTTTCATCCGAAAATTGATTTTTTGGACTGTACCAAAAATGATTAAAAATGTCAATTGGATCGTGCCTCATGTTGAATAACCACTTTTTAAACCCTCACAGTGACCAAAATTGCCATTTTTACAGAGTTTTGCTTACTCAAAAGCTTCAATTTTGACCCTTTTCAGGCACAGAAATGACTTTAAACACACTTATTTTAGTTGAAAAAGTCATAATTCACATCCAACAGTCATTTAGAGTCAAAAGATTAAATGTTAAAATTTCTTCATTATAGACCAATTTGGGATAATTCGACATGTCCGGAGTCATCGTTTTTCATCCGAAAATTGATTTTTTGGACTGTACCAAAAATGATTCAAAATGTCAATTGGTTCGTGCCTCATGTTGAATAACCACTTTTTAAACCCTCACAGTGACCAAAATTGCCATTTTTACAGAGTTTGCTTACTCAAAAGCTTCAATTTTGACCCGTTTCAGGCACAGAAATGACTTTAAACAGACTTATTTTAGTTGAAAAAGTCATAATTCACATCCAACAGTCATTTAGAGTCAAAAGATTAAATGTTAAAATTTCATCATTATAGACCATTTTGGGAACGTTCGACATGTCCGGAGTCATCGTTTTTCATCCGAAAATTGATTTTTTGAACTGTACCAAAAATGATTAAAAATGTCAATTGGATCGTGCCTCATGTTGAATAACCACTTTTTAAACCCTCACAGTGACCAAAATTGCCATTTTTACAGAGTTTTGCTTACTCAAAAGCTTCAATTTTGACCCGTTTCAGGCACAGAAATGACTTTTAAACAGACTTATTTTAGTTGAAAAAGTCATAATTCACATCCAACAGTCATTTAGAGTCAAAAGATTAAATGTTAAAATTTCATAATTATAGACCATTTTGGGAACGTTCGACATGTCCGGAGTCATCGTTTTTCATCCGAAAATTGATTTTTTGGACTGTACCAAAAATGATTCAAAATGTCAATTGGATCGTGCCTCATGTTGAATAACCACTTTTTAAACCCTCACAGTGACCAAAATTGCCATTTTTACAGAGTTTTGCTTACTCAAAAGCTTCAATTTTGACCCGTTTCAGGCACAGAAATGACTTTAAACACACTTATTTTAGTTGAAAAAGTCATAATTCACATCCAACAGTCATTTAGAGTCAAAAGATTAAATGTTAAAATTTCTTCATTATAGACCATTTTGGGATAATTCGACTTGTCCGGAGTCATCGTTTTTCATCCGAAAATTGATTTTTTGGACTGTACCAAAAATGATTCAAAATGTCAATTGGTTCGTGCCTCATGTTGAATAACCACTTTTTAAACCCTCACAGTGAACAAAATTGCCATTTTTACAGAGTTTTGCTTACTCAAAAGCTTCAATTTTGACCCGTTTCAGGCACAGAAATGACTTTCAACACACTTATTTTTGTTGAAAAATTCATAATTCACATCCAACAGTCATTTAGAGTCAAAAGATTAAATGTTAAAATTTCATCATTATAGACCATTTTGGGAACGTTCGACATGTCCGGAGTCATCGTTTTTCATCCGAAAATTGATTTTTTGGACTGTACCAAAAATGATTAAAAATGTCAATTGGATCGTGCCTCATGTTGAATAACCACTTTTTAAACCCTCACAGTGACCAAAATTGCCATTTTTACAGAGTTTTGCTTACTCAAAAGCTTCAATTTTGACCCTTTTCAGGCACAGAAATGACTTTAAACACACTTATTTTAGTTGAAAAAGTCATAATTCACATCCAACAGTCATTTAGAGTCAAAAGATTAAATGTTAAAATTTCTTCATTATAGACCATTTTGGGATAATTCGACATGTCCGGAGTCATCGTTTTTCATCCGAAAATTGATTTTTTGGACTGTACCAAAAAAGTTTCAAAATGTCAATTGGTTCGTGCCTCATGTTGAATAACCACTTTTTAAACCCTCACAGTGACCAAAATTGCCATTGTTACAGAGTTTTGCTTACTTAAAAGCTTCAATTTTGACCCGTTTCAGGCACAGAAATGACTTTCAACACACTTCTTTTAGTTGAAAAATTCATAATTCACATCCAACAGTCATTTAGAGTCAAAAGATTAAATGTTAAAATTTCATCATTATAGACCATTTTGGGAACGTTCGACATGTCCGGAGTCATCGTTTTTCATCCGAAAATTGATTTTTTGGACTGTACCAAAAATGATTCAAAATGTCAATTGGATCGTGCCTCATGTTGAATAACCACTTTTTAAACCCTCACAGTGACCAAAATTGCCATTTTTACAGAGTTTTGCTTACTCAAAAGCTTCAATTTTGACCCGTTTCAGGCACAGAAATGACTTTAAACACACTTATTTTAGTTGAAAAAGTCATAATTCACATCCAACAGTCATTTAGAGTCAAAAGATTAAATGTTAAAATTTCTTCATTATAGACCATTTTGGGATAATTCGACATGTCCGGAGTCATCGTTTTTCATCCGAAAATTGATTTTTTGGACTGTACCAAAAATGATTCAAAATGTCAATTGGTTCGTGCCTCATGTTGAATAACCACTTTTTAAACCCTCACAGTGAACAAAATTGCCATTTTTACAGAGTTTTGCTTACTCAAAAGCTTCAATTTTGACCCGTTTCAGGCACAGAAATGACTTTCAACACACTTATTTTTGTTGAAAAATTCATAATTCACATCCAACAGTCATTTAGAGTCAAAAGATTAAATGTTAAAATTTCATCATTATAGACCATTTTGGGAACGTTCGACATGTCCGGAGTCATCGTTTTTCATCCGAAAATTGATTTTTTGGACTGTACCAAAAATGATTAAAAATGTCAATTGGATCGTGCCTCATGTTGAATAACCACTTTTTAAACCCTCACAGTGACCAAAATTGCCATTTTTACAGAGTTTTGCTTACTCAAAAGCTTCAATTTTGACCTTTTTCAGGCACAGAAATGACTTTAAACACACTTATTTTAGTTGAAAAAGTCATAATTCACATCCAACAGTCATTTAGAGTCAAAAGATTAAATGTTAAAATTTCTTCATTATAGACCAATTTGGGATAATTCGACATGTCCGGAGTCATCGTTTTTCATCCGAAAATTGATTTTTTGGACTGTACCAAAAATGATTCAAAATGTCAATTGGTTCGTGCCTCATGTTGAATAACCACTTTTTAAACCCTCACAGTGACCAAAATTGCCATTTTTACAGAGTTTGCTTACTCAAAAGCTTCAATTTTGACCCGTTTCAGGCACAGAAATGACTTTAAACAGACTTATTTTAGTTGAAAAAGTCATAATTCACATCCAACAGTCATTTAGAGTCAAAAGATTAAATGTTAAAATTTCATCATTATAGACCATTTTGGGAACGTTCGACATGTCCAGAGTCATCGTTTTTCATCCGAAAATTGATTTTTTGAACTGTACCAAAAATGATTAAAAATGTCAATTGGATCGTGCCTCATGTTGAATAACCACTTTTTAAACCCTCACAGTGACCAAAATTGCCATTTTTACAGAGTTTTGCTTACTCAAAAGCTTCAATTTTGACCCGTTTCAGGCACAGAAATGACTTTTAAACAGACTTATTTTAGTTGAAAAAGTCATAATTCACATCCAACAGTCATTTAGAGTCAAAAGATTAAATGTTAAAATTTCATAATTATAGACCATTTTGGGAACGTTCGACATGTCCGGAGTCATCGTTTTTCATCCGAAAATTGATTTTTTGGACTGTACCAAAATTGATTAAAAATGTCAATTGGATCGTGCCTCATGTTGAATAACCACTTTTTAAACCCTCACAGTGACCAAAATTGCCATTTTTACATAGTTTTGTTTACTCAAAAGCTTCAATTTTGACCCGTTTCAGGCACAGAAATGACTTTAAACACACTTATTTTAGTTGAAAAAGTCCTAATTCACATCCAACAGTCATTTAGAGTCAAAAGATTAAATGTTAACATTTCTTCATTATAGACCACTTTGGGATAATTCGACATGTCCGGAGTCATCGTTTTTCATCCGAAAATTGATTTTTTGGACTGTACCAAAAATGATTCAAAATGTCAATTGGTTCGTGCCTCATGTTGAATAACCACTTTTTAAACCCTCACAGTGACCAAAATTGCCATTTTTACAGAGTTTTGCTTACTCAAAAGCTTCAATTTTGACCCGTTTCAGGCACAGAAATGACTTTAAACACACTTATTTTAGTTGAAAAAGTCATAATTCACATCCAACAGTCATTTAGAGTCAAAAGATTAAATGTTAAAATTTCTTCATTATAGACCATTTTGGGATAATTCGACATGTCCGGAGTCATCGTTTTTCATCCGAAAATTGATTTTTTGGACTGTACCCAAAATGATTCAAAATGTCAATTGGTTCGTGCCTCATGTTGAATAACCACTTTTTAAACCCTCACAGTGACCAAAATTGCCATTTTTACAGAGTTTTGCTTACTCAAAAGCTTCAATTTTGACCCGTTTCAGGCACAGAAATGACTTTAAACAGACTTATTTTAGTTGAAAAAGTCATAATTCACATCCAACAGTCATTTAGAGTCAAAAGATTAAATGTTAAAATTTCATCATTATAGACCATTTTGGGAACGTTCGACATGTCCGGAGTCATCGTTTTTCATCCGAAAATTGATTTTTTGGACTGTACCAAAAATGATTCAAAATGTCAATTGGATCGTGCCTCATGTTGAATAACCACTTTTTAAACCCTCACAGTGACCAAAATTGCCATTTTTACAGAGTTTTGCTTACTCAAAAGCTTAAATTTTGACCCGTTTCAGGCACAGAAATGACTTTAAACACACTTATTTTAGTTGAAAAAGTCATAATTCACATCCAACAGTCATTTAGAGTCAAAAGATTAAATGTTAAAATTTCTTAATTATAGACCATTTTGGGATAATTCGACATGTCCGGAGTCATCGTTTTTCATCCGAAAATTGATTTTTTGGACTGTACCAAAAATGATTCAAAATGTCAATTGGTTCGTGCCTCATGTTGAATAACCACTTTTTAAACCCTCACAGTGACCAAAATTGCCATTTTTACAGAGTTTTGCTTACTCAAAAGCTTCAATTTTGACCCGTTTCAGGCACAGAAATGACTTTAAACAGACTTATTTTAGTTGAAAAAGTCATAATTCACATCCAACAGTCATTTAGAGTCAAAAGATTAAATGTTAAAATTTCATCATTATAGACCATTTTGGGAACGTTCGACATGTCCGGAGTCATCGTTTTTCATCCGAAAATTGATTTTTTGGACTGTACCAAAAATGATTAAATATGTCAATTGGATCATGCCTCATGTTGAATAACCACTTTTTAAACCCTCACAGTGACCAAAATTGCCATTTTTACAGAGTTTTGCTTACTCAAAAGCTTCAATTTTGACCCGTTTCAGGCACAGAAATGACTTTAAACACACTTATTTTAGTTGAAAAAGTCATAATTCACATCCAACAGTCATTTAGACTCAACAGATTAAATGTTAAAATTTCTTCATTATAGACCATTTTGGGATAATTCGACATGTCCGGAGTCATCGTTTTTCATCCGAAAATTGATTTTTTGGACTGTACCAAAAATGATTCAAAATGTCAATTGGTTCGTGCCTCATGTTGAATAACCACTTTTTAAACCCTCACAGTGACCAAAATTGCCATTTTTACAGAGTTTTGCTTACTCAAAAGCTTCAATTTTGACCCGTTTCAGGCACAGAAATGACTTTAAACACACTTATTTCAGTTGAAAAAATCATAATTCACATCCAACAGTCATTTAGAGTCAAAAGATTAAATGTTAAAATGTCATCATTATAGACCATTTTGGGAACGTTCGACATGTCCGGAGTCATCGTTTTTCATCCGAAAATTGATTTTTTGGACTGTACCCAAAATGATTCAAAATGTCAATTGGATCGTGCCTCATGTTGAATAACCACTTTTTAAACCCTCACAGTGACCAAAATTGCCATTTTTTCAGAGTTTTGCTTACTCAAAAGCTTCAATTTTGACCCGTTTCAGGCATAGAAATGACTTTAAACACACTTATTTCAGTTGAAAAAATCATAATTCACATCCAACAGTCATTTAGAGTCAAAAGATTAAATGTTAAAATGTCATCATTATAGACCATTTTGGGAACGTTCGACATGTCCGGAGTCATCGTTTTTCATCCGAAAATTGATTTTTTGGACTGTACCCAAAATGATTCAAAATGTCAATTGGATCGTGCCTCATGTTGAATAACCACTTTTTAAACCCTCACAGTGACCAAAATTGCCATTTTTACAGAGTTTTGCTTACTCAAAAGCTTCAATTTTGACCCGTTTCAGGCACAGAAATGACTTTAAACACACTTATTTTAGTTGAAAAAGTCATAATTCACATCCGACAGTCATTTAGAGTCAAAAGATTGAATGTTAAAATTTCTTCATTGTAGACCATTTTGGGATAATTCGACATGTCCGGAGTCATCGTTTTTCATCCGAAAATTGATTTTTTGGACTGTACCAAAAATGATTCAAAATGTCAATTGGTTCGTGCCTCATGTTGAATAACCACTTTTTAAACCCTCACAGTGACCAAAATTGCCATTTTTACAGAGTTTTGCTTACTCAAAAGCTTCAATTTTGACCCGTTTCAGGCACAGAAATGACTTTAAACAGACTTATTTTAGTTGAAAAAGTCATAATTCACATCCAACAGTCATTTAGAGTCAAAAGATTAAATGTTAAAATTTCATCATTATAGACCATTTTGGGAACGTTCGACATGTCCGGAGTCATCGTTTTTCATCCGAAAATTGATTTTTTGGACTGTACCAAAAATGATTCAAAATGTCAATTGGATCGTGCCTCATGTTGAATAACCACTTTTTAAACCCTCACAGTGACCAAAATTGCCATTTTTACAGAGTTTTGCTTACTCAAAAGCTTAAATTTTGACCCGTTTCAGGCACAGAAATGACTTTAAACACACTTATTTTAGTTGAAAAAGTCATAATTCACATCCAACAGTCATTTAGAGTCAAAAGATTAAATGTTAAAATTTCTTAATTATAGACCATTTTGGGATAATTCGACATGTCCGGAGTCATCGTTTTTCATCCGAAAATTGATTTTTTGGACTGTACCAAAATGATTAAAAATGTCAATTGGATCATGCCTCATGTTGAATAACCACTTTTTAAACCCTCACAGTGACCAAAATTGCCATTTTTTCAGAGTTTTGCTTACTCAAAAGCTTCAATTTTGACCCGTTTCAGGCACAGAAATGACTTTAAACACACTTATTTCAGTTGAAAAAATCATAATTCACATCCAACAGTCATTTAGAGTCAAAAGATTAAATGTTAAAATGTCATCATTATAGACCATTTTGGGAACGTTCGACATGTCCGGAGTCATCGTTTTTCATCCGAAAATTGATTTTTTGGACTGTACCCAAAATGATTCAAAATGTCAATTGGATCGTGCCTCATGTTGAATAACCACTTTTTAAACCCTCACAGTGACCAAAATTGCCATTTTTTCAGAGTTTTGCTTACTCAAAAGCTTCAATTTTGACCCGTTTCAGGCACAGAAATGACTTTAAACACACTTATTTCAGTTGAAAAAATCATAATTCACATCCAACAGTCATTTAGAGTCAAAAGATTAAATGTTAAAATGTCATCATTATAGACCATTTTGGGAACGTTCGACATGTCCGGAGTCATCGTTTTTCATCCGAAAATTGATTTTTTGGACTGTACCAAAAATGATTCAAAATGTCAATTGGTTCGTGCCTCATGTTGAATAACCACTTTTTAAACCCTCACAGTGACCAAAATTGCCATTTTTACAGAGTTTTGCTTACTCAAAAGCTTCAATTTTGACCCGTTTCAGGCACAGAAATGACTTTAAACAGACTTATTTTAGTTGAAAAAGTCATAATTCACATCCAACAGTCATTTAGAGTCAAAAGATTAAATGTTAAAATTTCATCATTATAGACCATTTTGGGAACGTTCGACATGTCCGGAGTCATCGTTTTTCATCCGAAAATTGATTTTTTGGACTGTACCAAAAATGATTCAAAATGTCAATTGGATCGTGCCTCATGTTGAATAACCACTTTTTAAACCCTCACAGTGACCAAAATTGCCATTTTTACAGAGTTTTGCTTACTCAAAAGCTTAAATTTTGACCCGTTTCAGGCACAGAAATGACTTTAAACACACTTATTTTAGTTGAAAAAGTCATAATTCACATCCAACAGTCATTTAGAGTCAAAAGATTAAATGTTAAAATTTCTTAATTATAGACCATTTTGGGATAATTCGACATGTCCGGAGTCATCGTTTTTCATCCGAAAATTGATTTTTTGGACTGTACCAAAAATGATTCAAAATGTCAATTGGTTCGTGCCTCATGTTGAATAACCACTTTTTAAACCCTCACAGTGACCAAAATTGCCATTTTTACAGAGTTTTGCTTACTCAAAAGCTTCAATTTTGACCCGTTTCAGGCACAGAAATGACTTTAAACAGACTTATTTTAGTTGAAAAAGTCATAATTCACATCCAACAGTCATTTAGAGTCAAAAGATTAAATGTTAAAATTTCATCATTATAGACCATTTTGGGAACGTTCGACATGTCCGGAGTCATCGTTTTTCATCCGAAAATTGATTTTTTGGACTGTACCAAAAATGATTAAAAATGTCAATTGGATCATGCCTCATGTTGAATAACCACTTTTTAAACCCTCACAGTGACCAAAATTGCCATTTTTACAGAGTTTTGCTTACTCAAAAGCTTCAATTTTGACCCGTTTCAGGCACAGAAATGACTTTAAACAGACTTATTTTAGTTGAAAAAGTCATAATTCACATCCAACAGTCATTTAGAGTCAAAAGATTAAATGTTAAAATTTCATCATTATACACCATTTTGGGAACGTTCGACATGTCCGGAGTCATCGTTTTTCATCCGAAAATTGATTTTTTGGACTGTACCAAAAATGATTAAATATGTCAATTGGATCATGCCTCATGTTGAATAACCACTTTTTAAACCCTCACAGTGACCAAAATTGCCATTTTTACAGAGTTTTGCTTACTCAAAAGCTTCAATTTTGACCCGTTTCAGGCACAGAAATGACTTTAAACACACTTATTTTAGTTGAAAAAGTCATAATTCACATCCAACAGTCATTTAGACTCAAAAGATTAAATGTTAAAATTTCTTCATTATAGACCATTTTGGGATAATTCGACATGTCCGGAGTCATCGTTTTTCATCCGAAAATTGATTTTTTGGACTGTACCAAAAATGATTCAAAATGTCAATTGGTTCGTGCCTCATGTTGAATAACCACTTTTTAAACCCTCACAGTGACCAAAATTGCCATTTTTACAAAGTTTTGCTTACTCAAAAGCTTCAATTTTGACCCGTTTCAGGCACAGAAATGACTTTAAACACACTTATTTTAGTTGAAAAAGTCATAATTCACATCCTACAGTCATTTAGAGTCAAAAGATTAAATGTTAAAATTTCATCATTATAGACCATTTTGGGAACGTTCGACATGTCCGGAGTCATCGTTTTTCATCCGAAAATTGATTTTTTGGACTGTACCAAAAATGATTCAAAATGTCAATTGGATCGTGCCTCATGTTGAATAACCACTTTTTAAACCCTCACAGTGACCAAAATTGCCATTTTTACAGAGTTTTGCTTACTCAAAAGCTTAAATTTTGACCCGTTTCAGGCACAGAAATGACTTTAAACACACTTATTTTAGTTGAAAAAGTCATAATTCACATCCAACAGTCATTTAGAGTCAAAAGATTAAATGTTAAAATTTCTTAATTATAGACCATTTTGGGATAATTCGACATGTCCGGAGTCATCGTTTTTCATCCGAAAATTGATTTTTTGGACTGTACCAAAAATGATTCAAAATGTCAATTGGTTCGTGCCTCATGTTGAATAACCACTTTTTAAACCCTCACAGTGACCAAAATTGCCATTTTTACAGAGTTTTGCTTACTCAAAAGCTTCAATTTTGACCCGTTTCAGGCACAGAAATGACTTTAAACAGACTTATTTTAGTTGAAAAAGTCATAATTCACATCCAACAGTCATTTAGAGTCAAAAGATTAAATGTTAAAATTTCATCATTATAGACCATTTTGGGAACGTTCGACATGTCCGGAGTCATCGTTTTTCATCCGAAAATTGATTTTTTGGACTGTACCAAAAATGATTAAATATGTCAATTGGATCATGCCTCATGTTGAATAACCACTTTTTAAACCCTCACAGTGACCAAAATTGCCATTTTTACAGAGTTTTGCTTACTCAAAAGCTTCAATTTTGACCCGTTTCAGGCACAGAAATGACTTTAAACACACTTATTTTAGTTGAAAAAGTCATAATTCACATCCAACAGTCATTTAGACTCAACAGATTAAATGTTAAAATTTCTTCATTATAGACCATTTTGGGATAATTCGACATGTCCGGAGTCATCGTTTTTCATCCGAAAATTGATTTTTTGGACTGTACCAAAAATGATTCAAAATGTCAATTGGTTCGTGCCTCATGTTGAATAACCACTTTTTAAACCCTCACAGTGACCAAAATTGCCATTTTTACAGAGTTTTGCTTACTCAAAAGCTTCAATTTTGACCCGTTTCAGGCACAGAAATGACTTTAAACACACTTATTTCAGTTGAAAAAATCATAATTCACATCCAACAGTCATTTAGAGTCAAAAGATTAAATGTTAAAATGTCATCATTATAGACCATTTTGGGAACGTTCGACATGTCCGGAGTCATCGTTTTTCATCCGAAAATTGATTTTTTGGACTGTACCCAAAATGATTCAAAATGTCAATTGGATCGTGCCTCATGTTGAATAACCACTTTTTAAACCCTCACAGTGACCAAAATTGCCATTTTTTCAGAGTTTTGCTTACTCAAAAGCTTCAATTTTGACCCGTTTCAGGCATAGAAATGACTTTAAACACACTTATTTCAGTTGAAAAAATCATAATTCACATCCAACAGTCATTTAGAGTCAAAAGATTAAATGTTAAAATGTCATCATTATAGACCATTTTGGGAACGTTCGACATGTCCGGAGTCATCGTTTTTCATCCGAAAATTGATTTTTTGGACTGTACCCAAAATGATTCAAAATGTCAATTGGATCGTGCCTCATGTTGAATAACCACTTTTTAAACCCTCACAGTGACCAAAATTGCCATTTTTACAGAGTTTTGCTTACTCAAAAGCTTCAATTTTGACCCGTTTCAGGCACAGAAATGACTTTAAACACACTTATTTTAGTTGAAAAAGTCATAATTCACATCCGACAGTCATTTAGAGTCAAAAGATTGAATGTTAAAATTTCTTCATTGTAGACCATTTTGGGATAATTCGACATGTCCGGAGTCATCGTTTTTCATCCGAAAATGGATTTTTTGGACTGTACCAAAAATGATTCAAAATATCAATTGGATCGTGCCTCATGTTGAATAACCACTTTTTAAACCCTCACAGTGACCAAAATTGCCATTTTTACAGAGTTTTGCTTACTCAAAAGCTTCAATTTTGACCCGTTTCAGGCACAGAAATGACTTTAAACACACTTATTTTAGTTGAAAAAGTCATAATTCACATCCAACAGTCATTTAGAGTCAAAAGATTAAATGTTAAAATTTCTTCATTATAGACCACTTTGGGATAATTCGACATGTCCGGAGTCATCGTTTTTCATCCGAAAATTGATTTTTTGGACTGTACCAAAAATGATTCAAAATGTCAATTGGTTCGTGCCTCATGTTGAATAACCACTTTTTAAACCCTCACAGTGACCAAAATTGCCATTTTTACAGAGTTTTGCTTACTCAAAAGCTTCAATTTTGACCCGTTTCAGGCACAGAAATGACTTTAAACACACTTATTTCAGTTGAAAAAATCATAATTCACATCCAACAGTCATTTAGAGTCAAAAGATTAAATGTTAAAATGTCATCATTATAGACCATTTTGGGAACGTTCGACATGTCCGGAGTCATCGTTTTTCATCCGAAAATTGATTTTTTGGACTGTACCCAAAATGATTCAAAATGTCAATTGGATCGTGCCTCATGTTGAATAACCACTTTTTAAACCCTCACAGTGACCAAAATTGCCATTTTTTCAGAGTTTTGCTTACTCAAAAGCTTCAATTTTGACCCGTTTCAGGCATAGAAATGACTTTAAACACACTTATTTCAGTTGAAAAAATCATAATTCACATCCAACAGTCATTTAGAGTCAAAAGATTAAATGTTAAAATGTCATCATTATAGACCATTTTGGGAACGTTCGACATGTCCGGAGTCATCGTTTTTCATCCGAAAATTGATTTTTTGGACTGTACCCAAAATGATTCAAAATGTCAATTGGATCGTGCCTCATGTTGAATAACCACTTTTTAAACCCTCACAGTGACCAAAATTGCCATTTTTACAGAGTTTTGCTTACTCAAAAGCTTCAATTTTGACCCGTTTCAGGCACAGAAATGACTTTAAACACACTTATTTTAGTTGAAAAAGTCATAATTCACATCCGACAGTCATTTAGAGTCAAAAGATTGAATGTTAAAATTTCTTCATTGTAGACCATTTTGGGATAATTCGACATGTCCGGAGTCATCGTTTTTCATCCGAAAATTGATTTTTTGGACTGTACCAAAAATGATTCAAAATGTCAATTGGTTCGTGCCTCATGTTGAATAACCACTTTTTAAACCCTCACAGTGACCAAAATCGCCATTTTTACAGAGTTTTGCTTACTCAAAAGCTTCAATTTTGACCCGTTTCAGGCACAGAAATGACTTTAAACAGACTTATTTTAGTTGAAAAAGTCATAATTCACATCCAACAGTCATTTAGAGTCAAAAGATTAAATGTTAAAATTTCATCATTATAGACCATTTTGGGAACGTTCGACATGTCCGGAGTCATCGTTTTTCATCCGAAAATTGATTTTTTGGACTGTACCAAAAATGATTCAAAATGTCAATTGGATCGTGCCTCATGTTGAATAACCACTTTTTAAACCCTCACAGTGACCAAAATTGCCATTTTTACAGAGTTTTGCTTACTCAAAAGCTTAAATTTTGACCCGTTTCAGGCACAGAATTGACTTTAAACACACTTATTTTAGTTGAAAAAGTCATAATTCACATCCAACAGTCATTTAGAGTCAAAAGATTAAATGTTAAAATTTCTTAATTATAGACCATTTTGGGATAATTCGACATGTCCGGAGTCATCGTTTTTCATCCGAAAATTGATTTTTTGGACTGTACCAAAATGATTAAAAATGTCAATTGGATCATGCCTCATGTTGAATAACCACTTTTTAAACCCTCACAGTGACCAAAATTGCCATTTTTTCAGAGTTTTGCTTACTCAAAAGCTTCAATTTTGACCCGTTTCAGGCACAGAAATGACTTTAAACACACTTATTTCAGTTGAAAAAATCATAATTCACATCCAACAGTCATTTAGAGTCAAAAGATTAAATGTTAAAATGTCATCATTATAGACCATTTTGGGAACGTTCGACATGTCCGGAGTCATCGTTTTTCATCCGAAAATTGATTTTTTGGACTGTACCCAAAATGATTCAAAATGTCAATTGGATCGTGCCTCATGTTGAATAACCACTTTTTAAACCCTCACAGTGACCAAAATTGCCATTTTTTCAGAGTTTTGCTTACTCAAAAGCTTCAATTTTGACCCGTTTCAGGCACAGAAATGACTTTAAACACACTTATTTCAGTTGAAAAAATCATAATTCACATCCAACAGTCATTTAGAGTCAAAAGATTAAATGTTAAAATGTCATCATTATAGACCATTTTGGGAACGTTCGACATGTCCGGAGTCATCGTTTTTCATCCGAAAATTGATTTTTTGGACTGTACCAAAAATGATTCAAAATGTCAATTGGTTCGTGCCTCATGTTGAATAACCACTTTTTAAACCCTCACAGTGACCAAAATTGCCATTTTTACAGAGTTTTGCTTACTCAAAAGCTTCAATTTTGACCCGTTTCAGGCACAGAAATGACTTTAAACAGACTTATTTTAGTTGAAAAAGTCATAATTCACATCCAACAGTCATTTAGAGTCAAAAGATTAAATGTTAAAATTTCATCATTATAGACCATTTTGGGAACGTTCGACATGTCCGGAGTCATCGTTTTTCATCCGAAAATTGATTTTTTGGACTGTACCAAAAATGATTCAAAATGTCAATTGGATCGTGCCTCATGTTGAATAACCACTTTTTAAACCCTCACAGTGACCAAAATTGCCATTTTTACAGAGTTTTGCTTACTCAAAAGCTTAAATTTTGACCCGTTTCAGGCACAGAAATGACTTTAAACACACTTATTTTAGTTGAAAAAGTCATAATTCACATCCAACAGTCATTTAGAGTCAAAAGATTAAATGTTAAAATTTCTTAATTATAGACCATTTTGGGATAATTCGACATGTCCGGAGTCATCGTTTTTCATCCGAAAATTGATTTTTTGGACTGTACCAAAAATGATTCAAAATGTCAATTGGTTCGTGCCTCATGTTGAATAACCACTTTTTAAACCCTCACAGTGACCAAAATTGCCATTTTTACAGAGTTTTGCTTACTCAAAAGCTTCAATTTTGACCCGTTTCAGGCACAGAAATGACTTTAAACAGACTTATTTTAGTTGAAAAAGTCATAATTCACATCCAACAGTCATTTAGAGTCAAAAGATTAAATGTTAAAATTTCATCATTATAGACCATTTTGGGAACGTTCGACATGTCCGGAGTCATCGTTTTTCATCCGAAAATTGATTTTTTGGACTGTACCAAAAATGATTAAAAATGTCAATTGGATCATGCCTCATGTTGAATAACCACTTTTTAAACCCTCACAGTGACCAAAATTGCCATTTTTACAGAGTTTTGCTTACTCAAAAGCTTCAATTTTGACCCGTTTCAGGCACAGAAATGACTTTAAACAGACTTATTTTAGTTGAAAAAGTCATAATTCACATCCAACAGTCATTTAGAGTCAAAAGATTAAATGTTAAAATTTCATCATTATACACCATTTTGGGAACGTTCGACATGTCCGGAGTCATCGTTTTTCATCCGAAAATTGATTTTTTGGACTGTACCAAAAATGATTAAATATGTCAATTGGATCATGCCTCATGTTGAATAACCACTTTTTAAACCCTCACAGTGACCAAAATTGCCATTTTTACAGAGTTTTGCTTACTCAAAAGCTTCAATTTTGACCCGTTTCAGGCACAGAAATGACTTTAAACACACTTATTTTAGTTGAAAAAGTCATAATTCACATCCAACAGTCATTTAGACTCAAAAGATTAAATGTTAAAATTTCTTCATTATAGACCATTTTGGGATAATTCGACATGTCCGGAGTCATCGTTTTTCATCCGAAAATTGATTTTTTGGACTGTACCAAAAATGATTCAAAATGTCAATTGGTTCGTGCCTCATGTTGAATAACCACTTTTTAAACCCTCACAGTGACCAAAATTGCCATTTTTACAAAGTTTTGCTTACTCAAAAGCTTCAATTTTGACCCGTTTCAGGCACAGAAATGACTTTAAACACACTTATTTTAGTTGAAAAAGTCATAATTCACATCCTACAGTCATTTAGAGTCAAAAGATTAAATGTTAAAATTTCATCATTATAGACCATTTTGGGAACGTTCGACATGTCCGGAGTCATCGTTTTTCATCCGAAAATTGATTTTTTGGACTGTACCAAAAATGATTCAAAATGTCAATTGGATCGTGCCTCATGTTGAATAACCACTTTTTAAACCCTCACAGTGACCAAAATTGCCATTTTTACAGAGTTTTGCTTACTCAATAACTTCAATTTTGACCCGTTTCAGGCACAGAAATGACTTTAAACACACTTATTTTAGTTGAAAAAGTCATAATTCACATCCAACAGTCATTTAGAGTCAAAAGATTAAATGTTAAAATTTCTTCATTATAGACCATTTTGGGATAATTCGACATGTCCGGAGTCATCGTTTTTCATCCGAAAATTGATTTTTTGGACTGTACCAAAAATGATTCAAAATGTCAATTGGTTCGTGCCTCATGTTGAATAACCACTTTTTAAACCCTCACAGTGACCAAAATTGCCATTTTTACAGAGTTTTGCTTACTCAAAAGCTTCAATTTTGACCCGTTTCAGGCACAGAAATGACTTTAAACAGACTTATTTTAGTTGAAAAAGTCATAATTCACATCCAACAGTCATTTAGAGTCAAAAGATTAAATGTTAAAATTTCATCATTATAGACCATCTTGGGAACGTTCGACATGTCCGGAGTCATCGTTTTTCATCCGAAAATTGATTTTTTGAACTGTACCAAAAATGATTAAAAATGTCAATTGGATCGTGCCTCATGTTGAATAACCACTTTTTAAACCCTCACAGTGACCAAAATTGCCATTTTTACAGAGTTTTGCTTACTCAAAAGCTTCAATTTTGACCCGTTTCAGGCACAGAAATGACTTTTAAACAGACTTATTTTAGTTGAAAAAGTCATAATTCACATCCAACAGTCATTTAGAGTCAAAAGATTAAATGTTAAAATTTCATCATTATAGACCATTTTGGGAACCTTCGACATGTCCGGAGTCATCGTTTTTCATCCGAAAATTGATTTTTTGGACTGTACCAAAAATGATTCAAAATGTCAATTGGATCGTGCCTCATGTTGAATAACCACTTTTTAAACCCTCACAGTGACCAAAATTGCCATTTTTACAGCGTTTTGCTTACTCAAAAGCTTCAATTTTGACCCGTTTCAGGCACAGAAATGACTTTAAACACACTTATTTTAGTTGAAAAAGTCATAATTCACATCCAACAGTCATTTAGAGTCAAAAGATTAAATGTTAAAATGTCATCATTATAGACCATTTTGGGAACGTTCGACATGTCCGGAGTCATCGTTTTTCATCCGAAAATTGATTTTTTGGACTGTACCCAAAATGATTCAAAATGTCAATTGGATCGTGCCTCATGTTGAATAACCACTTTTTAAACCCTCACAGTGACCAAAATTGCCATTTTTTCAGAGTTTTGCTTACTCAAAAGCTTCAATTTTGACCCGTTTCAGGCACAGAAATGACTTTAAACACACTTATTTCAGTTGAAAAAATCATAATTCACATCCAACAGTCATTTAGAGTCAAAAGATTAAATGTTAAAATGTCATCATTATAGACCATTTTGGGAACGTTCGACATGTCCGGAGTCATCGTTTTTCATCCGAAAATTGATTTTTTGGACTGTACCAAAAATGATTAAAAATGTCAATTGGATCATGCCTCATGTTGAATAACCACTTTTTAAACCCTCACAGTGACCAAAATTGCCATTTTTACAGAGTTTTGCTTACTCAAAAGCTTCAATTTTGACCCGTTTCAGGCACAGAAATGACTTTAAACAGACTTATTTTAGTTGAAAAAGTCATAATTCACATCCAACAGTCATTTAGAGTCAAAAGATTAAATGTTAAAATTTCATCATTATACACCATTTTGGGAACGTTCGACATGTCCGGAGTCATCGTTTTTCATCCGAAAATTGATTTTTTGGACTGTACCAAAAATGATTAAATATGTCAATTGGATCATGCCTCATGTTGAATAACCACTTTTTAAACCCTCACAGTGACCAAAATTGCCATTTTTACAGAGTTTTGCTTACTCAAAAGCTTCAATTTTGACCCGTTTCAGGCACAGAAATGACTTTAAACACACTTATTTTAGTTGAAAAAGTCATAATTCACATCCAACAGTCATTTAGACTCAAAAGATTAAATGTTAAAATTTCTTCATTATAGACCATTTTGGGATAATTCGACATGTCCGGAGTCATCGTTTTTCATCCGAAAATTGATTTTTTGGACTGTACCAAAAATGATTCAAAATGTCAATTGGTTCGTGCCTCATGTTGAATAACCACTTTTTAAACCCTCACAGTGACCAAAATTGCCATTTTTACAAAGTTTTGCTTACTCAAAAGCTTCAATTTTGACCCGTTTCAGGCACAGAAATGACTTTAAACACACTTATTTTAGTTGAAAAAGTCATAATTCACATCCTACAGTCATTTAGAGTCAAAAGATTAAATGTTAAAATTTCATCATTATAGACCATTTTGGGAACGTTCGACATGTCCGGAGTCATCGTTTTTCATCCGAAAATTGATTTTTTGGACTGTACCAAAAATGATTCAAAATGTCAATTGGATCGTGCCTCATGTTGAATAACCACTTTTTAAACCCTCACAGTGACCAAAATTGCCATTTTTACAGAGTTTTGCTTACTCAATAACTTCAATTTTGACCCGTTTCAGGCACAGAAATGACTTTAAACACACTTATTTTAGTTGAAAAAGTCATAATTCACATCCAACAGTCATTTAGAGTCAAAAGATTAAATGTTAAAATTTCTTCATTATAGACCATTTTGGGATAATTCGACATGTCCGGAGTCATCGTTTTTCATCCGAAAATTGATTTTTTGGACTGTACCAAAAATGATTCAAAATGTCAATTGGTTCGTGCCTCATGTTGAATAACCACTTTTTAAACCCTCACAGTGACCAAAATTGCCATTTTTACAGAGTTTTGCTTACTCAAAAGCTTCAATTTTGACCCGTTTCAGGCACAGAAATGACTTTAAACAGACTTATTTTAGTTGAAAAAGTCATAATTCACATCCAACAGTCATTTAGAGTCAAAAGATTAAATGTTAAAATTTCATCATTATAGACCATCTTGGGAACGTTCGACATGTCCGGAGTCATCGTTTTTCATCCGAAAATTGATTTTTTGAACTGTACCAAAAATGATTAAAAATGTCAATTGGATCGTGCCTCATGTTGAATAACCACTTTTTAAACCCTCACAGTGACCAAAATTGCCATTTTTACAGAGTTTTGCTTACTCAAAAGCTTCAATTTTGACCCGTTTCAGGCACAGAAATGACTTTTAAACAGACTTATTTTAGTTGAAAAAGTCATAATTCACATCCAACAGTCATTTAGAGTCAAAAGATTAAATGTTAAAATTTCATCATTATAGACCATTTTGGGAACCTTCGACATGTCCGGAGTCATCGTTTTTCATCCGAAAATTGATTTTTTGGACTGTACCAAAAATGATTCAAAATGTCAATTGGATCGTGCCTCATGTTGAATAACCACTTTTTAAACCCTCACAGTGACCAAAATTGCCATTTTTACAGCGTTTTGCTTACTCAAAAGCTTCAATTTTGACCCGTTTCAGGCACAGAAATGACTTTAAACACACTTATTTTAGTTGAAAAAGTCATAATTCACATCCAACAGTCATTTAGAGTCAAAAGATTAAATGTTAAAATTTCTTCATTATAGACCACTTTGGGATAATTCGACATGTCCGGAGTCATCGTTTTTCATCCGAAAATTGATTTTTTGGACTGTACCAAAAATGATTCAAAATGTCAATTGGTTCGTGCCTCATGTTGAATAACCACTTTTTAAACCCTCACAGTGGCCAAAATTGCCATTTTTACAGAGTTTTGCTTACTCAAAAGCTTCAATTTTGACCCGTTTCAGGCACAGAAATGACTTTAAACACACTTATTTTAGTTGAAAAAGTCATAATTCACATCCAACAGTCATTTAGAGTCAAAAGATTAAATGTGTAAATTTCATCATTATAGAATATTTTGGGAACGTTCGACATGTCCGGAGTCATCGTTTTTCATCCGAAAATTGATTTTTTGGACTGTACCAAAAATGATTAAAAATGTCAATTGGATCATGCCTCATGTTGAATAACCACTTTTTAAACCCTCACAGTGACCAAAATTGCCATTATTTCAGAGTTTTGCTTACTCAAAAGCTTCAATTTTGACCCGTTTCAGACACAGAAATGACTTTAAACACACTTATTTCAGTTGAAAAAATCATAATTCACATCCAACAGTCATTTAGAGTCAAAAGATTGAATGTTAAAATTTCTTCATTATAGACCATTTTGGGATAATTCGACATGTCCGGAGTCATCGTTTTTCATCCAAAAATTGATTTTTTGGACTGTACCAAAAATGATTCAAAATGTCAATTGGATCGTGCCTCATGTTGAATAACCACTTTTTAAACCCTCACAGTGACCAAAATTGCCATTTTTACAGAGTTTTGCTTACTCAAAAGCTTCAATTTTGACCCGTTTCAGGCACAGAAATGACTTTTAAACAGACTTATTTTAGTTGAAAAAGTCATAATTCACATCCAACAGTCATTTAGAGTCAAAAGATTAAATGTTAAAATTTCATCATTATAGACCATTTTGGGAACGTTCGACATGTCCGGAGTCATCGTTTTTAATCCGAAAATTGATTTTTTGGACTGTACCAAAAATGATTCAAAATGTCAATTGGATCGTGCCTCATGTTGAATAACCACTTTTTAAACCCTCACAGTGACCAAAATTGCCATTTTTACAGAGTTTTGCTTACTCAAAAGCTTCAATTTTGACCTGTTTCAGGCACAGAAATGACTTTAAACACACTTATTTTAGTTGAAAAAGTCATAATTCACATCCAACAGTCATTTAGAGTCAAAAGATTAAATGTTAAAATTTCTTCATTATAGACCATTTTGGGATAATTCGACATGTCCGGAGTCATCGTTTTTCATCCGAAAATTGATTTTTTGGACTGTACTAAAATGATTCAAAATGTCAATTGGTTCGTGCCTCAGGTTGAATAACCACTTTTTAAACCCTCACAGTGACCAAAATTGCCATTTTTACAGAGTTTTGCTTACTCAAAAGCTTCAATTTTTACCCGTTTCAGGCACAGAAATGACTTTAAACAGACTTATTTTAGTTGAAAAAGTCATAATTCACATCCAACAGTCATTTAGAGTCAAAAGATTAAATGTTAAAATTTCATCATTATAGACCATTTTGGGAACGTTCGACATGTCCGGAGTCATCGTTTTTCATCCGAAAATTGATTTTTTGAACTGTACCAAAAATGATTAAAAATGTCAATTGGATCGTGCCTCATGTTGAATAACCACTTTTTAAACCCTCACAGTGACCAAAATTGCCATTTTTACAGAGTTTTGTTTACTCAAAAGCTTCAATTTTGACCCGTTTCAGGCACAGAAATGACTTTAAACACACTTATTTTAGTTGAAAAAGTCATAATTCACATCCAACAGTCATTTAGAGTCAAAAGATTAAATGTTAAAATTTCATCATTATAGACCATTTTGGGAACCTTCGACATGTCCGGAGTCATCGTTTTTCATCCGAAAATTGATTTTTTGGACTGTACCAAAAATGATTCAAAATGTCAATTGGATCGTGCCTCATGTTGAATAACCACTTTTTAAACCCTCACAGTGACCAAAATTGCCATTTTTACAGAGTTTTGCTTACTCAAAAGCTTCAATTTTGACCCGTTTCAGGCACAGAAATGACTTTAAACACACTTATTTTAGTTGAAAAAGTCATAATTCACATCCAACAGTCATTTAGAGTCAAAAGATTAAATGTTAAAATTTCTTCATTATAGACCACTTTGGGATAATTCGACATGTCCGGAGTCATCGTTTTTCATCCGAAAATTGATTTTTTGGACTGTACCAAAAATGATTCAAAATGTCAATTGGTTCGTGCCTCATGTTGAATAACCACTTTTTAAACCCTCACAGTGACCAAAATTGCAATTTTTACAGAGTTTTGCTTACTCAAAAGCTTCAATTTTGACCCGTTTCAGGCACAGAAATGACTTTAAACACACTTATTTTAGTTGAAAAAGTCATAATTCACATCCAACAGTCATTTAGAGTCAAAAGATTAAATGTTAAAATTTCTTCATTATAGACCATTTTGGGATAATTCGACATGTCCGGAGTCATCGTTTTTCATCCGAAAATTGATTTTTTGGACTGTACCAAAAATGATTCAAAATGTCAATTGGTTCGTGCCTCATGTTGAATAACCACTTTTTAAACCCTCACGGTGACCAAAATTGCCATTTTTACAGAGTTTTGCTTACTCAAAAGCTTCAATTTTGACCCGTTTCAGGCACAGAAATGACTTTAAACACACTTATTTTAGTTGAAAAAGTCATAATTCACATCCAACAGTCATTTAGACTCAACAGATTAAATGTTAAAATTTCTTCATTATAGACCATTTTGGGATAATTCGACATGTCCGGAGTCATCGTTTTTCATCCGAAAATTGATTTTTTGGACTGTACCAAAAATGATTCAAAATGTCAATTGGTTCGTGCCTCATGTTGAATAACCACTTTTTAAACCCTCACAGTGACCAAAATTGCCATTTTTACAGAGTTTTGCTTACTCAAAAGCTTCAATTTTGACCCGTTTCAGGCACAGAAATGACTTTAAACACACTTATTTCAGTTGAAAAAATCATAATTCACATCCAACAGTCATTTAGAGTCAAAAGATTAAATGTTAAAATGTCATCATTATAGACCATTTTGGGAACGTTCGACATGTCCGGAGTCATCGTTTTTCATCCGAAAATTGATTTTTTGGACTGTACCCAAAATGATTCAAAATGTCAATTGGATCGTGCCTCATGTTGAATAACCACTTTTTAAACCCTCACAGTGACCAAAATTGCCATTTTTTCAGAGTTTTGCTTACTCAAAAGCTTCAATTTTGACCTGTTTCAGGCACAGAAATGACTTTAAACACACTTATTTCAGTTGAAAAAATCATAATTCACATCCAACAGTCATTTAGAGTCAAAAGATTAAATGTTAAAATGTCATCATTATAGACCATTTTGGGAACGTTCGACATGTCCGGAGTCATCGTTTTTCATCCGAAAATTGATTTTTTGGACTGTACCCAAAATGATTCAAAATGTCAATTGGATCGTGCCTCATGTTGAATAACCACTTTTTAAACCCTCACAGTGACCAAAATTGCCATTTTTACAGAGTTTTGCTTACTCAAAAGCTTCAATTTTGACCCGTTTCAGGCACAGAAATGACTTTAAACACACTTATTTTAGTTGAAAAAGTCATAATTCACATCCGACAGTCATTTAGAGTCAAAAGATTGAATGTTAAAATTTCTTCATTGTAGACCATTTTGGGATAATTCGACATGTCCGGAGTCATCGTTTTTCATCCGAAAATTGATTTTTTGGACTGTACCAAAAATGATTCAAAATGTCAATTGGTTCGTGCCTCATGTTGAATAACCACTTTTTAAACCCTCACAGTGACCAAAATTGCCATTTTTACAGAGTTTTGCTTACTCAAAAGCTTCAATTTTGACCCGTTTCAGGCACAGAAATGACTTTAAACAGACTTATTTTAGTTGAAAAAGTCATAATTCACATCCAACAGTCATTTAGAGTCAAAAGATTAAATGTTAAAATTTCATCATTATAGACCATTTTGGGAACGTTCGACATGTCCGGAGTCATCGTTTTTCATCCGAAAATTGATTTTTTGGACTGTACCAAAAATGATTCAAAATGTCAATTGGATCGTGCCTCATGTTGAATAACCACTTTTTAAACCCTCACAGTGACCAAAATTGCCATTTTTACAGAGTTTTGCTTACTCAAAAGCTTAAATTTTGACCCGTTTCAGGCACAGAAATGACTTTAAACACACTTATTTTAGTTGAAAAAGTCATAATTCACATCCAACAGTCATTTAGAGTCAAAAGATTAAATGTTAAAATTTCTTAATTATAGACCATTTTGGGATAATTCGACATGTCCGGAGTCATCGTTTTTCATCCGAAAATTGATTTTTTGGACTGTACCAAAATGATTAAAAATGTCAATTGGATCATGCCTCATGTTGAATAACCACTTTTTAAACCCTCACAGTGACCAAAATTGCCATTTTTTCAGAGTTTTGCTTACTCAAAAGCTTCAATTTTGACCCGTTTCAGGCACAGAAATGACTTTAAACACACTTATTTCAGTTGAAAAAATCATAATTCACATCCAACAGTCATTTAGAGTCAAAAGATTAAATGTTAAAATGTCATCATTATAGACCATTTTGGGAACGTTCGACATGTCCGGAGTCATCGTTTTTCATCCGAAAATTGATTTTTTGGACTGTACCCAAAATGATTCAAAATGTCAATTGGATCGTGCCTCATGTTGAATAACCACTTTTTAAACCCTCACAGTGACCAAAATTGCCATTTTTTCAGAGTTTTGCTTACTCAAAAGCTTCAATTTTGACCCGTTTCAGGCACAGAAATGACTTTAAACACACTTATTTCAGTTGAAAAAATCATAATTCACATCCAACAGTCATTTAGAGTCAAAAGATTAAATGTTAAAATGTCATCATTATAGACCATTTTGGGAACGTTCGACATGTCCGGAGTCATCGTTTTTCATCCGAAAATTGATTTTTTGGACTGTACCCAAAATGATTCAAAATGTCAATTGGATCGTGCCTCATGTTGAATAACCACTTTTTAAACCCTCACAGTGACCAAAATTGCCATTTTTACAGAGTTTTGCTTACTCAAAAGCTTCAATTTTGACCCGTTTCAGGCACAGAAATGACTTTAAACACACTTATTTTAGTTGAAAAAGTCATAATTCACATCCGACAGT
This sequence comes from Lissotriton vulgaris, assembly GCF_964263255.1. NCBI lineage: Eukaryota > Metazoa > Chordata > Amphibia > Caudata > Salamandridae > Lissotriton > Lissotriton vulgaris. The sequence continues at coordinate 6,163 of NW_028250900.1, read as the reverse complement.
CATTTAGAGTCAAAAGATTGAATGTTAAAATTTCTTCATTGTAGACCATTTTGGGATAATTCGACATGTCCGGAGTCATCGTTTTTCATCCGAAAATTGATTTTTTGGACTGTACCAAAAATGATTCAAAATGTCAATTGGTTCGTGCCTCATGTTGAATAACCACTTTTTAAACCCTCACAGTGACCAAAATTGCCATTTTTACAGAGTTTTGCTTACTCAAAAGCTTCAATTTTGACCCGTTTCAGGCACAGAAATGACTTTAAACAGACTTATTTTAGTTGAAAAAGTCATAATTCACATCCAACAGTCATTTAGAGTCAAAAGATTAAATGTTAAAATTTCATCATTATAGACCATTTTGGGAACGTTCGACATGTCCGGAGTCATCGTTTTTCATCCGAAAATTGATTTTTTGGACTGTACCAAAAATGATTCAAAATGTCAATTGGATCGTGCCTCATGTTGAATAACCACTTTTTAAACCCTCACAGTGACCAAAATTGCCATTTTTACAGAGTTTTGCTTACTCAAAAGCTTAAATTTTGACCCGTTTCAGGCACAGAAATGACTTTAAACACACTTATTTTAGTTGAAAAAGTCATAATTCACATCCAACAGTCATTTAGAGTCAAAAGATTAAATGTTAAAATTTCTTAATTATAGACCATTTTGGGATAATTCGACATGTCCGGAGTCATCGTTTTTCATCCGAAAATTGATTTTTTGGACTGTACCAAAAATGATTCAAAATGTCAATTGGTTCGTGCCTCATGTTGAATAACCACTTTTTAAACCCTCACAGTGACCAAAATTGCCATTTTTACAGAGTTTTGCTTACTCAAAAGCTTCAATTTTGACCCGTTTCAGGCACAGAAATGACTTTAAACAGACTTATTTTAGTTGAAAAAGTCATAATTCACATCCAACAGTCATTTAGAGTCAAAAGATTAAATGTTAAAATTTCATCATTATAGACCATTTTGGGAACGTTCGACATGTCCGGAGTCATCGTTTTTCATCCGAAAATTGATTTTTTGGACTGTACCAAAAATGATTAAAAATGTCAATTGGATCATGCCTCATGTTGAATAACCACTTTTTAAACCCTCACAGTGACCAAAATTGCCATTTTTACAGAGTTTTGCTTACTCAAAAGCTTCAATTTTGACCCGTTTCAGGCACAGAAATGACTTTAAACAGACTTATTTTAGTTGAAAAAGTCATAATTCACATCCAACAGTCATTTAGAGTCAAAAGATTAAATGTTAAAATTTCATCATTATACACCATTTTGGGAACGTTCGACATGTCCGGAGTCATCGTTTTTCATCCGAAAATTGATTTTTTGGACTGTACCAAAAATGATTAAATATGTCAATTGGATCATGCCTCATGTTGAATAACCACTTTTTAAACCCTCACAGTGACCAAAATTGCCATTTTTACAGAGTTTTGCTTACTCAAAAGCTTCAATTTTGACCCGTTTCAGGCACAGAAATGACTTTAAACACACTTATTTTAGTTGAAAAAGTCATAATTCACATCCAACAGTCATTTAGACTCAAAAGATTAAATGTTAAAATTTCTTCATTATAGACCATTTTGGGATAATTCGACATGTCCGGAGTCATCGTTTTTCATCCGAAAATTGATTTTTTGGACTGTACCAAAAATGATTCAAAATGTCAATTGGTTCGTGCCTCATGTTGAATAACCACTTTTTAAACCCTCACAGTGACCAAAATTGCCATTTTTACAAAGTTTTGCTTACTCAAAAGCTTCAATTTTGACCCGTTTCAGGCACAGAAATGACTTTAAACACACTTATTTTAGTTGAAAAAGTCATAATTCACATCCTACAGTCATTTAGAGTCAAAAGATTAAATGTTAAAATTTCATCATTATAGACCATTTTGGGAACGTTCGACATGTCCGGAGTCATCGTTTTTCATCCGAAAATTGATTTTTTGGACTGTACCAAAAATGATTCAAAATGTCAATTGGATCGTGCCTCATGTTGAATAACCACTTTTTAAACCCTCACAGTGACCAAAATTGCCATTTTTACAGAGTTTTGCTTACTCAATAACTTCAATTTTGACCCGTTTCAGGCACAGAAATGACTTTAAACACACTTATTTTAGTTGAAAAAGTCATAATTCACATCCAACAGTCATTTAGAGTCAAAAGATTAAATGTTAAAATTTCTTCATTATAGACCATTTTGGGATAATTCGACATGTCCGGAGTCATCGTTTTTCATCCGAAAATTGATTTTTTGGACTGTACCAAAAATGATTCAAAATGTCAATTGGTTCGTGTCTCATGTTGAATAACCACTTTTTAAACACTCACAGTGACCAAAATTGCCATTTTTACAGAGTTTTGCTTACTCAAAAGCTTCAATTTTGACCCGTTTCAGGCACAGAAATGACTTTAAACAGACTTATTTTAGTTGAAAAAGTCATAATTCACATCCAACAGTCATTTAGAGTCAAAAGATTAAATGTTAAAATTTCATCATTATAGACCATTTTGGGAACGTTCGACATGTCCGGAGTCATCGTTTTTCATCCGAAAATTGATTTTTTGAACTGTACCAAAAATGATAAAAAATGTCAATTGGATCGTGCCTCATGTTGAATAACCACTTTTTAAACCCTCACAGTGACCAAAATTGCCATTTTTACAGAGTTTTGCTTACTCAAAAGCTTCAATTTTGACCCGTTTCAGGCACAGAAATGACTTTTAAACAGACTTATTTTAGTTGAAAAAGTCATAATTCACATCCAACAGTCATTTAGAGTCAAAAGATTAAATGTTAAAATTTCATCATTATAGACCATTTTGGGAACCTTCGACATGTCCGGAGTCATCGTTTTTCATCCGAAAATTGATTTTTTGGACTGTACCAAAAATGATTCAAAATGTCAATTGGATCGTGCCTCATGTTGAATAACCACTTTTTAAACCCTCACAGTGACCAAAATTGCCATTTTTACAGCGTTTTGCTTACTCAAAAGCTTCAATTTTGACCCGTTTCAGGCACAGAAATGACTTTAAACACACTTATTTTAGTTGAAAAAGTCATAATTCACATCCAACAGTCATTTAGAGTCAAAAGATTAAATGTTAAAATTTCTTCATTATAGACCACTTTGGGATAATTCGACATGTCCGGAGTCATCGTTTTTCATCCGAAAATTGATTTTTTGGACTGTACCAAAAATGATTCAAAATGTCAATTGGTTCGTGCCTCATGTTGAATAACCACTTTTTAAACCCTCACAGTGGCCAAAATTGCCATTTTTACAGAGTTTTGCTTACTCAAAAGCTTCAATTTTGACCCGTTTCAGGCACAGAAATGACTTTAAACACACTTATTTTAGTTGAAAAAGTCATAATTCACATCCAACAGTCATTTAGAGTCAAAAGATTAAATGTGTAAATTTCATCATTATAGAATATTTTGGGAACGTTCGACATGTCCGGAGTCATCGTTTTTCATCCGAAAATTGATTTTTTGGACTGTACCAAAAATGATTAAAAATGTCAATTGGATCATGCCTCATGTTGAATAACCACTTTTTAAACCCTCACAGTGACCAAAATTGCCATTATTTCAGAGTTTTGCTTACTCAAAAGCTTCAATTTTGACCCGTTTCAGACACAGAAATGACTTTAAACACACTTATTTCAGTTGAAAAAATCATAATTCACATCCAACAGTCATTTAGAGTCAAAAGATTGAATGTTAAAATTTCTTCATTATAGACCATTTTGGGATAATTCGACATGTCCGGAGTCATCGTTTTTCATCCAAAAATTGATTTTTTGGACTGTACCAAAAATGATTCAAAATGTCAATTGGATCGTGCCTCATGTTGAATAACCACTTTTTAAACCCTCACAGTGACCAAAATTGCCATTTTTACAGAGTTTTGCTTACTCAAAAGCTTCAATTTTGACCCGTTTCAGGCACAGAAATGACTTTTAAACAGACTTATTTTAGTTGAAAAAGTCATAATTCACATCCAACAGTCATTTAGAGTCAAAAGATTAAATGTTAAAATTTCATCATTATAGACCATTTTGGGAACGTTCGACATGTCCGGAGTCATCGTTTTTAATCCGAAAATTGATTTTTTGGACTGTACCAAAAATGATTCAAAATGTCAATTGGATCGTGCCTCATGTTGAATAACCACTTTTTAAACCCTCACAGTGACCAAAATTGCCATTTTTACAGAGTTTTGCTTACTCAAAAGCTTCAATTTGACCTGTTTCAGGCACAGAAATGACTTTAAACACACTTATTTTAGTTGAAAAAGTCATAATTCACATCCAACAGTCATTTAGAGTCAAAAGATTAAATGTTAAAATTTCTTCATTATAGACCATTTTGGGATAATTCGACATGTCCGGAGTCATCGTTTTTCATCCGAAAATTGATTTTTTGGACTGTACTAAAATGATTCAAAATGTCAATTGGTTCGTGCCTCAGGTTGAATAACCACTTTTTAAACCCTCACAGTGACCAAAATTGCCATTTTTACAGAGTTTTGCTTACTCAAAAGCTTCAATTTTTACCCGTTTCAGGCACAGAAATGACTTCAAACAGACTTATTTTAGTTGAAAAAGTCATAATTCACATCCAACAGTCATTTAGAGTCAAAAGATTAAATGTTAAAATTTCATCATTATAGACCATTTTGGGAACGTTCGACATGTCCGGAGTCATCGTTTTTCATCCGAAAATTGATTTTTTGAACTGTACCAAAAATGATTAAAAATGTCAATTGGATCGTGCCTCATGTTGAATAACCACTTTTTAAACCCTCACAGTGACCAAAATTGCCATTTTTACAGAGTTTTGTTTACTCAAAAGCTTCAATTTTGACCCGTTTCAGGCACAGAAATGACTTTAAACACACTTATTTTAGTTGAAAAAGTCATAATTCACATCCAACAGTCATTTAGAGTCAAAAGATTAAATGTTAAAATTTCATCATTATAGACCATTTTGGGAACCTTCGACATGTCCGGAGTCATCGTTTTTCATCCGAAAATTGATTTTTTGGACTGTACCAAAAATGATTCAAAATGTCAATTGGATCGTGCCTCATGTTGAATAACCACTTTTTAAACCCTCACAGTGACCAAAATTGCCATTTTTACAGAGTTTTGCTTACTCAAAAGCTTCAATTTTGACCCGTTTCAGGCACAGAAATGACTTTAAACACACTTATTTTAGTTGAAAAAGTCATAATTCACATCCAACAGTCATTTAGAGTCAAAAGATTAAATGTTAAAATTTCTTCATTATAGACCACTTTGGGATAATTCGACATGTCCGGAGTCATCGTTTTTCATCCGAAAATTGATTTTTTGGACTGTACCAAAAATGATTCAAAATGTCAATTGGTTCGTGCCTCATGTTGAATAACCACTTTTTAAACCCTCACAGTGACCAAAATTGCAATTTTTACAGAGTTTTGCTTACTCAAAAGCTTCAATTTTGACCCGTTTCAGGCACAGAAATGACTTTAAACACACTTATTTTAGTTGAAAAAGTCATAATTCACATCCAACAGTCATTTAGAGTCAAAAGATTAAATGTTAAAATTTCTTCATTATAGACCATTTTGGGATAATTCGACATGTCCGGAGTCATCGTTTTTCATCCGAAAATTGATTTTTTGGACTGTACCAAAAATGATTCAAAATGTCAATTGGTTCGTGCCTCATGTTGAATAACCACTTTTTAAACCCTCACAGTGACCAAAATTGCCATTTTTACAGAGTTTTGCTTACTCAAAAGCTTCAATTTTGACCCGTTTCAGGCACAGAAATGACTTTAAACACACTTATTTTAGTTGAAAAAGTCATAATTCACATCCAACAGTCATTTAGAGTCAAAAGATTAAATGTTAAAATTTCTTCATTATAGACCATTTTGGGATAACTCGACATGCCTGGAGTCATCGTTTTTCATCCGAAAATTGATTTTTTGGACTGTACCAAAATGATTCAAAATGTCAATTGCTTCGTGCCTCATGTTGAATAACCACTTTTTAAACCCTCACAGTGACCAAAATTGCCATTTTTACAGAGTTTTGCTTACTCAAAAGCTTCAATTTTGACCCGTTTCAGGCACAGA